>NC_058368.1:223549092-224769717 GCF_018350175.1 Felis catus
CTTGCCAACATCTGTTTTTTCCTGTATTGTTAATTTTAGCCATTCTGACAGGCATGAGGTGATAGCATTTTAGTACGGTTACAGGTATATATTCTGAAACTTGCCAAGGGTTTTTCTAAATGTCAGTGTGTATTTTTTTGAGATAGTATCCCTATGCACTTTGGAAGACAGTAAATTCTGTAACTTCATGCTTTGTTTTCTACATATGTAAATTAGTTCATTTGTTGTGCCTTTAATTTTTGTTTGTAAGCTATTGAGACATGTATGTTAATGTTTCCTGCGATTTCAATGCATTTTTCTATTATTTTCTGTTTTGGGGTTTTTTAGATATAGTTCATGATATGGGGTGCAAGATATCTTCCTCTTACATTGAAAATGTTTCATTTTGGAACATCTCTCTATAATAATCATTTATAACATAAAGTCCATTTTATCTGATATTAATATAACTATATCAGATTTTTTAAAATTTTGGCTAATGGTTAGATGGTATAATGTTTTCCATCCTTTTCCTTTCAAGGTATATTTTTTTTGATTTTTAAAAGTTTCATATGAGCCACTAAACTGCTATTGTTTTGCTTTATTTTCATCTGGTTTCACATTATTTGTTTATTTTGATTTAATGTACTTACAATAAATTTAATTACTGATATATTTTTGTGTAAGTCAGCCATCTTGCTATTTGTTTTTTTTTAATTTTTCTCTTTTTTCTTCTTCTAGTTTTGAATAGTTAATATATTCCACTGCCTTCATTGTCCCCTTAGTTAACAATTTACTTCAATTTTTCTTTAATATTTGCTCTAGATAATTACAATTTTTTTCCAAATTAAATTATAATTTTATCACCTGAAACAAATGGAACAACAAATTGTCCCCATTACATAGACTTTTTCTTTTTTTGCTATTTTGACATTTTATATACGAAGCAATACAAAAAATTGTCATTATGTTTGTTTTGTTAAATAGTAAATAATATTTTTTAAGTCAATAATAATTTATCCTTTCTGGTTGTGTTTGCTCTTCCTGGATTGCTGTCTTTCTAAAGGAAATTCTACATTTTGTATAAAAATCTTTCTGCTGTTCCTTTTTGTACTGATCTACTGTCAATGAATTCTTCATATTTTTTTCTTAACTTACAATTTTTGATACTTTTTTTAGAGTGTATTTCACTGGGAGTAGAACTCTAATGTGAAGAATTTTCCTTATTTTAAAATGTAATAAATGATGCAGTGTAATTGTCTGCTGAATGCCATGTTGTCTGTTGAAAATCAGCTATCAGTCTAACTGGTTTATTGTAGGTTAGTTTTTCTCCACTTTAATGGATCTTTTTTTTATTTTAAATATTGTTTTGTATTTGATATTCAAGAGTTTAACTCTGGTTTACTTAAGAGGTACTTTAAAAAAATCTACTTTTGGGTTATAAGGAATTTTTAATCTAGCTTTTGTTCTGGAAAATCTGGATCAGTATTTATTCAAAAATATATATATATATATAATTTTCTGTTTGTTTTCTCACTTCCTCCTACTGGTTGTGCAAAAACATGCATGTTAGTGATGAGGTTTTGGGGTGACGGTGGGGTTCAGAGCTGATGGTCAGGAAAGAATTCTTGAAGACATCTTTGGTGCAAAAGGTATGACAAAGGAGGTTCCTGGAGAAAAGGTTTACTCTGTTTTTGCCTCAAGTATTTGCCAATAGGCTGCAAGTTATACGGAAATTTAATTTTATCTGTCATTTCCTTCTTTCCTTTGTTCCTCACTTCACTATGGAGGAAAGGGTGGTATTAGGGGCTCCGGGAAATTGAGTCTGTAAATTTCTGGAGATTAGGCTATTGATAAAGTCATCTTCTTCTTTTAATTTACTAAGATGTTTGTAAACTGAAGGAGACTCCTGCCCTGAAGGACTGTGATCTTTATCAGTTTACTATTTGTTTTCTTTCCTTTCTTTGTTCTTGGGCAGCCAGAGGTGCCTGAGGAATATCACACATATCCTACCTGGAAGGGGTGGGTGTGGGGATGGGGAACAGTGTGTGCTAACTTGTGGCTTGCCTCAGCTTATTTTATGGTCCCTCATCATTAGGTCTTTTAGCTTTGCACCATAAATCTATTATTTTCTGTGTATTTACTTATTATTTTGATCTCTGTCTTCTTTAACCTGGATATTTTATATTGCCCTACATTCTAGTACAGTATTTTCCCCTTTATTTTCTAATGACTTGTCTCCTAAAGCTATTAAGTACATACGTTAGCACTGAAATATTTTAGTTCTATAATTTTCATTCGACTTATTAAATATACATTATAGGTATCTGATAAAATTATCTACTTTGTTCCACTTATCTACTTTTTTCCATGTGTTTTTAAGCATTAATCATAATCATTTCAAAACTCTTTTCTAATAACTTTAATGTTAGCATCCAATCTGGGTATTTTTATTGATTTTTTCCCTTATTTGTGTTGGTAGTTTTCTAGTTCTAAGCATGCTTTGGAATTATTGACTGAACATTATGTATAAAGAGTTATAACAGTGACTGATTATGTCATCTTCCTCCAAAGAGAGTTATTTGCTTACCTAAATTACTTACATTATCTTAGAACTGCTTTATATCATTTTCCCCTTATTCCTGGGAAGTTTTTATTCCTAAACACACATTTTTGTCTAGTATCAACCGAAGCATTTAGCAATTCTGAGTCCTACTGTCTATCGGCTGCTGAAATCTCTATTAGCTCTGGCGCCTTCCAGCTTTGCTTTTTCTTGGTCTCTTGGAGTCTCCACATGTGTACATGTGGCATACGTATCTGCAATTATCGCAGAAATATTGCTTTCACATTTCTGGGACCATTTCTCTGAGGTTTCTCCTTTCTGTGCCTTTGTTCTTATTTAAGCTATTATGCCAGCCCTGATTCCCAACCTCTGTCTTCCAGAAACTATATAATTGCTGCTTGGATTCTTTCCCCTAGCACTACATATTTTTTTTAAAAAATGCTCTGAGTCATTGTCAGTATAAAAATTCATATTGTTATTCTTCCTTTTTCCCAAAGATCACATCTCTTTCAGGCCTTTTTACATTGAATACTCTCCAATGGCTTGAAACAGTCATTGTGTGTATATTGTGCAGTTTCTATAGCTGTATTCAATGGGAGAGTGCATCAGATGCATATCACTTCACCATCTTGATTGGAAAGACCAACCCACTGACGTTTAAATTGAAAGACCATGGATGATACATGAATAGCATATCAATTTGATATTCAATATTGATGAGGTTTTGGGGTGATGGTGGAGTGGTCTGGAGCCGACAGCCAAGAAAGAATTCTTGAGGATGTTGTTGGTGCAAAAAGGTGATTTTATTAAAGTATGAAGACAGAACCTGTGGTCAGGAAGAGCTGCACTGGGGTCATGATGGGTAACTCATCATGTACCCTCAGGTGGGAGAGGTCAGGGATAGAGTAACTCTCTAATGAATTTTGGAAGCAAGTTTCCAGGACCTTTAGGGGCTAGCTGTTGCTGGGGAAACATCACTTATTACTATTAATAAAACCTCAGTCATGAGACCCTTGAGATGTATATTGGGGGGCGATAAGCTTAGAGTATGATTGCCAGCATATATCTTGGGGCAATTGAGATAAAGGAAGTAGATGACAGGATCCTCCAGGTTGGGATAATGTCAAGCCAAACTTCCCTTTTGCCCCTAGCAAAATGTCATCATCCAGGCAGCTGAGCTCCTAAAGGGAGGTCACTCTGCCAGTTTCAAGAACTTGTCAATGGGCTGTAGGCAGTAAGGGGATGTAATTTTTTTCCTTTGTTGTTGGGTAACCAAGAATATCTAAGGAATGTCACACACATCCCACCTTGTGTGTGTGTGGGGGGGGGGGGCATGTTAGCCTGTATTTTGCCCTTAGCTTGCCCCAGGCTCCCTCATCAAATATGGCTAAATTGAAATTATGAATTCAAAAGAAGGCTGAAATTCTCAAATTAACTGTAAAACCTGCAAGTTATTCGTCTATTATAGTTTTTAATTCAGCTCTGTAGATACAAAGTGTGTTTACTTAATATTATGAGATTTCGTGTATAAAATAAGAATAATTGAAAATAATTATATATTTATTCTAATAAAAAAGGTACAAATACTTATGGAGCATATTCTTTCATATAAGGTAGTAGCTATAAATAAATAAGGATGTGGCATTATTCCAATTTTAAAGTTGAGTATTTTGAAATAATTTAAGATTGTCTATTTAGAAACTTACCAGTTATAACATCAATAATTTTATGATTTGTATTTAATATCTTTGGCTGTATGCTGTGGCAAAGTTCTAGATTCCTTTTCCTTGGCTTACCCTATTTAGAATGGATATGTATGCTTAGGGTAATAAGCATATATTACTGAGAAATTATGTGATTGTTACTAATTAATCTTTACAAATCATCTTTTAAATTATTCACAGAATGCTGAACAAAGGTAGGAATGATCTGCCATTAAAATTTATAAGTTTAGGGGTGCCTGGGGGGCTCAGTCGGTTAAGTGTCCAGCTTTAGCTCTGGTCATGATCTCACGGTTCGTGGGTTCGAGCCCCGTATCAGGCTCTGTGCTGACAACTCAGAGCCTGGAGCCTACTTGGGATTCTGTGTCTCCCTCTCTCTCTGTCCCTCCCCCACTCACGCTCTGTCTCTCTCTGTCTCCCAAAAACGAGGAAATGTTAAAAAAATAAAAAGAATTTATAAGGTTACAATTTTTTCAGCATTTCATGAGTCACGTTTCTGAATAAAAGTGAGAGAATGCTAAAAAAGAGAAGTGGCCCACTTCACCAGTCCTTTGAAAGAAAAATTTCTTACAGGAGAATCCGCTTTGTAGTAGTGCACGTTTACACATGGTGACACCAAATATGTTAGGATAACCGTTTTATTTACTTTATTTACCTATTTTTTTTTAGGTCAACCAACTTTAAAGATACTCTTCCACTTTTGGGATGAGCACTGGGTGTTGTATGGAAACCAATTTGACAATAAATTTCATATATTTAAAAAAAAAAGATACTCTTCCAGGGTACAGTGGAATTCTAATATCAGAAAATTGTTCTTTTAATGTGTGGCATTGTAACGTGCATGCTGTAGTCATTCTTTATTCATATAGTAAAAACAATGCCACCAGAGCTTAAGGTAATGCTTAACGATCTAGATTCCATACAAGTTTTTCAGATGCAAGAAATTCCCAGATTCTTGGTATGTCTTTTTAAATTTGAGAGTTTAAATTTCCAATGTAAACTGCATCTGCTGTGTAAAGCAATTTAAAGCAGAGACTTAGAAACTTTCTGGTTAATCTTATCTATAATGTCAGACTTCCTGGATAAGTCAGATATCACAGCCTAAGACTTACAAGTCAATCAGTTTTCCCTCAGAATCAACTATAAATAAATATTTATCTTATGTAAGTTGTCACATTCCCAAGTAAATGCTATTAATGTAAGAAAAAAATATTCATTAGTCATAATAATTATAATTATCAAATTGATTACAGCTTTTGTAGGCTGGGACCCAGGGTTAATTTTAGAGAATGACTTATTTACTCATCTGGCAAAGTTACTGAAGGAAAGAAACAAGGTCTTTTTAAAAGCAATTAAATCAGTATTATCCTGGGGGAAAATAAAGTGTATTTAAAGGGTCAAGTTTCAATAAATCAAATGCCCTTTTATTATTCACACCAAGTCTTGCTTTCTTAAATGTACTTCATCTAATCATTAGCATTTCATGATACAGTCTAAGAAATAATGTGAAAAGGATCACATATGGCATAGGAAATTATAGCACATTCAGAAACAGAAATATGAAATAATGACATCTGTATCTCTCTGCCATATAAAATTACATAGTCTTAAAACCAAAATGGATAATTATAGCACCATTTAAAGATATATTTGAAACTTGCTAATGAGGTAGACTATAATTTAGAAATTACATATATTAAAGCTAAGGAAAAAAATCCTTTATTGATATATTACAAGTAACTTGGTGCATAAACTTCAGTAACACATATTGTACCACCTCAGATCTCAGCAAGCCCAAGCTTCCCATCCAGGCACTTAAAACATAATTGTTTCTATGTATTTAACTTTTCCAGATAAGACAAAAATCCTACCTTAAAATAATCCCAGGCATCAAAATGCTATACATTCTGTAGTAGAATTGATATAACAAACATTTCATTTAGGGGGAAAAAAAACCCACCTCTCTCCACACACTTTCAATTTTTTCTGTGAAAGTTACCTAACAGTCACTAAGAATGATCCAGTCTTCAGGATAATAATAAGAAAAGAAATTTAGGTGTATAAATTATCAACATTTTGCTCTGATAGCAATTAGCTTCTAATGGGAAAAATGACCTTACATTTAAACGATGAGGAGAGACAAATTTTGGTGGATCTGAACACTGATTTCTGTATTGTAGAAAATGGTTGGCTCAGTACATATGACTTAGCACTAGAGTCTAAACTGGCAACATCTACAGAACTTCAGAGTCTCCTTTTTCTTTAAGCTTATTTTTTTATTTTCAGAGAGACAGAGAGTGAAAATAGGGGAGGGGCAGAGAGAGAGGGCTCTGTACTGTTAGCACATGGTACTCAAACTCATGAAACTGTGAGATCATGACCTGAGCCGAAATCAAGAGTCAGACACTTAACCAACTGAGCCACTTAGGTCCTCCTGAATCTCCTTCTTTCTAATATGGCCTCCTCTTCATCTAGGGAGCTTTCACTTGCATATTTGTGTAGGTGCTTCTGTGCTCTCTGACTCCCTGATGCTGAAAATATAGAGAACATTTTGAGAATCAGGGATCCTTTCTCCTGGACCTCTGTTGTAGAGTTCTGTGCAGCGTGAGTGCCATACTCTAGAATAATGAGAGTTTAGGGAATTACATGTATTCTGCTACTGTTATAATTGTAAATTTTCTCCCAGTAGACTTTGTATTTCCATGTGATTATAGTAGTGTAAGTGCACTTGAAACAGTGGCAAATTAGTAAGCTGATGTTATGGAAGTCTAGAGGGAGAATAAGGCAGCATGCAGGCTCCAGCAGCTGGTATTTTAGCTTTGTAGCCCTAGAAAATGGAGGAAGTGTACAGTTACAAGAATTTATTAGGATGTTACTAGAATAACATATCTGGCATGAAACCAGAGCTTGCTCTGAAATGGAAAATGGAAAAACTACTTGCCAGTCAACAGAAGCCAGAGTATAGACATTGACATTAAAAATTGGCATTGAGAACTTTAAAAAATTAGGCAAATAGGAGATTAGATACAATTGAATGCAGAATACATAAATTGGAAGACAGGTCTGAGGAAACTAGACAGAATGCATAAGAAAGGCTAAAGATAAACATACAAACAAACAAAAAAGAGGGATTAAAATACATAGCAAAGGAAAACAATTTTCTAATGTAAAATAATAGGAGTTTCAGAGGAAGACAGCAAAGAGAATGATGAGACAGTATTAAAAAAACAATAAACTAGACTAAGTGTTTTCAAGAATAAGTATAGATATTAAAACTTAAACAAATAATCATAAGAAATCTCAAGTGTGTTGGAAAATTTTATCTCATAGGTGTGTTATGGTGAAATGTAGAGTTTGAAAAACAAAAAGAAAGGAATTTGATACACCATGGGCTTCTCATCAACAATAATAGAATACCTATGACAGTAGAAAATTGTTCTCAAAATTGATGAGAAGATGAAATATAATCATTACTCTAGAAATCTTTAACCTATTAAATTGCATTAAAAATGAGGAAGAGATAAAAATATATGTTAAAACAAAAAGAATGAGTTAACTGTTCAGAGAACCTCACTGGAAAACTACGTAAGATGTATGTCCTGTATTGCAATCATTCACAACATTCATTCTCACTTGTCTTATTTCCTTAAAAAAATTCTGTTTGGAATAGAATTTTACTGACCTTTCATTTTCAAGTACTTGATATCTTTCTTACCTGCACTTGTATACTTAATTATATGTTCACAATTCTGCATTCTGTCCCCACCTTTGACATGCTTTTCTATAAGTAGTAGAAGATATTTTCCCATTGAATTTGGGTTGGCTAATTAATTTGCCTTGATCAATGGCATGTGAAAGATTGTGGTTTGAACCACATCTGAGCATAAACCTTAATAAGCTTGTGGTTTAGCTTAATTCTCTTGTTCTTGGCTCCACTCTGATAAGAACATCATTTAGAAAGAAGCTACTCCTTCAGTCTTATAAGAAAACACTGGAGCTTAATACAGGTGAGTACAGCAGAGCCCAGCAGAATTGTACCAAGCCAGAGTTGATATATAAAGTGAGAAGAAATAATGTTTGTGATTATAAATTATTGAGATAGAATTCATTAGCGATAGAAAGTGACTAATAAACAAAGTGAGTATGCATACTACATTGTATCTCTCTGGAAGCAAGTTTCTGTCAAAACACCGCCACTGCCATCACCATCCCTGCCACCACTACTACAGCAAATTATGTGACATTGTGTTTGAAGAAGAAAAGCGTATGAAGTGAAGCTTATAGGATGCTTGAAAATGACTGTATTCTGCTTTGGTAACATTTTCATGAGATAATTGATAAGGTAGAAAAGGTACCTAAAGAATTCATGGCTTCAGAAGAGGTTTTATGAAAGCATGTCTGTAATGTGAGTTGATTGCTATAAGCTGCATTTGATTAGATACTACAAGAAAGAGATGAGTACAGAAAAAAAAATATTGGCCTATTTTCTAGTAAACATGAAAAAGATGGAAGACACCAGAAATTTCATGACTTTGAGGGTTGAAAATGCAAAGGATTCAGCAAATAAGTTAGCCTCAGAACTTTAGGGGCAGGAATTCTTGTAATGATTGCACAGAATAATTACTGAATTGCCATGAATGATTGGCATTCTTTTCCTTTAAAATAGGGCATTTATTTTTTTTTATTATTTTGTCCTTATTTATCCTTAATTGTGTATTGAAAGGTGGTGGGCAAATAATATGTCTTTCTAATTCAGTGGTCTCTAGATCAAGAAGACACCTGCTCTGGTATGACTGTTTCACATGATTTTGAAATTCAAGCCTGGGTCCATGGTTTAAAGAGATTTGGGAGTATCAGGAAGCAGATGAAAGGATTTTTATCCATAAGAGGCACACAGATATTTGTGACTGGAGGACGGAATATGAATAGATTGTATTATTTGTTTACAATGGTTAATTCTTTTCCTTCTCTCATTATGTTTTGCTGTAGATGGCAAATATGTCCCTGGTGTTTTAATTCTGTACTTTGCCAATGACTTTGGCCAACAGAAGATACCATGCTTGAAGAGAAGCTTTAACTTCACTTTAGTGGTTTAATTCTGTGTTCATGATCTTGCCTCCTCCCAAAGGTGGCTTTTTCAGATCATATTCTGGAATAAAAATTCATTTGGAATTGAACCTATCCTAGCAGAGTGATAGTTGAATCAGTTTCTTTCTTTCTTTCTTTGTTTCTCTCTCCCTCCCTCCCTCTCTCCTTCCCTAGCTCTCTCCCTTCCTTCCTTCCTTCCTTTCTCCCCCACCCTTCCTCTTTTCTTCCTTTCCTTTTCCTTCATCCCTCCCTCCCTCTCTTCTCCTTCCTTCCTTCTTTCCTTCCTTCCTTCCTTCCTTCCTTCCTTCCTTCCTTCCTTCCTTCTTTATTTTTCGAGTAAAAAAGGAAGGTGGTTTTTATTAAAGCATGGGACAGGGCATCTGGGCAGAAAGAGCTGCACTGGGATTGTGAGGAATAATTGGTTATATACTTTTGAGTTAGTGGGGCTTAGGTAAGTCTTTAAGAAATTTGGAAGCAATGGTTCCAGGACCATGAGGTGCTGACAGCTCAGAGGCTGGAGCCTGCTTCAGATTCTGTGTCTCCCTCTCTCTCTGCCCCTTCCCCACTTGCACTGTCTCTCTCTCTCAAAATAAACAAGCATCATTTTTTTTTTAAAAAAGATTAGATCATTTACTACTGTCTAGTAAAGCATGCCATGAGACCCTAAGATATGTATCAGTAGACCATATATTTGGAAGATAAATCGCTAACATAAATATTATGGGGCAGAGATAAAGAAAATTTCCAGAGGGATTTTGATTTGTTAAAGGAGACTGACTTATAGGATCCTGGAGATTGGGCTAATGTCAAGCCAAGGTTACCTTTTGCATCTAGCAAAGTATTAACATGAAAGCAGGTGAGTTCCTAGAGGAAAGTCACTCTACCTTTCTCAAGTATTTGTCAATGGGTTGCAAGTTATAAGGAGATTTATTTTTTTTTCTAATTTTTTTTCTTTTGTTCTCTACATCATTTCCCCCTAAACGATTTTGACCCTTAAATCTTTAAGGTTGCTGAGAGTGGAAGGTCTTATCTTCTGTAACTTCTTCCTGCTGAATAGGGATGTCAAAATGTCTCTACTTGCGGGTCAACACTGCTCAGTTGGGGACTAATATACAGGAATTATGAAAGGCAAAGGCAGCTGAATCCAAGGAGACAGTATATATGGATATCCTGAATAGAAAAGGATCATCTGTTGAATTGAAGTTATGTCAGTAAAGAAGTCTCATGACCAGATGGAGAGACATGGGAGAAAAGAGCAAAACATAATTAGAATCACATAAGGAAAGCTTCACTCAAATAAGAGTCCTATGATAGTTAACCAAAATCCTCCTCCAGTCCAGGAGTTTAACCAATCATTAAAGGATAGAGGGATTGTTTAAAGTGCCAATTTGAGTATTCATGCCTTCTAGTAACCCTGTCACATTTCTGTGGTAATCTGGAGTATATACATTACACTCTTTTAATAAAGCATAGGTTCCTCCTTGAGCTGCAGTCAGGATATTAAGGGCCATTGGGTTTTAGAGGAGTACCTTTTGAATTTGTGGATGACTGCATGTCGAGCTTAAAGGTGGACATGGTATGTTTGGCTAAAGGCTCTACTGGCAATTTTATATCAATAGAGATAGCTCCTGAGACAAAAAAAAAATGGCTAAGGGATAAAACCATCAATAAGCCATCTTTCTTTTATTTCTAAACTTAACAATATCCTAATCACAAGGAATCACTGGCAAGTGGGAGAAGACTTATCTGGGGATTTGGGCATCCCCAAGTGCATCATCCAATCCAATTATAAGGAAAATGGGTCCATAAGTCCATAGTTAATTCTATAGAGTGGGGTATGCTTCAGCTTTTAAGGAGTGATTTTATCATTCCAGACATACAGAATTGGTCAAAGTGATAGTTGAGTTATGCAATTGTTGGGGAATCCATCCCATGTCCAGCTATTCAAATAATCATATGCCCATGGGTCCTTTTATTATCCCCACAGAATAAAAAGCATGAAGATTCTCTATACATGAGCTATTGGGGCAATTTCTCTGAAGATTACCCCAAGTTGTCTAGCTAAGGCAAACAATATTCAAAGACAATCAGAACTAGAATTGAACATCCACAAAGGTGTGTTATTGAGGCCTAATTTTTCTCTCTATAATTATCATCAATTCCAGATATAGTCAAATCAAGACTATTTTGTTTGTAAAACAGGTTCAGTTTCAACATGGCCTAATTATTTGCATAAGTTCAGCAATATAGATCTTTAAAATTTTGTTTTGCTGGAATTTTTATAAGGAATCTTTACATTGAACTTTTAGTAGCCTCTCTAGACCAGAAGTCAATCCAAATACTTACCCTCAGACATACCTACACTACCAATAGATTTGGGTGAATTCCTCTTCTCAAGATCCCCAAAATATTCTGAGGTTCCTGCACCTGCCAGGAAGTGACATTCTTTACTCAGCTGGTAAGGCTGCTGGGAACTGTATAAGAAAGGTATGAGGCCAACACTTCCAATGGGCTTTATAGCTCCATGTTTCATAAAGTTAACCTTAGGTCCTTAAAGCTAACTAGTCATATCTGAGTCTATGCATATCTCTTTCAAATATGACATTCAAGTAAAAGCCTTGGTAAAATAACCAGAGTTTCTACTGGTGTCCTTTTACAAAGAAAACAGATTCTTATTAAACTTAGGAAAAAGGATTGTCATGAAAGAAAGCATACTCACTGAGACTTTTTGAATTTCAGAGGTTTCAGGCAGGGAGAAAAGTTAAATGCTTCAGTTTGTTCACAATTGAATACTTTATCACAATTTGTATATCATAGATATCTTAAGAGAAAGTTTCCTTAATCTGGAAGATCAAACCTTAGAGAACCAATAAGTGTCACTAAAACTAGAATCATTTTCCTCAATTCATTTAGTCCCATGCTACTAATTCTTAATCAGGTTTAATGTAGCCTTTTAGTCAGTTCTGGAAATTCTTACCCATTTTAGTTTTAGGATTTTAAAGATATCAAAAACCTGTATTTGTTGAAAGGCCTTTTCATGAATCACCTTGAAGATGAATACATTTCTCAAGAGCATCAGAACAGTAATTGTAAATGACAAAATACTCAAAAATTGAATGGTTAAAGATCTGAGAATTCATTATAATGCAATTGACAAGGAAATTCAGTTATTTCTGTGACATATAATACTTCAAAAATCTGAATATTGAGTGATGACCTTATACCAGAACATAACATACCAAATAAACAAGTCTAATTAGTCAAAGAGACTTCGTTTACAATTCAAATATTGGTGAAGTTTGTTAAAACCTTTAGTTTTTAAAACCAGTGCCTAAATAGGATTACGGATAATCCAAGACCTGATGAAGACAAAGCATACAAACTGTTTTGGGTGGGGGGGGGGGGGTTTCTTTATATCCTTATAGTTTATATAAGGATATATCCTTTATATCCTTATAGTTTATATAAAGAATATAGGATATTCTTTATATCCTTATAGTTTTCATATAATGCAAGATAGAATTAAATATTTGCTGTTTTGAGTTACTATTTTTGTGATTAATCAATACATAAATAGCTGACTTATAAACATACTACATCTGTTATTTTTTAGAATTCTCACTGTGTAATATAGTATATTTTTTTCATATACTTTTCCCATTTTCTCTGTCCCTCATAAGAATGTACATTTTATACAGATGTTTTGTCTGTTTTTGTTTGCTTCTGTCTGTTTTGTTTACCGTATTTGCAGTACCTGAAATTACACCAGCATGAGGTAAGTGACATTTACTGAACAAGCTGACAAACCTTGGCTGACCCAAAATTTCGTAGGGGAAAGTACAATTTCATAAATAATGAAGAACTTTTAAAGAAAAAAATTGGAATCAGGCAGAAAAAAACAGATATCAATATCCATTTGGTTTGACAAATAGATGTAGTGAATTTCACAGAGCACTTAGGAAGCACACCCATGTGTACCCTGGGACCGGGTATATGTGTATCGTACATTAGAAAATGAAGGCACTGGTGTCGTTGACCATCAACGTTGACCATCATTGTGAAAGTAGATAAACCGGCATCCTGAAGCTTTACAATTGGACTAAGATTTATATCTTCTTTATGCTTTAAAGGGAAATATGATTGTCTCATGGCATTAGAAGAAGGAAAGATTCAAAAAGCAAATACACTAAATATAAAATGATCAATGTTACTAGATAAACATTAAATTATTTTAAGCAACAGATATAAACATAGGGAAATTACAGGTTATCTGGTATTCTAAAAACATTTACAATAATAATTATGCATAAAATAGATTAGAGGTTACAAAAAACTTTTGTATCAAAATGAAGAATGTTAGGAGCATATGAAATTATTGCAATGAAAGAAAAGATCATCTTTACAGAAATCTGGGGATATACCAACTATAAACGCTCAATTTTCTTTTTAGAACCAGTTAGAATTTTTAATAGAATAGAAACAGAAATAACGTCAATATAGTAGAAAACGAATGCTTGAAGTTTTGGATGTAAATATATTTTTGTTGAAATAATTAAAAACAAAAAGAGACACCATGATAATGTGTAAAAGGAGCTATAAGAAATCACCTAAGAGTTCTACAAAACTGAAAATGCTTAATTAAAATCAGTCTTGGAAGCAATAAATATCAAAAGAGTCAATAATATTGAAAACTGATATAAAAATAATGAAAGTAAGGAAAAGAGAAAAATCTTTTCACAGCACACAAGGAGAGAGAGATGTGGGAAGGACAGGGAGTGAAACTATGATGTATAAATATCCCTTGAAAACCAACAAAAAATAGGGGTGCCTATGTGGTTCAGGCAGTTGAACATCTGACTCTTGATTTGGGCTCAGGTCATGATCTCACATTGTGGGATGAAACCCTGTGTTGGACTCTCTGCTGAGCATGAAGTCTGCTTGGGATCCTTTTTTCTCTCTCTCCTTCTGCCCCTCTCCCCCAACGGTACGAGTGCTCTCTTTCACTCTCTCTAAAATTAAAAAAAATAATAAACACAAGAAATAAGTGTCTTGAAAGAAAACTTTTATGATTTCAAAAACAAAGAGGATTCAGATTAAAACATTTCAACAGGTTTTAATATTAGAACAACATCCAAAACTAAACCCATCTTGGCAATATTTGTTATAAAGATGACAATAATTAATAAGTTGGGAGTGAAAGAAAAGAGCTCACAGAACAGCATTAAATCAGTGACTAGTTTTCTCTTCTGCTGAACTATACACCCATCTCGTCACAGTATATCATGGTGTGAATGTGGATACAGTGGTTGGTTTGGGGGATATTTTTGTATCCCCCAATTGTACGTCAAGTCATTAGCTACGTCAGCCCTCAACAAAACAAAAATTAGTATAACCATGAAGGATTTTTCTTTTTCAAAAGTTCTTTTCTGCTACAGAATTCAGATAGAATATCCTTCCATAGTTGATGACCATTAAAACAACTGAGGCTGTTTTGTCATAGCTCATGTAAATATAACCAAGATTTTTACTATGAGTGTGCTGGGACTGCACAATTATTAGATGTAATTATATTTTATAAAAGCAGAGCTACATGTAAAATGATAGAATGATTGCTTTACTCTTTTTTTTTTATTTTATTTATTTTGAGAGAGAGAGCATGCATATGTGTGAGTGGGGAAGAAGCAGAGAGAGAAGGAGAGAGAGAATCCCAAGCAGGCTCCAAGCTGACAGTGTGGAGCCCTAGGTGAGGCACTATCCCTTGAACAGTGAGATCATGACCTGAGCTGAAGCCTTGATTCAGCACTTGACTAAGCCACCCAAGTGCCCCAATGACTTCTTTATTTACTAAAGAATTTGAAAAATAAACTCCTGCATTTTAAAAACGTGTTGAGGGGGGCGCCTGGGTGGTTCAGTCAGTTGAGTGTCCAACTTTGGCTCAGGTCATGATCTCGCAGTTTGTGGCTTTGAGCCCCCCATCGACTCAGTGCTGACAGCTCAGAGTCTGCCCCTTCACCACTTGTACTCTGTCTCTCTCTCAAAAGTAAATATTAAAAATATTTATTGAAGGGTGCCTGGGTGGCTCAGTCAGTTAAATGTCCAGTTCTCGATTTTGTCTCCAGTCATAATATCATGGTTTGTGAGATAAAGCCCCACGATGGGATCTGGGTCGATGGCAGGGAGCCTACTTGGCTTGGGATTCTCTCTCTCCCTTTCTCCCTGCCCTTCCATGGTGCTCTCTCTCTCTCTCTCTCTCTCTCTCTCTCTCTCTCTCAAAATAACTAAACTTAAAAAATCAAAAAATTCCATATATTGCATGACTTGGGTTTTTAATGCATAATTTATTTTAAATGTATAAGTACATTATAAGTGTGTGTGTATATATATATATATATATATATAGTGTGTATACATATTATATACGTCATATATGTCATATATATGTGTATATATGTGTGTATATGTATATATATATATGTTTATGTATATATGACAAATTTTCTTTAGTAAATGTTTGAAGAAAAAGGAGGGAGCCGGGAAAACTCTCCCCTTAATTTCAATAGAGGTAATTAAGAATTAAGTCTCTTGTTTTAAATTTGTGTATGTCCTTACAAATCCAATTATGTAATTTATTTCTAAGAATTGAATGCATGATCTCTCTCTCTCTCTCTTTCACACTAATACATAAATGCAGATATGCATACATATAACATGTTTGTATGCACATACACATTATGTGTGGGCTTATATGCATGTGTGAAAGTACAATCTCAGTGGGTTTTTTTAATCCTTTTCCATCCCCTTGGAAATGTATAATGTTACACAGTATATAACCTTTTGGAGAACTTGCCGAGCACTCTGAGGGATATTTTGGCAACCACAGAAGTGCTGATTAGACTGTACTATAAATTATCCAAGATGGGTATTTTTTTCTTCCCAGAGGGAGTAATTACAGAGTAAAAATAATATGAAAGGCAAAAGGTCATTCACCATGTATTCCAAGATTCTAGGAGTTATGACCTTTATTAATCTTATGTAGATAAAAGTGAATTTTTTTCCTAAATAGTATACTGACTCTATCAATTGAGCCATATCATTTATGGCAATGGTATAGCTTCAGGCTGTTAGTCAGATATTTACATTTTGAATCATACCCTTTAAAGTTTCTCCCAAATGTTCTTCAAGCCTATAAGGAATGGCAGTTTTCATAAATAACAGGTAAATGAAAGTTCATATGCAATTATTATACAGAGATGTAATATATAATTATTTATGGACTATAGGCTCTCAGTTTTTAAGATTCTTAAAGGTAATTTTATATGTTATATGTCTTTATGAGTGGTATTTGCATTTTTGTTAGAATTAATATTTAGAGTAAGTTTTGTCTGATATCTTTTCTTATTTTAGAATAATTCAATATATTTCCTCCCATGGCTAATCACACTATGCTAAAAATGTCACACATAAAGATACTATATTGGATTAATGTTACAAATGTGCATATGAATGTTATGTTTATGTTAAGCACAAATATTAATAAAGTGTGTAAGCTTTAAATACACACAAGGCTCTTTAGAAGGAGCCTGGTCCCAAAGATCTTAGATTCTTTGAAATTATTTAATTCATGGCAAGTCTATTTTTTATATTCTTTATGATCTTTATTATCATGTCCATCCAAGTCATTGAGTTAATCTCCATTTATCATTATATATATACATGTATATATGTGCATATATATTTCCAATTACTTCTATTAATCCTATAATTCTCTCACTAGAATATCACCTTAAATACACAGACACACACTCAGAGGTTTTATTTTCCAATTTGCTGATATTTCTTATCTTATAGAGATGATCATTATTCATTCTCTTTTTCGATTCACCTATTGATGGATACTTGAGTTGTTTCCATATCTTGGTCATTGTGATTAATGGCTACAGTGAACATATTAATATAGGCATCTCTTTGAGATTTTAATTTCAATTCTTTGGGATGTGTACCTAGAAGTAGAATTGCTGGGTCATATAGTAATTCTACTTTTTTTTTTTTTTTTTGAGGAAACTCCATACTATTTTCCATAGTTGCTGCACCATTTTAAGTTTCTACCAAGAGTATACGTGGGTTCCAGTTTCTCCAGAACCATACCAACACCATTTATCTTTTGTGTTTTGATAATAGTCATTCTACTAGGTGTGAGGTGACATCTAAATGTAGTTTTGAGGGCACCTGGGTGTCTCAGTGGCTTAAGCATCAGACTCTTGATTTTGGGTCAGGTTATGATCTCATGGTTTGTGAGATCAAGTCCCTCATCAGGCTCTGAGCTGATCTTTAGATTCTCTCTCTGCCTCTTTCTCTCTGCCCTTACCGCACTTGCACTCTTTCTCTCTAACTAACTAAATAACTAACTAACTAAATAAATAAATATATGTTTGAATTGCATTTCCCTATTTCCCTGATAACTAGTGATGTTGAGCATCTTTTATGTAACTGTTGGCTATTTATATGTCTTCTCTGGAGAAATTTCTGCTTAAATGCTTTGCTAGTTTTTTAATTGCCTTTTTTTTTCCTATTGACTTGTAGAAGTTTCTTATATATTTTGGAAATTAACCTTTTATTAGATCTATGGTTTGGAAGTGTTTCCCCCCATTCTGTAGGTTACCTTTTCATTCTGTTGATTGTCTGCTATGCTGTGCAGAAGATTTTTAGTTTGATGTAGCCCTACCCATTTGATGCTTGTGCTTTTGATGTCATATCCAAGAAGTAATTGCTAAGCTGATGTCAAGATTTTCTGTATTCACCTTTATTTCTTTAAGGAATTTTACATTCTTGAGACTTACATTTACATTGTTGACTCATTTTGAGTTGATTTTTGTGTATACTATAATGTAGAGGTCCAATTTATTTATTAATCTATTTTGGATGCATATATCTAGTTTTCCTAATACCATTTGGTAAAGAAACTGTTTACTCTTGGCACCCTTATCACAGGTCAGCTGACCTTATATGCATAGGTTTAATTCTCGGCTCCCTATTCTGTTTCATTGGTCTATATGTCTATTTTTATGCTGGTACCATACTGTTTCAATTACCGTAGCCATATAATATATTTTGGAATCAGGAAGTTTGACGCTTCTTGCTTTGTTTTTTTCTCAATTGCTTCATCAATTCTGTGTCAGTTGTAGTTCCCTAGTCTCAGAGATTTGTTCTATTTCTGTGAAAAAAAATGCTAATAGAATTGTGATTGAAATGGCATAGCATTGACCTGCAGATTGCTTTAAGTAGATTTTTCGAGTATGATGTTAGCTATGGGATTATTATTATGACCTGTATTAAACTGAGGTACCATCATTCTATCATTCTATCATTCTAGACACACACACACACACACACACACACACACACACACGTGTGTGTGTAGTGGAATATCATGCAGACTTTTGAAAAAGAATAGGGGCACCTGGGTGGCTCAGTCAGTTAAGTATCCAGGTTCGGCTCAGTTCATGATCTCACGGTTCGTGAGTTCAAGCCCCGCATCAGGATCTGTGCTGACAGCTCAGAGCCTGGAGCCTGCTTCAGATTCTATGTCTCCCTTTCTCTCTGCCCCTCCTCTGCCCATGCTCACTCACTCGCTCTCTCTGTCTCTGTCTCTCTCCAAAATAAATAAAACATATTTTTTTTAAAGAAGAGAGTCCACCATGTGTGACATGGGTGAATCTACAGAACATTATCTAAAATAAGTCACAGAAGGACAAATACTACATGATTCCACTTATACAAGGTATCTAAAATAGTCAAACTCATGGAAGCATAGAATTGTATCGTGATTGTTAAGGGCAGGGGACTGAAGGAAATGAGAAGTTGTTTTTCGATGGGCATAAAATTTCAGTTATGCTGGATGAATAAATTGTAGAGATCTTCCACACCACAGAGTAACTATACTTTACAATACAGTGTTGTGCACTTCAAAATAGGTTAATAGGGTAGATCTCATGTTCAGCCTTTTTACCACAAAAGCAAAATAAAACAGAAGCAAAAGACACAAGAAAATTAATAACTTGATTTTGGTGATGCTACTGCCAGTGTTTTGTGTATTTATACCCGTGAAACTGTACATATTAAATATGTTCAGGTCTTTGTATACCAACTGTACCTCAATGAAGCTGTGTTGTTGAATTTTTTTTTCAAGAGCCTCACCATAATTATTGTCCTGGAATTTTATAGTATTTTTTATGTACCTGGCTATTTATACAGTCCTTAGAAGTTCTAAAAAATATTCTAAACATCTTCTGACTTCTGAATAAATCTTACCTGTCAGCTATTTTCTAGTTATTAGGAGACAATTTGAATACTATTTACAATTCACAAACTCTCAACTATATGAAAAAATAAATGTTGAAATATTAATCTTAATACACTCTATTTTGCCTAATGGAGCATCGCGAATGGGGAAGAGGTACGATGCTTGCAATGCTTAGAATGTATCAACAAATATCAGGCCTTCCTCTGAACATGATGATCTTCCAGGGATATCCTTCCCCTTATAAGACACAGCCTAAATGTTTCCTGGAATGTGAGTCTTTTATGACTAATTTATACAATTTTTTGTAACTTTCTTTGTAAAAACAACCTGCTTTGCAATAACACTAGCATAATAATTTTATGATTGGTTTATTTATTTCTATGAACTAAGACTTCTTTTGTTTGAAAGTTTTTATCCCAGTTTTAATTGGGTGAGAATCCTTTGGGAGGCTTGCAGAATTGTGGTAGGTTAAGCCATTATTTAGAGACCTTAGCAACCAGAAACTTGACTTCCTAGCCTTTCTACCGTAGAAAAAAAAATGTAGGAGATATGTTTGACTTTTTTTTATCTAATTTTTTAATAGAATAGTGCTCTATTTTATGTAACTGCCTAGGAACATTATGGTGTTTACAGAGATTCTGAAAATTATTATACCTTCTTTCTGATACTGAATTTTACCCTGAGATTAGGTACTTCAACATGAATTTTGGAAACATGACTATTGTCAGGAACCCCTCCAACATTTCATACCTTTGCCACCAAAAAGAAACTAAAGGTCTCTCCTCATTCCAGTTCTCACATTTTATGGAATGTTCCCTGTTTGAATCATTGTGACTCAACTGCCAACCTTTCACAAATCAACTGCAAGCAGAAAGGTGAAGTCCTGTAAGAATTTGGGCCTCATGCTCTTTGCAGGTCAATTAAATATGTCAGGAGGGATAGAGTGTTCTGCAATATGACAGATCCTGATAAAACCACATGATTAAGGTCAGAAGATCATGTGTTTCATAGAGGACGGTGGTCTATCCAGGAAATGTTAAGTTGGTGAGGACTATTGAACTAAAAAATAATGTCAGGTAGCATCTCAAATGTTTACAGAAGAGAACTGGGAAAAAATCTTCATTGAATTTTGAATAAACAGACACATAAATCAAATAGAACTTTAATACAAACAATTGTATCTTTAGAAACAGATTAGATCACTCCACACATTTACCAGATATGTTAACTTAAAAAAATATTATCATACCATAACTAACAAAACATTGGCTTAGGGAAATTATTTTCATATAGGCTCCACATTCACTTATCTGTATAGTCTAATTAAATCCATGCCTAATGTTAAATCACCATTAATTTAGTCTTGGTTGAAAGTCTTTTATACAATTATATTTTAATTCAAGGTTTCCATTATTTATATTGTTATTTGAGATTTGCTCTAAGAAATAAATTGTTTTAATAGATCTGTTTCTAACTGGTCAGTAAAACAATGGTACTGATGTAGCCATTATGTTTCTTAGTACCTATTTTATAAGTTTCTATAAAGAGAGTTCTAGGAGCTCTCCCTGAAGGAATTTAGTATCAGGACAAACTCTGACATTTAAAAAAGTTTCTCAGTGTAAATATTTAGTATCAGGACATACTGAAAAAGATATGTCTGCAAATTGGATCATGAGATTTATAGAGTCAATAGGCTTTTCTTGTTTTTTGGCTATGGGATATATATGTAAAAATTAATTCAATCACAAATAAGACATCATCCTATGTAGTCATTATATTTATCTTTCTCATTCTTTAAGTTAGTCATTATTTTCATTTTGATGACTTTATTTTATTCAAGACTTTATTGTAAAACCACTTTAAATTCTTTTTAGAAACTGATCAGGAATACAGGGTAATTAAGTGCATAAATACGTTTACTGTCTCTCTGTCATGGCTAATACATTTCATTAAACTTAAGTGTATTGATCAGAATAATAATCATACTTGCAGGTACATTATATTGTTTTCTCTGTTTTCACTTTGAATTTCAAGTTTTCTAACTCTTATACTTTAATTTTGCATGCTACATGGAAGGAGAAATGCTTTGGGGATTTCGTTAATACTTGACTAATTTAGTTTTTGCTCAACATAAGAATGCAAATCTGACCTTCATTATCTTTTATCGGTTGCCTATGAATGTAGAGTTAATAAAATATTTTATATTAAGATCCCTACAAATTATTTTCATATAGGTTATTTTACATACACTTTAAAGTTTATGTAATCTAGTATTTCACTACTAAGCAGTTTGACATTTAAAATCTGAAAACACATCCATTTTCTATATTACTTAATACAATGTTTGTTTGAATATGTGGTCTAACCATTTTAATGTCTTTTTTCTTTTGAAACTACATTTTTGTGAACCCATTACCATCAGAAAATTTTAATATGAAATATTTTTCAGAGCACTATCAGCTGTATGTTCCTGAGTCAGCTCAAGTTGGGTCAGCTGTTGGGAAAATAAAGGCAAATGATGCAGACACTGGTTCAAATGCTGACATGACCTACTCCATCATTAACGGTGATGGTATTGGGATATTCTCCATCTCCACTGACAAAGAGACCAGAGAAGGGATCCTTTCTTTAAAGAAGGTAAAAAGAGCATACTTTCTCTGATTTAAGCAATTCACCCATTTTTCCATGAATTATCCATAATAGTATGAATAATCCATATTGTCAAGTCATTAGTATGCTAAAATATTTTCTCTTTAAGATGTAATTACATTTTAATTATGGCTCTGTCTGACTTTTTGGATCCTGTCTTAGAAAAAATATATATATATGACATATATATGGAAGATCTGATGTAGAATGTACCATGACAACAGGCTTATCGTGAATTCCAGTTCTATTAATGCTCTATTAATGCATACAATATTAATTATTTCATGTTGTACTAAATTATGTAACATTAAGAGATTTTTCTAACTAATGTAAAAATCTTCACCGTGTTCGCTAACACTCACTAGGATACAGGGTTTTGTTTGACAATCATGGATTCATCAAGACAGCTCTAGTGGAACCCTTAACCTTCTCCCTGACTCTTTTTTATTGTAAAGAATTTGTCATTGGACTAAATCTATCTATTGCTTTTTGCTTTTAAGAGTACATTATGTTTATCTCATTGTAAAAATGAAATGGAACACAGATATTAGCAAAGAAAGATTTAAATATATCTCCTAATGCAGAATGTCTTAGTCTTTAAATATTGAATGATTTCAGCTTGGAAACCTAGTAACATTCAGATCCCTGGGCTTTGCCTTCATATATTTTGATTCAGAAAGACTGGAGTGCAGATAAGGAATTGGCCTTTTTAGCAAGTACTCCAGATGATTCTACTGTAGAATATATTTATAACATAGGTTGACAAATTTTATCCTGGCATGCTACTGTAGATACTGAAGTGAATTAATCTATGTCTGTCTGTCTGTCTATCATCTATCTATCTTTTTGTCATCTATCTGCATAATTATTTGTGTTTTGTATATACTTTTCTATTTGAACTATATCAATTTTATTAATTCTCCCAATACATATAATCTTATATTGATTAAAATTAAGGATTAACTTATTTTTTAGATGCTACAAAGGGGGCCACAAAGTAGAATTTTTTTTTCATTTTATTTATTTTTGAGAGAGAGAGAGAGAGTGAGAGTGAATAAGGGGCAGAGAAAGAGAGGGAGACAGAATCCCAAGCAGGCTCCATGCTATCAGTCCAGAGCCCAACACAGGGCTTGATCTCATGAACTGTGAGATCATGACCTGAGCCAAGATCAAGAATCAGATGCTTAACCAACTGGGCCACGGAGGCACCCCAGCAAACTGCAATTTAGAGCATGTAAATACTTACAGAACAGTATTCATCACTAGACTATGTAAAATATTGATGTCTTCACCTAAAATGTTTTATCATTTTAATCTTTCTTTCCTGAATTTGTAACCAGGAATGTTATAAAGCATATAAATGAGTACATAATAAAATGAGGATTTTTAATTGCAAGTTGAGAGACTGAATGTGTGTTTTCTATGCAGGTGTGTAAAAGGCCAATAGAGACAAGAAACTTAGGATACTAAAGAGAGGATATTGGATTTAAAAAGATGGCTGGGGCAGAGATGACCCTGTGTAGGCTCTTGATCAAGGGTAGAAAGAAACAACCCGTGATGGTATGCCTCTGTCCCTGAGAAAATCAAACAGGATTTGAAGTAAATGGTTCCAAAGTTTGCAATGATCCAGCTGGTGTGGGGGAGCTGGGGGAGGAGAGCAGTGCTTTTTTTTTTTTTTTTTTTTTTTTGAGCACTAGGTCTTTGTAAAGTAGGAAGTTACAGCATATTTGCAAAAAATGAGGTTGATGGATGGTTTGAATATATGCAGGATCTGAAATACAAGTATATATTATGCAATTAAGAACACTAGGGATTTTACCACCCCGTATGGCCTCAATCAATTTGATGATGTTCGTGAAAAACAAAGTCAAAATAGTTTATGTACGTATGTGTGCACATATATTTAAATAACATTCTTTATTCAATATCGTGCACACACACAACAGTTATTTTTCAAGATAAAAATAGTTTCAGTTGTACAAATGGTACTGGTAATGATGATATATTCAAAATAATCTTTTCACTTTCTTCCATGAATTAATTTTTTGATGTAGTCTACACTTCTTTCAAGAAGTATTAATGTTTGCGTTTATCTAATTATTTGATCCTTCAGATTATGATTTTGTTTATTATTTTTAATGTTTATTTTATTTTATTTTATTTATTTTTTTTAATGTTGTATTTATTGAGAGAGCGAGACAGAGCATGAGCATGGGAGGGGCAGAGAGAGGAGGTGACACAGAATTTGAAGCAGGCTTCAGGCTCTGAGCTGTCAGCACAGAGCCCAATGCAGAGCTCGAACCCACCAACTGCGAGATCGTGACCCGCTCGGAAGTCTGAAGCCCAACTGACTGAGCCACCCAGGCGCCCCTTTTTCATGTTTATTTTTGAGAGAGAGGGAGAGAGAGACAGAGTGTGAGTGGGGGAGGGGCAGAGAGAGAGGGAGACACAGGATCCAAAGAAGGCTGTAGGGTGTGAGCTGTCAGCACAGAGCCTGATGCAGGGTTCAAACTCAGGAACAGTGAGATCATCACCTGACCTAAAGTCTGATGCTCAACCGACTGAGCCACCAAGGTGCCCCAGATTAAGATTATTAATCTGAGTTATTTTATTGCTACATACTGCATGTTATAAACAACTGCAATTTGAAAAATAACCTATGTAACCCAGTGTTTTTTAACCTTTAAGAGGTACTCATTCAGGTGGCAGGAAATGGATAAAACAGTCCTTTAAAACAGGTTTTTTATTTAATCTGTAAGGCAGCTCACCTTAGCCAGCAAAGCAGAACAGCTAATCTTCCCAAAGATCAAAATCAGGGCTGCTTTCTAAATCAGTTTGCAGGGCATCTGCTCATTCCTGTCCATATCATCCCTTTATCAGAAAATTGCCAAGTTGAATTCACAGGTCCGTGGTGTGGTACATTGTAAATACACTTTGATAACTTTCATTCATTGTTTAATGGAGCTTGACTGGGTGGAAAGGGGGAAAAAAAGATAAGGATGAATGCAAGTTGATGCACTCTTTCCTCCGCCATAAACCTCTGTAGCTAGGGATGTGTGTTCTGAGCAGCCTTTTTCTCAGATTCTCTTCTTGTGGTTTCATATCAATTTGCAGTCTGTATGGTACTTGATCCTTTTTTTTTTAATTCAAGGATCCAACCCTATTTGTTCTGACTTTCAGCAAAAAACATCTGTACTATCTTCATAGTGTTCAGTGTGAAAAAAGATTAATATTATTTTATTTAATAAATGATTTGAAGTGGACCGTAGAGTAAACATAAAAAAATTATAGAAGTTTTTTTTTCAAGTTTAAGTTAACCCTACAAGAAAAAAGTATTAAATATGTTCAATTATAACCATACTAGGTCTATGCCAAATAATCACATTTTTGGTTGTTTAGTGGGATATGTTTAGTGAATTTTTCTTTATTATTCCTTTGCCTTGCATTGACTGATAGAATAAGAATCAGAATGTTCCTTGCCATTAGATTGTAAAATTTGGGGCTCTGAACCATAAAGTGCAGCAAGGAAGACATCCCAACCTATTGCAAATGCCCATAAAGGCAAACGCATCTGCGCACTTTTTTTTTAAGAAGAAACAGATGTCTAATTGTAATGAACTATTTCCAAAATCTGAACATTCTTTAGAGATGAGACTATCAAAAAACTCTTCCAAACTGCTATTTTTATTCTTATAAGGTGCTATCTGGAAAGTACTTCTGTTCAACCAGAAGTTAAAGAGAGGAGTCACATTTCAATCAGTTAAATCTGTCACTATATTTGAAATGACTTTTGACTGCTTTGGGACAACTTTGTTCTTATATTCATAAATAGGCATGGCCATGAAGTGATAGCTAATAGTTGAAACTACTTTGGATGTGAATTGGCTGTTTTTTACATGCATGTTTCTATAATATAATTTACTATGTCAGTTGGAAATTGATAATGCGTTGAAACATCCTGATGAGTTAAGCTGCTCATAACATGGACTATTGGTAAGTTACCATATATATGGAAATTCACACACAATACACATGTAGGCTGTATAAAAATATAAATAACATAATATATAATATATATTGATATATATCACAAAATATACATGTATTTGTTATTTGAAATAAAAATTTCCCATTTATTTTTTCCCATCTTCCAGTGACAGCAAGCAAACATATAATATTTATTTGTATCAACATCTTTGAAATTATCCACACTGAATTACTCTCTTCTGTGCAGAGAAATTTACAACAGGAAAGTTTGTACATGTGTTCTAGTGTCCACAGAATGTCTACCTTCCAGGAAAGATCTCTGACAAGGACCATAAACCATGGCATGATAAGAAAACCCAACTGAAGAAATGTTATTCAAATCCATGCCATTTTTCTTAGCTTTGGGCAAATATTATCATTTAAAATACATTTTTTCATAAGGCAAAATTTAATAATAGTATCAGTTACTATTTCAGGGATTTAGCCATGTTTTTACATGATTTAAAAAAATAATGTTTATTTATTTTTGAGAGAGAGAAAGTAAGAGCAAGAGAGATAGCAGGGCAGAGAGAGAGGGAGACATAAAATCCAAAGCAAGCTCCAGGCTCTGAGCTGTCAGCATAGAGCCCAACGTGGGGCTCGAACTCATGAACTGTGAGATCATGACCTGAGCAGAAGTCGGATGCTTAACCAACTGAGCCACACAGGTGCCCCCTTTTTTTGTATGATTGAAGTGATATTTGCATATATTAAAATGCATTCAGATGTCAATTCCATTCTTATCCCCCACTGTTGCATTATAAAATCTGGATGAGAATGTAATATAAAAATTGGACCAAGGTGAGAGCATAAGAAGTCTCTTCTCGGGGTGTCTGCATGGCTCAGTTGGTTAAGCGTTGGACTCTTGATCTCAGCTCAGGTCATGATCTCATGGTTTCATGAGTTTGGGCCCCACATAGAGCTCTGTGCTGACAGTGTGAGTCTGCCTGAGATTCTCTCCTCTCTCTCTGCCCCTCCCCCAACTCACATTGTGAGTGTAACTCTCTCTTTCTCAAATAAACATTAAAAATATTTTAAATATAAGTCTCTTTTTCTTATTACAAAAAAAAGAAAAGAAAGAAAAAAGAAAATTTAAAAAAAGGAATTTTAGGATCTTCTTGAACTCTGAAGTGAATTGATACATAGAGCAACTTGGCTAAAGGCTGTTTTCAGTATCTTTCTACCTATGATGGTTATAGAAGTCCAGAGGAAGACTATACTAGTGTGATTTAATGAAAAGTAGAAGTGCTTAATGAGAAACAATTAAAAAGTCTCGAGTATGTAGAGCTGGCCGGAAAATGATTGATGGGAATGATAACCATCTACAGTAATGCAAAATGTGTTAATATTACAGAGGGAAAAGTATTATTTTATACGTTAGAGAGAGCAATGATATGTAAAAGTAATTACTAGAAGTAATAGGATGAAATTAGGAAACGAAAATTTAAAATGAATATTGGAGTCAACTCATTGACAGTGAACTGCATGAGGATATTGAGCAGTAATTAAAGAGAAGTAAGAAAAATCCCAGTGGCTGAGGACATTAAAATCACACGAGGATAAGGTCTTCTGGCATGGGCAGAAGAGATAGAGGAATTTGTGTGAAAAGCATTTAAGTTTCTTAGCTCTGTGTCTGTGAATTAAGGAAATTATAAAGTTCTGGTAGCTGGAATTAATGAAATTATAATTAATGAAGTTATTCATTTTCATGTTATAAACCAATGCTCGAAAAGATGCATGAATGTATCTTCTAATTGTGGGGATATTATAGTCCACCAAAAATCGATTCATCTTCAGTCACCGAATTGGAATATTCTGTTTCACTATTTATGTGCTAGAGATTTCAGATCATCTAGCATAGCACTTAAGGGCGCAACGTATGGAGTCCCACTGCCTGAAATCAAATCCCAAGTATACCACTCATGGGTTGTTGACCTGGCAAGTTTAACTTTTCTGTGCCTTGATTTTTCTCACTTGTAAGTGGGAAACAGTTATAACTCATGGAAATGTTGTGATGGTTAAGTGAGTTAATATATGTTCATTGTTTAGGTCACACATAGGAGTAAGCTATTCATATTTTAGAAAGAATACAGAAGTTTTCATCTTTCAAACGTAAACTGTGTAATAGCACTTTTCTGTACTCTAAATACAGCTATGTTTGAGACTGAGCAAGAGCTATTAATCACCCACCATGTCCTAGGAGTTATGCCAGATACCTGAAATATGAAGATGAATTAGATAATATTCTTTCTCTTAGAGAAAATGGAGTAGATGTGAAACATTATAATAATACAAGATGTCAAATGCTAATGGTATAGGTTTACTTAAATTGTTATGAGCTCACAGATAAGAGAGCCAATTTTTCAAAGCTGAAGGAGGGTCAGGGAAAACTTTGCATGGGAAATTACTTTTAGGCATGCATAGAGCAGTATGTAGCAGAGACTAAGAGAAATAAATGTGAGTTAGTGGCTTTATATTTAACTACATTGTCCTTTGAGCATGGAGATCACAGGCAAACAATTTTGAACTTAAAAAAAAGGGGATATTATATGGGGGAATCCATCCTCTAACCAATATAATAGTGGCGTGAGTTATCTGAAATCTATCTTTCCTAGAAAAACGAAGACAAACACAACAACAACAACAACAACAACAACAACAACAACAAAAACACCTTTATGGCCCACAGCTGCAAAGCTGAAATTTCTGAACACCAAACCTGGAGTCTCATCCTACAAGTCACTGAATTAGAGGGAATGTAAATTGATTAATTTAATTTAATTTTGCATTTCTGAGTACCTACGGAATCCTTCTCAGTACCATTGTAGTAAAACAGAGCACATCACAAGTAGAATTACCCCAGGAATGTTTGGGTGGTTAGAAGTTAGAAAGACAGATATCTTGCATCGAATCATCTAAAATTATCTTTTGTGTATGTTATCCATTGCTGATATCCGCAATTTCATGTGATTAAAGTGCATTTAATTTTTCTTTTAAGTTGAGAATTGTCAATACCTACCCATGTTGTATTTGTGGTAATTATAGTACTGACACATACTCTATCAAAAATAATTTTAATTTATGAAATTTGGCAACACAAATCCTTGCATTTGTTAAGTATGGGCTGATATGATAGACTGTGTTTATAATTCAGAGAGCTTGAACCAGTCAAACATGTCCAGAGCATTAAACCCAAGGTAAATTCCATAAAAATGAAAAAAAGCATTTGATCGTGTTCCTAGAATATTTCTTCCTGAACATAAGTGCTAGATTAGTAATCTCCAGTAGAATGCTTTTGTATAATTTATGCATACCTACTTCTCATATTAAACACTAAATTGATAATCCAGACTTACAGATTACTAAAAATAGAAAGTTGCAATAAGTTTGCAATTTTGTTAAATCAAATAAACTATATTTGAATTATAAACCTCCATCCCCCACAGCAAATATCTTGCTGAGGCAAAATTTATGGAGTAGATAATCGGTGAGCAAATTATCAAAGATTTATTTTTCAAAGAGTCTTCAGATAGCTCTAGATGGAAGATTTCTTTCCTCATTTTTTTTTCTTTAGCTTGAGTGTTTTAATTACTGTTCAGTATGAACGTTTTCAGAATACAGCCAGAAAGACCTCTAAAAGCATGGACAGTTGACATTTTAATATAGAACTGGAAAAAATATCCTTTTCTTATTCTCATGAACAGTCAGTCTCTGGCTATATAATACCCCTTATCAAGTTCATGCAGTGCCTCATGTTTATGGAGTTATTCTGTATCTGTTTTTATTTTGGTTTAAGGCAGGAAAAATGGATGTTTTGTGTTTTAAAAACTTCAGCCTGACATTTCATGTTTTTGCTTTCTGTGGTAACTCAATAGCCTGGGCAAATTTTCTTTCTTTTGACCATTTTTCCCTCCAGTATCTTCTTATCAAAATCAGGCTTTAGAAAATAGATTTCACCATTCCTGTTATACTGTTTTTGATATACTATTTTTAAGTAAAAAAAAAAAATCTAGTAACTATGGAAAGTACAACCCACTGGCAGAGTTTTAAATAGTTTCCCAGGAACAAATGATTAGGAGGCAATTACGGGAAAATCTGTTTAAAATGTGTGGATGATGAGTATTTGGAGTAGGAAAAATGATATTTATAATCCTAATCTAATACTTATGTACTGTTGCCATGTTAATGCAAAACAAAGAATTAACATACTTTATATATACTACTACAATCTCCAATTTAGCAGATTTTCTATATAAATGAGGTTGTTAAAATGTTGCCATTTACATTAATTTATTTGCTTCTAAAACCCTGTCTCAATCTTAAATAATATTCTCATTCCTTAGTGACTCTAGATGGATCCCTATCCATTCATCAGCCAGTTGTGGCAAACAACTCCTACAAAATGATTGTCACTGCCTTGAGGTAGTTAAATACATGTTAGAGAATCATAAGCATGAAACCATGTGTCCACATAAACAGCCTGTACCTTAGCAGTAAGTAGACTAGTGTTAAGATAAATGACATCTAAGTTGCCAAAGGACCTGCTAAAAACAAACCAAGAGATGCCTGTCATATTAAATGCACAGCTTGATAGTAATATTTGATAGGGTAGAGGCGGCCAGAATTACCTCTACAAATTTCATTGAGAGTCAGGAAGATGCGTAAGTCTACAACATGAATAAATGGAGATGACTCTTACAATCCTCTGTTATAGTGGAAAAGAGATGTTAAGCATCCCCAGTAAACAAATCCTAGGGGCTTTGTTTTAGTTTTAGTTTTAGTTTTAGTTTTAGTTTTAGTTTTAGTTTTAGTTTTAGTTTTAGTTTTAGTTTTAGTTTTAGTTTTAGTTTTAATGTCTCAAACACTGAAGTTCAAAGACAGGAGCCTTAATCATTGAAGTTTACCACATGCAGCAGGTTGACTATAATATATTCATCGATTTAAACATATTTAAAACCTGCCAAGGGTGTTGCTTTCCATGAGCAAATACCTGGATTCTGACCTCCCATGCTCCTCTGTGCCCAGCAGGGATCATATCCATCTACCCAATCCCTGATAGGTGGTAGGTGTGAGCTCTTTCTAGGATAGACCATTTAGATTCAAATGAGATGTACTGAATTAGCGAAAGACAAATTCTCATTCACTAATGTTAAGGAGATGTTAAGGAGAAAGGGATCAAGGAAGGAAAAGGGGCAATTTATTTGTAATTTAAATTCCCTCCGATAGAAATGACTCCCAATTGGTGGAGTCATAAATTGCAGAACCAATGAACACTCCTTTAAAAAATATATATCTTGGGGTGCCTGGGTGGCTCAGTTGGTTAAGTGCCCGACTTGGGCTCACGTCATGATCCCACGGTTCATGGGTTCAAGCCCCCGTGTTGGGCTCCATGCTGACTGCTTGGAGCCTGGATCCTTCTTCCAATTCTGTGTCTACCTCTCTCTCTCCCTTTCCCCTCTCTCTCTCTCTCTTAAAAATAAATAAAAGATTTAAAAAAAATAAAAAATATACAGAAATCTAAAATATACAGTATTTTATCATATATATATGTACACACACACACACATATATATATGTATATATGATATATGGCCTACTTTTAAGCATTTGAGTCTTTAATAATTTTTTACATTTTTACTTTGTCTTATAAAAACTTGTAAACTATTGCAGTGACCCAGTCTTATCCGTGCCCCTGAGATGTATGATAGGTTCTAGGTTCTTAATATCTCATTTGGAAATTAAATGATTGTCTTTTCCTTCTATGCAATCTTCAGTCTCTAGGAAGGCCAATTTTCCAAGGCAATTCAGAAGAGATAAGGGAAATAATCATCAGTAGGACTGATCATTGTGTTTATAAAATCCCATTAAGGACATTCTTTCTGATCAGCTTCTCCTTGGCTCTTAGGGTAAAAGAGACTATCTGAGTTGCCCCACAGGAAATAATTGTTCTTATATACTGCCAAGAAAGAAGGCTGCACGGCTGAAGTGTCCTAGTAGAAAATCAGTGGAGAAATAGGGATGAAATTTTTTTCAGTTTCTTCCCATAGGTATTAATCAGGCAGACCAGCATCAGTGGATACTTCACCAGGCTCTAAAACGGCTGACCTCTGGATCCTTTGCACTAACATCGCTCTGAAAACTTGACACTGTTAACCTAAATCTGAGCTCATTTTAGGTCATAGAGTCTATTACGTGCATCAAGTCTAAAATTTTGCATTCAGTTATGTGGAAAAGTACTTCCTCTTAGAAATGATGCATAGCTGCTTATAGGTACTCTCATATCTGATTTTGTATCATTATCATGTTCATAAAACTAGTATGTCTATGGAATTAAATATACAGTGATATAAATGTCGATTTACCATTTTATATCCTGTAAATACCATATATTCCTTGGGGAAAATTCATTATTATAAGTAAATTCATGACTCTTGACCTATATTATTAATAGAAGAAATATATATATTGGCCAGATGATTTTAAAATAGAAGACGAAAAACCCTAAAAAAAACTATGAGAAAGTATTGATATGGACTCAAAGCTAAAAAAGCAAATGGTATAAACAAATAGAAAAAGATTATAATTTTGGACATCTGGATGACTCAGCTAAGTGTCAGACTCACAGTTTTGTGAGTTCAAGCTGCACATTGTGTTATGCACACCGACCTCCCAGAGACTGCTTGGGATTCCCTCCCTCTCTCTCTGCTCCTCCCCTGTTCATGCTCTCTCTCTCAAAATGAATAAATAAACACAAGAAAAAAGATTATAATTTTAAAAAGTAGATCAAACATCACCATATATTAAAGAAAATGAACACAAAACAAATACATGAAGTGGTTTTACCATCAAAATATAAAATAAATATAATTAATACAATAAAAATAAGAATCAAAAGTCTGTATTAAATATTTTACAAAGATTCTAAGGAAATATTGTTAAATGGGAAACTTAAAATTTATCATATTATAAAATAAAATACCAAGTGTAAAGCCAGCAAGGTGAAAGTAAGATGATGATAGATAAAAATCAATAATACACCATAATTTATTTAAATGCAAAACAAAACCCTATTTTTTAAAGTCAAAAAATTAGCAACAAATATTTTTTAAGATTGCTAATGCAGACTTAAGAGAAGGTAGAAGTTACTGGAGACTAAAGATGGTTTGCCTTTGGGAAATATTTTTTTGTTCCTAGTTATTATCATATTTATACCTGTGAAAAATTAAAGTTGATTCAGACTTGAGCTTTCATGATTTTTGTTTTAGATGTTATTTTGAAGATGAACTTCATAGTCTGTTGACGAATGGAAATAGATGGACTTAAATCTATCCATGTTTGTTTTAAAGAATGGGAAAAAAGGGCTTGTTTGAAATGTCATGGCACTCATAATAGTGGAAAACTTATTTATATATATTTTTCCCAACAGCCACTGAACTATGAGAAAAAGAAGTCATATACTCTCACCATAGAAGGAGCAAATACACACCTTGATTTTCGCTTTTCTCACTTGGGTCCTTTTAAAGATGCTACCATGCTGAAGATCATCGTGGGGGATGTAGATGAACCACCACTGTTTTCCATGCCTTCTTATGTCATGGAAGTCTATGAAAACGCCAAGATCGGGACTGTTGTTGGCACAGTTTTGGCACAAGATCCTGACAGCGCCAATAGCTTAGTAAGGTATGGGATGCTTTAATCTTTAGACATGTAAAGATCTTTATTGCCTCTTGCAGTAATTTTAAATGAATAAAAGAAATGTGAAATATTTAATTTGCATGCTAGTTTTGATTAACATAATTAAATTAATTCATTTTTTGAGTAGTGTAGCAGGTGGGTTTCTGTCAGATTTAGCTAACCGCCTTGAATGCAGGTAACCCTTGCACAACATGGCCTTGAAGCGCGGAGGTCCACTTGTACGTAGATTTATTATTATTATTTTTTGATAATAGTATTGCAAATGTATTTTCCCTTCCTTATGGTTTTCTTTATTTTGTAGTTTATTTATTTATTTTGAGGGGGGAGGGGCAGAGCAAGGAAGAGACAGAATCCTAAGCATGTGACAGCACAGAGCCCAACATGGGGCTTGAACTCATGAACTACGAGATCATAACCTGAGCCAAGATCAAGAGTCAGTTGCTTAACGAACTGAACCACTCAGGTGCCCCATTCCTTACCAGTTTCTTAATAATAAATTCTTTTCCCTAGTTACTTTATTGTAAGAATACAGTATCTAGTACATATAACATGAAATATATGTTAATTGACTATGTTATTGGTAAGGTTTTCAGTCAACAGTAGGCTTAGTATTTAAGTTTTTGGGTAGCCAAAGGTTATATGTGGATTCTCAATTGTGTTGTAGAGGTGTTGACCTCTAAATCCTGCATTTGTCAAGGGTCAGTTGTTTATTGTTCACCACATAGATCACATTTGCCATTTGACTTGATAGATATGAGCACAATTGAATGGAAAAGCTATGTAGAAATCTTGAACTACAAACTAGAGAATCTTGTGTCCTGAGCGATAGGAAATACAGCTACAGTACAAAGCAAGTATTTGGGAATAATATTCACCTCTGACTCCTGTTTCTGTCACAAGAGTTGTGGGCATATAGGAAATGTTCTACCCTTATCTGTAAAACAAAATTAACATCTATATTTTGGGATTATTGTAAGAATTCGTGAAGCAATGCACATGAAATGCTAAACAGAGTCACTTGCACCTAACAGTCACTCAAAAAATGCTTATTTGTCTAAGGCAGCATAGAGTGCTACTTAGAGAAGTACTTACTTCTTTTTTTTTAGTGTTTATTTTTGAGAGAGATAGCATGTGCGCGCGCACACACACACACACACACACACACACACACACACACACACACGAGTGGGGGAGGGGCAGAGACAGAGGGAGACACAGAATCTAAAGCAGTCTCTAGGCTCTGAGCTGTCAGCATAGAGTCTGACACAGGGCTGGAACTTACAAACTGTGAGATCATGACCTGAGCTGAAGTTGGACATTCAACCGACTGAGCCCCCTAGGGGCCCTGAGAAGTACTTAGCTCTTAAAGACAGGAAGACCGGGGTGGGAATTCTGACATCTTAGTAGCTGTGTAATCTTCTACTCATTCAACCTTGCTGAATCTCAAATAGATCAGCAAAGAATAATAATGTTGTTTAAATATGTTGATAGAATTAAGTTAAATTATTATAAAATCCTTAGCACAGTCAGGAAGTGCTCACTAATTTTTTTTATTGTAAGATGTCATGCAGTAGTGATCATTAAAGCTCTCCTTGCATGCTCAAAAAGATGTTTTCTTTTTCTTAAAAAAAAATAATGTTTTTATTTTTGAGAGAGAGAGACAGAGCATGAGTCGGGGAGGGGCAGAGAGAGAAGGAGACAGAATCCGAAACAGGCTCCAGGCTCTGTCAGTACAGAGCCCTACACGGATCTCCAACTCATGAACCGCGAGATCATGACCTGAGCCAAAGTTGGACACTTAACCGACTGAGCCACCCAGGCGCCCCTTTTTTCTTTTATTTTCTTTCTTTCTTCCTTTCGTTCTTTTCTTTTCTTTTCTTTTCTTTTCTTTTCTTTTCTTTTCTTTTCTTTTCTTTTCTTTTCTTTCTCTCTCTCTCTCTCTCTCTCTCTCTCTCTCTCTCTCTCTCTCTTTCTCTCTCTCTCTTTCTTTCTTTTTATCTCAATTTTGATAAAATCAAGAGGTTAGATGCATGGACAAGACTCTTTAGTTACCTTGTATTTATACCTTGCATAATCCTAAAAACCTAGAAAGTTTGAAATCTTTAACAAATCAGTCTACTTTCTCCCATCAAGTTTTTATTCTTAGTCTCTTTATTTATTATCTTTTTGAACAGAAGCTATTATAGTACATGTTCTCCTTGATATCTATGTAATGTTTATAAAGGATTTAAATTTCCTTTTTCATAAGCATTATTATTTCAGTTTTAAAAAGAAATGCCCACAGCACCCATGCATGGGCAGAAACAATTCTCTGTGCCCTAATGTGTATATTCAACACTCCTGTTCCATTTGTGAGTACGGAAACACCTTGTCAATGGACAACCCCTCTGTCACACTGACATCAAGAGCTGGGCATTGCTTGCATTTGCAGGATAGGCAAAGTATATAAAATAATATGCATAAACCCAATTATAATAATTGATAACTGATTAAGGGATGAAAATATGAGTCAATATGTTTAGCTGTCAAATGAGAGGAAAGACCACTATGCTTCATTATTCCATAAAATCCCATATTCCAAAAACATTTTTGACACTTAAATAAAGAGTAAAATTATTCTTACTACATTAAAAACTTAGAGCATTGGAAAAGACATTTTTAAATGTGTCCATCCTTTACCAAAAGAAGACAACACAGTTTGAGAATAAAAACATTTGATGTTCTTAGTTTGATGTGAAAATATTTGGTAAACAATTGGTAAGAGTTTCTTTTGAAAATTAGATATTAATGACATATTCTGTAATTTATATTTACAAAACAATCAAATTTTCAAAACATTATGAGTAGAATATATGTTCAAAAAGGTATACAGAAGGGAGGAAAAACTTGAGGTTCAGAGACAAACTTCTCTCAGTGTTGTTCTTTCTGTACTGACGTTCACACAAAAAACCCACTCATTCCATATAGAACAGTGGTTCTCATCTAAGGACAACGCACACACACGCACACCAGGAGATATTTGGCAATATCTCAAGACATGCTTGGTTGTCACAGCTGGGGGAGGAATACTATCATCTGTCACTAGAGGTCAGGGCTGGTGTTGGAACATCCTAAAGTTCACAAGAGAGTCCCCACCAGAGAGGAGTTGCTGTTCCAAACTATCAGTAATTCTGAAGATGACATAGAATAAGCCAAACTGGGTTGTGCATTGGTAAAACTGGAGGACATATTGGGTCACCTGGATGGTAAAACTGGAGGACAAATTGGGTCACCTGGATGGTGCAGTCAGTTAAGCATCTGACTTCGGCTCAGGTCATGATTTTGCAGTTCATGGGTTTGAGCCCCACATTGGGCTCAACGCTTGACAGCTTGGAGCCTGCAGCCTGCTTCAGATTCTGTGTCTCCCTCTCTCTCTGCCCCTACCCTGCTCACATTCTATCTCTCTCTCTCTTTCTCTCTCAAAAAATAAATATATATATTTTCATTTTAAATGGAGGACTAAAGGGGTGTCTGGGTGGCTTTGTCGGGTAAGTGTCTGGCTTCGGCTCAGGTCATGATCTCGCAGTTCGAGAGTTCAAGCCCTGCGTGGGGCTCTGAGCTGACAGTTCACAACCTGGAGCTGCTTTGGATTCTGTGTCTCCTTCTCTCTCTGCCGCTCTCTGGCTCATGCCCTGTCTCTGTCTCTGTCTCTCTCTCTCCAAAATGAATAAATGTTAAAAATAAAAATAAAAATAAAGAAAAATGAAGGACCAATTATACTCTTGGAAAGCAATTCTGAAAAGATATATTTGAGGACTGCAAATCAGTATGTATATCTTACATACATGCATAGCCATGTGGATGTTTCAGCATATACATTTTATTAAATAAAATAAATTATTTATATATAATAATTGCACCATAAGATTATTGATTGCCTCAGTAATCACACTATGTTATTAGAAGCTTTTAATTGAACACTTTCTATGTTAGATACATTCTCCCAGTTTCTGGGATGCAAAGATGATTGGTATATTGTCTCCAAATGCTAATATTGAGATGTAGGATGCCATTAACATATACATTATTCTTTTCGCTTTGTTTTGGTTAGAAAACTAAAATGAATCCTTCCAAAGCTGCCTTAAAATAATTAGACTCCATAGCTGCTGTTTGGGGGCATAATTTACATAATATTTATTCCTTATTTTAATAAAAATGTGTCATTCACATGGGCCTCTAGGTGTAAACAGTGAATAAAAGACAGAAAACATTAACAAACACAAAAGCAAGCTATACTTCCACCTTTCTCGGGGACCAAATGTTTGTACTAATTAAGGAAAGTACTTTGAAAAGATGTATCTTGCAATGAGCCCTGAAATGCAATTAACTCCCAGTTTGTAGAATTGATAATGAAAGGGAGTGTGAGTCTTACAGGCATTGGTGAAAGCTTCCGGACTTCAGTCTTTGTGTTTCCATTTTCTAAACTATTAGTAACATTCTCCAGATTTCTAAGAACATACCATGTCTAGCTTTTGTCTCTTTTAACTCAAAACAAGAATGTGCAATTTGCAGCAATATAACCATCACTTAAAAAAAAAAAAATAGAATCAGGACCAGGCTATTTACTAGCAATGTAGAAACCCTTGATTTAAACAGACTGTACTCATTTCCCAGTGTATTACAAATGGAATTTATGAATTTCTTGAATAGCTACTGAGAGACGAACAATCCTATGTTGGACATGAGAAGTGAGAGAGCTTTCTAGAAATGTGAGCTTATATCATGTGACCTTTTAATGGCACATTAAAAATAGTGACTGTTCTTTGCTTGCTATCTGTGGGCCAGGGGCTTTAAGTAGCGTGCTAAGTGCTCTTGAAAGAAACCTAAAGTGTCTATGTTATTCATCCCATTCTACAGACGAAGAATTGAGGGCTCAGAAAGTTGAGTCATTTGGTCAAGTTCATAAAGTGGCCGACTCCAAATTTAGATCCAGTTTTACTTTACACCCAAAATCCTGTTTTTTTAAAAGCAGTAGTATGGGGCGCCTGGGTGGCGCAGTCGGTTAAACGTCCGACTTCAGCCAGGTCACGATCTCGCGGTCCGTGAGTTCGAGCCCCGCGTCGGGCTCTGTGCTGATGGCTCGGAGCCTGGAGCCTGTTTCCGATTCTGTGTCTCCCTCTCTCTCTGCCCCTCCCCCGTTCATGCTCTCTCTCTCTCTCTGTCCCAAAAATAAATAAACGTTGAAAAAAAAAATTAAAAAAAATAAAAGCAGCGGTATGTGGCCTCCCATATATCTCAACTTACCACTAATAACAGCAACAACAAAAACTGCATTTACAGAAGTCACATATCATAAAGTAGGAAGCAGATGATTACATGTTTAGAAAGCCCATTGATTGAATTCCAGTACTTGCCATCTTGTATTTGTGTGGATGCATTTCACATGCTAGGAAAAGAAATACTGAAGACAGTCGAGTCTCATTTTAACTCTTGGCATCTCAGAAGCAAAACTGTTCTTAATTTTAGAGTTTCCTCGTATTGTAAAGTCTAAGACATACGCTACTTGATCTAGTGCAACAGTAAGAAGATTACAGAAGTCCTCAATATTTCTCATAGAATGAAGAGCTTTTGTATAAATTTATATGAATGAGTACAGTCCCCCCAACTTTCCTTCTTTTCCACTGTGATTCATATCTGATTTTATCTGTATATTACCTTATTGTTAAAATTGTTAATGTTTTCTGTGTATAATAACCGTAAAGCAACCAGAAGGAAATATTAATTGTGCATAATTGTGTCAAATGCTCAGCATGACACTTTTTAGGAACAATAGCCTATTTATATGCTCATATAAGAAACAAAAGAAAATTTTGATCAGACTTGGAAATATTGCCAAATTTTTAAAAATTTGCTAAAATAGCTGAAGTGTTTGATCAGTCACTTTTGAGTTTAGTTCTAGCCTTAGTGAACAAATGCTTCCTGTATATTTACTGCATCCTTATAATGGTGCCTTTGTTTTTCCTATGCATTTCTAAATTTTCACATGGTTTGTGATGAGATAGGAGTTAGGAATACTTCATTAATTTGGAATGCCATAACAGCAAAAAGTAAGAGATATTTCAAAATAATGACAAAGTCATGTCGCAAAGTTGAAAAGTAGAGTAAAAAAAATATTGAAGGAGGCTTGCATGTAGGATTCATATTCATGGAAGGAAGATGAAAGATAAGCAGAAAATGTGTTTCAAATGTATTCATGTGAAAAATATCATCTGATATACAATGGGTTTTTTATTATACAGGCAAAATTTATTTATAAAACTTTAGCTTATTGTAAGTCAAGAATACCTTACCTGGATCATTAATAGCAAGCCCTCATCCACCCTCATCAAAACTATTATAGTCTTCTAATACAAAGACAACTCATTAGGGACATTTCATGCAAACAGGGCAGAGATAGAGAAAGCAAGCTCCCACTTAAAATCAGAAGTCTTTGTCTACGACTTGTGTTTTATAATTGTATCACGTTATATATAGTTAGCACATTTACACTAATAACTTGACCATTAAATGTCATGTGAATATGACATTTGAGAATGTAACGGGACCTAAAGATGACGGACGGGACCCTGTTCTTATATAGATACAGATATCTGTAGGCTAAGAAAGTTGAATGACTCACAGAGCTAACTAATCACAGAGACTGGATAAGAATGTGGTCACTTTGACCATGCTTCAATAAAGATACAGAAGACTCCTGCAGATTTTTCCAGTCGGGGGCCCAAATTTATCTAACAGCCTTGTTTGTGGTGGCAACCACTCCAAATCACAGTCATGACCCCAGAAGAAGAACTTATTTTCTGGATGGGCCTGTGTAACTCATTTAGCCCTGGAATGAAAACTTAAACCCTGGCTTAGGGACACTGTGCTAGTCTACTGACTGGAAACAAAACACCCAAATAGAAATTTTTCAAAGAAATAATAAGTGCTTATCATGGTTCCATAGCATTCTAAAACTCAGGATTATTGGAATTTCTGATATCTCAGTTACGTAGAGGCATGAATAAAAGAGGGAAGCATCATATTTGTGCAGAGATTTTAATTCTTTAGATAGTTTTGTTTCATTGGATCAAAGTTTTGGTTAAGGAAGTTAAAAAGCTTTCTAAAGTATATGTGTGCTATATGTGCTCCCCATTTTATTGATCACAATACACACTATGAAGTTGCAAATGGTACTTGTGTTTATTTTTTTTTTCAGAAAGATTATTTTCTGGATGTATAGATTGTGGAGTAAATTGTATCTCCAGAGTAAGCTACAGGAACCTTAAATCCTTTAATGAATCTAAGCTATCCTGCAGATGTGTGACTTTTGGTTAAATTAAAGATGAAGCCACATCACTATCATATCCCACAGGGTGTATATTGATTAAACTTTATCCCATCTATTGATCATAGTCAGTAAAACTTACAAAAGCTGCTGTTGGGGAGGCAAAAATCTCAAATAAATTTGCTTTACCACTCACATTCTGTATCTAGAAGTATCTAAAATATGGCAACAGGAAGAGGTCTCCTAAACTTCAAGTCAACTGATGTTTCTATAAGTAAATCACTGTAAAAATAGATTCCCACTACATAAGTTTTAAATTAATTTCTTATAGTGAAATGGACAGACTATAATGAAAGTAATAGGTGCCTCTGAGGACGAAATTTTATTATTGAAATGAAAAATAACTTTCCAGTGCACTTTAACATGACTAATAATTATCTTGAGTCTATGCCTACGTAATCAAAGGGAAATTGAGTGTCAGATGACGAACTGGGTAATTTGTTTAAAGTTGCTTCTGTTAAGAAAAATACTTGAATAAAAGGAATCATTACTGAGATTCACTGTTTGCTGTGGCCGTAACTTGTCTGCAGATTTGTTGGTCCATAAATTCTAATTTGAATAATGAACTTTCATCATATTTCAGTGTAATGCATTTTCTCTTTATTTATTTCATGAATACATATTTACTAGAAATATTAAATGATGCATATATTGTATGACAGGAAATAAGGTAGTTGTAGGGATAAAAATTATAACCCAGAATTGTACATGATGATGGCAACTTTGCAAGAAAATCTCCTATGCCTAATGTACATTATGCCTATGCATATGCCTGTCTCCTATGCCTATGCCATTTATGTGCCAGGGGAAATTAGTTAGTGTTTGACTAGGGAACTGGTCCAGTTAGAGGGTTCTTAAGGACTACTGGCGAAATCTGAGCTGGCATAAGCTTAAATTGTATTTACTCTAGTCTATAGCCAGGAGATTACTAGTTCCTCACAGACAACATCTTATTGATCATTGATCATAAAATTTCACAAGTAGCATTGAATATAGATGTTATCTTGGTGATAATTTCACTCAGGATGCAGTGAGAATTTAGTGGTGGTAGGGATACAATGGTGTGTCATAATCATCGTATTAGAGTAAAACTTGTATCTGTCTCAACATTTCCTCCCTCCTACTACCCCTTTGACCACATATGTCTGTATATTTGTCCAAGGAATTAACTAGACATACTATGGAGTGTCACAATATTACAGCTTGAGATAATATCCAGAACTATGAGTTCATTGAAATACTGTGGGAAGTATAAGTGGATCTGTCCTTTTATCAGTATTTAGATATCTCTCGATCACAGAGGAAAATAAATTAAGTTCTCATTCTTATAAAAAAAAAGTTGTTTGTTTCCTGAATGATTCTAACAAATTTCAAATGTGTATATATAAATGATATTAGGAATCCATAAAAAATTATCTCTATATGAAAACATACTGCTCTAGATAAGTAAAATATGATGACTTATTATTTCTACCAAATGTATATAAAAGAAGTAATGACTCCTATGGAATGCCTTAATTAATTTCACTTTAGGTATTAACAGGGTCTTCTTAATATTGTTGAATAATCGGTTAGTTTGGTTAGTTTATTCATTCACTTATGAGGCAAAGTCATACACCTATGCTACTATGGGTGAAAGGAAAAAGAGCTTTACTCTCATATAGTTTCCAAATAAAATGACTCATGTGCACTGAGTAAGGAATTACGAATAATTTAATTTTCCGATAGATCTTTTAGAAACAAACAGTAGTTATTGCTATTTATGCAGAGGAACTTCTTCATTCAATAATAATCCTTATTCAGATCCTGTTGTGCTTACATCACTTTGCCAGAAAAAACAAAACAGAAAAGAACAAACAAAAAAAGCACTTCCTATTTGTGAACCTTCTCAAGGTTTCCAAGAGAAAAAAACCTTCCTAAAAGGCATTAAAACAAATGAAATTTCTCTATTGAGGCCTATCATTTGATACTCAAACATAAAATCGTTTCAAATATTATCCTGTATGATCCTCACAATAAAATTTTGACATAGGTCATATCTGCATTTTGCTTACAAAGAAAGCTCAGACAGGTGATACATTAAATTATAGAGCTAAAAAGTGGTTTAGCTTGATGAACATCATTCACTTGGTTTCCAGACTTGTGTTAATTTCCTTACTGTGTAACACCATTTTCACACATGCTAGATCTATTTTAGAAACAAATTTCCAAAGAGTTCATCTTTGCATTCTGAATAAATCAAGGCCAGGACCTACAGCTTGTACACAGAGTAGAAGAATATAGATGTTTTCAAGGGGTCTGAAGAGGTTATTGCCTCTAAAGTATATGGAAATTGGGAAATTTGTTCTTGGGAAAAGCCCCTATAACATTCTTCTTTTTTATCTGTGCATCTTCAAGAGCCTATCTATTCATTTAGCCTTTAAAAATGCACTGTGAGTTGAAGTTTCCCCACCAACCACCTCTAGTCACCTCTGCTACAAAGAGAGCAGTTCCATTTTCTCACCAGCTAAGTTGAAGATATGATTAAATCATATAAATATGCTATAAATACAAATATATTTTATTTTAAAGTAAGCTCTTATTACTCAAGTGTAACACTATGTGTAAGGGCAATAATATTGATTGGAGCACTAATCTATGGGTGAAGGAAAGAACTTCTTTCTTTATAGTATCTACAAGCGACAGTAGGAAGCTTCTCTTTCTCTTTTTCTCTTGCTAGGCCAGTAGCCAATACCAGAAGAATAGTGGTCTGAAAAGTGCCACCCAGTTTTGCAAACAGAACTAAGATATCTCACTGTGTCTCTCTCTCTCTTAGTTTTAAATTTTGTACCTTCTTGATGATCCATAATGTACCTCTCCCTAATGCTTACCCTTCAAGACTGATCAAAACCATGTCTAAAGTCTTGTATTGCTTAGAATTTTACTATTCTGTCTGATTTTAAACTCTGAGCATCAATCATGTTAGTTTGCAAATAATTTCTTTTCCTTTTCTTGTCTGTTTGCTTAACTAAATCATGTCTAAGTAATTCCCAGTTCTTACTTCCTCTCTTTGAATATCCCTCATTCCTTTCTTGTACTCCTTCAAAGAAATATTTTTGAATGAATAAAGCCTTAAATATTGCCTACTTCTTTTTAAAGGGAGCTTGCAAATATTACTTAATGCACTTATATTCTATTTTAATCTCTTGCCCTAACTAGCTCCTTGATGTTGGATAAAATTCTTCATCACTCCATACCTCAGTTTCTTCCTCTGTAAAAAAAAAGGGCTATTAATAGTACCCATCTCATGCAAACTGTTTTCAGTTTGCAGTGAACTAACACTTAAAGCACAATATGGTACACCATGAAAGCTCCATGAATGTGACCTTTCTTTACCTCGTTTTAGATAGCTTTTGTAAATAACTCGTATATGTGTGTTTCCTTCAAGTCTTAAATATATCATCTTGGTATAGTCTTAGATGAAGAAAGAAAGTAGAATTTGAAGAAAAATATATTTAAACATCTTGCCAAGTTACATATACTCTTGTCTCAGTTTACACTGGTTACTTTATTATATCAATGGACTAGAATATTAAAAAAAAATACTTCTCAGAACCTTAATTTCTCAAGTTTTATCATTAATCCCAATTTAGAATGTACATCATCTACACAAATGGCTACTTGATTTTCTGTTTGCTGGATATCCCTGAAAATGCCAAATTAACATTAGCATTGAAAAACACCTAAATATTTATATATGACGTCATAAAGTATTAAGATGCTGTGTTGACTTTTTAGAGGTTTGTAAAAGGAAACAAGTGGATGTTATTATGAAAATATTTTTAAAAGTTACCTACTGAGAATATTTTCATCTATTTTTATTTGGTAAACAGTTTCGTGGACCCATGTGACTTCTTAATTTTATATAATTAGCACTGAATGATTCTACATTTAATCCCCCAAATAGTTGTAAATCGTTTATTTTTTTCTCACATTTTCCTTTTTTTTCCTGAGCTTGTATTTGTGTGGCCAGGAAGAAATCCAAGGCTAGAATAAAGCAGAACTATTTAGTTCTACTTGAGTTGAAATTCAATTGCAACTCCACATACAAGACTCTACATCCAAGCATCCCCTAATATCTAGCCCTTATACTGTAGATTTCCCAAGAGAGTCAGGACACATAGAAAGCTACGAAGTAAATAACATGAGACTGAAGACACATACCTAGCATTGTACCTACCATTTGGAATAAAAGTTAAATATATATATACATATAAATATACATATACTTATATATAAATATATGTATATATGTATATTTATTTATATATATTTATATATAAATGTATGTATATTTATATGTGTGTGTATATATATATATATATATTTAAATATATTTATGTATATATTTAATTCAGCTAAAGGGCATATTTATTCTGAAAGTATTTAATCACTAATGCTAGCATTTACATTACAAAGCTCTGTGTGAGGTACCTAAAAGAGAACAGATTAGCCTGATCCTGAGACAATGCATTTTATAGTCTTAATTTAGCTTAGAAACAGAAATCCAATTTTTTTTCCCCAGACTGACGGCTCAGTTCTGATCAGATTTCTTTTTTTTGTTTGTTTTTTTTGTTTTTGTAATTGTTTTTTAATGTTTAATTACTATTGAAAGTCAGAGAGAGTCAGAACGTGGACAGGGGAGGGGTAGAGGGAGAGGGAGACACAGAATCTAAAGCAGGCTCCAGGCTCCGAGCTGTCAGCATAGAGCCTGACGTGGGGCTCAAACCCACGAACGGTGAGATCATGACCTGAGCCCAAGTCGGATGCTTAACCGACTGAGCCACTCAGGTGCCCCTGAAGTGATCAGATTTCTAAGATGGGGCATGTTCTCCCATATTTCATAGGGATGTGTTGATAACAATGTAATCTGAGCTTTGCAGAAAACTTTGCAATTGAATATGTTTTAATTTTAGGTCTGACTTTCCAATACAGAAATCACTGTTTTTAGGGTATCTAAACATGGAAAGTATCTTCAAGACAGGTTAATGACAACTAACTTTAGATGATGTAATAACCCAGATTTCCAACCGATTACATTTAAAAAAAACTTATTCCTTTCCCGTGACAAGACTTCTCACTTCTAAGCAATCCAGCCCTCATCCTCAGCATCAGGCCTCTGGACAAAGAATATTATGAGAATTTTTTGTGATGTGAATGCAAGTCAAAATCAGTTTCAGTGTACCATGACCTAATGTTTTGGGAAAGCCCAATGACATCGCCCTTCCCCACTGTTCTGTAGCATCTGGATTTCGTACATTTTCTCTGAAATCAGTTTTGCTTTTCACCTGTTCTTCATGTTTAAATGCCTTCATTATGTTGAACTTTCTTCAATTAGCATGTAGTTATTATTAGAACAGTCAATGCAAAATGGTCTATTTCTTGCTTTGATAACACAGTTTACAAGGGTTATATTCTGGCTCTTTTAGTGTTCTTAGGATGGTCTACAGTTTTGATTTGCATGATCTATTAATCTTCTATAATGTGTGCGCAGGATTATCCACAGGTTGTTACAAGGTTTCACACCTTTGCCTCAAATTCTACGTATTCTGTTACATTACATTACATACATTACACCTATTAAAGTCATGGAGTTGTATTTCAACATTTATACTCTGGTCCAGAAACTATGGTGAATTTTGAAATATTTCCACCATCACAATCATGTATCCTATGTATTTACCAGACTTCTGAGATTTCCCTCATGCTAAAATGGAAGAAGTGTCTCTGTTACTTTCGATGGAAATCCCTGTATTTGTTCTCTGGAACCCAATCCTGCTCACCTTCTCATAAATTTTACCATTTTAGGTATTTCACTCTTTAAAAGGATCATTACCTTCAGCAAAGACAGTGCTTAATATCCCCAATAAAAGAAAAAAAAATATTGAACCACTTCTCTGATGATATATGGCAGCACTTTCTCTGATCTCTATTCTTGGGTGACGGTATCCAGTAAAGTATCATGACTGTGGGGCTTCATATGTTCACATTCAATATCCTCTTGGGTCCACTGTTTAAAAAAAAAACATACTTTATATTTTATTGAAGATATTCTTTTCAAGTTAACTAATGATGCCCATCTTTCAAAATCCAATCAACCCTTACTAACCTCACTCGGCCTCTTAATAGAATTCACTCTAATTGTTCACTTAAAATACCTTCCTTTCTTGGCTTCTGTGCCACCCCATTCCCACTTAGTCTCTTCCCCTAGACTGTTCCTCTCCTTTTGCTAACACCTGCTCATGTACAGATGCTGGGCTGCCTTAAGCCCAAAAGTTTGGGTGCTGTAGTGCTCAATACTTCACTTAACTTTTCTCCTACAGTTCTCTCCCAGATGAAATTATACTGTTCCCAGGATTAAATTAGGCTTCAATTTAGGCTTATATATCTCAAATGGATATTTCCTATTCAGAAAACACACTTGAACTCCACACTCATATCCAACTCTCTGTTTTTATTCCACATGTTTATCTACTTGACTTCTAAGGCATAGCATGTCAAAATCATTGATTTCTCCCAAATTCTTTTTCTCCCAAAGGGAGTTATTTGCCCCCCTACCTCTATCCAGCTCCATAAATAGGCTTATCAATTACATGCTAGATCAAACACACGCACACCATCACCACCACTGCTACCACATGAAAAACAAGTCATTTGTAAGTCATTGCCCTTCCAATAAAAATTCTATAGTCTGTGCCCAATACATAACATTATTTTATACAGTTCTTTCCATTTTCTTCCCTTTTTCACCTTTGTCCAAGACAACATTATTTCTTTTCTGAATTGTTAACTTTCTGCAATCTAAGAGTCGAAGTAGCCACTGTGATTTTTCCAGTACATAAATAGGTACATGATATCCTTTGTTTAACAATTCCCCTTTTGGGTGCCTGGGTGGCTCAGTAGTTGAGAGTCTGACTCTTGGTTTTGGCTCAGGTCATGATCTCAGGGTTTGTGAGATCACGCCCTGCATTGGGCTCCTGCTGACTGCTTCCTGCTTGGGATTCTCTCTCCCTTTCTCTCTGCCCCTCCTCTGCTCACTGCGCATGTGTGTGTGCACTCTCTCTCTCAAAATTAATAAGTAAACGTAAAAAATATATATCTATATATCTACCTTTCTATGTATATCTACCAATCTATATCTATCTATCTATCTATCTATCTATCTATCTATCTATCCATCCCTCACTGCCTTTTTAAAAAGATAAGAACTATCTACCATATGGTACATGGATTGCTTATCCTACCCCCAGCCACATACCTCTCATCCTTTCTGCCTAGCCAGTGAGACATACATTGTTTTTTAACCAAATCAAGTTCTTTCTTTAATTTGGATACTTGCATTTTGCTTTCTTGTATTGAAAATATTCTTCCCCTGGTACTTTGTACCTAATCAGTTCATTTTTATTCCGCAGGTCTGGATGAAATGTTACTGAAGCTGAAGTTAAGGAAGAAGGGGGAAGTATTAGAAATTTAAGGAGAGGAGAAAACACTCTTCTTTAATAGTTCTAGAAATAGTTTAGAACATATGATTGTTGTCTATATTTTTAATTCATATTCATGTTAATAAACTGTTGCTGGATAATGTAAAACTCCAAAACCCAGGGGCAGATATTTATAGCCCTCTCGTGTGTGTGTGTGTCTGAGCTAGCTGAAGATCAAGGTAACTAGCCTGGCTTGTGTTTGCCAGCTCTTTTAACCCCAATGCATTCAATCCTGCATCCGCTCATTTACTAGGTAGCTCTGCTTTAGCAGGTGGTATACCCTGAAGGGGGACAACCTTGTCTTTGAGTCTCTCATCTTCTTTCTGGGATCAGTGGATCAGCCAGCCCCACCATGTTCCTTTTGTGTCGGTGGCAGAGGATAAGGAGGAATATGCCACGTCTCCGGAAATCTTGCCCCAAATACGAAACAGGACACCGCCACTTTCAACTCATTCTTTTTCTTTTCTTTCTTTCTTTTTGATTTTTTTTTTGAAATTTTTGCTTAAATTCCAGTTAGTCAACATCCAGTGTAATATAAGTTTCAGTTGTGCAATTTAGTGATTCAACACTTACAACATTCAGTGCTCATCAATTTGCTAAAGGAAGCTGGAGACCAAATCTAGTGTGAAAGAGCTCTACAACCTTTTATGCATTGGAGAAGGAAGATGATTTGTGGCCAATAATGTGACCTACCTCCCATTCAGTTGCTTTCTCATTTTTTTTTCACTAAACAAGGTAGCTAGGTGATGGAGATACTATGGTAGTTAACTGAAATGTTTTCATTTTTATTATGTATTTCTCTTCAATCTCAACTATAATGAAACTCTGGTATAAACTAATCTCTGACATCTCCTGTTATCCTAAAAATTTTGTACATATAGAAATGAAAGTTTAACTAAGGGTTTAGTTTTTAGGGTCAGCCTGGGTGGCTCTGTAGGTTAAGCATCTGACTCCCAAATGCTGCTCAGGTCATGGTCTCATGGTTCATGGGATGCAGCCCCACATCAGGCTCTGCATTGACAGTGTGGAGACTGGTTGGGACTCATTCTCTCTCTCTCTCTTTCCCCCTCTGCTCCTGCATGTGCTCGCTCTCTCTCTCTCTCTCTCTCTCTCTCTCTCTCTCTGTCAAAAAAAAAGAACATAGTTTAGTGTTGTTGTTTTTTTTTTCTTCCAAGGTACTATAGACTTCCTAGAGGCAGTTTTTCATCTCTCCCTTATTAACCCCTCTGTTTTTAGTAACTACCATTGTATTCATGAAATTCAGAAGGGTGTTTCTCTCAATTTGAATTAGTAATTAGACTAAACATTAATTAAGGGCTGACAGAAAAAAATAATTGATGTCAACTCTATGCAAATATAAAGTTGCCAGGCAAATCTCAAGAGGCAAATATAGAAACGAAAAATGTGCATTTACTATTTGAATATATCTGGTTTAATACTGCCCTTGTTTTAGTTTTCTTTGTTGTCTTCATTATATCATTGTGTAAAAGGAAGGATTATGTCTTTCCTTCCCTAGATACTTCATTGACCACAGTGGCGAAGATGATAGAGTTTTCAACATCGATGCCAATTCTGGAACCATCAGAACCACAAAGGTTCTTGATAGAGAAGAAACTCCGTGGTACAACATCACAGTTGCTGCTTCAGAAACTGGTAAGCTACTTTATGTGTCCTAAAAAAGATGTCACTTGTACATGACGATTTCTACCGAGATTTTCTCGGGTGCAGGGCTCTCACCATTTCTCTTTGTGGTGCCAGCATCTAGCAGAGCGTATAGAACGTATTAGAGGCAGTTGCTCGTTGTCAGATGTGGTGAATAAATCTCATATATTTTTTTTTTACTTTAATCCTAGCGTACTGGTGGAAGATTGACATCACAGGACACTCCTTCCCCATCCCTGAGTCAGAGTATTTGGTTGGCCTCCTAGTCATGAGGCTTGTTCTGTGGGTTGCACGGCTGCCTAACACCAAAGATGCCACTATAAACATTCATTTGAAAGTTTTTTGTAGACACATTTTTATTGCTTTGAGGTATATACCCGGAAGTGAGATATCTCAGTCATATGGAAACTCTGTATTTAACTATTTGAAGGACTGCCAGCCTGTTTTCTAAAGCAGCTATATTTTACATTCCCAAAAGCACTAGGAGGGTCCAATTTCTCTATATTATTACCCATATTTATTGTTATGTATCTTTTGATTATAATCATTCTAGTGGGTGTGGGGTGATAGCTCCTTATGGTTTATGCACTTTTATAATGTCCCCCGTTACCAATCAATAATTAGACTACCCTAGCTTTTTATATTCTGCCTGAATTTTTATGTTTTTACATCTGCAAAATTAACTCAAGTGGCTCCCATTTAGAGAATTTTCTTCAGCATAATATTCTCTTTGAAAATAAGCATTCACTAATTACTTTTAAATGAGTGTTATAAAGAATACATGAGTGGGTTCATTTATGATCATTCTGGTTAATTTTCATTTTCAAAATAACCAGACTAGGACTGGAATTACATGTTCTTTGTCACCTAATGACAAATAAATGACTGTCAAGTGATAAGAGCTCATTCAATATCAGTTGCAAAAATAAAGGAATTAATGGATTAATATATCCAAGAAGTGATGAAGACATTGAAAAGACTCAGAAAAGGTTGTGTGGTTTTTGGGAATAGGTTCTGTGTAGAGAAGATGGAGGGAAAGAATCCTTGGAGAAAATGATATTTATAGAAAAGAAAAAAAAAAACAGGAAACTTACTTTAAAATAACTTCCGGTTTTACTCCAGAATTATTTCAATCAGAAACCATACTTTAGTTTCTAAATCTCACCTCAGTCCAAAAAATATTTGTATCAAGTAGAAACTAATTTATGAATGTGCATGAGTATATGTATACCATGGAAATTATATTATTTGCAATCATTACCAAAAGAAATGTCCATTTTTACTTAAGTAACATCTTAAATATATATTTAGTAAGTGCTTTTTTTCTTTTTTTTTTTTTTTTTTTTTTTGCTATTTGTTAGTGCTTCATATGGGAAATCAGTTAATACCTATCTACAAAGTAAAGCAGTGTAATAGATTGTATTATCCTGGATTTTATAGATGATAATTTTAGAAGGCTCAAAGCCTTAGGGACACCTCAATAAGCATTACTAAAACATAATGTAATCCTAATTATAAATGGGTATGTAGAAGGAGTGAGAAATAGTGAGGACTTCATACCCATATTGGAGACTGTTTCGGGAAGTGCACATTCATGCACTCACTGGTTGCTTGTCATAAGTGCCTTATTAAATATCAGTGGGGGCCCTTCCATTTACAGTTGTTCGTAAACAGTAACCTTAAATTCAGCCACATTACCAAAGTATTTACTAATATATTCTGTTTCGGAAATGTACTCGATGCTTTTTATAAACTGGATTTTTTTAAGGCTTTATTTTTGGGTAGAGCAGTTGTAGGTCCACAGCAACATTAAGAGGTAGGGACAGAGATTTCCCAAATAGACCCCACATCTACACATGTATGACATCCTTCATTATCAGCATCCTCCGCCAGTGTGATACATTTGTCACAACTGATGAACCTACATTGACACGTCATAATCACGCAAAGTCTATAGTTTAACGTGTTTCGTTCTTGGTATTCCCTGGGTTTAGACAAAGGTATGATGGCACGTATTCATTATTATAGTATCATACGTAGTATTGTCACTGCACTAAAACCCCATGTATACTGCTTATCCATCTCTACTTACTCTGATTTTGGTAACCACTGATCTTTCTATTGGCTCCTTAGTTTTTCCTTTTCTGGAATGTCATAGAGTTTGAATCATACAGTAAGTTGCCTTTTCAGATTGGCTTTTTCCCTCAGTAATATAGGCACACTTAAGGATCTGCCATGTCTTTTCATGGCTTGATAGCTCATTTCTTTTTAATACTCAATAGCATTCCATTGTCTGGATGTGCCAGTTTGTGTATCAATTCAGGTACTGAAGGACACCTTGGTTGTTTCCAAGTTTTTGCAATCACGAACTAAGCCACTACAGTATAAACACTTATTTGTAGGTTTTTGTACGGACAAAAGTTTTCCATTTCTTTGGGTAGTTACCAAGGAGTGAATTCACTGGATCATATGGTAAGGGTGTATGTGGTTTGTAAGAAACTGACAAACTATTTTCCAAAGTGGCTGCACCATTTTGCATTCCCACTAACAATGAATGAGAGTTCTTGTTGGTCTACATCCTCATCAGCATTTGCTGTTGTCAGTGTTTCTGGATTTGGGCCAGTTTTTGTCAGGTACGTAGTGGTATCTCATTGTTGCTTTAATTTATATTTCTCTGATGACATATATGTGGAACATGTTTTCATACATTCATTTGCCCTCTGTATGTCTTCTTTGATGAGGAGTCTGTTAAGGTCCTTGGCCCATTTTTTAATCAGGTTTTGTTTCCTTATAAGTAAACTTTAAGGGATCTTCATCAGATGTGTATTTTACAAATATTTTCTCCCAGTTTGTCTGTTGTTTACTCATTTGTTTGACGTTGTCTTTTGCAGAAATGAAATCAGGTTTCTAAACATCTTCTTAATATAAGTTTTGGAAGAGCTTGGTGCTCTATGGAATGACATTTAGAAGTTTTTGTTTGTTTTAAATTTTGGAGAGAGAAAGAGTTGTGTGAGTGGGAGGCAGGGCAGAGGGAGAGAGGGAGAGAAAGAGAGAGAGAGAAAGAGAGAGACTGTCAGGCAGGCCCCATGCTCAGCACAGAGCCAACGTGAGGCTCAATCTCATGACCTTGAGATCATGACTTGAGCCAAAATCAATTCAGAGGCTTAAGCAACTGAGACACCAGGTGCCCCTAGAAGCTTATAGTTTAAAGTACTATATATATATATATATATATATATATATGTGTGTGTGTGTGTGTGTGTGTGTGTGTGTGTGTGTGTGTGTGTGTTTTGTTTAGCCTACCTTAAGTGTTCTGCAAGTAAAAGAAAGATGCCCCTTCTGGGCAGATGAAGCAGTGCACCAGGATTTAGGATTTAAGAGTATATGAGAGCAAACCACATCTGTGCACAGAAAAACATAAAAAATAAAAAGAATCCCTTTCTTCAGTTGAACGGGCCACTTGCTAAGGGAACAGTGTGAGAGTATAGGGTGGCATAAAAATGCATGTGGGTCTCTGAACATGTAAGTAGGGTCCAAATGCCATGCAGCTCTTCTTTACATGGTGTTCGATTCTGCTCTCTTTTCTTCTTCGGTTCTAGGTCAACTCAGCTGCCCAGTCACATGGTAAAGGCAGAAAGCATGAGTCTGGTCCATGAAAACCTTCCCCACTGCTGCTAAATATAGCTAAAAGATATCTTGCTTTTGTATGGTCAACTTTCGCAGACACATCATCCTAACAAAAATCTCTGAAATAGAGGGGACAGGCATTATTTTCACTTTATAGATAAGGAAATTGAGACTCATACAAAATATGAATCCAGATAGTTTGGTTCTGAGAGCTGTGCTCTTTCTAACATGGCCCCTTAGGGAAGCTGATGTTCATTGCATCAAGTTTTGGACAGATATTTTCACTGATTGAGGTTTATTTTATTATTTATTTTAAAAATGCATTCTGTGACATAAGACTGTCTCCATGATTTGAGAGAGAGAGACAGAACAAGAGCAGGGGAGGGCCTGAGAGAGAGGGGGACACAGAATCTGGAGCAGACTCCAGGCTCTGAGCTGTCAGCCCAGAGCCCGACGCGGGGCTCGAACTCACAAACTGCAGGATCATGACCCGAGCTGAAGTTGGACACTCAACCAACTGAGCCACCCAGGCACCCCAATTATCTCCATGATTTTAAAGAAGACACTAAGAATAGGATAAATTCAATAAGCTGTCTTTGATTAGAGAAATAGAAAGAGTTGTATTCTCATCACATATCACAGTTCTTGGAGAAGAGTACTTTCTAACTAAATACGTGGAATATTTCTGTACAAGTAACAATGCCTTCCATTCATATGATCCATAATATAGCTATTTAGTCATTTCCATTACATTTCTATTTTTGCGTAGCAAGTAATCACATGATTTCCATAGGTCAGAGGTCCAGGAGGGTTCCACTAGATTCCTTGTATAGGGTCCAGTAAGACTCAAGTCAGGTGTCAGCTGGGATGGGTTCTTATCAGGAGGCTGGGGAAGAATCTGCTTTAATCTCATTCTTCTTGTTGCCAGAGTCTACTTGCTTAGGGTGTAGTTATGAGGTTTCCATTTTCTTCCCATCCTCAGCGAGGGTAGCTTTCTTCTCGAGACTGCCTGCATTCTTTCTCATGTGGTCCTTAGCTTCTTCAAAAGAACAACAGTGTATTGAGTCCTTTTCATGTTTTGAATCGCTTTGACTTTCTCTTTTGCTACCAGCTGGAGAAAGACTCTGTTTTCAAAGGAGTTCACCTGATTGGGTCAGGCCCACCCAGATAATCCCTTTATTCTAAAGTTAACTGAATTGGGACTTGAACAACATCAACAAAACCCTTACACAGCTGTACCTAGACACATGTTTGGTTGAATAACCAAGAAACAGGAATCTCATGCTGCCATCTTTAGAATTCTGCCTATGACGACCCTAAAATACCTGAAAAAAAAGATGAAAGCTTGTTCCTTCTACTAAAGAGTAAATATTGTTTCAAACTTGCATGCCATGGCCTACTCTTCCCCTTATGTGACTCCCTATTAGAATAGTGGCAGTAGTGGGCCCTCAATAAATCATTCTTAATATATTTTTCTCCACTAAATAGCTACTGCTTTCCTACATTTCCTTGTTTATGCCTAAACTCAAGATAATGCATATGCTTGTCCCCACTAGTCTTCAGAACCTGGTATTATGGTCTTAACTTACTAATAGCAAAATCCAGCTAATACTTTTGATTTCTGATCTCTCCCTGCTTTCTTGGTCATATTTTCACTTGCATTTTCTCCTTTCTTCGCAAGAACTCTAGTACTTTGGTATGGTCTAATTTATCATTTCTATCCTAAAATACATATTAACTCACTCCAGATGTATTAATAAATGATACTTGCTAAGCTTGTCATATGTTAGGCACTAAAGACATTGAGGACTCTACTTCACTTTTGAGGAATTCAAGAATCTCATGCAGAAGACAAGATAAATATGTAATTGCATTATGGATAATCACTGTGGCCATAAGGTTTTTAGGGGTTAGGAAACATAAAGTCATGGTAGCTTAAGCTCTCTCGGGGAATTAGCAAAGGTTTCATAGAGAAGGAAAATGCATGAATTCAGTTTTGAGATGAAGGATGAGTAAAGGTTAGCCTGCCTTCTGTGTCCAGCTGTACCTGTATCATTCAGGGTTCTATAGAGGAACAGAACCAGTAGGATTCAAGACCAGAAGGATTCAGAACCAATAAGGAGATTTATTATAAGGAATTGGCAGTTATGGAGGCTGGGAAATCCAAAATCTTCAGAGCCAATGTCCCAGGTCAAGTCTAAAAGCCAAAACCAGGAATAGTCTTTACCTCAGTTTAAAGGCAATCAGGCAAGAGAATTTTCTCTTATTCAAGGGAGGGTCAGCCTTTCCTTCTTTAAAGGTCTTTAACTGATTGGATAAGGCCTGGCTGACTCACATTATGAAGAACAATCAGCTTTACTTAAGTCTACCAATGTAAATGTTAATTTAAAATCACCCTCATAGAAACAAACAGAATACTGTCTGGCCAATTATCTGGGCACACCATGAATTAGAGACTTATTTTAGTCCAGTATCTAGGGTTTTATCAGGCTCCCTAGGTAGTTTTCACCCATGCTTATTATAGAACCAACTGGTTTATGCGGTTCTTTCTTTTTTTTTTTTTTTAAGTTTATTTTAAAAAGAGAGAGAGGGAGCACTGGGGAGAGGCACAGAAAGAGAGAGAGGAAATCTTAAGTAGGTTCCATGCTCACCTTGGGCTCCGTCCCAGGGCCCTGGGATCATGACATGAGCTGAAATCAAGAGGAGACACTCAACCGCTGACTGAGCCAACCAGGTGCCCTCATGACTTATGCAATTCTAATGTAAATTGATTTTAAGAAACATTGCTTCCTTCCAATCACAATTTAACTTATGTCATAGCTCCATTTAGGACTAATCCCAAAGGCATCAGTACATACACATGCCCTGTGTGCCTAAGAAACTAACGCTGCATAGAACATGTGTGGCTTTTCTTTATAAAACTCAGCCCTGTCTGTTCTCAGCTTCATTCTCAGAAAAATTGTCTATGGCACTTTTAATCACAGATCCTCATGTTCTTTCAATAATTTTATAATCCGTTCCTCTGCCAATGCCTTCTTCCCCTTTTGTTCTGCTTTACAAACATCTATTTACTTTTAAGAACTAGTTCATATGTCACAGCATCTGTGAAACCTTGCTCAACTTCTCAGGCAGATTTTACAGTTCCTCCTATGCTCTCACTTGGTGCCTGCCTTCATAGAGCACTTATCACTTATTGGATTTAAGTATAACATTTGTCATATTTTATTGTAATACTTTTCACCTCTACTAGATTGTGAACATCTCAAATCTAGGAATCGGGTCTAGTTTATCTTTGTTTATCATAGCATTCACAAATATTAAGAATATTTCCTGACACATCAAGCTGTATTAAATACATGAATATTGTTTGTCCTTCATTTCTAGATCTACTTTAATTGCCAAACACTTCATTGTGGTAACTAAACTATATATATTTCCCATTTTGCCTTAAATATCCTATTTGTCCTTATTCTGTGCCCTGAATATGAGAGTTTATTTCACCTGTTCAATACACCAAAATGGGACCCCCTATTGTTCATTCCTTGCTGATAGCTGTTGGCAAAATCCAGGGATGTGCTACTGTAATATATACTTCTGATGAGTCCAAAAGGTTCTGCTCTTACCAGAGTTCACAAGTTAAAACAATAACGTTGTTTGTTTTTTGCATTGTTACACTATTCACCTCAGCTGTTTGATTTCTCTAAACAAATTATGTTCATAACAGTCCAGAAACCAAAGTTTACATGCTGTTTACAGTAAAACCTTGGTTTGCGAGCATAATTTGTTCCAGAAACATGCTTGTAATCCAAAGCACTTGTATATCAAAGCCAATTCCCCATAAGAAATAATGGAAACTCAGATGATTCATTCCACAACTCAAAAATACTCATAAAAACATGATCATAATACTCTAATATAATACAAAACAATAAAGAAAATACAAACTATAGGGATGCCTGGTTGTCTCAGTTGGTTAAGCGTCCCTCTTCCCCTCAGGTCGTGATCTCGCAGTCTGAGTTTCAGCCCCACATTGGGCTCTATGCTGACAGCTCAGAGCCTGGAGCCTGCTTTGGATTCTCTGTCGCCCTCTTTCTCTGTCCCTCTCCTTCTCATACTCTGTCTCTGTCTCAAAAATAAACATTAAAACAAATTTTAAAAAAGAAAATATAAAATATAAAGAGAAATAAGTAAATTAACCTGCACTTACCTTGGAAAACCTTCATGGCTGATGTGAGACAAGAGAAGAGGGTTATTGTGTAGGACAACTTTCATGATTACTAATGGAATCACTGCTGTCTATTTACTCATTGGAGTCTTTTTCTTCATGGAGGCCATTGTATATGCTCACATGGATGTTGACTTTATTAATAAACTCTTTCTTGTCATATACTGTATTTAATGTAAATGGCAATAAGGCAGCAGAAGAAAGGGTCTCCATCTGCAGGCAGCCTGTCCTAGAAAGAAGCAAAGCATTCCTCAGCTTCCTTTTGGATGGAAAAGCAAAGGACTGTCCATAGATGCTTTGAAGTGACAAAAAATATGCTAGTGCCAGTTGTGGGCTCCTTCCAGCGTTCTGAAAAGTCACTGGTTTGTGTCAAACACTGCGGCCTGAGAACAAGCATCTGAACATGGGAGACAATCACCCACAATCCTGCAGGGAGGGAGGGAGGGAGAGAGAGAGAGAGAGAGAGAGAGAGAGAGAAGAACCATTGGCTCAGTTGTGATCATGTGATATTCAGCATCGTGTACTACTCATATTGCAAGACATTGCTCATTTATCAAGTTAAAATTTACTAGAAATGTTTACTTATCTTGCAGAATACTCACAGAACAAGTATGCTCACAATCCAATGTTTTACTGTATTTATTCAATCTTTTTAGTTTTTTTTTTCAATTTTTGTGCAAACATATTCAAAGATTAGGATCTACAAATTTCAAATTTAATCCAATTGTAACTTTGGGTGATGGAAGTTAAATTTAGATTTTATTAATTCATCCTTGTTGCTTTTTAATCTGAAATAAAATTTTGTTAGCAGCAACATGAAGCAATACAAAATTCCATTACTGAAGAGTGGGTGGTTAAAGTCTCTCGAGGTTCTACATATTATTTTGCTATTGTCAGTGTGCTTATTTTGATATATGAAATTCGCCTTTCACAAGTGTGTTCGTATTGGTAATTTCACCTAACACACAAAAGGATCTTATTTGACACTTTTTCCTTAGCACATAAAAGGAAGAACACCAAACAAATTGGTTTGCTTTAACTAATGATCAAAAGTAATACAATAAAATACTTCCATGAAATATATGTTTATGCATGTATATGTCTGCATATTAGTTACCTGTTGCCATGGAACAGAGAACTACAAAATATGTAAAATTAATTCAATTTATTCTAAGATTTAAAAGAAATGTATCGGCCCACATACCTTACACTTCACAGGTAAATTAGGCTTCAGAGTTATGTTGATCGGGTCCCTGTCTTTATTTCCTGTGATATATTTTTTCCCTTTTCTGCATTCCTTTTTATTTCATGTTTGCTTTATTGTCAATTTATAGTAACAAGCACCAAGTACTATGCTAACTTTCAATATGGTAACAGGATGGATGCTACCTTAAATTGGGTTGCACTCATCCTCATTCACATCCAGAGTGAGATAAATTATCCCTTCAGATGTCCATTAAAAATATTGTTCCCATTAGGTTTCAACTAACCACCATTGACTTTTTTCTAAAAAATTGTATTTAATACATAATATGTGCCCATAAGGAGATGAATTATGGCAAAATGTGTGGGGTTATTCACATTAGCTCAGGACCTTCCATGCCCATTTTTGATCTTTACTTGTAGGCAATTCCATTCAAAACTCTTGAGTTCTACCCATGGGTAGAATTTTAGTGAGGAAATTATGATATATATTCTATTCTATTCTTACATCTTGCATCTATTCAAATGTTGATACATTTGAATTCTTAGACATTGCACTATCCCATATCAGTATCAAATTTTAGAAGCATTAGAATAAATTTCTTCATTCCAAAGGAAATTGGATCACTGAAACAATTCTGTACAGCTGTGCTAGATATTTATTTTGTAGTTCTCCTTGCTCCTCAAATTTCCAAAACTTTTGCCAGGTTCCTTGCATACCTCAGATAATCTTGCATCTCTAATTCTTATTCAATAATAACAATCAAGAAAGGGTTTCCACAGCATCCTGCCATCATGTCTACCAACCTAACTAATACTGTGGTCCTTAGTTTCCTTAAATCTATCTCTCTTCAGGTTACTGGGAGTGAACACTCCATTCCAGGCTTATGACCACCCCTCCATGTACGCCTGAAATCCTGACCTTTCTTGTTCACCCTCAGTCTATGCACTGTGAGTTATTTCCTCTCCACATCTTCATTTGCCCCTATCTGATACATAATTCCTCTGTCCTCAAAAATAGGCTTTATATTCTATCTGAAAATAAAACTTACTCAAACAAAAACTGAAAACCTACCTCGATCTAGTGTTTCTCTCCAGATACAACTTTAGTATTCCTTTCCTGATAAACTCCTTGAAAGGGTTGCCTATATTCACACCCTGAATTCTCTGTTCCCAGGCTCCTTCAAATCCACTCTACAAAGACTTGCCTCTATGACTTCACCAAAATTATACCTGTCCTCCATATTCCAAACTATAAAGTGTAATTCTCTCCTCCATTTGTTCAGCAAAGCGGCAACATTTGGTACAACTGACAACTGATTCAAGACACAGGCTCTTTCTTTGGCTTATGGACTCAGCATTCTCCAGATGCTTTTCTGCCTTTGCTCGTTCTTCTATCTCAGTGTGCTTCACAGTTCCTCCTCATCTCTCCATTCATTGAATGGTGCGGCATTCTGATTTTCAAACCTCGGATTTACCTGGAGTTATTGCCCATGTAATATCATTCAGTCTAGTGGATTTGCATAACACCTACATGTAGATGACTCTCAAATGGAAATACACATCCACTTTTCCCTTGAAATCCATATTAGACGCTTAATAACTCCTCTAGGAGATCTCAAACTCAGAATGCTCCAAGTAAATATTTTGCTCAAAATCCAATTTCTCTCTAAATCCACTCCTCCAGGGAATTAACTATCACAATAGTGACGGCTATAGTCCAGATTGCTTATGGAAATCACTCAGTGTCATATTTGACTCCTCTTTTTCTCTCATGCTTTACATCCAACTCACCAGAAACTTCCATCAGCTATACTTTAAAAAGTATGCATAAGTCAACCACTTCATCACATTTTGCTCTTTCCCATCCCCGTCCAAATAAGAATCAGCCCTCAGCTGGAATACTCCAATAGCTTCCTGAATGGTATTTTGCACTTAACCCTAGCCTCTTTTAATCTATTATCTAGAGAGCTACTTGAATATCCCTTTTAAATAAATAATACCATGTAGCTCTCTTGTAAGGAAGATAAATATTCCCAAATAAAGTAAGGTTCCAAAACATGGCACTCATAATGAGTGACCCAAAATAGATACACACACACACACACACACACACACACACACACACACACACGAGCCCTGCCGACTACAGGATAGAGATAATGTGTATCTTCAGTTTTCACTTTAGTTCTGGGTCAGGGGGATGAAAATGTGAAAGTTCTACCCATTAGAAAATTGAGTATATGATACTTCTTACAAATCATTTTAGATCATCTTGGCCTCAATAACTCTGTGACAATAGAAACAGAAAATGCGTAATACAGAAAAAATTTCAAACAACCAACGTGAGAAAGTTTACACTGCTATTAAAGAATTTATTAAAAAGAAATAAAATTATCTCAAAAGGACAGTTTAAGATTCAATAAGGAATGATGACAAAGGAAATGGTACACATGAGGACACCTTTCTTTGTCATAAGAAAACGTCAAATTTGATAGATTAACAAACCCATAAGTATCATCATCATCTTCTCAACATTATCATCATTACTTACAGGTATAAACTTGTGAGAAACTTGATCCAAATTGAAACATTTAAAAGTTATTACAATGGTGGGGTTCCCTGGGTGGCTCAGTTGGTTAAGTGTCCAACTCTTTATTTTGGCTCAGGTCATGACCTCATGATCTCAGGTGATGATATGAAGCCCTGTGTTGGGCTCCACAGTCACTGTGGAGCCTGCTTGGGGTTCTGTCTCTCTCCTCTCTCTTGGCCCCACCCCCACACAAGTGTACTCTCTCTCTCTCTCTCAAAATAAACAAACAAAAAAAGTTATTATGGGGACGCCTGAGTGGCTCAGTCTGTTGAGTGTCCGACTTCAGCTCAGGTCATGATCTCACAGTCCATGGGTTCGAACCCCACATCGGGCGCTGTGCTGACAGCTCAGAGCCTGGAGCCTGCTTTGGATTCTGGCTCTCTGCCCTTCCCCCATTCATGCTCTGTCTCTGTCTCAAAAATAAATAAACATTTAATTTTTTTTAAGTTATTACAGTATTTAGAAAAAGAGTAAAGATGTTGATTGTTCTTATATTTTCCAGAGATACCCAAGCATGTTAATATTTCTGAGTTAAAAAAGAAAAGAAATTTAGTATACATATTTAAAATTACAGAGAGGACATAACAAGGATAAAACCTTAAAAAATATGCTGGAAGATAATATTAGAAGGGATAAAGACAAAATATTAGGACAAGTTTGAAGCACACAATAAAGTGGTAAAAATATATATTAGTAACCAAAGTGGTATAATTATAATAAACTCTCCTGTTTAAAAAAAAAGCAAAACATACTGAAGCAAAGTAAGAAAATCATCTTTATGATACTTATAATAGGCTCATATGAAATATAAAGGTGTGGATAGTTTTAAAATAAAAGAATACAGTAATAAAAAGATAATTCTAAGCAAAATAAATCTGGCAAAACTGTTAGTATTATAACTGTTAGTGTTAAACAAAATATACTTTAAAACAAAAAGCTATCGTGATGATGAGAAGGTCTTGCCATACTGACATATAGTATATGTCATCAGAGTGATATAATAATTTGAAACTTCTATGAGACTAATAAACTATCTTTAAGTAAAGAAAACATAATCTTACAGGAAACAGTTAATAGACCTCTCTCAGACATGTTTTATGAAGTAGACCAAAAAAGGCAGTAATTATAAAAGTGTTTCATGGAACAAAATAAAAGCACTTGATATTTGATTATCTGCCAATGAGTAAATTTAAAGAACAAATATAATTTTCAAGCACACAGAGCAAAATATAGTAACAATTAATGACATACTAAACCACAGAGCAGCTTAAAACCTGTGTTGACACAAGCTATATTTTCTAAGAACCACACAGTCAAGTGCTACAAGGCTGGGTCGCATGCCAGTCAGTAGGGAGAATGGATGGACACTTGAACAAACAGATGAAGACACAATTATGAATCTGGCTCGCAAAATGAAAGTAAACTTATCTACATCACAACGAATCAAAATAAGTAATTCTAGTATGTAGAAGACAAAAATGAAACTTGAAATGTTGGTTAACACACTATGACTTTGGAATAGAGAAAGTTTTATAAAAGCACAAATTTCACAACTCATAAGGGAGATATTGATAACTAAACTATGAAAATTGTCCTTAGAAATTAAAACATAACTTGATATAATGAATGAAAATGTGTATACATATGTGGGGCATGTGTATGTTATGTATGCACACATCTATCTCTGTTAATATTTGAATAAATTTAAGTAATTGTACCAAATGTTTTCCAATTATAATTACAATATATATCAAATATATTGATATATCAAGTATGTAATCAGTTTACATAATAAATTGAACACCAATTTAAGAGCCCTTACCTCAAAGCAATAAGCTTGTAATACACTATTACATCCTCAAACAATAAGCTTGAAATACACTATTACATCCTTCTTTATTCCAACCAGAGCTCATCAATATTGAATTTTGTATTATTTTGTCCCTTTCTTTTCTTTATAGTTTTACCAAATATGTTTTGGACATTTATATTTCCATATATATGTATATAACTACATCTTTGGTACATGGATATTATATATTATAAATGGGTTAATATTATATTAACTTTTTTTTTAATCAATGCTATTATGAGATCCATCCAGGTAAAGAAATACAGCCGAAGTTTTTTGTTTGTTTGTTTGTTTTTGCTTTTTTATCTTTACTGTGATGAAAAAATAAATCTTTTTTAATCTGTGCTTAAAAAGTCCAATGCATTTTGATTGTTTTCAGTTTTTATAACTTCATGTATTATTAATACTGCTGATATAACATATCCTGTACATGTTTCCTATTGTAAATATAAATCTTCTCAACATATGTAATTGGTGCACATACCAGGAGCATATAATATATTCTTCGAAGTATTCTCAAATGTTTTTCAAAGAGAGAATGTTTAACATGTTTATAATAAATACATATGATTGACCCAGAATTTATTATGCTTCTTTAATATATGAGTTGAAGTTCTTAATATTTTGTTTAATGCAGACAAATTCCGCCCTAAAATATGTTTGCATTCAGTTCCAAAATTATATTAACTGTCCTAAAGTCTCAGCTTGTGTGTTACTTGAAATTGTAAACATTTAAGAAAAGATGTTTTAATATCTTTCTATGAATCTGAACATACTTTAGGGAATTCTTTACTAAACACAAGGTAATAAAATATTAACCTATCTGTTCTTATATATTTAAATTTAAGGTTTTATATTTTGTTCGGTGGTTTACTTTGAGTAGTATTTTATATATATGATAAGATGTAAGGGTTGGGGCGCCTGAGTGGCTTAGTTGGTTAAATGTCTGACTCTTGTTTTCGGCTCAGGCCATGATTTCACAGTTTGTGAGTGAGTTCCAGCCCCTGGAACTCTGCACTGTTGGGTTCTGCACTGGCAGCACAGAGACTGCTTGGGATTCCTTCTCTCTCCTCCTCTCTCTCTGCCTCTCCCCTGCTCACACACACCCTCTCTGTCTCTCAAAAATAAATAAACATAAAAATAAAAGTCTAAGATGTAAGGGTCAAGTTTAATTTACTTCAAATATGAGTTTCCACTTGATCGACTATTTGTTATAGATGCTTTTATTTCTCTATTTAATAATTGTGTCAGGGTGCCTGTGTGGTTCAGTCAGTTAAGCGTCTGACTTCAGCTCAGGTCATGATCTTATGGTTTATGGGTTCGAGCCTCACGTTGAGTTCTGTGCTGACAGATCAGAGCCTGGAGCTGGCTTCAGATTCTGTGTCTCCCTCTCTCTCTGCTCCTCCCCTGCTCATGCTTAGTCTCTCTCTCTCTCAAAAGTAAACATTAAAAAATAATAAAATAAATAATCTGTTAATTTTGTCCACTAATAGCTGACCATTAATGTTTTGATTAATTTCTGGACTCTCTTTTGTATGTACCATTAATCATATCAGCAGATAATGATATGATATGATATAATATAATGTAATATAAAACACACACACACATATATAGTCTTATGCTAATACCATGGTCTTGATTATTGTGGCTAACCCTAACCCTAACCCAACACTTAAAATCAGAAAGTACGTTCAGCATCTTTCTTCTTTTTTCAAAATTGTTTGGGCTAACTTAGGACATTTTCTTTTTCAGGTAAGTTTTAGAATCAGCTTATCAATTCTTCAACAATATAAGCTAGAATTTTTATTCATATTGCATTGAATCTGTAGTTCAAGTTTAGGAGAATGGATATCTCAAAATTATTGAGCCTTTTATCTATGAACATAATGTATGTTTCTAGTTAGTTATTTTTTTTTATTTAAAAGAAAAAATTTTAATGTTTATTTCTTGAGAGAGAGAGAGAGAGAGAGAGAGACAGAGCATGAGCATGAGCATGAGCATGAGCATGAGCAGGGGAGGGGCAGAGAGAGAGGGAGACACAGAATCTGAAGGAGGCTCCAGGCTCCGAGCTGTCAGCACAGAGCCCAATGTTGGGCTTGAACTCACGGACCGTGAGATCATGACCTGAGCCAGAGTCAGACGCTTAACTGACTGAGCCACTAGGGCACCTCTATGTATTTTAAATTTATGTGACCAATATTTATAGGTTTTAGCATGCAGATATAGAGCATATTTTATGTGGTTATATTTTTTCACATTATATAAATTTGGTATTTGTTAAATGTTTATTTTAATTGTTATAGAAATAAATATAAACTAGTGGCAGTAGCTTTTTGTAGATTAGTTGGTCTTTTCTACACGGATGTTCATCTGTGAAATATAGATTTGTTTCTCACTTTGCAATTGACATAACATTTATTTCTTTTTCTGTCTAGTTGCTTTCACATGATTCTCAGGAGAATTGCTGCAGGATGTATCCCTGCCTTTTTTCGCTTTCTCTGATCCTTAAGTTAAAACATTCATCTTTCAGGGAGTCCTGGTAGCTCAGTAGGTTGAGCGTCCGACTTTGGCTTAGGTCATGATCTCACAGCTCGTGAGTTCGAGCCCCACGTGGGGCTCTGTGCTGACAGCTCAGAGCCTGGAGCCTGTTTCGGATTCTGTGTCTCCCTCTCTCTGCCCCTTCCCCACCCATGCTCTGTCTCTCTCTGTCTTAAAAATAAATAAAACATTAAAAAAGAATCAATCTTTCCCTTATAAGTACGACAATTGTAGGTTTTGTTATACAATTATTCAGGTTGAGGAAACCTCTTCTCTTCTTAATCTACTGAGTGTTTTTTTTCCTTCTTAAAATCAAATACAGGTGTTATGTTTTGTTATCTCTTTTCTGCATCTATTGAAATAATTATGTGTGTGTGGTGAATGATATTCATTGATTTTTGAATGTTAAACAACTAGCCTTTCCCCCCTGGACTGTATCCCATGTGGTTATGATGAATGTAATATCAAAGCTGGAGGAGATCTTGGGAGCTTAGGCCTCTCTCTTCTCTCAGGAAGCATAGTTCTTCATTGTCTATTTTCAGTTCTATATTTTCAGTTCTATAGCCTCTATATAAGCAGGTTAGTCTGGTATCATTTGCTATATCCTGGCCAAAATCCAAAGTTTACTTCCTGAATTTCTGTTTCAAATCCTGATAAACTTGTCTTTGTAATTATTTCATTTATTTAAATTATTATACCAAGTGATGTCAGATATGTGCATAATGGAATCAGGATTTGTGTAATTCAAGCTTAAGTTTTCCTAAGACTTGATACAAGTGATTTTAACTAACAACAACAACAACAACAACAAAGAATTGTCATTTTGGACAAAAATAAGACTATTATAAAATTTCAGGGAGTTTCATTATAATGCTGCTGTGCTTAAAACTTCTTTGAACATATTTTCATGTGCTTCCTTCACTTGGAATAAATTCGGAGCCCATAAATGCTGCAGTGAGTGGGATTTCTTTCAAGAATGGTGAAGTTGAACCCCAAGCAGCAGATCTATGCTCAGAGATAAGGCCTTATCTGTACCTCACAGTTTAGAGATCGGTGAATGATTAGATATTTAGATATTTTAATACAAATATTTGAAATATATACATATGATTTTCATTAATGATGTCGTATGTTAACAGATTTGCTGTAATTAACGAACCACTTTCATATTCTGATTGTATCTGATGAGGAAAAATTTATTATCCTTTCATTGCTCACCCCCTTAAAAATGCAAAAGGATGGTCCATTCTATTAGTGAACTAATCAGAGTGGCATGTACATATCAGACTTTTCAAATAAACTCACTGGATAGAATGGATTGTTCCTCAAGTCATGGAAAATTCTCTAAAAATCATAGTATCAAGTTTGCAATTGCACTGAAATATCCTACTCCAATACTTTCACTGAATCCCTATCTTCATGGAGGGCATTCTGCTCATGGAGTTGCATTTATATTGGCATTACATGAAGCATGGGTGATTTTTTATAGTGTAGTTTCTGCTGGAATGCAAATGTATAGGATTGCCAGCATGCTGTAAGTTTTGTTTCTGTTTTGTTTGCGATCTTCAGAAAGGATTCAGATGTGCGGTCTGCTCTCTCAGGATCAGTGCTCTAAAATTTACATGACATTGTTAATTGTTTCTCAGAAACACAATTTGGGAAGTCAAATCACGGATAACAGGTTAAGTAATCAAGGTATAGAAATAATAAACACCTTTACAAATTTCACGTGCCTAAAGAGTGCTGGAAAGGGGATTCATACTTAAATTCGTCTGATTCCAGTATATTTACTCTGCCATCACAAGACTTAAAATTGAAGAAACAAGCAAAAACAGACACAGACTCCTAAATACAGAGAAAGAGCTGGTGGTTGCCAGAGAGGAAGAAGGTGTACGGGGTGGGATGGGTAGGCGATATAGGTGAAATGGATTAAAAAGTACAAACTTCCAATTATAAAATAAGTCTCAGGAGTGAAAATTCAAGCCCGAGGAATGTAACCACTAATATCATCATAACTTTGTATGATGACAGATGGTAACTACAATTATCCTGGTGAGCAATTTGTAATATATATAATTGCCAAATCACTTTGATGTACGCCTGAAACTCATGTAATATTCTATGTCAATTATACATCAATTAAAAACATCAATTTCTAGAAATAAAGCATGAAGACAAAAGTAATAATAGCAATAACAGAAACGTTGCATTAAGAACTTCAGGAACATTATCTAATTTTTGCCAGAGAAAAATGCTTCTAACACACTTGAACATGTACACATTTTATAGGTACAGTTATTGTCATTTGAAGGGTAACATACTAACTCAAGGGCCATGGGAAATAAGAAAGAGGAACCCAAAGGCACCTGCCAGTTTGCTAATTTAGAATTAGCTAATTTTATTATTGAGCAGAAAATACCAGAATGTACACAGGTAGGCTACAAGTGGCTACAAGACCATCATGTGTTTCCAGCCTCTAATTATATGGAATTAAAGGCATAGTTTTTACAAATCATCCGACATTTAGTAAATAGCAGTTATTCGATTTGCATCGGTAATGACAGTAAGCTTACTCCAATGTTCTGTTTCTCATATCTCTTCATCAGTATCTCCTGTGGTTGCCGTGGCATGGCAGGGCACACAGGTCATTAGTCCCAACCACACTAAGCTTAGAATCCATTCAGCTTCCCCACAGAACACAATCTGTCATTTGTCTGCTGCTGAACACTATGTTTTTCGCCATTAAGGAAAGGAATAGTAATTATGCATTGAATTAATAAAGCAATATTTGGTAAACATAGAGCCCATTCCCATCTAGAAGAGTGGAGTTTCCTGGACTCTGGTATGGAATGAGTGCAAGGCCATTCCAGTCCAGAGGACGTCGTGAACAAGACAGAGTGGGGACAGTGAGAAGGCAAAGGCTGAAAACAATCAGACACCTAACTCTTTTGCTGTAGGCTTTTCTCAAGATGTAGTCTTTCCAGAATCCTCTCCTATAAAACAGTTGTTTTTATCCCTAACTACACTAAGCTTGCTTCTAATTCTGCCTTCTTGGAAAATGAGCAGAGAACTATTTATGCAGGGACAATTAAGGCTGCTGATACTAATGATTAGAGCCAATAAAATTATTCTTGCCTCAGATTTCTAAAACAGATTGCTTTGGTCTGCTCTTAAAAGGTGAACAAGTACCTAGTTGGGAAATAAAAGAATACAAGAGAAAAATCAGATATGACATCTAGAAAGTAAGAGAGATATTTACATAGTGACAATAGTGTAGCCACTGGTATCATATAATAAGCCTCGTAAATTGTAGAGCAAGGATTCTTTACTGTTCTCCTCCATACAAGTCTGAATAATCTTAGTAATTATAAATTTTAGGATCAGCTTTTAATTCTATGAACATTGGGATTTTCAATAGGTTACATTGAATATACACATCAATTTGCTTTTTGTTAAAGTTTATACTCTTTTGAGAGAGAGAGACCAGGGGAGGGGCCAAGAGAGAGGGAGAGAGGATCCCAAGCAGGCTCCATGCCATCAGCACAGAGCCTGACATGGGGCTTGATCCCACGAACCTTAAGATCACGACCTGAGCTAAAATCAAAAGTCCACACGTAACCAACTGAGCCACCCAGGCACCCCAATATGCACATCAATTTGGAAAGGTTGGTTTTGTGTTATTTTTGTCTCCCTAACCACACACGTGGTATAGCTCTTCATTTCTTTAGATCTTCTTTAATAAAGTCTAAATAAGTTAAATAAAATGCTTCAAAAGTGTTTGCATATAGGTCTTTCATTTACTTTGTTAGATTTATTTCTAGTTTCCTTATAGCTTTGTTAATTAATTCTAGTTAGTTTTTCACTCTTAAGAATAATGTACGCTGTTGTTTTGTTGTTGTTATTTGTTTAATGTACCCTTAATCAGTTGGAGAGGGCACATTTCCGTTTCTAGTTCACTGAGAGTTTTTGTTTTTTGTTTTTGTTGTGATTTGTTTGTTTTGTTTGTTTCATTGTGTTTATAATACATGGATATTGTGTTCTAAATCTTGGTTTTTCCATATGTGTTGAGGAGATTATGGGGGTTTTTTTTGTTCCTCTTTTAATTCATTAACTTTTTGAGTAATTTTTGTGCTTTTTAAAATGTCCTTCCTCATTTCTTCCTCTGCATTTTCCTTCCTTCCTTCCTTCCTTCCTTCCTTCCTTCCTTCCTTCCTTCCTTCCTTTGTTTCTTCTTTCCTTTAATGCTAAACTAAGCAACGTGGAACTAAATTGCCAGATATATAGATATAGATATAGATATAGATATAGATGTATATATATAAATTTTACACACCAGTGTCTTGTTTAGGCTGTTTATACCTAAAATCTCTTATCAGTGAGAGTGTCTGGGATTGATACCAACATTTCACAAGCCATGGAAAACAAGCTTTAGGGTATTTCCTTCTTCCACTGTTTTCCTGGAAAGAGATGTGTAAGACTGCAATTGCCTGTTTCTTTAATTTTAGGTAAAATAATCTAGATGATGTTTTTCTCTTTAGAAAAAGTATTATTTTTTTAACACTTGTTTATTTTTGAGAGGGGGGAAGGGTCAGAGAGAGAAGGAGAGAGAATCTGAAGTAGGCTCTGTGCTGTCAGTGCCGTGTGTCAACTCATATATCTTGAGATCATCACCTGAGCCGAAATCAAGAGCCAGATGTTTAATGGACTGAGCCACCCAGGCACCCCTAGAAAAATATTTATTTTTATTTTGAGAGAGAGAGAGAGGGAGAGAAGGCAGAGGGAGAGGAGCGGGGGGGGGGGGCGGCAGAGGGAGAAGGAGAGAAAGAATCTTCAGGAGGCTCCATCCCTAGTATGGAGCCTGACAGAGTACTTGATCTCAAGACCATGAGATCATGACTTGAGCCAAAATCAAGAGGTGGACGCTTAATAGGCTTAGCCACTCGGATCCTCAGAAATAATAATAATTATTATTATTATATAGTAATGTTAATTATTGTTATGTTAATAATGTTAATGTTAATAATGTAATATTATTATTATTATTATTATTATTAAAGCTTATTTATTCATTTTGAGAGAGAGAGAGAGAGAGAGAGAGAGAGAGCGAGCACAGGCTGGGGAAGGGCATAGAGAAAGGGAAAGAGAGAGAATCCCAAGCAGGGTTTCTGCTGTCAGCACAGAGCCTGACATGGGGCTTGAACTCAGGACCCATGAGATCATGACCTGGGCCAAAATCAAGAGTTGGATACTTAACTGACTGAGCCACACAGGTACCCTGAAAAATTATTTTTAAATGAAATTTGATTTTATTTAGTTATTGTGCTCCTCCTCAAATTTTCTATTCCTTTTAAAGCTACTTCTGGCACTTTTTATTCCATGCATGTTCTTACTATTTTCAGTATCTTCTCTCTCTATATATGTATATCCATAACCCCTTTTTTCCAATATAGTTAGTTTCTGCCTTCTCATGTTCTGCTTTGATAATTTATACATATGTCTAGACTTTGTTTTTTTTAGTAGTCCTTTTTTTACATGTATTAGTCTATTTTTTTTTATTTTGGAGTTTTTAAAGGTAATGACAAATATCAGCAATAAAATACATATATTTAGTTTTCCGATTATTAATCCTGCATTTATAGCTCTAACATGTAAATAAAACCAAAAATTTGTCTTTTTCTTCCATCTCGGAATTAATAAACTTACTAAAAAATGGGAAGATTTTTTAAAAAAATATGTGTTTAAGACATATTTTAGGGTATTAACTATAATATTTTTATATCTACCAGAGTTATATAATAATTCTATGGTAAGTTCTGAGTTAAATTATTATTTATTTCTCCCCAAATATGACTTAATATCACACACTGCATGCATTTTTTCTATACGAAGAAAATTATCCTGGGGCACCAGGTGGCTCAGTTGGTTAAGAGTCCAGCTGTTGATTTTGGCTCATGATCTCAGAATCATGAGATTGAGCCCCATGTTGGACTTCACACAAAGTGCTGAGCCTGCTTAAGATACTCTCTCTGTCTCCGCCCCTTTCCTGCTCATGCTCTTTCTCTCTCATTCAAATAAATAAATACACTTTAAACAAAAGAAGAAAATTATCATTTGTGTAAAGAAATTGTACTTTTTATTTTCCCCAAGTTTATTTAGATTTGAAACCCTGAACTTTTTAAACATTATGTATTTTTTTTTTTTACCAACTGCGATGCTTTTCTTAGATTAATGATGAAACCAATTGTTCATCCCTCAGACTCTGACAGCATACAATGAATTCTGACAACTTTCTCCCACTCCAGTTCCTGAATAACATGTAATTTCCTTGATATGACAAAATATCATTTTAGCATGCATGTCATGCCTTGGTGTTCATTTTTCATTTTTCATTTTTCTGTAAGTTAATGAGTTCTCGCAAAGAGTGCCATCATAAAGTTGTCTTTTGCCAAAAGTCCTGTTGCAGCATATGGAGATGGCGACAAGCTACAATAGTAGGGAGATTTGTTTTAACCCAAGCCTCCAAAGTGTGCATAGAAATACTAAATATATCCTTGTGTGTTTTGCAGACAATCCTGGTTTGCTGAGCCATGTGACAGTGGGTATTAGAGTTCTGGATGTCAATGACAATCCACCTGAACTTGCCAGGGAATATGATATTGTTGTCTGTGAAAATTCAAAGCCTGGCCAGGTAAGTTAATTGTTTCCTTCCTATCATTGAGATGGAAGAAAAACAAGCAGCTCTCTTTCTATTATTTTTATATATAATCCTCAAAATCCCTCAGTGTTATTTTTGGGCTCAGTGGAAATAATTTTATAAAGCTTTATTTTAAGTAACCAATAGATTTTTTTTTGAGAATCCTTGAAAATGAATTTTCTCCAGATCCCAAATGTTACTCAAAAAATGAACTCATTCATCATATATCCATCATAGAATTATATTGGATGCTTTGGGTGAAGCCCTGTTATTAAATTAGGAGAAAACTGTGAACTTTCCAGTCCTATTGATGCTGTGAGGCTAGATTACAGAGAAGGCACTGGTTGGTCTACTTTGGAGGGCCTGCAGGAGTGACATGTGTGTGACCATTGAGTAATATTGGTACCAAACGATGTTAGGTTTTAACCACACGAAGAGAATCTATGTATGAAGGGAGTACGGACAGTGGGGGAAGTTAAGAAGAGCTTGAACCTGGGTGGCCAGTCCGGAGGTAGCATGGCAACAGGCTAAAGGAGCACTGTGATTCTGAAGGGAGACCAGTGTGGCTGTGGCACATAAAGTAAGCAGAAGTCTGGCAGGCGATTATACATTTGGTTTTTTGTTTTCTGTTATATAGCAAAGTACACAAACTTAGCATCTTAAAACAACTCTTATTTATGACCTCAGAGTTTCTGTAGGTCAGATGTCTGTTCATGGCTTAGCTGGATCTTTTCAGGGTCTTTCCCAAGACTGGAATCAAGGTATCCATCAGGACCATGATCTTGCCTGAGGCTTGAGATCTCGTCTAAGCTCACCTGGTTATTGGAAGCGTGTAATTACTTTCAGCTACAGACCTCAGAGCTTCAGGATTTTCCTCAGCTCTTGAGTATTACCTGGAGTCTTGACATGTTGCCCCCGGTTCTTGCTCCGTGGGCTTCCCTAATGTAGCCCATTTACTTCATCAAACAAGTAAGAAGAGATCTGCGAAGTCTGTTATCAATCAGTCTTATGAAATATAATGTAGTGCAAAACAATCAGGTGAATAATATATCAACATTTTTGCCATATCTGTTTCTCAGAGGCGAATCACAGGTCACATCCAGACTTCAAGGGGAAGGGATTACATGGAGGCATGAATTCCATGAGGAACACCTTAAAGTTTGTCACAGGTGAATCCGGATAGAAAAGGTCTAGGGTCTAGGTCCAGCCGAGTCATTTGTTCCCCTTTATTGTCTTTGGTAAACCAGAATGACTCTAACTATATTGTCCAGACCTACTTTAAATCATTTTAAAGCTTGTCCTAAAATTATACTACTGAGAAACTTTGCCTTTTTTTTCATAAGGCCCAATCAATACTGTGCAAAAGTAATCATTGCTTATGTTATCAATGCCCTCCTGAGAAGGTATTTGTGTATATATAAATGAACAACTCTTTTTTCCATGTTCATGGACCACAAGAAAATTGGAAAATATGATAAGAACAAAATGGATGAAAAGTATATCCTGAAGTACTTACAGATTATATAATGTATTATATTTTAATCATATTATGTTATAATATAACAGTAATTAATATATTATATAATATATAGATAATATTTTAAGATGATCACTTCAGATAGTTAGGTATTTGTCTATATCACCATTTCAAAAACAGCAAGGAATTTTATGGTACAGATATATAATGATTTATTTACTAAACCCTATTCATTGTGTCAGAAGTGGGTGCACGCATCCTAAAATTATTTTCTTAACATTCATTATAAAAGTACAATTAATAAGAAAAATGTTAAACTTTCAAGGGGAAATTTTAGATTGTAAAAGATAAAGCCACTGAATGTGGACTCTCAGTTCTTGGTAACAGAAGATTAGCCATTCCTGAAGTGAAGATTAGGCGAGCAGGAATTAAAACTACAATAAGAATCTGTATTCCCAATACTGTACTCTAGTTTTGTAAGATGTTCCTAGTTGGGAAAACTGGGTACATAGCATCTCTCTGTGTTTCTTAGAACTGTATATGAATATGTGACTACCAAAAAAAAAATAGAAAATTTAAAGTAAAAATATTTTAAAAGATATATATATATATTTTTTATTTTTTTAACCTGTATTCACTTTTGAGAGACAGAGTGTGAGTGGGAGAAGGGTAAAGAGAGAGAGGAAGACAGAATGAAGCAGGCTCCAGGCTCTAAGCTGTCAGCATAGAGCCTGATGTGGGGCTTGAACTCATGGACCATGAGATCATGTCCTGGGCCGAAGTCGGACGCTTAACAGACTGAGCCACCCAGGCACCCCTAAAAGATAACTTTAAAAGAATAATACCAAAAGCTAATTTTTGAACAAGAAAGATAAAACCCAGAAAACAATGAAAAGATAATTCCCAACAGTGGCAAAATAATAACTGACAGGCATGCATTCTTTTTTCTACCAAAAATATCCCTCAGAAATAAAGACAGGAAAAACTCATAGTTAGGACAACAAAATGTGAAAATCCCATCTTATAAGACACAGTCTCAGAATTATATTGGTTAAAAACAGGAAAATAATTATACTGGTAAGTTTAAGTCACAAGGAACCTCCAAGACAAAATCAATCAGTAAATATATTCGTAAAAACTCAGTTATCAATGAATGAATAGAAATCAAAAGAACATTTTCTGGAGTTTAAAATATGCATCATACACATGGCAACAAGGGATCATAAGTGAGAAAGACACATAAAGTTAAAATATTCTAAACTCCTTAAATTTGGGATCCTTAAATTTTGAGAAATTGATAAACTACGATTTTATAATAGATTTTAGCATGTCCACAGTGCATGCTCTAACCTCTAGATTAACTAATAAAAATAGTAAAAGAACATGTAACCAAATTGTAATAAAGATACTTAATACTAAAGACAGCAATGTTTACATTTCTATTTCTTGATCCTAACTGTATTCATGAAAACATTTGTTCACTTTAAAATAGATCGTACACTTGCCAAATTGTTGCAGGTGATTTTATCCTGCTGGATTATATTTTACAGTACAAAAATATAGGGAAAATAAAATTTTCATATAGGAGCTATTTTCAAGGATTCTAGGAGTCTATTTTATTTTTTTCATGTTTATTTATTTTTGACAGAGAGAGGCACACAGTTGAGAGTGGGTGACAGCAAGGGGTAGAGAGAGGGGGAGACAGAATCCCAAGCAGCGTCCTCCTCTGTCCTAGTGGACCAAACTCACAAAGTGTGACGTCATTACCTGAGCCAAAACCAAGAGTCAGATGCTGAACTGACTGAGCCACACAGGTGCCCCTAGAAAGACTATTTTAAAACTAAAATATAATCCTAATAAAATGTGATGTTTGTAACCAATAGTAATTCCAAAATAATCCAGAAATTCCTGTGAAGTTTGTAAAACTCAAAATTGGAATGACAAGTTCTCATATTTGCTGCTGATACATAGATGGTCTCTTAACACAAAACAGGCAACATAAGATACAAGTTGTAGTGTACAAAATTCTAGTAGCTAGGTAGAGGTCTTGCAATTTTAAAAAAAATCAAGAAATAAGAGAAAAAAATATAGAATAATGGATAAAATAGAAAGAAAATTAAAATGATGTAAACTGAAAGTATACATTAGTATTTATGTTGAAATAAAATCACATAAATACTCAAAAGATACATATTGTCAAAATAGATAAGAAAAAATCATTTAAATATTGTTTAAGGAGGTGTAAAATCAATGTGATAGAGGAAAATAATTTGAAAGAAAACATATAGAAAAACATAACGAATAAGTACTTGAATATGTATGCTTGCTGTAGACATATTCATGCAACTACACACACACACACACACACACACACACACACACACACACATTTCATCAAACAACATTGGTAGATATAAAGAGATACATTCATTGGGATGAAAACAATTTATGCACCAGGTAGAAATAACAATTTTAAATTTATATACACTTATCAATGTTGCCTCAAAATGAACAAAGAAAAAATGATAGAAATATTTAAAACTAGATTAGCCCATTATTGTATTGAGACTTTACTATGCTTTTACAAGAAACTGATAGAGTAATTACATAAGATTTTGGTAAGGATGCTGAAGATTGAAGACCATAATTAAAACATAATTAAATGACAAATATAGAATAATGCACTGAACAACTTCAGAGCATGCATTCTTTTGAAAGTTACAGAAAACATTGACCAAAAATTTATTGTATGCAGGGCCACAAAGCAAGTTTTAATAATTTGCCAAGGATTGGCCTCATTATTTTCTGCATGACAAAAAAAAAACAAAGCTAGATCCTAAGATGCAAATTCAAAAGTTTCGCTAGTAAAATAATCCATTGGAAATAAGGGCATCTCTGAATAAGCTAAGAAACACTTAAGAAATAAAAATTAAAAACATATAATTGGAATGATAGTGAAAAAACATGGTATTAAAAAGGACCAAAAGGGGGAATCTATTTTCTGCATAATTTTAATATTAAAATCTGACAAGGATATATTTTGAATTACGGATATTCTCTCTCGTGAACATAGAAATATCATAAAAGAAATGTTTTCAGAGAATCCAGAAAAAATAATGTTTTCAAATGAAAAAGAAAAATATTAAAATTCATTTCAATACTGGAAATTGAAGCTTTTGATAAAGTTCAACATCCAATTAATAATAAAAATAATAACAACAATGATACTACTATGCATTAGTACAATTTGTAGATAAAATTAATACTTTTCCTAAATATAAGGTCAATATAAATGTATTTCTTGTATTTCTTTATGTCACCAACAATTAGAAAATAAAATTTAAACACTATGCCACTTAATGTCGTTAAAAAATAAAATGTCCAGAAATAAATGTTACCTTTTTTAGGTATCCATTGCCTAATCGATAAATAACAACCTTGAGTAAACTTAGGTTATTTCCTTCCCTGAATCTTTGTTTCTTTGGTTTGTAGGTTATTCAGAGAATTCAAAATTGGATCATTTGAATTGCGACATAAAAATTTAAAAGTCCAAATATAAAGTAATGATGGCATGAGCCATTTTTAGATTTTTTTTCCTTTAGGTAATATATTACTTTCTTTCTTTTTTTTTTTTCCTTCAAGGTAATTTCAAAATTTATAGGATACAGTGAGATGTTGTAGTAGGAGAAACTCATACCTGGTAGTCCATAGTCACCTTTGCAGGTGAAAGCATTGAAAAACGTGGGCAAACAACACTGAGTCCTTGCTCTTGGATGAGCTGATTGAGCTCCTGAGAATGTGAACATTCACTCCCAAAACTGAAACACTAGTATCAGTTTCCTGGATTGAACTCTCTTCATATTGGCCAGTGACCTTGACTTTTTCCATTGACTTCCCATATGTCCCACCTTTTGTTGATGTGAAAGCTTATTCAGGCGTTTTCTCCAGGTCATGCTCTCCTGTCAGTGCCATTTTGCTAGTCTGGCTCCTCTGTTTTACCCTCTACACGGACTACTGAAGCTCTATGGCTTTTCTAAGAAATGATTTGGGTGCCATTGATAAATGCTTTCTTCATCTCTAAAATGAAGAAAAATGTCACAATATCAGGACCCTAAGATTTTATGACTAGATGACTCTCAGATTCCTTTCAATGTGGATTACCTTATTCTCCTGGCATGAAAAGCTATTTGTTGTATTTATTAGAAAAGGCTAAATTTATAACAAATTTATCTTTTTTCTGGGTGTCTAAACCCTGTATATAGTATTTTCCTTTTCTTCATACTACTATTACTGTTTCCAGAGAACAATCAATCACTTGACTTAGCACCCCTAAGTTCTAATGTGATTTCATTAAGTGATTCTATTTATTATCCTTTAAAGACTATATTCAGATCTAGCATCATTGTTGTCTTTAATATTACATAATTTTAGAAGTCACTTTAAAATAGCTGGGTTCTTTATATTGCTTGAGCATTTCTTTCTCCAAACATTTGTTTCACAAAAATGAATTAAAATATTTTACTAAGGGAATAAAGTCACTTGACAATATTTTTGGGGCACCTGGGTGGCTCAGTCAGTTGAGTGCTTGACATCGGCTCAGGTCATGATCTTGCAGTCTGTGAGTTCGAACCCTGTGTCGTGTTCTATGCTGACAGCTCAGAGCCTGGAGCCTGCTTCAGATTCTGTGTCTTCTCTCTCTGTTCCTTCCCCGCTCACATTTTGTCTCTGTCTAAAATAAATAAGCATTAAAAAATTAAAAAAAGAAAATATTGTTTATTGCACCCTTATTTAAAAAAAACAACATTGACAAACTGCATGGTCAATTTGTATGATTAACCTATTACAAGGGAAATGGCCTGAATCTTCCTATTGTTTAATTTTGCAGTCTTTGGTTCATTTAACCTTATGTTTATAGAGTTTCTAGAGAAACTTTGTGCGTTTTGATGCAGAGTAGGAATCGGGAACTCCATTTAAATAATAATTTGTGGAATAAGTTTTCCAAAGCACATTTGTATTGCCCAGCTGTACAAGGCTCCTCTTTCTATAACAATCGCTTTTAGAATTACAGACATTTTTATTATGGATGCTGTGCATCTACATAAAACAGCATGTGGCCATGGCAAAGAGATTCATCTTTTGTGAAGCAGAGGTTTAAACCACATATAACAGCAGAGTTCAGGTTGATTCAGGTATCAATACACCTGAAATACAGCAATATATTTCTCTGAGTTAATATAGTTCCCTGTTCTGAAAAAAAATCTTTTAAGTACCTTGCATGAAAAAAATACTAAGAAGAAAATCATGCATGCATGAAATTTGAAGTCAGTTCCCAAAGTAAAGTGAATTCAAAATAAATGAGATGGGCCTACACATAAAAACCGAAACATAAATGATGAGGACGATTTCTAGCTTATTTATACCAAATTTTCCCGTGTTTGTATGTGTATTTCATTAGCAGCAAACTTAGGAAATATAACATCTGTTAAAAAAAATGTATTGTCTGATACCAGCCTCCCTCCATCCAACGTGTCAATTATTAACAATATAACTTTGTATGAAAAATGTACCTAGATCAGCAGACATCTTACACTTAGATTTGACAAAGATCAACCTCGTTGAACTAACAAAGGTTGGTATTGTTATTAAATAAATATATGCTCCCATGTGAGATTATATTATAAAGCAAATTCATTGATTACTTTAAAGAAGATACAGTGTGTTCCACAGAACGTTCTTTTACTTTAAATGTTTAGTTAGGATTACCTCATTTACCTAACAGAAGACTACATTATTTGTATAAATCCGTGACACTGACTCGTTTGATTTTTTCCCCCAATAAAGTACTCAAGAAGTAATAGACTATGGAAAACACATTTAAACAGAGGAATATATTTATTTAGTAAACACCAACTATCAATTTGGACTCCCCCTCCCTTTAGTAGAATAAATCTGTAACTGCTTCTCTCAGATCTTTCAAAATAATCAAAGAATTTATGCACTAATTACATAATATGCATATGATAGGAAACATCTAATTTCAGTTAAAAGGAGTGAGAGAAAGCAAATTGTTAATGGATTGTACATTACCAACAAATTGAGCAAACGTCACAGGTAGCAGAGTGTAGATAAATCATTACTGACAAAAGGATAGAAAATATTAATGACAGATACATGGCACTTATCTAGATATCTAGACACTTAAATCTTTTAAAAATCACAAACATGTTAGCTTCTTTTTTTTAAGTTTATTTATATTTTGAGAGAGAGAGGGAGCATGAACACGAGCAGGGGAAGAACAGAGAGTGGAAGAGAGAGAGGGAAAGAGAGAGAGAGAGAGAGAGAGAGAGAGAGAGAGAGAGAGAGAGACCCCAGCAGGCTCTGCACTGACAGTGCAGAGCCTGAGGCTGGACTCAGTCTCGCTAACCCTGAGATCATGACCTGAGCTGAAATCAAAAGTCAGACACTTAACAGACTGAGCCACCCAGGAGCCCCAAACATGTTACCTTCTGAGCTGGGTTTACTAATAAAAGTCCAAGGAAACAATAAATGGAAATCTATTTACTACTAAATGAAAAAAAGGTAATCAGTAAACAGAAAAATTGAATATACCTTCTCGCATCAACAGAATATCTCAGAGTTCTAGATGAAAGTAGAGCAACATTCTATGGTTTTGGAGGCATTTTTCAGAAGTATGGAAAAATATTTAAGTGTAGATGTGTCAGCAACAATTCTGTAGGAATTCAAGATGCATGGTTCCCTCTTAAACAAAATGTGGTAATCAGCTCATCATTTGCTATGGACATGAGATCGAGAAATCTTTGAGGAAGATAAATTTGCTACAGTGAGCTTCCTGGCAAATGCAGATTTGAAATTACTGGTATAAAAATGGAAAGTACATTTTGCTAAAGATAACAGTGAGACAGGAAAGATAAAATATAGATTATATCAGTGCTCAACAAATAGAATAAACTTAAGTATAAACACATTAAGGAAATTTAAAATAATGTATAAATTAGTTTCAAATGAGAAAAAAATAATTGTCCCAAAGAAGTAATAAGAGGAAACATAAAATAATTTAGTTGGTTTAAATTGAGTGTTCTCTGTCACTATCTTCCAGAATCACATTCTAGGATAAGAAATGAACTTGAAAATGTGTCCGTAGGTTTTGAGGTATCATTGTCAGCATAATAGGACTCAGAATTAGAGAATGACCATGAACAAAGTGTAGGGGGAGATAGGACATTTCTTTTCCAAAAGAAAAAAAAAATGTACATTTACATTATGTTACCCTGAAAACAATCTTGAAAATTTGGTAGTTTTATTTCAGTTTTATATTAAGTACCTGATATGTACAGAATGTAGGTCTGTTCTTCAGATTATACTACACATTCTCTGACCTCCATGGAGCTTTTCATGCACTTGAGAAAAGTTGTCAGATTGTTTCTGATTATCCATCAATTTATTCTCCTATCAAGTCAAAAGCCAATAGCAAGGGAAGAACGATCTATCCAGAGAGTAGCTGTGCTTCAGATGGAAAAGAAGGCAAACATCAAGGAGATACGTAGATTTTTCAGTTCATAAAGTAATAGCGTGAAGGGAAGGAAAGAAGTGATGAATGATAGAGACTTCTTGGAATATGTGGGCTGGAAGGAGGAGGCTTTACCTAGGATTTCTTTCTGAGAAAGTACATCTTGAACAAGGATGCCAGGGTGAGAGCCGCATGCATATATGGACGAAATGGATCACTTCTATTGCCTGAAGCACTTTTGGCAATGAAATGCGTGTGGACACATGCTTTTCTGGTGTCACTGTCACTGATGATTCCTTTTTAGGACTTTTATATTCGTCCTCATCTGCCAGACCAACTAATGGGCTCGATACTTGGACAGGAATTTACGTTTTAACTGTTGCACATACTGGTGTATCCTTTCACTCAGAAAAGATGGAAATGGGATGAAATTGAGTAAGATGTTTTTAGAAATCGTAACAATTTTTGAGCTGAACACACTATATTTCCCATATAGGACACACTCTTTTCACAAGCTTCTTGTTGCTCTCTTTGTTCTTAATTTATCTAAGGAAGGGATAGATGAAAGATACCTAAGCATTAGGATACAAAGTTTTAAAAGAGGAGAATATTGTCCTGCTTATTGGTTTGGCTATTTCCTCCTTAAGAGTGTAACGTCTACAGCTATTGGGATTTGTGTTCTGTTCTTCGGTCACCTGGAATGTTTTATTTATGTATTCAAACATTGTCTGGTATATCATGCACAGACTCCAAATTTTAGACTGCTTTCTCCCAACCACCGTATATGAGAAGTATTCCATAAAACTCTGAGTGGTCTGGTTTTGCCTTTGCTACTATTTTAACAGTTAGGAGTCCCATCACAATCCTTTAGGGTTTCTGATTCATATCTGTAAAATAGAGGGGCTAGATCATGCTCTCAAAAGTGCCCCGAAACAATAAAAACAGTATGACTCCACTGTGTTTGCATGTACTGAGAACCAGGAACACCACAAATCTGTTGTACATGAACACTAGGATGTTTATATTTGTACACATGATACTCATGTTTCCCCAAACAGGTGTCCATACAAAATCTTGCAACTAATTGGCCCAAGGTACTGTGGGTGATAAAGAAAAAAAAATAATAAATAAATGTCTGTGCTATGCTAGAAAATAAAGTGTGAATGATTATAAATTGTACTGTAATGTGTTTCCTAAAATCTCATATAAGAAGACAGAGCCAATTAGCTGGTACGTTTATTAGTTCAATTTGAAAGCAGGCAAGGTGGATCAAGGGGGCTTTTTAAAATCCTTTTGTGATGACAAATATAATTAAAATCAAAGGAATAAGCAAAATTAAGTTTACTATTTAGTATTTGCTTTCTCTCTTTAGGTTATTCATACCATCAGTGCTACTGATAAAGATGATTTTGCAAATGGACCAAGGTTTAACTTCTTTCTTGATGAACGCCTGTCTATAAACCCAAACTTCACTCTGAAGGACAATGAAGGTGAACACGAATTACATATACTTTTTAATCTATGTGAGATCTGCTTTGACTTAATATGGAATAGGCCTGAGCAGTTTTGTTTTATTTTTACATACCCATGAACAGCTTGCAAATCCGCATTCAAAGTCAGTTTGATGTTAATGTGTTATGATCTGTGAATAGCTTGTATTTAAAATTGAGCCATATGTACAAATAACTTTCATTGAGTTTATTCAGAAGCATTCCTTTAAACAAGAAATGTACATGTAATATGCTCTTGGGCAAATTTTAAGAGAAATCTTAGCTGACAAACATGTTTATGAGAGCTGCTTGCAATTGCTAGGAGGTAGAAAAATTTTAAATTAGGAAAAATGAAAAATATGTCCTAGGGACAGTCAGGAAAGGAAATGCAACGTTTGAATTCATCTTGCATTAGCAAGGCTATCATAATGTGGTGTACAAATTATATTTCCTCTTGTTATTATGAATATTTTTCAAACTATGGGTAGAAAATATGCATAATTGCAGAATATTTTGTAAATTTTGAATTACTTTTGCTTAAACTTCTGTATTGTGTGGGGAAAGAGAGAACACCATAATCTAGTACCTAGAGAAGATTCACCATGATTTAGATTCCCTGTTTGGTAGATTTCTCCAGGTCCTGTAAAAATCAATCTTCTGTATGTAAAGGAAACACTAAGTCATTCTCTATGTGCAGTGTTCTGATTTGTATCAACTTTCTTCTTACCCCAAACTATCTTTGATCATGTTTATCTGAATATGCTCCTTTTGGAATTTAACACTTGCCTCAGAATCCTTTTAAAGAAACAACAGTGCATCCACTTAAGAGTAAACATTTAATTTCCTCTCTATACACTTCAGGGAAAAGGATTTTCAAACACCAAAAAAAAAAAAAAAAATGCTGTTACTTAATGTCAACTCACTAAAACATTATTTCCATCATTCCTAATTCCTTCTTTATATTATCATAACAAGAAGACCAAATTGTACATGTGGCCATAGCAAGATTCATATGAAAATACAAAGCTTGATTGTCTCTCATTTTAACTACCGTATAGTCAGCTCTATGTACGAGAATAAATATTTGTGCATGTTTGTATCTGACATATTGTATTAGTTGATTATTGTAAATTTATTTGCATTTGAATATTCCATTCTACAATCCCAAATATATTTAATGTAAGTATGTTAAATATGTAAAAAAATCTCTTACTATTTCCCATATTTCAATATTTGCAAAATTTGGAGAGCATTTAACTTTCTGCCTTAGATTACAATCATATCTAGATATCTATATCTATATCTATCTATATATTTCAGTTGTTTGTTTTTACATTCCAATAAGGATTTTATTTTATATTTTTAAGTAATTTTCATTTGATAATATAATGAAAATTTGACTTGGATTTAAAGATGGGCATTCAAGTTATTTAACCCATGTAAGTATAAGTCCAAAAGTATTTTTAAAACCAGGAGAATTTTAATATTGTTGAGACCCACTCAGTGATTAAAAATCCGCAGACAAAAATACTATATCTGGAATTTGTGAATTTAATGAATGGCAACATTCAAAAGGGCTGAATTCAATCATTTGACTCACCAGTGGTAGGAACTAATTTCCCTCAAATATATACACTCTTGAAAGGATTTATGGTGCTGATGTACATATTTTTACATTTGTTTTAAATGTAATTTTTTTAACATTTTTAAACATACATACAAACATTTTTCAATGTAAGCTTTTTAACGTTTGTTTTAAACATACATACGAATGCTTTGTCAAACATGTGAGGCCTATGGACAGTTGTGTAGGGATAAAGATGTTTTAATATATTTGTAAGATTATTTTTTAAATGTTGGGAATTGATAAAATTATAAATAACACAAGAAACTTTCTTTTGGATAGGTAAAACAGCAGTTTTTAGAAAAAAAAAAATCAGGTGCATAGCGGAAAGCATGAACTTATGGCAAGCCGATTTGATTATGCTAGATAAGCCACCTAAACGTTCCGAGCCTCAGCTTTTACATCCATAAATTATGCTTTAAAATACCCACTTTGGGGGCGCCTGGGTGGCGCAGTCGGTTAAGCGTCCGACTTCAGCCAGGTCACCATCTCGCGGTCCGGGAGTTCGAGCCCCAAGTCGGGCTCTGGGCTGATGGCTCGGAGCCTGGAGCCTATTTCCGATTCTGTGTCTCCCTCTCTCTCTGCCCCTCCCCCGTTCATGCTCTGTCTCTCTCTGTCCCCAAAATAAATAAACGTTGAAAAAAAATTTTTTTAAATACCCACTCTGGAACTTTGGGAGAGTTAGTGATACCATATGTAAAGATGGCCTTTTCTATAAACACAAGACAGTTATGGATAATAATATGTAAAGATGAAATTAAAAACAGAATAGCCATACCAAAATGAACGCACTCATACATATATATGTTCACAAGTGCATAAATAATTCTCTGGACAACAACCAGCACAAAAATAAAAAGAGAGCAAATATAAATATTAACAATCTAAGCCTGCTGAATCCTGGTAGCTTAGCATTTATATGCCCCCAGAACATACAAAATATATCTAAAAGAAACAAAGACAATGAAAATTAGTGTGTGTGTGTGTGTGTGTGTGTGTGTGTGTGTGTGAGCGAGCATGCATGTGCGCATGCACAGGCACTCACTGCTTACACAAAAGTACACCAGGGAACGGTAGAAGGCAGACCTAGCCTCTGAGCCAGGATGGGTGATCAGGAATCCTTTGGTTTAGTAGCATCTCCCAAACTGCTAAATGGTAAAGACTGAATAGAGAGAAAAAGAGATTTCCAAAATAAGAGAGAAGTGTATATATTATTGTTTACTCTAAGCCCGCAGATCAACACATTAAAAGGTAGACAATGAAATAAAAAAATAAGTCAGAAAGTGAATTTACTCTGAATAATACAAAACACATAAGTGATCAGAAAATATTTTAATAAAAGTATATTTAGGATTCTCAAAATTAAAAAAAAAATAACATGTTTACAAAAAGACCAAGAAGCAATTAAGTGAAATGAGACAATGAAAGAAAACAAGTCTGTATAAAAACAATTTAAAAATCCCTATGAAATCAATGAATTAATTAAATCCTTATCAAAATAAAACTATAGTTTTTGCATATATAAAAAAGTATATAGAACCATATAAGAAACATACAATAATTCAGTTTTATATATGTAATTATATATAAACATATAAAACTATAGTTATTGAATATATAGAAAAAAACTACATATAGAAATTACATATATACAGAACTACATATGTATTACATACATATATACAGAACTACATATAGAAATTTATAGATATTTAGGTATGTATAAAATTACATATATATGTTTATATTCTTAAGTTTATACTGTAATTATAAAGACATATACCCGTATATAAACATATATAATATACGTATATGTATACACATACACATAAACACAGATATAAAGACAGAACAACACAAATTACTAGGCAGCATTACCTCTAGACAGGACACAAAGAAAGTTTAACAAGTCAAATGTAAAATTCATTAATTCAAGCAAAAAAGCTCAGGTAGATCAAAACTTTAAAAATGCATAAGAACACTTAGCAGATACGGAGTATAACGTGCCTAGAAGAATTAAGAAGAAATTATAGCAATCAACAATATAGATAGGTAAAATTACTTGACAGTTTCTCATATTGAAAATAGATGTGTCCTTACAATGAACATAAACACCAAAGCCAAGCACAAAATCAAATCTTCGCTTGGATATGACAGTTTAAAACTGGTAAATCTCAGGGGCGCGTTGGTGGTTCAGTCAGTTAAGTGTCCTACTTTGGCTCAGGTCACGATCTTGAGGTACACGAGTTCGAGCCCCACTTTGGGCTCTGTGCTGACAGCTCAAAGCCTGCTTCTGATTCTGTGTCTCCCTCTCTCTGCCCCTCCCCTCCCACAGAGAGACTCTCTGTCTCTCTTTCTCAAAAATAAATTAAAAAAAAATTAAAAAAAAAACATGTTAAACCTCAAAGATAAAGAGAAAAATCTTTACAGTATCAAAGACAAAATGCAGAATAATTAAAAACAATGAGAATTAGATTTAAAGTAGATTCCTGTGTTAATTTTTTTAAATTTTCTTTAATGTTTATTTATTTTTGAAAGAGAGAGACCAGTGTGAACGGGCCAGGGGTGAAGAGAGAGTGCGATACAGAATCTGAAGCAAGCTCCAGGCTCTGAGCTGTCAGCACAGAGCCTGATGCAGGGCTCAAACTCATGAACCATGAGATCATGACTTGAGTCAAAGTAGAAGCTTATCTGACTGAGCCACCCAAGTGCCCCTAATTTTTTTTTAAAGCTGAAAGAGGTTGACAAAAAACACGTGCTCAAAATGCTGAAGGAAAATAATTTGCTATTATCAATAACCTTTCCTAGATTTAGTTAAAAATGGTAAGCTATCTAAAATCAAGGAAGACCCCTTAGTTAAGAATTTTTTCCAATGTATAAAAAATAAGTTTTTACTGTTCGCGACTGACATTTTGACAAATGTCGTATGAATCTTTGCCTTCAGAATCTCTGCAGAATATAATAGAGAAGAAAAAAATCTTGTAATTCATGTTTTATTTCATATGTTAAAGCTTGAAGAGTAAATGCTAAATTAGCAGAAGAAAAGTCTGTGATTTCCAAAGCAAGGAAGGATTTTCAGAAAGTTAAATAAAAAAGCTTATTTTATCAATGGAGCACAAGGCCAGAAAGGAGAATAAAAGATGGAAAGTGAAAGCATAGAAAATGAAAGAAGAAAGTAGAAATAAGTTCAAACATATTGTAGTCATAATCGGATTAAATATCATTTTTCATCAAAGCTGTATATAAATATGCTGCTTAGAAGAGGTGTACCAAATTCGAAATGAGATATGAAATTGTATATAAAAAGTTGGAAATATTTACCCATTGCTTCAAAAGAAACAACTATTGCTGAAAAAAAGAAAACCCATGATCCATGGGGTCTAAAATAAGACATTTATTCAGCTCACATGTTTACGAAGGAGCACATTCTGGTAGGTTTCTGATAGGTTCATCTAAGCAGCTCTTCTGGTCTCAGGACACCTACAGTCACTACAACTAATCAGCATTGTAAAAATAAAAATATTCTCACTTCAAAGAGAAAAACGTAACCATGATAAATAGAAACAAAACACAAGATTATCCTTGTTAACAGACGATGAAATTGTCTATAGGAAAATGTAAGAAAGTCTACAGAAACACCTTGCATAGTAATGGGATGTTTTGCCAACATTTTTGAATACTAGCAAATGCCCCAAATGGATCGATTTCCTATATTAAAAAAAAAAAAAAAAACCAAAACTACAAGGGCACCTGGGTGACTCAGTCAGGTAAGCATTGACGCTTGGTGTCGGGTCAGGTCATGATCTCCAGGTTTCATGAGTTTGAGCCCTGTGTAGAGCTCTACACTGGAAGTACTCAGCCTACTCCAAGATTCTTTCTCTCCCTCTCTCTGCCCCTTCCCTTCTTACAGTGTCTCTGCCTCTCTCAAATAAATTAATTAATTACAAAAATATATATGAATAAATAGTAAATCAGGTACAATTTAAAATGGCAAAAACAAATCGAGCAAATTAGCACAAACCCTTCTAAAATCATTAGAGGAAAAAAAACCCAATACATAATTTTCAAGTTTATTCTATATAAAGAGCAGTGTTACTGAAAATATAAAAACATACCCCAAAATAATATATTTACCAAATTACTTAATCAGAGCACTTAAATTTTCATATTAATCTATAAATTAAATCTAATTTTAATGATAAACTCAATTAGTCATCTGTTAATAAAATGCAAATAAATAGTAAAGGATTAAGAAAAGCAAAAATGTATTGAAAAAGAAGATGATGGAGGTATGTAATTAGCAGAAACAGAAGAAGAGAGGACATATCCTAACAGATATCTAGACATTATAAAGATGAATATAGTGAATGTAAACCCAGACAGTTGGTTTTTCTCTTTTCTTTTTTTTTTTTCTTTTTCTTTTTTTTTTTTTTTTTTTTTTTTGCAAGTGCCTGACTTAAGCTTTGATTGCCAAGGCCCCCACTTCAAAGAGAGCTATCTGGAACAAACACCATGCCAGCCACAGGACTAGATCAAGATCCAGGCTGCCTCCCCCTGTCCCGGGAGACTCTTTGTTTTAGAGACCTTGATTGATTTTGATAACTGTTGATTTGGACCTTTTTCTCTCTGCCTCTCTTACGATGCTTTAAATTCCCACTCTTATGTTTTAAATTCATCAATAAAGAGTGAGTCTCCCAGACCCTAGGACCCACCCTTGACCCCAATACCAAGAGAACTTGAAGGCCCCTCCACATTCTCTTTCTCTCTACCCTCCACCTCTCTGTGTGACCCCAGGCATGCCACATAATTTCCAGGATATGTAAGTAATAAACATTTTTTGTTTTTTGTTTTTTTTTGTTTTTCAAATTTTCCTAATGCTTATTGTGGAAGAGTGTCTTGCAATCATAATAAGAATCACAAAGGCTGGTCCAACCACAAAATTAGTTATTGATAGGCTAAGACTAGCATAAAACAATGAAATACTCTTTAAATATGGTACTAGTAGAGAAATAAAGAGAGGAGGAGAACAAATTTAGGGGAGTGAATAAAATTAGATATCTAAATCTATCTATAAGCATATGACCTTGACAGAAGGCAAAGGTAGCATTTTTAACCATTGTGGAAAGGGTAATACAAAAAGTACATAGAAAGGGACCGGCTGGTTATCTAGATTCTCTAGAACATCTCAAACACATGAATAAAAATAGATAAATTATATATATATATATATATATATATATATATATATATACACATACACACACACACACACACACACACATACGTGTGTGTGTGTGTGTGTGTGTATGTGTATATATATATATGTAAGTTGACCTGGGTAACATTGTCACTCTGTGCCAGGTATCACTTCCACTGACTTTTTTGTGTTTTTCTGGGTTTTGTTTTCCGTTACTCTCCCATTCCCGCTATAGCCCTTCTCCCAAATTACCATGTACTCAAGGATAGTACCAAAAGTAAGGGTGAACAGAGTATGGTGAAAAAGGAGCCCAGCTTAGCAGATATTTGAAAGGAATAACAGACAAAAGAAATTGCAGACTAAAAATAGATTTCAGGCTCATTCTTCCAAATATTTGCTAGGATAACAATGTAGAGCTAAATAAACTTGGTCTGTGGATGGATCCTGAAAGTCACTTCCAAAGCAGAGAGGCATTGAGATTCACAAGAAAATATATAAATACTGGCCCAGATCTACTCACCACTTCTTACTGTGTTGGAGAAATCACTGGGAATTGGAGCTCAAAGGACTTCCCTCAGCAGAAGATCACAGGACATTGCAAGGGTCAAGCAGGATGAAAGAGAGGCAGTTAGCATATATTGGGATGCACCTAATGTGAAAAAGAGAAAACCATACTTCAATATCTGACAAAGACTTTTTGAGTGGACACATGAAAGCATTGCCAATTTAAAATTTCTGGTAAGGTGATAAAACTCGAATAGCCACTGCTTGAAACGGAATCAGTAATCAGAAAGATGGAAAAAGAAGGAACACTGCCCAAGAGGACACTGCTTTCCTCTCATTCTCTCAAGGGAGTTGAGATGTGATGTCAGTGTCCTTGGACGCCTCCTGCTTTTTTGAGTCTTATGGAATTTTGCTGTCTCTCCTGATTTCTATCATCTATCAAGCTTCAGTCACTTCCCTCTTTTCCCAAAAGTCTTGGTAACCCTGACTCCATCCATACTCAAGACATAACTGGAAAAATTTAATGCCCTTAAGAGAAAATTAGCCAGGACTTTGGCTACCCAACACCCAATACCCAACAGTCATTAGACAGAAAAAAATCCATTTTGTTTTTAATGACAAATGGTTATATGATAACTGGTACTTCCCTCATCACAACACTTGTCACAGGGTGGGCTCTCTCCCCATTTAGACTATAAAATCCAGGCACGCAAGGAATTTTGTCTGACTTATTTAACTGCTGTATTCCTCACTCCTACCATGGTGCCTGACACAGAGGAAACTTTAAGTAAATATCTGTTAAAAAAATAAGAAGGAAAAACAAAGAAGAAAGTTTTAGAGTTTGACTCTGGAAATAGGTTGGCTCTAATTGAAACCCGGTTTCTCTGCTAATTATGTGTGAGACCACCACCAAATCCTTGTTCTCGGTGTGTCTGTTTCCTCCTTTGTAAAATGGAGATATGGACACAATTATTACTATTTTGTAATTTTTAAGAGAGATGAAAATATAAAGAATTTGAAATCACATACGAAGGGCTACATGTTTTAAGGGGCACATTGAAGGTAACTAAAAAGTGAATACATAGATGGAAAAATAATATGAAGAATCCAAATAAATTACTCTGAGTAAAGAAATACTTGAGTTTTAGGTGGGAAGAATACGTAACTATCCCAGACAAATTCCCTAACTCGACAGACAAGGAAATAATTTTACCGGTTTCCAATGAAATTAAATTATAAAGATAATAATAAATGGTGCTGAAATACTTATTTGCAAAATAACGAGCTAATAGTCGATGGATCTTTTTTTAGTGACACTTGAAAAAAAGAACTACAATAAGATAATCTTCTTCCTGTTAGGATATCCTGTTAGCATACTCATGTGACAATCAGGGAAATGTATTTTAAAATACTGAATGCCTCAGTATTTAATATAATTACTATAATATTAAATATAAAATCTATTAATTATAGGGGTGCCTGGGTGGCTCAGTCGGTTAAGTGTCCGACTTCAGCTCAGGTCACAATCTCACGGTCCGTGAGTTCGAGCCCCGCGTCGGGCTCTGGGCTGATGGCTCAGAGCCTGGAGCCTGCTTCCCATTCTGTGTCTCCCTCTCTCTCTGCCCCTCCCCACTCATTCTCTGTCTCTCTCTGTCTCAAAAATAAATAAACATTTAAAAAATCTATCAATTTAATAATGTTCCATTGATAAAATATTTGGAGCTATAGCAGTCAAATGAAAATAATAATAAATGTCTGAAAAGGTGAAGACAAAGTATTAAATGAACAATATATAATTAAGCATCAAACAAAAATAACGATCTAAGTGTAGTGTTTAATCACATTTATGAGGAATAATTATAGTGTAGAAAATAAGAATCTTTCTTGGGGTGCCTGGATGGCTCAGTCAGTTAAGCCTCTGACTATTGATTTCAGCTCAGGTCATGATCTCATGATTGTGAGATCGAACCCCACATTGTCACATTGTGCTCCATGCTGAATGTGGAGCATTCTGAAGACTCTCTCTATCCTTTTCCCTTTGCCCCCCAACTCTCTCTCTTTCTCGCTCTTTCTCTCCCTCTCTCTCTATCTCTCTTTGTCTCTCGCAAACGAGAAAATATGTTTCTTTTTTTAATTGTTAATGTATTTGTTTTCGAGAGAGAGAAAGAGAGAGAGAGATATTGAGAGTGTGGGGGAGGCACAGAGAGAGAAGGAGAGAGAATTCTAAGCAGGCTCCACACTGTCAGTGCAGAGTCCAACGCAGGGCTCGAATTCAGGAACCACGAAGTCATGACCTGAGACCAAATCAAGTTGGACGCCTAAGGGACAGAGCCATCCAGGCACCCCAAAGTAAATATGCTTAAGAAATGTTTATGAAATGGCCATTGAGTATTTTCAGTAAGAATATACTCATTTATTGTATCTAATTAAAAACTGAGGTAAAGCACCTGAAATACACACACACACACACACACACACACACACACACAGCTTTTTTTTTCATGGTTTGACATTTACACTGGCTGTCCAGCATTCTACAGGAGACTCACACTGTATAACTATTCATCACCATTCTTCCTCTCTCATCTTACAAAGAATTTTTTTCTCTAAAAGAAATCTGTAGTCAGCTCTTAAATTGACATTGTTTTTCTCCTACTACTTAATCTGTAAGGGGGCATGTGTTGTCTGTGCTGTATAAGGCAGTGATCTAAGCTGTCCAGAATGTTAAGAATTAAAACACAAAGCTCCTGCTTTCAGGGGACTTGCCGTCTAGTTGGAGAAAAGAAGATGTTATGAAATGTAACTTTTAACTGAAGGCAGTGACACTTAGATCACTAAAGGTTGTACTGAAACGTGATTTGACTTTAAACGATAGAATCCGATCCGCCAGGTAGAATGAATCTGAGAACACTTTTCAATTAGACTGGAAATCAAGACAGCAGAAAGGTGACAGAATGCAGCATCATTTAGAAGAATCTAGCCAGGGACATGTGGTAAGGCAGAGACACAGGCATTTTATTCACTATTCAGAACACATGAAGTATTAAGTACACTGCTATCTATGTCCCATGCTTAGAAAAAAAAAAGATTCTGCCATTAATCCTTTATTTGTCCTAGTACAAAATTGTGGTGAATAGAAAATTTAGTACTTAACCAAAATCTTCAATATTTATCTGGAAAATTTTGACCCTTACCTATTAAAATACTGAAGACTTTGATTTGGAAAGTAACCAAGTGAAGAATTTCTATTTTTTTTTCTTTTTACAACATATATAGCGAAATATATATTGCAAATAGGTTTGTTTGATAAATGACCTTATTTATCATTAACTAACATGTCACTAATAATGCAATTTTATTTAAAATTAAAAACCAGAGTTCAGAAGATAATTTTTAAGTCGCAAGCATTATCAAATTACATTACTCTAAAACAACAAAAAAACATGAAATGCTTCCTGATTAAAATGTAGTTTTTCCTATAATCACCTTCTCTTGAAATTGTAATAGGTAAGCTTCACTTTAGGCTCAAAAACTCACATTGTTTAATTCCAGCTTCTTAACCAAATATCTATAGCTAATGAACTCTGGTCATGTAACCAAGTCTGTGAGTATAAGCTTATACAAGGGTTCTGTGCACACGATTGTTGTATTTATTCATTTTGTAATATAAAAGTGTAATCTAATCCCCCAATATAAATTATCATTAGTCTACCAGGTAAGACTGTTCCGCTTCATAGTCTTTATGCTGCTTTCTTGAGGGACTAGGTTTTATTTGATGCAAGGAGATTTGCCAGCCTAATTCCTAGGCTTAATTCTAATTGTCAAATGCATTTGTAAATCTTACAGATTTTACACATGGAAGAGATAATTTATAATTATGTGTATACTTGTATCTCTGTTTGCAGGGTTCCGAATCACATATAATAAGGCTTTCAACTTTGAAAATCCTTATAATTTTGTTGATAATTTGCTATCTACTCATATTTGTCTCTCAGTTTTCTTCTTTAGATATGCGTTTTCCACTTTGGTAGACACTCCCATTCTTTAAAAATGAATGAGTCCATACCACTTTTTTACATAAATGACCTGCCCCGAAAATTACCATTTTAATGCCATTAAACAAAAGATTCTGTAGACTTTGCTATTCTCTTTGTTGCAACCTTTTGAAGATTTTGTTTTTTCCTTGTTTTTATTACCTTTACTTGTTTCTTGGTAGTATTAATTCATACTTCTGAACATGAGGGTCATATCATTTGTAACTTGTCTTACGGGTTTTAGCAAAATACTTAAAAGGCACTGCTGGAAAGTACTGTTTTCCTTGTGATTATTTGGGTTTGGTGAAAAGCTATCTGAGTTTACACTGAGTTTAAGATAAGGACCATTTTCAAATTTGACTATTTTTTTGTTTTTTTTTAATCAATTAATTAATTTATTTATTTATTTATTTTGAGAGGGAGGGTCAGTGAGAGAGGAAGTGAAAGAATCCTACACGGGCCCTGCACTGTCAGCGCAGAGCCCCATACAGAGCTTGAACTCACGAACCATGAGATTATGACCTGAGCCAAAATCAAGAGTTGGACACAACCCACTGAGCCACCCAGGTGCCCATCGAATTTGACTATGTTTAAAACCTCTTAAAGAGGTGTCATTTAGGGCCTTTTCTCTCGGATTTTACAGTCCATTGGTTTGAAACACGTCGGAAGCCATGAAGAGCCTTGATGTATAGTTTGTACTTCTTTCGCACCATCAGGTTTCTCGTAGTCAATATTCCCAGAGTTTATTTTTGTCCTTCAAATGAGAACTCGCAGCTGGTGTTGTAATGTGCTTAATTTCTCTGCAGAGTCTAACCATTGAAAATTCCGTTTTTAACCACAGGGCTTCGAGAGACCATTTAGCCGTTTCTCCCAATTCCTAAATAAAACGACACCCCGCAGTCCTAACTGAGAATATGGTTGCAGACGAGGCTTCCAACATCCTCTAGTGGATGTGGTAGCAGCTGGGCCCTGCTGAGTCACTTACCTGCAGTCTCTGGTGAGGCTGAGACACGCTGTTTGGGTTCTAGTAGGGATCCCCCTTCCCTCCCAGTCAGATCTCAGTCCTCCTTACTCGCATGGTGGTCACACCTCGAAGGTGGTCACACCTGCTAGCATCATACAGTCCTCTAAGGGAAAATAGAGACCCAAAGCTTGACTAGGAAGAAGGCACAGGGTTCATATGCCATCTTGAGCCTAAAATCGGAAAGCGTGACTTCAAATGCAGTGATTTGTTTTAATGGCCATTTTGCTCTAGATAGGAAAATATTCTTTTGTTCTCTTCTTAGTGATTTTAATCTCTGTTGATTTTTGTTTTTACTTGTATATATTTTTCCTAATGTATTTGGCAGACCCTACCTCCTCTCACCTTTTTTTACTCCCACTCACAAAGGAGTGACAGCAAAGGACAGTTCTGTCCTACTGTTCTCTAAGCACAAGTATAAAAGTAGACAAAGTAAAATGTGCCTAATATTTACCATTCCACGCCACTTTCCTTTTTGTTTTCCTTTTGTGAAACTGTAGGTTATTCTCTGCTTTAATTCCTTCCTGGCTCAGAAGGACATAATGCCCCAGGAGTCACCTCCTCTACCCTCTGCTCTCAGGCAGGGGAAACATTAAAACAACTTCATAAATAGGGTTATGTGTTCACTTTTTAAAGCTAAGGATTTATCCTCACAATTTCCTTCTGTGTTTACAAATTTAGTGACTCCAAACGTAATATCTTCTACTTTGATTCATCCATTCCCACTAAAAATAATAGTATTTGTTAAAGGTATGTGATAAATGATGAGTAGAGGGCTTCTCTTGTAGTTCATATGCTTGTCTCTTTTTTTTTTCTGTAAACAACCCTTATCTCTCCTTCTACAATTATTATATTATTGTGGTCTGGTTATGAATTATTTTGAATTTGGGGCTGGATTTCTATTTTAAAAGTTTCTGTTTTTTTATCACCTTCTCCACTCTTATTAACACTCTTATGCATATTCATATGTGTTATTCATGAGCAGATTTGCTGATACTCTTCAAAGTTCATATTTTTTTCTTCATGTGTATTTATATTTTTTTAAGTCTCTAATACATAGTCTTGTATAGAGAGATGGACATAGTTGATGGTAAAGAGGAACTGAACAGTTTCAAATGTGGTTTTAAAATGTTGATAATAGATAGTAGCTTCTTTTTGGGAAAGACATTTTCCTGCTGTGAATGGAAGATTAAGGCTCAAAGGAAAATGGCAAAGCAGCTCAGAATAGCTATTGCCTGGCATCTGATAAAGAATAGATATCGACAAATTGATGGCTAGGCTCCTTTAAGAACATAGTCTACGTTTCTCTATGTACTTGGTGGAGCCAATTAAGATAATTATAACTATTTTACCAACATATATCTTTTTTAACGACTCTGAAAGCAGAAGCCTTAGACAATGGATGCTTGTGTTTATCTGGGATTTAAAGATGATCAAGAAGGAGTGTGGCAGATGGTCAAAGGGTTGACATTCCAGGGTGCAAATAAGAACATAATGACATATTGGATCATACATTCGTGATTTGGCAGAAAAAGCAAGGGAGGCCAGGAGGATGTTTACAAACTTAAATGAACAGGCAGAATCAGGAGGCTGAAAATTGATATTAGGGCGATTCTAGGGTCAAAGAAGGGGAAGTCAGGAAGCAGGAGAGAAGCAATAAACATTTAGTAGAGAGCTTGAGGAGGTAATGCTGTTGAAGTGTTAGAGGATATGTAAGTTCATTTTCCTTTTAATATCTTAATACATGTCAACATAATAAGGAAACTGTAACAAAAGACAAGTTCCTGCTGAGTGTAGTTCAAATCATTATTTATCAAGTACCTATTATGTGAGAGGAGCTGTACAGGCAGGCAAAAGAGTATTGTTTCATGCATGGTCTCTGATAATAGTTAAATTATGAGTATATCTTATTGCTGCTGGAAGACCAGAAAAAAAAAAAAAAAAAGGAAACAATATGAAGTCATGCATATTTATCTGTCCGGTGAAATTAAATTTCTAGTTCCTAGCTTTCTCTTCAGACATTTAAAATTTTTTTTTAAGTTTAGTTCAATTACAGATCCACATCTGGGGATCTTAAATACATCTGCTGTTCTGATGGATTTAAAAATATTATTTTAATGTCTGCTGGCTGTGCTTGAGAGAAAGCCTATCTTTATACCTGTATTATCAAACAAAGAATCCTATGAAATGGTGGGGAGTGTATGGATGTCTAATAATTTAAGTTTTGAAGAACACATAGTTTTAATACCAAGATATAAGGAATTTTGGACTTTAATATAAGATCTGTTTTTGCCCCAGGGAGTATTTAAAAAGCATCCCTTATTTTAACTTAAATTGTATTAAAGTTTATATAAGTAGCACAGAGATTAGAATCTTTCAAGGTCTTTCAAAATACTGAACAAAAAAATAATAGGACACATACTATTAGCTCAAGAAAATTATGTCTGAATTCCAGAAGCAGTATGCAACTTGCATTATACTATCCTACTCTGTAGCCTTCTGTCCTTGTAGAAGCTTAGAGATTGCAAGTGTACCTATGAATTCACAAAACATTTTATTGTGAATATTTTATTGTGAATCATCAGCCAGTTATGAAATCCCTGTAGTTCTTGTAGCTCCAAAATAATTTTTTTCTTACTATGATTGCTTTTCCAGTCATCACAATGTTTTCTTAAATTGTCTACATGAAGTCAGACATTGCATATCTGTATAGCAGTCTCCTTACATCCTCTCCTATGGACCATAGCTGTTTACAAAAAAGAAATAGAATATATATATATATATATATATATATATAATATATTATTTATAGTTTTATTATATATTTATTATATATTATATATAGTTATATATAGTTTCATTATATCATTTATAATATTATATATTATTTATAGAATAAAGAAATAGAATATATATACACATATATATGTGTGTGTGTGTGTGTGTGTGTGTATATATATATATATATATATATATATATATATATAAAGGATGCTTTGACATCTGTGTTGAAAGAATAAAACACATCCAAGGCTATTTCCAAGTTACACTGAAGATACACTTGCTGGGAATATCAGGAATATATTCCAGAAGACATTAATAACTAAGAGAATCTCCCGATTTTTCTGGCCATTTTCTGAGACCCTTTGGTCTCCACCTAAATCCATATGCAACATGTAGAATTTTCTGACTATTGTTTCAAAGACTCTTTGTATGACAGATTTTTCTAAAATTTTTGCCATCCCAAAGTCCTCTCAATACACCCCCTTCGGGTTAAAATAGAACTTTTAAGGTGGTAAACCCAAAAGTATGCATAGTGTTTCAGCGCAGTCTTCTCACTAAAGAGATTCATAGATAGTCCATATTTTACCGAATGATTCCAGTACTGTTTAGTTTATCTGAACTTCCTATAGCCTATTCCTGCATTCAGAGATACACATTACAAAATAATCGCTGTTACTCATCTAATATGCATCTTTATTCACATTGTTTTAGTTGAAGTTCTTTGTGCTAGCTGTCCAATATCTTCTTGAATCCTAACCAAATATATGTTCTTGGCTTCCAAGAGTCCTATGAGCTTGTGTCTTCATTCAAACTATTGAGAATCAGAATTAAGGACCAACCTTGGGTACACATTGTTAGAGACTGTCCTTTATTTAGCATTGATAATCAGTACTTTTCATGTTCCATCCTGGTATGGTTGATCTTTATTGAGCTCATATATTTTTATCCACTTGGAAATGAAGATTTTCTATATTGCTTTGTTTATTTTTTTAATTATACGTCAAGTTTGGGATTTGTTGTTGCTTTTGAAACCTAATTTTGCAGTTTCAATGAAACAAATTTTATTCTATGTATAAAAATACATTGTGTGTGTGTGTGTGTGTGTGTGTGTGTATGCATACATATCTTCTTACCTCTTTCATTTTAGTTCAAAGTTTTCCTGTTCAAGTTCAGTGAGCCTTCAGCCAAGTACATTTTTTGCAGTTCCAGTTAGGTACACAATATCCCATTTGAAGAGCTCATTATTCTGCTCTGCTAAATCTTTCTAGGTAGGAAGCTCTTTGCTTCCTGAATCCTCTTTTCTTTTCAAAAGTCAAACCTAGCTGGAAAAAAAGAAAGAATAGTTTTACGTCTCTGTGTCTTGAGAGCTTTCTATTTAAGAACTTAAGGTGTACTAGAAACATGTTCTGGATTTCTCTTTGTTTCCGATCATGTTTCTGACTGCATTTCCAATAATTATTCTGAAAGAGAGTATGCTTCCAGATTAAGAATCTAACGTGTACACTAGGCCAGAGCCATAAAAGGGGGTCCGCAACAACCATTGCATGTTGTATCATTGTCCACGTTATTAACCATGTTTATTGAAATCAGGGACCAGTGCATTCCATCTCTTCTTTGGAGGCCAGCAGTGGGATTCTCAAACATGTTTGTGCCTGTGAACACTTAGTTCGTACCTTTTCCTTAGACTAGGGAGCTGCACATGTAGGCAAGTTTATATTAATCATGATGCAACGTCCTACAGCTGAGAGGTGCGCTGCTTCAAAGCTCAGTTCTCTGGGCGAGGGCTTGTGACTGTTGTAATTATACAATACACATGATGCAATTTCTGCATTTTTTCTTTCTCATTCTCAACTTGCTTCAAAATAGACAATCAATATTTTTTTTCTTTTCCACTGGGTAAGAAAATCTTTTCTAATTTGTCATTGGATTATGTGTGCTCTTTAACAAACCTTCAGTTATGTATATGTGTGCACATAAATGATCATATGTGCACATGATTATAAAACCATATAATTCATGTGTTTTATTACATTGAATATTTGAAAAATGTGTTATCTTTCTACTGCATTAATTTGGCAATATAAAATCAAGAAAATATAACTGTAGGGTATTTTATCATGGCTATCTTAAACATACTCCTAGGTAATAGCATTTCAATTTCCAGAATTAAAAAAACAAAAAGATAAACGAATCCCTAAGTGTAATTGTCTAATGAGTCACTTAGTTTTTAGTGAATTAACTAAAATTAATTAATTGGTAATTAACTTGTAGGTGTACTTGCAGGTTAGATTCTCTGGAAGAAAGCTCTCACCTGGAGTTTAGAGGGCAGACTGTTTACTGCAGTGTGCAGTTGGGATCAGCGTCTGTGAGGCGGTGGAAGGAAGCAGGTCGTGCAGCGTGAGACATTGAGCTTCCGTGCAAATTTAATGCCTCGCAGTTGGCCCAATAGTAAAGCTCTGGAACTAAACCTGCCTTTCACTATGTCTACATTCAATGGAAGTGGCTCCACCTTTAGAACCTTGAAGCAATGAGTCACTGATGATATGCTGCTCCAGAAGGATGCAACACAGGGCCAGGCGATAATGTGCAAGTAGGGCAGCTACTTATTCCATGCAGGGGGTCTGCACAGCACATCTAAGTGTATGCCAGAAGGGTCTTTAGACCAACAAACGTGTTGGAATGAAGAATAACAGTACTAAGATAACCATATACTATGTGCACTTGAGAACATCAGTGTGATTGGAGGTGAATTGGTAAAAAGGCAGTGTGATGTTGTGGTTTGGGAATGTATTGGGGTTGTATCCTGATTATTTACTAGCTCTATAACTTTGGGCAATTTATCCTCTGGGACTCGGTTTCTCTATTTTTTGATTATTATATACAGTAAAAATTATTTTTCCTAAAACATAAGACACTTAACACCTTCCCTCTATAATCTATAATCCAGAGTGACTATGCAAGCAATTAATATAATAGATAGAATTTTGAAAGCACATAAAAAGTAGAATTAACTATTTTATTCATCATTAACTTTCCATGGTGTGCCTACTATATAACAAGAGTGCTTCACATCACAACTAAATCTGAAAAAGTTTATTAATTGATCTGGTCTCTCCACAAATATATTATCTATACCAGTGGTCCTTGGGCTTTTTTGTACATTAACATCATCTGAATAGTTTGCTAATGCCTGTGTTGAGTCACCGGGTTTGGCGTGGGGACCACTGTCTCGTTTCAAAGTTTAGGACCCATTGGCTTGAATCTGTATTCTTTTAAGTCTCTTTGCCTTCATGTCCATGTCCAACATGATTGCTTCTTCATTCCCCTGTCTTCCGCTCTTTCCCTTCTCTTTAAATTTTGGCTCAATTGATTTTCCAACTCGGTATCTCAATTTAAGAACATAGCCTAGTCACTCTTTAAGGATCGCCCCTTCCTGTTCCTTTGTCCATTTCATAAACTAAATTAAAAAAAAAAAAAACATACCCATTTTATCCATTAAAGGAAATGTGAATCTTGACTGGCGGCTTTACTAAGTACATTTTGTTTTGCTTATGTCTGTCATAGATAACACAGCCAGCATTCTGACAAGGCGGAGGAGATTTAGTCGAACTATTCAGGATGTGTATTATCTCCCCATTATGATCTCTGATGGTGGAATCCCCTCTCTCAGCAGCAGCAGTACCCTCACCGTCAGGGTTTGTGCATGCGAGAGAGATGGGCGCGTGCGGACCTGCCATGCGGAAGCGTTCCTGTCCTCGGCTGGCTTGAGTACAGGAGCCTTAATCGCTATTCTGCTGTGTGTTGTCATTCTCCTAGGTAAGGTCACCCGACTCCTAATGTTGTATGATGGCGATTCCGAATGTACCGTATGGTGGCCAGCAGTGCATTAGAAAGCAGAGACAAAGAAAATCACTTGGACGGGACTTAAAAATTAGGAACCCAAAATCTGGACCACAAAGTATAGCTGCACAGACTTCCTTTTAATTAACTTTCTCAATACCCGAGCTGATGGAGAGAGACTTGGATTCAAATGTGAGTGAAAGAGTTGAAAAGTCAGAAGGAAAGATAGGTTCGGAGAGAAATCTTTTTGGAAAGGATCTATTTGGGAAATAATTGATATTAAAAATTCTAAATACCACACTGAAGGAGCTTTTACAATTTATTTCAAAGAACATAAGTGACATGATTCTCAGATGAATCTCAACGCCGTATAAAAATAGATTTCTTGTGGAAACTTCTATTAGCCTAAGATATTACTTAATCATCAATGTTAGCTGAATTTTAAAGTACAAGTCTGAATCATTTTGGCGTTAACTATATTACATTTTATTAAGTTTAATAGGATTTTTAGTTGAGATTTGCATTACATTTCATTTTAATAAAAAATAAGATACTTCCTGTAATTATATATATATATATATATATAAAATCATTTTAATAGTCTAAGTCTAATCACAGCCACACTTGAAGCTATTACTGTAACCTCTTTAGAATCGCTATTTCAACAAGACCACAAATCGATTTTTATAATAAGAGAAGTAGACATAAAGAACCCTTCTGTTTTGTTCAGAGGGTAGATATTTATTTTCCCAGCATATCCACTCCCTTCTTCCTTTCTCTTAGCATCTTTATCTTTTGCTCATTTTTTCAGTACTGTGTACACGTGGGGCAAAATTTAAAAAAAAAAACAAAACTATATGGTTTGTGGAGACAGATGTTTTGTTTTGTTTTGCAAGGAGTGTTCCTTGTTTTGTTTTTGAGGTTAAAGATAAATCACCAGTATGGAAGGAGTGGAGAGCAAGGCAGAATGAGGCTGGGAAGTGGAATGGATGGTTAGGCAGCTGTGAGACAGTTTGGGGCTCCATTGAACATGGTAGATGGTGGGTTTTGTTCTCGGCGTGTCAAGAGACGTTTCAAGCAAGAGGATCCATTCATAACATTCGTATTTGGAAACGATGAGTATAAAGGAAGTAGAGAACAAGTCTCATGATGGCATGAGAGCATGTAGGCAAAGCAATTAGGACAACAGTGCGGCTGTCTTGCTCAGCCCCCTTTGGACTAGCATAGTTAGAGCGCAGGTGAAGAGTAGTAGATAATATCAAGATGTTTTAGGTGAAATCAAAAGTGATCTTGGATAATATGATGCAGATCCCTGGATGAACATTTTTTATCAAAATCTTAACAGAATGATTAATGGAAGTGCCTAAGATTCATTTCAAAACTGCCACATGGGGAATTTCATGTCAGTGAGCTAATATCTAATGTTTATGACATAGTGTATTTTTTATTTTTTCAAATTTAAGTTTTTTTTATTTATTTTGAGAGAGAGAGAGAGAGAGAGAGAGAGAGAGAGAGAGAGAGAGAGAGAGAGAGAATATCCCAAGCAGGCTCCCCACCATCATTGTGGAACCCGATGTGCGGCTCAAACTCACATACAGCGAGAGCATGACCTGAGCCAAAATCAAGAGTTGGATGCTCAACCGACTGAGCCACTCAGGTGTAGTTTTCTTGAAACAAGTTTCCAAGGGCTAAAAATAAAAGAGCTGACAAAAAAGCGATCTTGGATAGATTAGATAGATGTTGTCTGAGTTAGAAGAGGTTCAAAGAAGACTTTTCATCTCTTGCTGAATGTGGTTGCTGATCCTCACTGAGCTGAGGATCAGAAGTGCATGTTGTTGAGGTCACTACAGCAGGAGACTATAAAGAGAGAGAGATAATAAACTAGGCGGAGCTGTGACGAGCTCACGTGTGGTCACAGTGTCAAGAAAGATGTGATAGCAGTACAGAGGGAAGGGACGTTCAGAGAAGAAGGAGGAGTAAGTGCAAAGTATAATGTCATCAAGGTCAAAGGAAAAAATAACATATCAAAAAGCACAGACCATCCAACAGTATCAAAAGCTGCTCAGATATTAAATAAATTTTGTAGCTAAGTCTACCAATCGCACTTAGCAACAGGGAGCATGGAGGTTCATTGCACCGCTGTGGAAGTGTTTCACTGTAGTATAGTCTTACACTAGATGCGTGGTAGAAAAGGAAAACAGGAAAACCAGGCTTTCTCAATTTTATTTACTTATATATTGATTGGTCACAACTGCTATTTGCTAAAGACATTTATGTATTGCTTTTTTTTTTTTTTTGGCATTTGATAATTGAAACAAAAACACACAAAGCCAAAATGGAAAATAAAATAAAATGAAATAAAATAAAATAAAACAAATAAAAATACTGATTCCTCTATGGTTCCTAACCTAAACCACAAAGAATAGAACCCAGTAACTTTAGTATAATTTCCTCCAAAGTCCTTATTCTGAAAGATAGATCATTATCTATTATGATTATAGAGTCACATTATCTTTGCCTTTTGTTTTCACTTATTACCATAAAACCATCTTTGTATGCTAAGGTAAAGGCTTAAAAAGGTAATTGAAAATGTTAATATACAGGCAAATGTAAGGTATATTATGTAGAATAACATTTTGTTTTTTCATGAAACAATAGTTTCCTTTAATTGACTTTATGAAAATGTCGTTTCTCCTCTGGGGTAAATAAGAGAGCATTCTAAATTTTTGCTCTCCCTCAGGACTAATGGAACAAAGGTGTTATTTAATATGTTTACTCCTTCATTTTTTATTAAAATTCAAAAGTGTTTTTACAGTTTTATCCCAAGGTTGCAGAATAATTTCTCAAGTTTGGTGTAAGCAACTATTATTTATAATGTAATTTTAATTTACATGATATTTTAAGGGTTTTTATTGTTATTCAGAAGATACCTAGTCAAGAGACTTACAATGTAGTCATTTTTAGTTTTGAAATAATGTTGGCTACTGTGCGATCTTTTAATTTTCAAGGAAAATATCAGCTATACCAGAGGTAGTGAAACCTTATTTTAGGACTTTTTTTTTTTATAATTCTGAAATAATGTTAAAAACTAACAGCTATACAAATGATGAAATTTATATATTAATAGTGAAATATGTTTTAGTTATTAGCTGTTTGTGGACATTACTTGTATAAACACAATCCTGATTTTGCCACTAATTAACCATATGATCTCAGGTAATCTGTACAGACTCTTGTTTCTATATACAAATCTATAATATTAAAGCATCAATTAGAAAAGAAATTTAGAGCTCTATAAAATTTATGTTTTTGTATAGGATAAATATGATTCAGTATTTTGCAGTATGGTCAGACTCCACCTAAGTGTACATCAATTATCTGAAATTGAGGCTTGAAAACCAATGAAACTCTACTTGGAGTGGTAGACGTGCAATTTTTCAGTTGGGTTATGTTCCGTCAAGATTACTGTTTAAGATCATTTTTAAATAGGATGAATGGGAGAGAATTTAGAGTGAGACTTTATGATGCACTCAGAATTTAGTTCTACAGGAAGGGATACCTGGAGTTCTCTTTCCCTTCCAGGGATCTGACATTTCTTTCCCAACCTCATCCCATCACATGTGAGAGGGTCCAGAGCCAGAGCAGGTGGTAGAGCAAACCTCAATCACACTTGGGACACAACAAACCTTTCAATCAGGCTCTGAATCAGACCTCTGGCATCAACCTATAAGCCCACACATTACATAAAAGCAAGTGACTTAGATGAGTCCAGCAGCTGGACTATTCCTACTCTTGGATATAAATTTCCTGATAAATGAGGATCAGGGTAGATTTGATGTGAGGAGAGTGAGGGATTAGGAGAGAAATGCGGAGGTGGTGAGGAGCTAAATGCCAACCAGTTTGTCACCTGTGATATCTTACTTAACTGTGTGAGCTCCTCTTGGTTTGAAAAAAATAAGTTTCCTTGACAAGTGTAGGGGCACCTGGCCAGCTCAGTCAGTTGAGTTTCCGGCTCTTGATTTTGGCTCAGGTTGTGATCTCACCGTTCATGCGTTCGTGCCCCCCATTGGGCTCTGCGCTGACATTGCGAACTCTACTTGGGATTCTCTCTCTCTCCTTCTCTCTCTTCCCCTCACATGCTCTCTATATCAAAATAAATAAATAAACTTTTAAAGAGAAAAAAAGAAGTGCCACTAACTGGTATGACCAATAGCTCAAGAGCTAATAAAAGTAATCTTCCTAACTTGGGCCACCTCCTTTCTACCAAACTTAGCACCAACATATGATCATATAAACAAGAATGAAGTGATACTTATGGGTAATAAAATCTGCTCTGAAAAATATTTTGGGGGAATATGTTGGGAGTCAGTATGGAATGTATTCAAATGCAAGCTGTGTGACAGTTCAACTTATGAAAACTCAGACCCCTTTAGAACTCCAAGTGCTTTGGGATCGTATATAAATAAATGAATAAATGAATGAGTGAATGATGTGAGAAAGGAAATATAAAAATGTTTTCCCAAATTTTAATTCCTCCCTAAATAAAATAAATTAGTAAAAGTCAATAATTCATTTTAATTTTCTTAAATAAAAAGAATACGATGGATTTAAAATTCCTGATCAAACTGAAAGAGAAGAAAATGAAATATACTAGCCCAGAATAAAATAGTCATTAGAATAATGTCCTTTCCAAGGCACCTGAGTGGCTCAGTTGGTTAAGAATCTGACTTCTGCTCGGGTCATGATCTCACAGTTCATGAGTTTGAGCCCAATATCAGGATCTCTGCTCTCAGCACAAAGCTTGCTTTGGATCTTCTGTTCTCTTCTCTTTCTCTGCCCCAACCCCTGTCCCCGCTCTCTGTCTCTCTCTCAAAGTTCAAACTTAATTATTATCTATATTTTGAATCAAAATATATCACAAATATTTTTTTTAATTTGGGAAAATAAGCAAATATAACCAAGTATAATAATAAGCGCAGCATGATCTCCTATATTTCATTAGGCTGATATGGCACTAATATTGGTGAAGAACGCAAATTACATCCACAATTTGCTAAGACTGCTGATCACATTCTCCCTGTTATACATACACATAAATTCCCTTGAAGTCAACAACCAACCATTTTAACATAAAGAAAAGTAACTTGATTTATTAATAACGGTAAGGCATTTTACTATAATAAACTAGGCAGTCTGTAGAAATAGATGATTTAAGTTAGAACAACCCCCTTTACTTAATCATAAAGATGAACTGAACATATATATTGGATGATAAATCTACACCTCTGAATGGAATGAAGTAAGTTACTTGAGGATGGGGCCCTGAATTAGAAAGCTCTAAGTGGGATTTACACTAAAATAAATAGGAAGGTATTAGATGCATATTCGCTGAATTCAGCAAAAGTCTGTTTCCCCCCCGCCCCCCCCAGAAATAAAGTGCTATATTAGATAATGTCTCTCAAGTATAAGCAGCATATTTGGCAAACTATTTTTAAATAGCATGACATTTGTGAAGCAGGGTCACATGTACTATAAGCTTTTCATTTCCAGATTTCTCTAAGCATTGCATTCCAAACACAGCCAGTCACCGCTTCCCCATGCCTGCCGTAATCTCCCCCCATTGTGTTCTGCCATTACCTAGTCAGTATCCTTTTATTCCGGACTTCTCAACATGATTTCCTGACCCTTTATATAGGTGTTCTGTCTTTTTTTTTCCTCATTCCTAGAGGCACTCCTTGCCTTTTCTCTGCAAAATTAGATTCTCCAGTACACTGTAACCATCTCTTTCCACATATAGTGAACTTCTCTCACACAATTATCCTTTGCACTTATGGCTTGAAAATCTGTTTCTTTTCCTCTTTCTATTGTCATCTTAAAAGCTCATGCACACTATAATATCTAGTTGAGAAAAAGACAAATCTCATTTATTGTGTTATTTAGGGATAGCCATAAAAAAATGGGTGAAATTATAAAGAGAAACAAGGAAGCAGTAATGATAAAGTAAGAGTAGAAGTAACTTTTTAGAAGTATAAGGGGAAGGTCAACTTCTGGGGTACTGGCTATGTTCTTTATCAGAGGATAGCTAACCTGGCGTTTGTTTGTTTTACATGATACATATCATTAAGGCTGCCAGATAAAATACGGTATAGAATTGTGAATTTCAGGGTGCCTGGGTGGCTTAGTGAGTTAAGCATCAGACTGTTGATTTCAGCTCAGGTCATGATCTTGCTGACAGCATGGAGATTGCTTGGGATTCTCTTTTTCTCTGCCCCTCTCCTGCTTGTGCTCTCTCTCTCTCTCTCAAAATAAACAAATAAACACTAAAAAATAAATATGAATTTGAAATAAATATATATATATGTCTGTAGGTGTATATTCGGTGTGTATGTGAATATGTAGCATAAGTATGTCACATGCTATACATAAAAATTGTTTCTATATATATATATTTATCTATGTATATACATATATGTACATTATGTACACACGTATACGTGTCCTACATGCCATTTGAATGTACTTCCTTGATTATTATACTTTAAAGAATGTTAATAACAATGAACATAGTAACTGCTATCATAAAACCTAGAATACCAGCTGACCGAGAACAGTCTGTAGAGCTGAAGTAAAGAATATTGGATCTAATAGCACAAAATAGAAGTGAAGTAATTCTTTCTATTTAGTAATGGCTTCCTATCATCAAATAGAAAGATGTGAAAATACTGAGAAACAGCCAAAGGAAAGTGCCCAAGACCCATTTACATCATTTCATCTAATGGTTGTGGCATTATTGATAATAATCCACATGCCCAACTGGTCACTCAGTTCCCCGTTCTGTATTTTTTTTAAAAAACAAAATGGGATAGGTAATGGAAACTCATCCCCTTTGGTGTGAGAAATCTCAGATTACAGTCTAGGTGCTTCCCCCAGTCACTTGTGTGATCTTAGACTTGGATCTTAGTCATCCATGTAATTTCTCTTGAGCCTCAGTTTCCTTGAGGAAACCCACAGTTTGCCATGAGGATTAAATTACAAAGTTGTATAAAAAAAATGGGCAATGTGAAAAATTCCTGTGAAATAAAAGTTAGGTACAAATAAACTAACATCTTGTACAGCCTGATAGATATATGCAGTTATGAATGTCTGATGATATTATTGTAAAGGGTAATGGACAAGAGAGATCAACCATGTAAAATATTCCTGCTTTGATTTCCTACGAAGCATCAAAAGTCAAGGGTTTAAGGTAGGGGTTCCCTCTTCCCATTTAACAGAAACTGAAAAATCTTTCCTTTAGTGTATATACCTAGAAGGATTAAGAATCCATAGATAGAACAACATACACCATTATTCTTCCAGCCAAAATTCCATTTTGCTCTTTCCCCCTCTGTTTCCCTCAGTGTGAAGACCAGATGGTTAGCCCGCAGTGAACTAAGAATCCTAAACACATAACAAATGTGAATGTTACGTTTTTCTAGAGAAGATCAGTGATTCTCAATGCTTTAAAGGGAAATTTTTATTTTATTTTTTACATTCCTTGAGATGATAAAAAAAGCAAAACAAACAAACAAACAAACAAACACTTCAAATGTTTTCCAGAGAGTGCAGAGATCAGGGTTGTGTTACAATGCACGCCTAAACGAAATGTAGTTGGTGACATTGCTGATGTCAAGTCTACAAGAATTTCCTTCCTTTCTTCTAACTCTTCATCCTCTTTCCATTTTTCTTCAGCAATTGTAGTACTTTTTATCACCCTGAGACGCAGCAAAAAAGAGCCCCTGATCATTTCAGAGGAGGACGTGCGAGAGAATGTGGTCACCTATGATGACGAGGGGGGCGGGGAGGAAGACACCGAGGCCTTTGACATCACAGCCTTGAGGAATCCTTCTGCCGCCGAGGAGCTCAAGTATCGGAGAGATATTCGACCCGAAGTGAAACTCACCCCCAGACACCAGACATTGTCCACCCTAGAAAGTATAGATGTTCAGGAATTTATTAAGCAAAAACTGGCAGAAGCCGACCTAGACCCCAGCGTCCCCCCTTATGACTCTCTTCAGACTTATGCCTACGAAGGTCAGAGATCGGAGGCTGGCTCCATCAGCTCACTGGATTCAGCAACCACACAGTCAGACCAGGATTATCACTACCTTGGAGACTGGGGACCCGAATTTAAAAAGTTAGCCGAACTCTATGGAGAAATAGAATCTGAAAGAACAACTTAGGGGGTTAATTCTGGCAAACCTTCTAGAATTTGCTTCCTGAGCAAGTGGAGATATAACCTCAGCAATGGCAAGGAAGACACATGGAAACAGTACTTGGAACTGAGCAAGCTGGCCACAGCTACTGTAGAAACAAGTGCCCTTTTCATGATCGAAACGGGGTCATTTAATCAGAAGAGAGTCAAATTAAAAAAAAATATATACAGAGAAAAAGCTATTGTTCCTTGTGTATATTTTCGATTGCTCAATAAAGTCTGTGGTACTGTTTAATTTAAGAATACCTGAATGAAGCCAAACAATGAAGTTTGTTTCAATATCTTGTGATTTCTTTTCAAAGGCAAAACTAAACCCAAAGGGTCCAAATCACTTAGGACTAGGGGTGGTATGCTGAGACATGAAGCTTGTGCAGGTAATCGGGACCTCGTTTTCCACTTCTCTGTGTGGACTCTTGAGACCCACACTCTGTTACTGTGCAAGATCTTATTAGCATCGTGTTGTGTTCAAATGCCATGAGGTTTATCCAGTATACCGGGTCCCGCCACCATGGACTTGTATGCACCATTTTCCTTTGCCCTCCCCACTTCTTTTCTCCATACGAAATCGATGGAACATGGGGACTTGCTGCTTGCTCTCTAATGTATGCAATTTCTGTGCACCACTTGTGCACTGCTCTGAAGACAGAGACCACTGTCTCTGTCCTGCCTGCCCTCCTTTATTTTCACAAAAGAACCCCCGCCCTTGTTGTGTTTGTTTGTTTGTTTGTTTTTAATCGATAGAATGAATGGTTTCAGTAAGATATACTCAGATAATCTGATATGTCAGGGAAAGGTTTAATTTAAAAAAATAGTCACACACCTTATCCTACATAAAACATTGGAAAACTCGATTATTTTTTCCAGTCCTTTTGCTTTCGTACATTGAACTCTGCGGTTTGGATCATTCCGATACCTAAAATTAGCTGTTGGACATTTTGCTGGTTGGTTTAGACGTCGGTTTCATTTGCTTATTTGTATGCACCTCACACGGTAGCAATGTAATCTGAAAAGATGATACTCCAATTTGAGTAATTCTTACAGACTTTGGATCGGCTGACCTTTATTCCTTACACACGTTCAGATTGTCCCTGTCTCACTGACTGATTAGCTCTTAACCTGTTTGCGATCTACGGCAAAATGTATAAAACTGAAGGCAAAAATATAGCAGCTTCACAGTTACTATCCTTGGAAACGTACCTCAAAGTCTCTGAGCTTCAGGGTCCCAAACTGCAAAGTAGAGATGGTAAAGACTTCCTGCCTCTCTCCCGGGCTTGTGTGGGGATCAATAAGCATCTGTAAAAATGCTTTGCGCACTGCAAAGCGTTCTATTATGTAAAGGCTTGCAGGCGCTATCTGATTTTCTAATTCTATTAGCTTATAAATATATAGTTCCATACATTTGAATAAAATATTATATTATCGTGAGAGAATTTCATAAAACTTTCAACAGTGAAGCAACTGCTAGCTAAACATATAATACGCAAGTTTAATTATTTTGGTATTTTCCCAAATAAACTAATTTTCTTCAATTTTCTCGGTTTTTTTTTCTCTAAAATTGTTTAGATTATATTTTGCTGTTGTTGCTAAGCATAATGGTCCTATCCTCCAGACATGACCATATTTATATATTGCAGATAGATTGGAATTTTGAAACCCACAAATTACGAATTATCGCAAAGAGGAATCTATCCTTTGCTCTTTGAAATTTATCAAAATCTAGCGTCCTCAAAGTTACATGGCATTTTCTGTCTGGTTCTACCTATGTGCAAAATTTAAATTTTGCCTCTGTTTGCAACTGCCCTGTGCTATCATATTTCAGTTTTGAGGTGTGGGAAGTGAGTTTAACTTGAATAATTCTGTGTTCTAAGCCTGAGGAATAAAATTTAATTTAAGTTTTTTACAACATTTTAGCTTTCCAGATGCTGCTTTATCATTTTTTATATAGTAATGGTGTGATTTCTGGTATAAAACTGTATCAGAAGAAACACTCAGGGGCTTTGGGGAATAAGCTCTGGAGATACATACTCTGATGACACCGATATTGGACTACATTCACCATGAAAGTAGGGTACCCCTTTGGAGAACTACTATGGATTCGGGTGTTAGGACTTTCCTATATGCAAAGAGAAGCTGGAAGGTCAGGTTTTGGAACTGCATTGCATTAGGCTTTGGATTTAGATCTTTGATAAAGTATTCACAACCTTTATTTTGCTTTGTTTTGTTTGATTTTGGTTTGTTTTCTCAATATTCACCTGGTAACTTTACAGATGGGGGTTTGAAAGATGAAAATGTGTATGTACGTTTAACCACTTACATAAAAGCCAAGGTCCTCTGCATGGTTTTGGGTACTAAAATACTTTCCAGATTTTGTGGGGGGGGGGGAAGCAACTCAGTTCCATCTAATTTTATTTATTTGTTTGTTTCATTGTTTTTAAAGTGTTGTTTTTTTTTTTTTTAATTTATTTTGAGGTAGAGCATGGGCAGGGAAGGGGCAGAGAGGAAGGGAGGGAGAGACAGAATCCCAACCAGGCTCTGCACTGTGAGTGCAGAGCCCAGTACAAGGCTTGAACTCATGAAACGTGACATCATGACATGAACTGAAATCAAGAGTCAGATGCTTAAATGACTGAGCCACCCAGGCACCCCAGATCCATATAATTTTAATTGCACATTACAATGATAATGGATTTCTTCTGAGCTCCTATGTAATATTAAATCTAATATGGAGGTAAAATAGAGCTTCTGTAGCCCTGAGATACTATGTTTCTGTGTTGATTCATTCTAGAATTTTGTTAGTGTAAGCATTCCAAGTGTATATTTTATATGAACTCTGAAATCAGGCAATTATTATGAATTAGATCTCATTTTTTTCTGCTAGTTTGAGATAAGAAAAAAAATGATATATAAATGCTCTGCAAATAGACTTAAGTAATTTTAACAATATCTTGCTTTAAAAACTCGTTTGTCAGTGTCAGAAGAAAATTCTCAATGACGTTAGTGTGCAAAGAGTTTGCATATGAACTCTGAGTATGTAGTAGCCACAGACAGTTAGCTATGAATCATATGTGACTCCATATAGAATCAGCTATGGAATCACTCACATATCTTGAAAAACACATTTTGTAAGCCGTATTGCTATTTACAAATCTAAATAAAATATAGCTTTGAAATCAATTTACATATTTCTAATAAAATAATTTTCTACACAGACCCTATACAAAACGGTGGCTACTAATTAGAGAATTATATAAACAATTATAATATTTTTTTATCCAAGGTGTTTTTTATGAGAATTTTTAAATTCCAGATAGTCTTTGTGCAAACACTGGAAAATTAATAGCTCTTTCAAGAATCACTAAAGATGTATCATCAGAAATTCTTTCTATAAGAAATCTGTACAAACGCAGATTTGAGGTGGAGATTGACAACAAAATTATCCTTAAAATAAGGCTCTATAAAAAATTAACTTATGACTTTTCTTTAACCTGGTTAAAAGAAGAAAAATATTCTGAGGGAAATTGCATTCACATAATCACACACACACACACAAAAACACACACACACAATATGGCTTCTTGAAAAATATTTGGAGAGTAAAAGAATATTCAAAGTAGTGACTTGGATATTGATGTGATCCAAATATGTGATGTATATACAAAATTTTAGTACTCAACATGTGAACAATTGGCCTTTATTTTGTATCTAGTCTTGGGCTAACCTTTTAGTACTGTCAATGATTAGGGCTGATTCACAAGGGTGTTTACACAGAGCAGACAAAATTGTTCTAAATCAAAATTTTATAAATGGTGATGTAATGGACACAGTGCAGCCATTACACATTAGCAAATGCTTTGCGATCTTTTGTATACCACTATGTAGTCAGAAATATTGGTTGAAAGGGGAAGGTATATTGAGGCCACCATTTTTGGCAGTGTAGAAAGCTTCAAAACAATTAGTGTTAAATTTGTTCTTACAGACCTGCGTAGGTTTGATTTGTTGTCTCCTTTTTGGTTTAGTTGAATATATAGAGAAAACAAGCTGGAATTCAGATAGACTCATTCATTTCAACAGCTATCAAGAAGTGCCAGTTAAGTAATAGTCATAGTGGAACACACATGTATCCAATATTTTGGGATAAGTAGTCTTTGCTTTTTAGTATGGGCAGTGTTTGATTAGCTATTTAAGAAGTTAGAACTCTAAAGCTGATTATTCTGGAAAGAGGAAAGAGTCCCATATTTCAAACTCAAATTGTACTTAGCTTCAAGGTATGATAACATTCAATTAACTCACTTGGCTTTCAATTTCAAGAACAGAACAAGTCTCAGCATAGTTCTTGGGAGATATGCAACTCAAATTCAAAGTTTCTCTCTCTCTCTCTCTCTCTCTCTCTCTCTCTCTCTCTCCCCCCTCTCTATTTTATCCCTTAGGATTAAAGGCAAATTAAATATTATCTGAAAGAAACAAAACCATTTCAACTTTTATTTTCCACCTCATCTGCAGAAGGTAAATCTTTTTGCAACGTAAATTTAGAAATCTTCTAAACCCTAGAGCCAAAAGTAGCTCACAATCATTTGAAGATAAAACCACCACAGAAGCCACTCTTTTCCAAAGATTCCAAATACATCATTTTTAAATGAAAATTCAGCGCTCTTTAACATGTGAAAAGATGTATTCTTAACTTTTACTTATATCAGTGAAAGATGTAGTTTTGTTGTTGTTTTTTAAATAAGGAAGAGAACAGAGGGAAACAGAACACATTCTTCTTTGAAGCATTAATACAGGGGGGAAAAAGTGCTCTTAGGCTAGTAAGGCATGATTACATTTATCTACTTACTGAGTCTACAAAAATGAAGGGTCTTTACCCTTCAACACTACAAAGACATCAAACCTATTTTAGTAATGATTCATTTTTAAAGTCTTAGGTGAGAGTGAATGGAGAAAATAGGCATTTAAGGACTCTCAAAATTATATCCTGTGAGGAAGGCATGTGCCATTCATAGATTAAAGTGGGTTCACCAAATGGTCTAGTCTTATTGCTCAGCAATATTAGCTTTGGAAGTAAGAAAATGGGCCATAATAGTTAGTGTCACCCAAATAATTTCATCAGGCAATTTTTCACATGTCAAATGCATCAAATTCTTACTCTAAATCATCTACTATCATTTTCAAAGTGCTTTTCAAATGTCTTAGTTTCAAACAGAAATTCACTCGATCTAACATTTATTAATTAAGTTCATCTAATGATGCAGTACACGTAAGATACTATTCCAGGCACTGAAAAAGATGTAATATATATGAACATTATATATATGTATATTACATATATATATATATATATATATATATATATATATATATATATATATCTTGATGGTATGTTTTATCAGCAATGAAATTAGAGTCTCTCTTGAGAGTTAAGGCTGACATATAAAAAGCTATAGACAATATAATATAAAGCAAAAAGTAGCAAGTGTTCTAAAAGAGTCTTGAACACCATACTAGGGAAGTTCCCAGGATCACTCTGAAAGTGTGTCAATACTGTGCAAAACTGGGAGCACTCTCTATAGGACACGAAAATGATATAGGGCAAGGGGGGAGTAGAATAGAGGGAACAGCTTATACAAATGTACAAAGGTAGATTATTCTATATGGAATAGAGGATTCATTCAGGGAAATAATGCTAATGCAAGATGTTATGAAAACTTGGATTTAGATTTAAGGTAATTGAATGAAATCTACTCATTAAGCAATGTCATTGAGTTTATTTTCCCCCCAAACAGAACAGTGATGGTGGCCAGATTTCTCTTTTAGGTATCTGAGTCTTTTATTAACATCTATGATTCAGTGAAGATATATTAAAGAAAGATTCTATAGTTATGTATACCAGCAGAAGAAATATTAGACCGACTTAACTCATTTCCAAAGGATGATTACTTATTTTAGGAATATACTTGAGAAAAAAATTCATAGGTGATGTACATTGTAAGTTTGATTGTTGGAGTCATTTTATCAATTTATTCATTATAATACAAATAAATTAAAATGAGGGCAAGAAATATTTCTGAGGGCAATATTTATTCATATAAATTTGTTCTTAACTGGATAAATGTATCATTATAATCGTTTTAGGTAGAAAAATATTTCAAGGAAAAAAAATAATATCCAAATACCAAAGACTGAACAGAGGCCTTATTAAAACTACCAGTTATTGTTTAATAATTATTTTTAATACCTAACAAAAGATGGCACATGCTCTAGGGTTTCATAATATAAAAAATTCCATTTGGATTTATTTTTAAAAGGTGGCTATCATTCAACAGAAAGATTCAATAATTTGTTAATATCACAGGTAGACTTAGCCTGGAAGCTCACCTTTTATACCTTCTATTTCTCACTTTTTCTTCCTTCACATTTACTTGCCTTTTTTTTTTACGACCCCTGAGTAGCTGTGTTTGAGCAATTTCTATATTTCATGTATTTTTCAGAACAAATTCAAGAAAATGTTTTTCAGAAATAGAAAGTAGTTATCGTGTTATTTTCAGGGTTTTGATTTTCAATGCATTTTCTCCCCCTCTGTCACTAATCATGCTCTTCCTCACCAAAAAGTAATAAACGAAAATTGCATTCAGAAAAATACTCTGTGAAAATCACTTTTTGAGCTTGAGGTTTCATTCCATGATGGGATTGGGTTTTGTCACTCTCGCAGCCCTGTGCATCTGCAGACCCTTGGGATTCATTCTGACTTCATTTTTTCCAAGATAGCCGGGGTGGTGGGAACGTCATTTTTGTTCATTTGAAATTTATTTCAAATATTTCAAAAGGCTTTGAATATATTTCCTAAACCTTGAAATTATAAATTAAAATAAAGCTTTACTCTTTGCAAATCATTTTCAATATCATGCTTTAAATGTTTAAAGTACAATTGTCATTTTCAAAACAGAAGTGTAATTTGGTCGATACCCTTTCCTTCATTTAAAAGAAAACTTAGATAATTATTTTTCTGAAAAATTAACACAGAGTACATCTCCCAAATTCCATCACCTAAGTTATGTTTTCTGTTTCTGATTGCACACATTTCACAATGATTTGACAATGGTAGTATGTGACAAACAGCATATCAATAAAATACCATATTAAAATTTACTTTTCATTGTACCTCATAGTTCAGTGCTTAATCTTTTAATTTGTATTTCACTAAATTCTCCTCAGAATATGATTTCTGAGGCCTGGAAATATATATACTCCTTCACCTGCCTCCTACCATTGGCCATTTTGTTTCACTCAGTCAGTCTTTATTAGTCACCTGCCTCATCTGTATCAGTTTCTGTTTGAGAGAATCAATGATACAGGAAAGAGAAATTCTTTATTGGGACAAACCTTCTTGAAAATAACCAGGTCACAGCTCAACTTTCTTTTTTTTTTTTTTTTTACAGCTCAACTTTCTTGATTCCTACTGAAAGTTTTGAGTTAAAATATGAAACTGAAACTGGGGGAAAAAAAAACCTTAGGTTTAAGAATCTAGGATTCAGAACACATATTAGGAATCTCTGTATGTACTTGCATGAGTTTAAATGTCAGTGAAAACATTGTTTAAATTCTCCTTCAGTTTCAAATGGAAAGAGTAATATCTTATATTTATCTCACAGAATTGTTAGGAATACCGGATGTGTTTTTTTGTGTATAAAACACAGAAATGAGAACATTTCTTCGGCAAGTTGAGTAATCTTATTATTATAGGTTCTTTTTCTTTTTCTTTTTCTTTCTTTTTTTTTTGGTCCCCTCCTTGGCCTCAAAAAATTATTACTTGGGTTATATATTACAGGAATGAAAGCTCTGCATAGTCTCAAAACAGGCTAAGCACAGAGATACGTTCTTCATCCAAGGAGGCAAAGAAAAAGAGCCATTCCAATATTAGCCCACTGGATCCTTCTTTTCATCATTCAGAGGACAAAAGAAATTATAATCTCTATTTAACTGTATGTATTGGATTTCCCTCCATACCTTTAGTACACAAAAATCTCAACAAGATTAGACTAATACATTAGAATTACGTTATGAACCATACATACTATTTATTGGCTTCTCTGTTTCAGAATATATTTTATAAACACAGGTTTCTCTTGTTACGTAATTATTAAAAAATGTGAAAGGTAGTTCTTGTGATTTTTGTGTACAAACAATAAAAATATTTAGATCCAAGATATTTGGTAGTTTATAAAAAAACTCTTAAAATGCAAGGGAAACAAAACTCATAGCATAGCTATGGAATATATTTTGCATGAACAAAGAAACACACTTCTATGAGCTCTGGGAGGTCTTTGGCAAAAATTACAGGAACTCTATCATGTACAAAAACACTATGTTATTTTATAATAATTAATAAACAACCCAGAATAATAAATAGTCCAATATCACACAGTGCTTGCAAATTTGTGAATAGAGTAAATACGATGCCTAACATAGAGGAAAACCTGCATCTCCTTTGCAATCTATCTTCCTCTCTATTTTATCCACAACCCAGGAAAACCTGGTTGTTGATTGCTAGTTACGCATTATTCATAGTGGTCTCTCCAGTAGAGAATAGAGCCTATTCCCCAATTTCAATCAAAGAAGAATGTTCCTATTTAAGGAGGCATTGAACAAAATAAAAATGATTTGGTAAAGGCTACTTCATTGTCAGACAATAAAACTTCATATTCTACATGTAGGAAAGGAAACACTTGTTCTCAGAAAAGATACCTTCCTTTTGAAGAAATTAATGTCAGTGCATTTCATTAGGACACAGTAAGTTAAGAATATTAACTCAAGTCTTGTTGGAAACAACAGCATATTTTGAGGAACTTTTGGATTTCCTCTGTATCCCAGTCATACACCAGCCCCTCTCTGTTAAATGGTGGCCTAATCTTCTTGTTCACCGAAAGGTAGATGTCACTAATTAAGTAAAATAACAGAAGTCCACATGTTTCTCTTTCTCTTTCCCAAATCTTATTCTGTCTCAACAAACAAGTTTGACATCTAGGACATTTCAAAAATCCCTCTGCAGTCATCTTGGATAGCTACGTATTTCTCTGTCAGTTAAAGAATTGTTCTCTCACATTTTCATTCAGCCTTTACTCGAAGAAAACCATTGAAGAATTTGTTTTAAAGCACCATAGAAAAGGAAAATCAAAGTGTTGGTGAAGTACTATGGTTTTCTGAGAGGGTTACGCCCTCACACATTTAATCACTGATTTTCACCAGCGGCTTCTTAAAGACGACTGACCAACAGCCTAACCAGGTTATGCTTACTTGTTGGAAGAACACATTAAATAATGAGGGAACTGATTTCTTTCACCCCCCAAATAAAAATTATGACATTATTACCATAGAACAGAACCTGACTGTAGAGCAAAGGAAGTAAACAAGGAATTGTGGGAGTTTTTTGTTTGTTTTTGTGGGACTTTTGGGAGTATAGCTGACACACAAGGTTACATTAGTTTCAGGTGTACAACATAGTGAATCAACAAGTTTATTTGTTACGCTGTGCTCAACACAAGTTAGCCACCATTTGTCATCACACAATGCTAGCTATTACAATGCATTGACTATATTCCTTGTGCTGTGCCTTTTATTCCTGCGACTTCCTGGTTTGCAAAATGCTAGGGACCATGCCAAGAAGATTAAAACCAGAGGTAGGTAGAAAGAGATTCGAGTACTTGCCCCTGGAGATATTTTCATCTCCCAGTGGGGCGACTAAACATCCGTGGGCAGCATTAGGGAGCGTAGAGACAAGGATTTCACTCTGTTCAGTCATATGTTTAAATAAAAAACACTTCCGGGGGCTCCTGGGTGTAAAGTAAATCTTTGTTAATGAGAAAAAGCACTTACTGTGGGTCTCTCCTTAGGAAAGCTCCCAGTGTTTAATTTTCAGACAGAAATTGGAAGAAGAAATGAAGGTACCCTGAAGAATTCATGTGTGCAATAATCTGGGGCCACACAGGGGGAGGTTAGGGGGGAGAAAAGTGAGATTCTTAATTCTTGCATCAGTTGTTTAGTATTTATAGGAATATTCAGATTTTCTAATTCTTCTTTAGTGAGTTTGGGCAAAATAATACTTTTGTAGACCCTTGTCTTTTTAAAATGTTCCAGATTTTTAGCAAGAAGGCATTTGTATTATCTTACTATCTTTTTAATACATAGTGCATCTACATCTATCTCCTTTTTATCATCAAATGTTTTTCAACCTCTCCCCTTTTTTTTAATTTGAAAGAATTTTGTCAAATTTATCACTTTTAATTGAATATATTCAACTTTTATATTTTATCTATAGCATATATATATGTTTTAATTTTCTAATTTCTGCTCTCAGCTTCATTCTTTTTTAAATTAGTATGCTTTATTTGGCTTTATTAATTAATCTCTATTGGATACTTAAAGTTTAAAACCCAATTCATTTAAATTAAGATTTTCTTATATTTAATTCTTTAATATTTAATATTTAATTTTATTTATTTATTCATTTATTTATTTTATATATTTTATTTTATATATTTTATATATTTATATAAATTTTATATATTTATTTAATTCTTTAATATTTAATTCTTTATATTCTTATATTTCTAATATTTGTCTTCTGAGACACAAGTCTCTTCCCCAAGTGTTTTATCTCTATCAGGGCAATCCTCTTTGCTATAACAGACACAATGAAAATCTTGGTGGTTTATCAGAATAGAAGTTTATTTCTTGCTCTGGTAAAGTCTGTGTTCTCAATTGATAGTTAGATCTCCCCAAGCTGTGATCCATGCATCCAGTCACCTTCCATTTTATATTTCTGATACCCCCTAGGACTTGGAATCCAATGTCCTGTATCCAGTTGCCTTCATGGAAAAGACAGACTGATCCACTCATATTCTATTTGGTGAAATCTGCTAACATAACTTACCTAGATGCAAGAAAAGGTATGAAATGTCACTGCCTATGACTCATTTGGGGACTGATCATGTATGCATCCTCTGCCTACACATGTCAAAATTCTAGACTCCCGGTAGTAAAGGAGACGGTCAAAATAAATCATATTATTTTTTCACAAACAGTTTAGGTGTTATAAGCCATGCTTACCAGTTAGGGAATAATGGGAAGTCTTCCAAAGTCTGAACTCTCACATGTTATCCAAGGGGTCAAATTGCAAGCAGACCTTTGTAAGGAAAGCACTCTTAGGCTTACTATATGCATTGTTTACTGAAAACTTGCTATGGTGTTTTGGGGAGAAAATATACAATTTCTCACCATTAAATAGTTTAGATTTAGGGGTTTTTTTTTTGGTAAATGTTCTTTATTAAGTTAAGGAAGTTCACAATTATGCCTTGTTTGCTGAGAGGATTTTTTTAAAAAAATCATCACAAATGTGTGTATTACTCAGCCTTCTCTAGAGAAGCAGAATTAATAGGATGTGTGTGTGAGGAGATTGATTATAAGAAATTGACTCAAGCAATTATGGAGGCTAGTTAGTATAAAATCTGCAGTGTGGGCAGCAGGCTGGACATTTAGGAGAACCAAGGAGGTACAGATGAAGTATAAGGCATTCCACTGGGGAATTATCTCTGCTGGAGGGAGCTGGTCTTTGTATTTTATTCAGGCTTTCAGCTGACTGGATGAGGCTCACCACATTATGAAGGGAAAACTGCTTACTCAAAGTTCACAAATTTAAATGTTAATCTCACTTGAAACATCCTCCAAGGGATACACGCAGGAAACCATGATGGGTGTCAGATTTTGTCAAATGCTTTCCCTGCCTCAAATGATATGGGTACGTGACTTTGGTTTTCTTTAGCCTGTTGATATGGAGGTGATTTCTAAATGTTACAATAATTCTTGGCAATCAGAAATAAATTTCACTAAGTCATAGTGTGTAATGTTTTTATATTGTTGCACAATAAAAATGTTGTGTAACCTTTGTTCTGGGCTCCTAAGATAGAGCTTCTAAAGCTTTTGGATTTTTATGAGTGATAGAGTCTTTGTTATTCATTGGGACCCCTAGAATCACACCATAGTTAATACTAATAAAGTAACCTATGATGGGCCTCCAAATAGTTTCAGCATGAGTAAAGTTTAAGAGCTGACATACCAATAAGACAAATCACATGAGTAGATGATCAGATCTTTGAGCCAGGTGCTATCATCTCAAGCTCTGGGGAGTGGAAGGGGATGGGACATTACATATAGTCACTTAGACAGCAATTCAATCATACCTACATAACAGGACCCCGTAAAAGCTCTGGACAACACAACTCAGTTGAGCTATTCTGGCTGGTGATCACATTGATGAGTTAGGAGGAGGATATGTTCCGATTCAATGGGAAAAGGACTTGAGAGCTCCTCATTTGGTATCCTTCTTGACTCCTCCTGTAGGTCCCTTCATCTGGCTGGTCCTAATCTGGATCCTTGATAATGAAATGGCAATTGAAAACATGATATTTTTCTAAGTTCTGCACATTGTTCCACTAAATTATAAAACCTGACAGAGTTGTGGGAATCCTAAAACGTATAGCTATTCGGTCAGAGTGCTAGTAGAATGGGGACCCCTGAACTTGTGGCTTGTGTCTAATTTGAGAGCATTCTTATTGGGGACTGTACCCATTACCTGTAGAGTCTGGACTAACTCTGGGCAGTTAGTGCAGGAGTTGTATTGTAGTATTGCATATGCCATGTTGGATTCAATTTGCTAAAACTTTGTTGCAGATTTTTGCATCTATGTTCATGAGATTTATTACTCTGTAGTTTTCCTTTCTTGCAATATCTGGTTTTGGTATTAAGATAATGCAGAATTTATAAAATGAGTTCTGAAGTGTTCCCTCTGCTTCTGTTTTCTGGAACAGATGCCTGAGTATTGCTATAATGATTCCCCACGTGTTCAGTAGAGTTCACCAGTGAAATCAATTAATTCTGGTTCTTTCTTTTCTGGGAGATTATTAATTATTGATTAAAAATTTTTAATAGATGTGCCTATTGACAATATCATCCTCCTTCTGTTGGTTTTAGCAGTTTATATATTTTAAGAAATTGCTTCATTTCATCAAATTGTTAAGAGTTAATTATTCCTTTGTTATCCTTATAATGCCCCTATGATAATCTCCGCTTATATTGCCCTTCTTTTCTTGTATGTTGTCTACTTTTCTCATTAGTGTCCTTAACATATTACCCACAAGTCTCTTATATGCCCAAACCTTTGTCATATCTGGATTGGATTCTGATGCTTGCTTAGTCTGTTCAGATTGTGTTTGCTTCCCTTTCAATATGTCTGGTAACTTTTGGTCAAAGGCCAAATATGATTAATTGGGTATCAGAAACTCAGGTAGGTAGGTCTTTTGAGGTTTTACATTCATCTGACCAGGAGTTGGGTACTGTTGAATGTTTGTGCTACCTGCACATGGCAGAGAATTCAAAATCCTCTAGTGTCCTTGTTGTAATTTTTCCTGTTCCCTTCAACTCCTCCTTCAGTAGAACCTGTGCCTTGCAGCTCTATCAGTTTTAATCCACTGTTATTAAACTGTAGCCTTGTTTATATGGAGGTAAGAAGTGGGGAAGGAGAAGTGTCCTCTAATCGCATGATTCAATCGATGCATTTTAATCATCTGTGTCCTTGGGCTGTGATATTTTTCACAAAATCTTCTTCGATCACCCCCTTCCTTAGCCCTAGAGATGAATGGAGTTAGGTAACTCCTCTTCCCCTAGGTGGGATAATGCTCTCATGAACCTTTCCTTTCCCCCTTTCCTTTGTTACAAAGAATACTCTGTGCTTATTTCTCAACGGTTGATTTTCCCCTCACCTTGCCAGAGCCAGGAAGATTCATTGGCCCTCTGATGATGTAAAAACCTGATAAAGTTCCTGTAAGCGAAACTCACAAAATTGTAGAACCCCCAAGGCTAAGCCCCCAGGAGTTTCTCATCCTAGTTAAAATCAACATCTAGTAATTTATGAAAATTGCCACGTGAGTGTCCTTAGCCACTTGCACACGTGGTTTCTGATGCAGACAAGCAAATCTTGGCTGTCATTTTGTGCATTTGCATATATCTCTACATTCCTGTATGGCAGTGTCTCCTGAGGCCTTCCTCTGCTAGGTCCAAGCAAAGTTATAGATTTTTAGTTTATTCGACTTTTTTTACTTCTTGTAAGGATAGGAGTAATGACTTGCAAAATGTTTACATTCCAGAGCTGAAACCAAAAGTGACTGGTTGCTTCTAATACACTCACTTTTCCATTATACATTTAATAAGCCCTTTTACTCATTTCAATATATTATTGTATCTATTTTAATTAATTTATTTTGTTATTTGTTTTTAGAATCCCTAGTCTTCCAGTCTTTGAGGTGACTCTGTTGAAGTCTGAGGAGTAGAAACAAGCTATTCCTCAAAATTCTACCCAAATGCAGATTTGTGAGCAAAGTAAACGATTTTTTTCGTGAACAACTAAATTTAAAGTGATTTGTTGTGAATTAATAAAAAAACTAGAATATGTAGATTAAGAGAAGATTTTTGCTGTTTTTGTCCTCTACAGTATTAGAGTTACTATCAATCAAGAGCGATCTCAAACTAAAGAATCTTTGGTGACACTTGCATGTTAGGACCATTTCCAACCTTGTTTGATGGCTAATGTAATTCTCAATTCTTAGAGGAAGGTTGTTGTCGATCTGGATTGTAGATCCACATTCCAAGCTGGGATGGGCTATTTTCATTCCTGTCCCCTTTTACAGTGTGATCATTGATGTTTCATTCTTCTTAGTCTTAGATTTATGAGGAAGTTTCAGATCTGAATTTCCAACTTGCATGACCACCTAAGCTTCTCCTCCTCCCCCTCCTCCTCCTCCTCCTCCTCCTCCTCCTCTTCCTCCTCCTCCTTCTTCTTCTTCTTCTTCTTCTTCTTCTTCTTCTTCTTCTTCTTCTTCTTCTTCTTCTTCTTCATCTTCTTCTTCTCCTCCTCCTCCTTCTGTCTCCTTGTAGCCCTTTAAAATATAATTTCCAGGTCATCATTGCAGGGCAGAAGCCCATGGGACCCTTCTAGCTGGAGGGCTGTTTCCCTTTCTGGATTGAAGCTTTTTCACTGTTTGGATCCTGTCAGAATTTCCTTTATATAATTGTCTGCTCGGCAGTGCCTTTTAAAAGTATGTCTTCATATTTTATTAAATATTTGGAGTGTTTTGCACAAAGAGGCTTTTATGTTTTCTTTCTTTTTTTTAAGATATCATATTCCCTTGTTGCTAGAAAGAGAATTAGTTTGCATTTCTACCCTCTTATTTTTAAACCCTCATTTCAGAACAATTCTCTAAAGGCCAGTGACCGATCATGCCAGCTGTATCTCAGAAGAAAACTGCTTGTTATAATTCTATCAAACCTCAAATTAAAAGGACAGAAATGAAAAGGTAATGGTGAACCATATCCAACAATTTTTTAGCTTGAGAATATATTCTTTTCTGTCACTTGCTTCTTCTTTTTTTTTTAACTTTCAGATGGATATGGCAAATAACTAACCTTTAGTGAGGGTTTGAAGGGGTCATAAAGCAATTCTCTTTCATAGTATTTCATTACTGTCACTTCATAGGAGAAATTCTCATCACAGCTCACGCTTACCTTGGGAGCATTCTCCTTTCTTAATCCATGTAAAACTATGCTTTTACAAAAAAAAAGGATGAAGAACACTTTCTTAGCTCATTCACTCGGTTTCTTCCTGTGCTGAATATATGTATGTATACACACACACACACACACACACACACACACACACAATTAGTACTCCCTACAATCTTTAATCACAAATCCCTCCTAAACCACGTAAATAAATTCATTAGTATAATCATCCATTAAAATAATTCATAAAATTACCTTTCATGTATGTTTTTAATTCTAAGTATTCAATATTTTAGGTTACATTTTCATTATTATATTACTAAACTCATTGTATTATGATCTGAGAACATGAATATATGAATATATATATGCATAATTTTTGAATATTTAAAACATTGTAGCCAATGGCCTGATAAATATTATTTTAAATACTCCACAGCTATACAAGAAAATGTATTTTAAGTTCAATGGATGTGATGTTTTATACATTGAAAAGTGTCTGGGGGCACCTGGGTGGCTCAGTCATTTGGGCATCTGACTTCAGCTCAGGTCATGACCTCACAGTTTGTTGAGTTCAAGCCCCGTGCCAGGCTCTGTGCTGACAGCTCAGAGACTGGAGCCTGCTTTGGATTCTGTGTCTCCCTCTATCTCTGATGCTCCCCCGTGTGCTCTCTGTCTCTCTCTCAAAAATAAACATTAAAAAAATTACAAAAAATAAAATATAAAAAAGAACAGTGGTTATATACTACAACAAGTACTTTTCTTTTTCCATGAGCAACCTTACGTGGTGTTCTGTTCAAGATCAGGTTTTAGTATTTTATATGAGAATTCTGATACTAAATCATTTCATTTTTTAATAATTTATTGTATCTAAATGGCAACTTGTCAGATTTCCTTGAATTTAAGATGTTTACTGGGAGTCCTTGAATTTGCATTGTTTTTCCACTGTTTTAGTTTTTCAAACTGAAGGCTTGGGCATTTCTCCATTTTGTGAGTATTGTCTTTAATTATTTAATTATCTCTCTCTTCCATCCGCTCCGTTTCTTATCATAACAATATTTTTATTAGCATGTGTTATTGAAACTCTTATTCCTTCATATTTTTCTCTTTATATTTTTACTCTAAATGTTTAGATATTTCTTCAATTTGCTAACAGAGGTCAGTAATTCAGGTATTGGTGGTGATTATCCACCTTCCAATTTGTCTGTTTTTTGGAGGTTTTTGTTGTTGATTTGAAGCTGCAGAAGGTCGTTGTATGATTCCTCTTGGCTCTTTTTAAATAGTGCCAACACAATTAATATGCAAATGTAGTCTCTCTCCTTCAGTGACTGTCTTGATTTAAACATTATATTTAGTGCCTCTATCTGTCTTTATACCAGCGCTATCTAATAGAAATATAATGTGAAATAAAGTGTTAAAGTAATACACAAATATGCCAAACATTTACCTAAGCATGAAAGATATGATTTTACATGTTGTTAGTTTCCATATTGAAAATAAGTAATAAGACAAAGGTGAATTTAATTTTGATAACATACCTTATTTAACTCAATAGATAGAAGATATCAATTATATCAAAGTGTCATTTTACTATGTAATCAATATAAATATTAATATGATACTTTATTTTATTTCTGTTACATGTTTTTAATGGTTGTATGTTTTATACTTAAAGCACATCTCAATTCAGTCATCAATGTTTCATCATTTAAAATGAAGTGTGATCTTCAGTCATGCTGGTCACATTTCAAGTGCTTAATAGTCAAATGTTTCTAGTGGCTACTATTTTAGACAATTCAATTGTAGTACTTGGCCACTTTTATGTGTTGCTATTTGACTTTTTTTTTTTTTTCCTTGTATTAGTTGTGGGTCCTAGAGTGCGAGGAGAAAGTTTAATTCCATCTTCCTGCTTGTTAACAGGATTAGGGCAGGGAAACCTCAGCTGACCTATTTACTTTCTTTCTTTTCAACTTTTGTGAGGCCAGAGACAATAGGAATTTTGAGGCAAGACCAATATCTTAGGTCCCTTGGGGCCAAGCTATGAAAAGATACACATAGACACACAGGCACGATAATATCACAAATATATATATATGAACAGAATTAGAGGAAATTTGACAGTCTTTAATGATAATCTTTTAGGAAACCAAGAACAGAAGAGATTAAATTTAATGAAACCTCATTACTGAAAATAAAAGTAGAAATGATTAATTTTGTTGTGAAATCTATTAGAAGCAAGAGTAGGACACATCACTAAAACTGCTCTTCAATATATGAAAAGTCAGAAAGAAAGAAAGAAAGAAAGAAAGAAAGAAAGAAAGAAAGAAAAGAAGGAGGAAGGAAGGAAGGAAGGAAGGAAGGAAGGAAGGAAGGAAGGAAGGAAGGAAAGAAAAGAATTTTAATGACAAGAGTTGCAGAGGAAAGCTACCTTTTATTTGAGATAATTTTACCGTCCAAGTAGAGCATCTGAGAAAACCTAGAAACAACTTATTAATGGTTAAAAATTAGTAATATTGCTAGACATAAGTCAATGGGGGATAAATAAATACTTCTTTTTAAATAAAAATAAACAGTTTTTAGGTGCAATACAAATGAAAGAAGTTTTTATTCTAAATAAAATGAAGAATTCTCAATGCTTGTTTTTATTCCCTGAAATCTGGATCATTTCCCTTGAAATTCATATTTGGATTCTACATAAATGTGACCTCCAGCAACTAATTACAGCACTCAATGTTTATGGTCCGATATTTCCATATTATAATATATAGAAAGATGACTTTGGGGAAATTGCAAGCATGAATGCAGCATATCACCAACTGTCAAATTTTGAATGTGCCTTCTAAACAGTTTTTCACAAAATATATGTAATGCTTTATCCCTTAGCAATATACTCATTCTCATTGGGCTTTGGCTATCAATTTTGGACACTGCCTTGGTGGAAAGATGGATTCTGTGTCTTAAGCTTCTGTACTTGGTGGATCAACCAACATGTTTCTCCTTCTTTTTTAAAATTTTTTTTTTCAACGTTTATTTATTTTTGGGACAGAGAGAGACAGAGCATGAACGGGGGAGGGGCAGAGAGAGAGGGAGACACAGAATCGGAAACAGCCTCCAGGCTCTGAGCCATCAGCCCAGAGCCTGACGTGGGGCTCGAACTCACGGACCGTGAGATCATGACCTGGCTGAAGTCGGACGCTTAACCGACTGCGCCACCCAGGCGCCCCAACATGTTTCTCCTTCTAATCAACAGTCTCAGATGTTCTTTTCTTTAAAATGTTTATTATTTACTTTTGAGAGACTGAGAAAGCACAAGCAGGGAGGGGCAAAGAGAGAGGGAGACACAGAATATGAACCAGGCTCCAGGCTCTGAGCTGTCACCACAGAACCCAATGCAGGGCTTGAACCTACAAGCCATGAGATCATGACCTGAGCATAACTTGTGCACTTCACTGACTGAGCCCCCCAGGTGCCCCTGCAGTCTCAGAGGTTCTATTGACAATGTATCAAGAGTAACCAAAAATTGTGATAATTTATCTCTGGATACTCTGTCATAGTACTAGTTAGTATAATATTCACTCACCAATAATGGAAATTTCTGTAATTTATGCTTCCCATTATGGTAGCCACAGCCATATAAAATTATTGTGTAACTGAGGAACTGAACCTTTAATTTTATTTAAGTTTATTGGTTTAAATTTGTATAGTTTTGATCATGACTCATGGCCCCTATATTAAATAGCACAGCTATAGACCAACACAGCCAATAGAAAAAAAAAATGTATCATCTATGGGGCACCTGTGTGGCTCCTCAGTTAAGCGTCCAACTTCAACTCATGATTCATGAATTCAAGCCCCTCACTGGGCTTTACTCCGACAACACAGAGCCTGCTTGGGATTCTCTCTCTCTTTGTCTCTCTCTGCCCCTCCCTACTCTCTTTCTCTCAAAATAAACTTTACAATAAATGTATAATCTAGTGGTGGATTCCACGTTTAAACATTAATATGCCCTTTTAAATTGTGTCTTGTTTTACTCTGAATAGCCAAACTAATGTTGAAAAGAAAAAAAAAAAAAAAAAAGCTGGCGGCATCATAAGCCTGAACTTTTGTATCACAAAATTGTAATTATCAAGACAGTATGGTAGTGGCACACAGACACATAGATCAGTGTAACAGAATAGAGAATCCAGAAATGGACCCAAAAATGTGTGCCCAACTAATCGCTGACAAAACAGGAAAGAGTATCCAATGGAAAAAGGACAGTATCTTCAGCAAATGGTGCTGGGAAAACTGGACAGTGACATGCAGAAGAATGAACCTGGACCACTTTCTTACACCATATACAAAAATAAACTCAAAATGGATGAAAGACATAAATGTGAGACAGGAAGCCATCGAAATCCTAGAGGAGAACACAGGCAGCAACCTCTTTGATTTCCACCACAGCAACTTCTTACTTGACCTGTCCCCAGAGGCAAAGGAAACAAAAGCAAAAATGAACTATTGTGACCTACCTCGTCAAGATAAAAAACTTCTGCACCGGAATGAAACAATCACCAAAACTAAAAGGCAACTGACAGAATTGGAGAAGATATTTGCAAATAACATGTCAGATAAATTTAGGGTTAATATCCAAAATATATAAAGAACTTATCAAACTCAACACCCAAAAAACAAATTATTCAGTGAGTAAATGGGCAAAAGACATGAATAGATACTTTTCCAAAGAAGACATCCAAGTGGTTAACAGGCACATGAAAAGATGCTCAACATCACTCATCATCAGGGAAACACAAATCAAAACCATGATGAGATACCACTTTGCACATGTCACAATGGATGAAATTAACAACACGAGAAACAATAGATGTCGGTGAGGATGTAGAGATAGGGGAACCCTCTTACACTGCTGGTGGGAATGCAAACTAGTGCAACCGCTCTGGAAAACAGTATGGGGGTATCTCAAAAAATTAAAATAAAACTACGCTGTGACCCAGCAATTGCACTACTAGGTATTTATCCAAAGGGTACAGGTGTGCTGTTTCAAAGGGGCACATGCACCATAATGTTTATAGTAGCACTATCAACAATAGCCGAAATATGGAAATACCCATCGATTGATGAATGGATAAAGGATATGCGGTATATGTACACAGTGGAAATATTACTTGGTGATCAAAAAGAATGAAATCTTACCATTTGCAACAACATGGTTGGAACTAGAGTGCATTACATTATGGGAGATAAGTCAGCCAGAGAAATACACAAATCATATGATTTCACTTATATGTGGAATTTAAGAAATAAAACAGATGAACATAGGGGAAAGAAGGCAAAAATAAGATAAAAACATTGAGGGAGACAAGCCATAAGAACCTCTTCAATACAGACAACAAACTGAAGGTTGCTGGAGGGGTATTGGGTGGGGGGATGGGCTAAATGGGTGATGGACATTAAGGAGGGCACAGTTGGGATGAGCACTGGGTGTTATATGTAAGCGATGAATCACTAAATTCTATTCCTGAAATCATTATTGCACTAATGATTAAATGACTTGGATTTACATTTTTTTAAATGTCATTAAAAAGAATGTGTCCAGTTTTGATCTTTATGGAAATAATCTCACCTTTCATAGATTAAAATAAGGAAGCATTTTCTTTCCAACCCAAAATGTATTGATTTGACTATAGTATCATCAAAGTATGCTTACACAGGTTGACTAAACAAATAAGCCAAGAAACTCTTCAAGGACACAAAAATATTTGCTGGGAAAGCAGAACTTATTTGTCCTTACCTGGAGTATACATAGATTTTGTGTCTTGCTGCTATGTGAATCCCTACTTAACAACCCATGATATAGACATGGTTACTCTTTCAAACGTAAAAAAATTAGGAAAAATGGGTAAGTGTATGCCCATTCCTTCCCTTCATAATCGGCAGAAATAATATGATGCCACATATGATATTGTTTTAGTCATACAAATTCATCTTATTTATGTTTATATCTCCAAATAGTCTATGAATTATAGAAATCATCTAGATTTAAGCCAAACAAATTACATTTTTGAAAAAATTTCCCTGGGCAATAACTATCATGAGAACTTAAATTCACTTGTTTCCCAATAGCTACAGATATATATATAGAGAGAGAGATAGATAGATATAGATATACACAGATATCTATCTATCTATCTATCTATCTCTCTATCTATATATATCTATATATATATATTAGTTTACAAATCTACTGAGATATAACTGACATAAATAAAGTTCACATGTTTAAAACGTTCTTTGGGGGGGGCACCCGGGTGGCTCAGTCAGTTAAGCATCTGACTGTTGACTTTGGCTTAGTTCATGATACCAAGGTCATGAGATGGAGCCCCATGTTGGGCTTTGCACTGAGCGGGGAGCCTGCTTAACTTCCTCTCTTCCTCTCCTTTTGCCCCTCCCTCACTTGTGCGCATGCATTGCACTCTCCCTCTCTCTCTCAAAACAAATAACTAAACAAGCAACCACAAATAAATAAAGTGTTCATCTTGATAAGTTTTGATATATACATAATCCTTTTAATCATTCCCACAATCAAAATGCCAAATTGTCTGCTCACGTTTAACTGCATATTTAATGGAAAAATTATCTGAAGTGAAAGTCAGATTTTACACTTCTACAAGTTTTACAAGTTTTGTAAAAATCTTACGAGTGTTAACAATTGTATATTCTGCATGGAATAACATAAAGGGAAGCTCCACTACCAATGGAAAATAATATCAATAGTTTCTCGCCTGTAATGTTTAATATCCAAACTTAGAGAACCACCATGCTAAATCACTAAATCACCACAGTATGCTGAGGAGATTGAAAATAATCCCTTGTCAACCAGTGCTAATTTCATTTAGCTACGTCACCCAGTATAGTCAGCTTATGCTACATAAGCGTTCATAGAATAGAGTTCAAGGCTCTTAACGACAGAAAGAAAATTGGCTCTTTGCACAAAGAAGACAAACTTATGAGAGAAGTCATTTTACGTGTCCCTGAGGAACAAATTAATCCATAAATGTTGGAAAATGGCCGTTCTGAAGAACATAGGACTTCATTTTAGTAAATGAGAGTGGAAATGTACAATAAGAAATGTTATGTCTTTTAGAATTTCTGTGTGGACTCATATAATTCAATTCATTAGAATTTTTATTAAATAGATGCTTATGTATGTACGCCTGTGAGTGTGTGTGTGTGTGTGTGTGTGTGTGTGTATTAGAGATTGTTGACAATATTCCATGATTCACTTGCCTTTCCTGAACTCCAGTTACTTCTATACATTATTTTGTAAAGGGGTTGAGTACATTCAGTCCTCTGAAACATCACATAAACATTATAGCAAAAATCATTACTGTCAAGGGATAACATCTGTCTAGCCTCTTGCAAATTATAAAAAATATCCTTGATTAATAACTTTTAAAGTAGGCAGAAAAAAATTTTGTTTTAAATTTTTAATGTTTTTCTTTTAAACTTTATTATAGAGGAAACTGAAAATCTAGAATGAAAAAAAAATCACAAGGGATGTAACAGGAATGAACTAGAGAAAAATTCTCTTTCTCAAACCATGGATTCTGTTCTCTTCATTGTTAATTCAATTTAACTTGGCTTTCAATTTTTTTTTCAACGTTTTATTTATTTTTTTTGGGGGGACAGAGAGAGACAGAGCATGAACAGGGGAGGGGCAGAGAGAGAGGGAGACACAGAATCGGAAACGGGCTCCAGGCTCTGAGCCATCAGCCCAGAGCCTGACGCGGGGCTCGAACTCACGGACCGCGAGATCGTGACCTGGCTGAAGTCGGACGCTTAACCGACTGCGCCACCCAGGCGCCCCTTAACTTGGCTTTCAAATATAGAGCCATGGGATGTAAATAACCAAATGCCTAATGGCTAATAGTACCTTGGCAAACAATCAGACGATGATATGAAAATGGCATGATACAATGGAAAGAATATCACACTGTAAACAAGGAACAAGACTGTGGTCCTAACTCCCCGATGACAAGCTATGTGCTATAACATCACTGTTAATACAACTGGGTGTAAGTCTACTCATCTTTAAAGAGCATAGTTAAGGCTTATGATCTCTGTTAGTTGATACTTCAAAAATTCTACAGTTTTTAAAAATTTCCTTATCTGACTTCACTCAATTCAAGGTATTTTATCTGACTTCACTCAATTCAAGGTATTTTATTTTAAACATTTAATCATCAGTGTCATGAAAGAGGTTAGATATTCCTAAGGATGCACACCCACGAACTTTAATTCTTTCATTAACATGCTCATTTTCAGAGATCTGGATACTTAATTTTTCTGAAAACGTTCTTGGAAATTCAGTGTTTGCTCTCTATAGGCAGATGCAAGTATGCTCAAATGTGTGAATCTATTCTGAAATTTTTACTTCATTTTGCCATAAATGGTTTGTGATACTTCAGTATCTGTGATTACTTTTTAGGTTAGGAAGAATATGACTAATGACTCGTTACCATCTGTGCAATCCGATGTCATGTATAATTCCTTGAAGTAATAAGTGATACTTACCAGTGTCTCAAATTCAGCATCTTGAATGGATTATGAGAGCATTAAGAAACTAAAACCTTACGTACCAGTGGGAATATCACATATCAGTTTTCTCAGAACTGAATTCCAAAAAGTCTTGCACAAACTCTCCATGATAGTCAAGTGAACATGTTACAAAAATGAACGTGCTTAAAGAAGTGAGTGTGTAGGGGGACTAGCTGACTCAGTGGATGGAGCATATGACCTTTGATCTTGGGGTTGTAAGTTCAAGCCCCATTGTTGGGTGTAGAGAGTACCTAAAGGTAAAATCATAGAATCTAAAAAAAATGACTATGTGAATATGAGGAAAATTAACAATATTGACAAATTCTCCCATGATGACATCAAACAAAGCTATTTATTAAAATGGAATACATAAATCTTAATAAGGAAAACATCAAAAAAGGCTGGGCACAACATTTCCTGGACTTTACCTCAGTTGTACTAATGAAGGGTTTAGTGTTTCTCAGTTTGGGGTTTGTCTCTCTTGTTTTTCACACAGATGTCCCTTTCTGTGAGAAGTAAACTCTAGTTTTTCACATAAATACCAAAATCTGTGCAGTTTGTAGCCAAGTGCTCGTCAGTTATTGGACACATAATTGTATGCTCTTTGTTCACACGCGTGGCCCATAACTGAATTTCATTCTCAAGTTTGGGGAAATTTCAATTTAATAATTTACAGACTGTATCTTAGATCACTTAGATTTAGTTCCAGGTGGATGTCACTAATAGATGTGACAGTGACAGTTTTAAATGGCTTATAACTAAAAGTAGTAAGTTTTATGTCTTGAACATTTTGGTGTTGAGTTTATTAATTTTCCTCACCTGATTAATGGAATATTTCTTAAACTTGGTAACATTGCGTGCTAAGAATGTGGCCACACAGTCTATTGATTCCAGATGAAGAACCAAACTCCATGACATTCCAACTATGGTATTTCAGACATGGCAGAGTTCAGGATCGGCTACTTGTGTCTGAAGACAGCCATGTGTTTTGAGGGTTTTAGATAAAGCAAAGTGCTCATGCTGAACAATCAATACTCTGGGTGCTCTGGTTTCAAAATTTGGTTGCAAATGATATGGCTTAGAAGGGACATATGAAGTGTTCTGAAAACCAATAAAGTACTAGGTGATGTAGATTGTTTCACTTAATCTGCATAATGAGCTGATGAGTTAGGTATTAATATTTTTATAGGGATTTAGGTAAAAAATCTTACCCCAAATCCTACAGCTTTTGCTTGGAAACACTGAGATTTACGACCTGGATTTCTGACTCTGCAAAGCTATGATTACATATGCTCAGCATTTCTCTTAGAAAGAAAATAATCAAACAATTAATATTTACTAAGTTGGAATCAAAATATGAGCTACAAGTCAGTCCATAATTCTTAATATAGGCCACCTTTCTTCAAATGAGATGTAGATGAGAGTCAGTGTATTAGAGATTGTAGCATGGGTTTTAGGATTCTATTAAACTACAAAACTGTACCCAATTAAGACCACATTCTTTACCATTAGTATATATCCCCTTTGTCCAACATAACAGAAAAGTGAATTTATTTCATCACATACTTTTTAATGTGTTCTGTTATTTGACAGAAATTATCCCCAGAACTTGACATTTTAAAAATGCAGGTAATTATGTTTTATAATGAGGAAATTTTCAACTGCCATGATGGACCTCAGAATGGAAATTACTGAACACATTGACTATTAAATTAGCACCCTGCCTTTAGAACATGGATAATTTTAATGTTCCTTCATTATTAAATTTAACCATAAGCAAAATACATACATGTTTGTTCCTCAATGTTTTCAGAAAGATGGATAAATATATGTACTAGTATTATCAAATAGAATCCAGAAGAAGAAAAATAAATCCTAAAGACAGAGTACTGGCACTAAAAATTAAATGTGAACGTGTCATTAAAAAATCGTCAGAGTATGCAGTGTGGAAGCAATTGGTCACATAATTCTCTTAGTTACACTTACATACAGGTACTAATCATTACCATGGTGACATTTTCCTTTTGAAGGTAGCAATATGTACTTATGGTTAAAAATTTAAAATAATAAAACATATACAAATGAATATTTATGTCTAAATACAAACTTTGTATGTATATTAATAGATCCATGCATGTCCCAGTAGCTTGCTAACGTACATCATAAGGAAAGAAAAACAATCAAAGCATTTATGAATTAACCTCTAATTACTTGGGAAACGATTTAGTTGTTCTTCTAATAATCAATAATTTTAAATATAAGAACTTGTACATAAAGGTCATTTTTCTGGTGAAGATTATCCTATACTTATTTTTTTGGTTTTCCAGAAAATATATCAAAACTGCCAGCCTTTTGAAAGCATGATATTCTACTTGTACTGCTAACTTGAGAAACTGTGTTCTTTGCCCTTTGTTCAAACTTTATTACAGGCCCTTTAATCAAGATTTTTGTGCCCTGTTCCAACTGTAGTTACAAAACAAGCCAGAGAACCCTACTGTTATAAAGGGAGTAGCAACTGATAAATGACAGACACAATAGCTGTGCCCATAAAGAAACAATGATGTCATAGTACATCGTATCCGAATAATTACTTGACCTTTGGGAATAAAAGTATTTTTTCCAGATATTATTGGAGGAAAGTGAATGTTTTTAAAAACCATAAATTATTGGGGTGCCAGGGTGGCTCAGTCAGCTAAGTGCCCGACTCTGGATTTCCACTCAGGTCAAGATCGCATGGTTCATGGGATTGAGCCCTACAATGGGCTCTGCACTGACAGCGGGAAGCCTATTTGGAATTCTCTCTCTCCCTCCTTCTCTGCCTCTCCACACTCACTCTCTCTCTCAAAATAAATAAAAATAAACATATAAATATATAAATATAAATAATATATTATACCTATAAATATATATATATATATATATATATATATATATATAACCATTATATATAATATATATATCAAAGAGTGTGAGACTTGCCCAACACATGACTTCTGACCACATGAAGTGTTTAAGTTCATCATAGACAAGGAGACAGAGTAGACAGAGAAAGGTATCTAAGGTAGAAATAAATAAAACATTCATTGTATTATCATTCAATGAAAATAGGGTTTCATATAAATTATGTTCATTTTTGACATTTTATCAATTTTCACTGCTAAACTATTGATATGATCTTCATATGCAATGATCACTTAAAGTGGAATTTTTATGGGGAAAAATCCCAGATTTTAATATAGAAAGATTTAAAAACAATAGTGTTCCAAATCAAAGGTTGTGAAATTGGGAATGGGTTGATATTAGAGAAAAATGTATGAAAAGTCTGTAGAACTGATCTGCATTGTCTTTGCAACTTTTCTGTACATCTAAAATTATTTTGTATTGATTTTTTATTAAAGCATATTGAAGTGTGGCCCAAAGAATAATATACCCAAGTTCCTGCCTAAAAAGTGACTTACTCTTCTGATATTTCTTACTTTGTGTTAAGGTTTGCCTGGTATATTCCTATAAAATGAGTAATTACTCTCCTACTCTTGGCCCAACCCCTGCTTTTCCCATTCCTAAGATATTCTTATTTCTAGAGGGCTGCTGGTCTGAGTGGTGACATTTCTCTTGCTTATCAAATTGGCTGAATTTAGTCTGGTTAAAAAAAGTTGGTTGGTGGGGGGACTTATTTTCAAATCTTCTGAAATCTCTTAAGATGTCCTTGCAGTATAATTCCTTTTTACATAAGTTGTATGAAAATTCACTTTCAAAAGAAACAAAAAATGATCTACCAAGTAGCAAATGAGGGCCTCAAGTACTCAAATTGTGGCCTCCAAATACTACTTTCCACCAAAAGGAAATGAGGCTGCTTAGAAATCCTTTCTTGGAAAGAAAACTGTAAAACAAATCTACTAAAGTGCTATAAAATAGGCTTGAGGTCCAACCTGAAAAGACCAAATAGCCAAATAATAGGTGATGAGAAAAAAATTTCTACAAATTCTTTCAGCCTAAAGAGAGGGAAAAAAATGGTATGAAAATGTCAGAATTATGCAACCTTGGATCAGTTCAATAGATAAATCATCAATAGTTGCTAACTTCACCAAAAGAAATATACCCACCCATCATATCCCTCCTGTTTGAAACAAAGTTGTATGAACGAGTCTTGCCAAGAAAAGAAATCATGACAAAATCTGAACAAGCCTATAAATGGGACACAATTTACAGGAAGAAGAGAAGACGATTTTATTTACCTTATGTGATAATGATTTTTTGAACAATATATTTCATCTCTAAATCTATAAATCTATATTTTTATCTATATCTATCTATCTATCATCTATCTATCTTTCTATCTAATATGTATTTTTCTCCTTATTTTATATTCCTGGCAATCAGCAAGTGGGGTAAGAATCCTAGATAGTCTGATTTCTAATGCAATTACAAGATCATCTCATTATGTTTTTATTCATATAAAACATATTAGTAGTAGTTCATATTAGTAGTATTTTATTTGTTTGAAAGTTCATAGTTAATGGATGTGCATCATTAATGTGAATAAACATACAAAAGTTGTAATACTCATTAAGCTGTTTACATCCTCTGTAACACAGACACATGCACACACACATTTTCCATTGTGCTAGTGTAATCACTGTACTTATAAATTCTGAACACATTACTATTTCCAATATAAAAAATGGCTTCTGATATATTGATTATATATATATATTGATTATAAATATATATATATATATATTTAGCTTGTTATAAAAATAATCTTGCATAGCTATTACATTAAATACTTTATTATTCTACTAATACTTATTTTCAGAACTAGGATATTGTATATCAGGCAATAATTTTATAGGCTGACTAGTATCTAAAGAAGAAATACATTTTCATCATTATTTTTAATTCAAAATTCCTATTAAAGAGAAACAACAGGTTTAATATAAATTTTCTGTCTATCCAGTACAAAGTATTTTCACTCAGAATTTTACAGGCCAGAGGTAGCGAGGAATCTTCAGAATAACAAACCATTCATAGGCAAAGAAAATTTCGACATGGAATTTCTTAATATAGAGTATGATGCATCTATAAAGGTATTTATCTATCTATATCTATCTATCTATCATCTATCTATCTATCTATCTATCTATCTATCTATTCTGTTTGCATTAGTACTGTGTATATGCAGGCTGAAATGATAGAATATGATGGCTATGCATTTACATGACCCCCTCTACTACCACAAACAAACATATGTATCAAAATTGTATGCAGATTAATAGAAAGACATGGGTTATTGGATTCTTATTTAACTGCTTTTGAAAGCTACGTCTGCTTCCTGCAGGGTCTAAGGTATGGAGACAGTTAAATAATAAGCCTTCCATCTTCTTAATAGTGAAATGTACTACAAGTAATATACAGTGTGGTTCTTTTATCAAGTCTATGTTCAATGTTTCAATGTGGAATTCTTTCATTTCTAGTGTCATTTGAAGTGTTTTGTTTCAACCTTGTTCGAAGTCATTCTTGTCCAGTACTTTATGTTCTGTTCTTCCATGTGCTACACTGCTAGAGCAATTCAGAATTAAATGATTTCCTCCAACCCTTCCCTCTATATTAAAGAAAAACAATAGTTTCTTGAAATTCCTCAGTTGCTATCACAAATGTTTTTCTGTTGCGCATTACTTTTAAATGTTTTTGCTCTAGATATGAGTAAACATATGATGAATTTGCTATCTACGTATTGTGAATGACCTTGCTAGCTCTCCGTGGGTGAAGCCTCAGAATTCACAATCCATCAGAATTACCAAAGGGCTACAAGGCTTTATAAACACTGCAAGATTTCTTCCAGTGAGAAAGCAAATTTATACTGAGTAAAACCTGAAAAAAGTCATCTTTGTATTCCTCATAGATATCCCCGTGGTTCCAGCAACTGGGGATCTATTGGTTAACCGTTTTTTTTACCCACTACATGTAGGCAACAGCAGTTCCATAATGATAAAGAGTCTCAAATTATCTTTTTATTGACTGTAATTACCACAATTATAGTAAAGCCTACGGACAACTGGAGATATATAATTACAACACATTTGTACTTAAAAATGGAGTTCCAATACTTAAAGATCAGTATTTAGTGGGAACCACTCTGAAATAAACCGCCACAAGTGGATTTATGCTAAATTATCCACAAAACTACCAGATGGTTAAAGATGTTTCAATTTTATTTTACAGAATATCAAGTGTAACACATCCAAATGGCACAGCCAAATTTAGAAGGAAACCGAATCCATGTTCAAGACTTTCAAAGTAATGCTTAGTCAGTTTTACAATACCTTGAAATCGATGTTGTTCAACTGGATGAATTTTATGTGAAAAGATTTAATCAGTTATATAAATAGTTCAAATTCATAAGGCTGAATTCCAAACCCGTTGTTCTTCCAACAACCTATTGAATTTAACTAAATTTTCCAATAGACATATTAGGAATTCTAGAGATTCTGTCTGGAGGATGCATTTGCTTCAGAATTTGTTCCATTCTCTAATCAAGTAATAAAAAGGCAAGTCAGGCATGGATTATAGCAGCTTAATTCAAAAGCAAAAGATACAGTATGGTTTTGTCATTCCAAAATGAACAAATCCATTAGGATTTGTAGTTCCTCAATGAAAGAAATACATTGAACAACCAACCCTTGAACAACATCGGTTTGAACAGTGCAGGCCCACTTACATATGGATTTTTCTCTGTGCATACAGTACAGTACTGTGAATATATTTTCCCTTTCTTGTGGTTTTCTTAATAGCATTTCCTTTTCTCTAGCTTACTTTATTCTAAGAACCCAGTACATAATGCATATAATATACCAAATATCTGTTATATATCTGTTATTATATAATATATATATTATATATATAATGCATTTAATATACCAAATATCTGTTAATCAGCTTATCAGTTTATGTTATCAATAATGCTTTTAGTCAAATGGGCTATTCAGTTTTGCGGGATCCAAAAGTTATATATGGATTTTTGACTGTGAAGGGGGTCAGCACCCCTACTGCCTGCATTGGTTAGGAGTCAACTGTATCTCCAAGGCGATCAAAGGTTAGATTTCACACATATTCATTACCTGTATTCTTTCACTTAGGATCATGCCAAATTTCTGTGTATTAGACATAAATGATTGTGACTGGATCATGACAAATTATTTTTACTAAGTATTTTAGTTTGAAGCTATTTTGGGGTAAAATAGCTTCTCTTCTATCGGACCCATTTGATAGTATATCTAGTAATGGCCAATCACTTTCATAGTTTCGCCTATTGCAGAGCATATGCAAAAAACTATATAGGGGTGCCTGGGTGTCTCATTTGGTTAAGGGTCTGACTTCGGCTCAGGTCATGGTCTCGAGGTTCGTGAGTTCAAACCCTGTGCTGGGCTCTGTGCTGACAGCTCAGAGTCTGGAGCCTGCTTCAGATTCTCCGTTTCTCTCTTCCCTTCCCCCACCCTGTCTCTTTTTCTCTCTTAAAAATAAATAAACGTTAAAAAAAAAAGAAAGAAAGCTACATAGAAAAGGAGGATGTCCATAAAAGTACAGGATCCAAGAATTTGCTGTGTTACACCAACACCTCTCACAACATGTATCTACTCTCCATTTTACTCATCTTTCCCCACTCCCAAACCACCCTACTACCCAGAGCTTCATTTCAGTAAGTTTGCCTTTTGTTCCTGCTCTATCTATTTACTGGAGTCTTTTCCGACTATATAATTCCTCGGTTTTCTCTCTACTGAATTTGGTGTCCTTTCTAATTTAAGCACAGCATGACTGATTTGGGCTTAGACATTAAGAACTTGTTTTTAATTTCTCCTCCATTTCTAATAAGTAGTATTTTCTCTTAACCGATCTGCATGGCACAGGCAAAGCTATGTATGTTTACATTCAGCTACTTTTCAGTGCTGCACAAAGTGGGGGAAATAAGTCAAATTACATGTTAGAGAATAATGTGTTTTTCCTCAGTTTGAAACCACAGAGCTAGTTAAGGCAGTGTTTTCCTCCCAATATGCTTGTGGCAATGTTTTGCTTCTATTTGGGATTTTAGCACTGGCGAAAAATAGTTGAAGACATTAGAATCATCTTGTTAAAATGACTACACAGCATTCTTTGCCAAGCACTTATTTTAGGAATTTAAGACGTATTAAGAGGTCACTCATGGATTTTACTATGTGCATGCTTCTGGAATTTAGTTAAGTTCCCGAGTATCTAAATTGAGAGAAAATCCTCCCACTACCTTTTAACATGGCTTAATACTATAAATACACTATGCACTATGACAGAAATAAGATGTTTTAAAACAACACATTCTTAAGGACATTGGCTAGGTTCTTTTCCCGTTCTGAGCAATATTGGAATCTTAATAAAGATGATGAATTAAGGGATAATTGCTACAGAACTTAGGATAGTTCTGGCTTCTGAATAGATAATAAAAGTTCAATACATATTTGTAGAATAGATAAATTAAAGAGCTTCGTAATGCAAGTGAATAACCATTTAAATAATAGCACAAAATCAGAATCATATAGAAGTTGTTTACATGAAAGAAAACACAATTATATACCAGTTTTGTATAAAGTGAGTTTAATTTTTAACAGCCAAACCCCCTGTACAGTTAGTAAAAATCATTTAAAAAGGGTATTTTATTCCCCTTTTTAGTCATTTTGTACAGTATTAATCAAATTCTGATGCATCGTCTAATGTTCTTGTCCAGCAGCAATCTCCATCAGACTGGCCAGTTGAATTTAGTGTCAGGATTTTAGATCTCAGCCACCAAAATTTTTCAATTCCTACTTGCTCAAGCAGTGAATTTTATTAACGCTTTCTAGAACGCACACCGTTCTGGCCTTTAAGAAACTACGTCCTCTAAAATGCATGATTCCTTTTCTGTGGAAATCCCTTTTTCTGTTCTCTTCTCCTGAACTTCTCCCTCAATGTCTACTTTTCTTCAGTATCCTCAAGCCTACTTGAATTGTGAGATAATTTAATTCCCCCTTTGGTGGGGAAAGAAAGATACATTGCAAGGATGAATGTGACTTGATTTAAAAATGAAAAGAACTTAGCTTCTTCTCAGACATCAGCACTTTCTCCCCCCAAATCCCAACCAATATCTCACACCACGCAGGTTACAATTTTAATAGGTAACCACATCAGTCATTTGTCAAACTGCATTACAGGTTGAACTGTGTGTGTAATTAGTTATATAAATAGTTATGTGTGAACCTACGTGGTTTTATATATACACACACATACATATCTATATGCATATACATGCATAAACACATACACACATACATATATATGCATATATATAGATATATATTTATATCTATATATATGATATCTATGGTTACTAATAAATAGAAATAACTGCATGCCTACATGAAAATACTTATTCATTCTTGATCATGATTTTATTGCAATCTATTAAAGTTGTATGCGTAGCTAGTAAGACTTGGAGTTATAATAGCAAGTGTATTGACATTTGAAGCCTCTGATACAGTGTCCCCCAGCCTCCTTGCCTTGAATTTGTATCTTTCATAAAAGACTTTTACTGAAGAAAAAATGGTGGGAACAGGGGACTACATCCAAGTGCCTGTGACATGTTTCCTGATTGAATCCTCTCATAAGAAAGGCCGTGCTTCGGTTTTGAACTTGTTGAGCCTTCCTTGAAGAGAGAACTAAAGAGGAGAAAACATAGTTTTTTCCTTGCCACATTTTTCCTCAAGCAATTCTTCCAGCTGGAGGCCCAGTTCCACAGACCTCTCATATTTTGCAAGGAGTCGTTTCAAACAGCTTTTTACATTTTATTTGATGTTATACCACACGTTGCTACTTTCCTTTAGTTGCAGTATTTTCCCAAACCTCCAACTATTCAGAAGACTACTGATCTCACTGGGTACCATGAGAGATTTTCCATCAAATGTTGCCTTTGATCTGCAGGGAAAAGTGGAAAGTTAATAACTGTTTGAAACTATATTATCTGACATTGTGGAAGTCAATGCTTATCTTTCTATCAAATGCTGCCTTTCCAAAGAGTGAGCACGGCTTCGCAAAGCTGGTATTCTACTCACCCGCATGACATGGGGATAGTTTTTAAGTAATTCTGAATTTCAGTTTTCTCATCTGGAAAGGGGAGTGACAGATTAATTGCAATTAGTGTAAGCATTTGAGGGTATTCCTTTGATGGGTCATCAAGAGTAGAGAATCCACAGATAATGCTACCTGAAAACTCCTGAGTTCTTGGCTCTTGTCACCGATTCCAGGTGGAGCCCAGGATGAGGGGTGGGAAACACAGACCGAGCAGTGGTTCTACAGGTCTCTTCTTCTCTTACTCCTCTTTGTGTTGTTGTGGTTTTGTGTTGTTGTGTTATGCCTGTCATGTTTTTCTGGGTAACGTTTTGTTGCCTTTTCCAGTTTTGTTAAATATACTATCTTAGTTTATTTTACTTCTATTATCTTACCCAGGTGACATATTTCCTCCTGCATAATTCATCCCCTCCCTAGACAGTCCCTCTAGTACATTTTGCCCATTCAGCACAGAAGCTCTTCCATAATGAAGTTGTCTGTGGTGCTTTATTATATCTTAAATAAGAAAGACCCGGAAAGATACTTCAAACATGGAAGAACTAAGAAAACAACTTATTGAGGAAGGAAAGTAATTGACACGATGAAGTAAGAGGCTAGTCAGTATACCAATTAATCAGGAATTAATCAGGAAAGATCTTAAAAGGGAGAGGAAGGAAAGAATGCCAAAAAGTGAACAAAAACTGAAGTACTTGCAGTTAAACCTAAATAAATTGTATAAAGTTTAAGCTGAAATCTAAGAATTATAAGAAAGAAAACAAATTAAAAACATGGTTTTAGCTTACAAATATAACCACTAATTATTCTAACACAGGAAAGAATGTGACTCGGGAACCAGAAGTAGAAGTTACCAAAGATCTTATCTTGGCAGGCATGATTCGTATTTAATTTAGCATTTTGATTAAAAAAAATATATAAAACTACCACATATGAGCAATGGAGAAGGCACAGACATTTTAAAATTGCTTGCAAGAGCAAGAGTAACATAGGGGAAAGGGAATAGTAACAATAAAGAAAGCATAGTAAATAGTAAACATCCTATAAATATCAAGTAGGAATGGGATTGGGGGGAATAGACCAGTCATAACCATAAATAAGTTTTGCTTTTGATTATGTAACAATCACAACCTTCAAAAACAAAAACAAAAACAAAAAACAAAACTAGATGCTATGTAAAACAAATCTATCTTAAACAGAAAGATAGGGAAACAATGTAGCAGGTGAAAAGAGAGTGGTAGCTGTAGGCAAATATTTTGAAATGGAAGAACCTCCAGACACCAGCTTGCTACTAGAAAAGGCAATGAGTAGTTTTGCACCATTGGTGTTATAGAAAAAATACATACATATAGATATTCACACATAATACACTTATGTCAACTTTTAAATACCAAGGCATATACATAAATAAATTCAAGAAATAAAAAGTTCGGTATTGATGTATCTTAAGCTGCTTGCAGAAATACAAGAAGAAGACGGGTGATAGGTATCACCATTATTGCTCTAGACACAACTCTATTCTTATTTCTACAACTAGTATGCAGATGTGTATTACTTTCACATTTCAAAAAGTTCATTTAAACAAGAGATCTTGGGGTGTCTGGGTGGCTCAGTCAGTTAAGCGTCCAACTCTCGATCTTGGCTCAGGACATGATCTCACGGTTTGTGAGTTCAAGCCCATGACGGGCTCTGTACTGATAGCATGGAGTCTGTTTGGGATTCTCTCTCCATCTCTCTCTCTGTCCCTCCACAGCTCACACTTTCTCCTTCTCCCAAAAATAAATAAATAAATGAATGAACCAAAGAGGTATTTAAGGACTGTGACACTGTTGGAATTTATTGTTAGGTAATGGTCTGATCGGATAATGCGCATTGTGTAATTGCAATGTCCTTTCAGTTTGGTTTGATATAATTTAAAATGATATACACAACACAAGTAGAAGCTCACTCTTATGTATTGTGCCCTTCTTGTTACTTGCTAGTTTTGAGGAATAATCTTATGATATATTTAAACACTTGTCAGTTACCCATGTAGATGCCTATAAAGACTTTGAGGAATATAGGCATTAATCTCATTGGTCTCAAATGGTATAAATGAGGTAGAAACTGTGGGACAAATTCTTTGGTTGTGCTGGAGTACTTTCCAATGCTTCTCTGATATCTTCCATTGAGAAGGGCACACAAATATTGTATTGTCACAGTCCAGAATAAAGAGCCATTTGGATTAAACAGAAACTATAGTAAACAAAATCATTAAAAAACTTGAAACAGGGGAGCCTGGGTGGCTCAGTTAAGTGTCCAACTCTTGATTTCAGCTCAGGTCATGATCTCATGGTTCATGTGATTGAGCCCAGTGTTAGGCTCTGTGCTGATAGCAGCAGAGCCTGCTTGAGATTCTTGTTCTCTCCTTCTCTCTGCCCCTCCCCCCCCACTCACGCCCTCTCTCTCTGAACTAAGTAAATAAACTTAAAAAAATCTTGGAACAGAAGTTGAATACTTCAGCTATGAATGAAAACTCACTTAAAATAGAAAAGAAAAACATGGTGGAATACAAAGAGCTATGAAAGTTTTGAAAATGGACCTAATTTACAAACAGAAAATAAGTTTCTGTTCATATGTTTACTGAATAAAACATGATCTATTATTAATATAATGTATGTTCAATTATTTCATTTATAATAATTATATTATTTACAAACCTTGTTTTTTTTTTCTCCAGAAGAGTGAAAGCATTATGCAAAATCCATGCACTAGATCAAGACCAAAAAAGTAGTAAGACAAATACGGATCAAGGAAAGGAGACCAATGAAAGATCAATAGAATAGAGAAATACAGAGAGAAATTTTAGTAAGTGGTCCATATATTGCTGTAAATAGTTCAGACTCAAATCTATTATATAATTGTACTTTCCAAAAGTCAATAAAGTACAAAATCACCATTGGTCATGTGAATTAAATTTTCCATAAATAAAGAAAAAAAATCTATCATGTATTTATTTTAAGACCATAAATATCCTTAACAGTGAGAACTCTAATTTTTGCCTTAGGTGGGTCTTGAGCTGCATCAATAGATACCATTGTGTAATTAGTAACTAATCCAGAAACTCTTTGTAGTAAATATGACAAGGATTTGTATATTTGTGTCTAAAATTCCCTCTGTGAGGAATTATGCCATAGAGTCAAAACACATTCTAGGAAAAGTTGTGTTTATGGTGGAAATGTTTCCGTGGCTGGAATGTGAAGGATGTCAACCTGGCATGGGGTGTGGTTCAAGTACACAGCCTGTGGTTTGACCCCATCCTTATTTAGCTTTTCTTCTATAAACATTACTGAGTTCAGTGTGTCTCTGAAACCTCATATGTTGAAGTCTTAAAACTCAGTATCTCAGAATGTGAACTTGAAATAGGGTCATTGCAGATATAGTCATTTAAAATGTTATTATTGTGGGTGGGCCTTAATCAACTATGACTGGTATCCTGAAAAGGAGAAATTTGGACACGGACACAGATACACATAGAGAGAAGACAATTTGAGGAGACAGAGAGAATACCATGTGATGATGAAGGCAGATGAGTTGATGTTTCTACAAGTCAAGAAACCAATCTTGATAACACTTTGATCTTGTCCTTCTAGCCCTCAGAGCTGTGAGACAATACAGTTCTGTTGTGTAAGTCACCCAGTTTGTAGTAGTTTGTTACAACAACTCTAGGAAAATAATACAACCATGCTTTTGATAAATATTGTGTTGCTGTGTTTTTGAGGTCGTGTTGCTGTGTTTTTGAGGATGTAAATTCTGAGACATACCTAGAGATGAGTGTTCTGTGTTGCAAGATAATTCCCTGTGTTTTATCTTTCTGCAACCCTACTGATATGCTTTACTAGGGCAAGTATTTTCGTCTTTTTATTTGTTGATATAATCCAAGAGACCTGAATGGTATGTTTGGCATATGGTTGACACTCAATAGATATTTGTTGCATGAATGACTGAATCCTCTTATGAGAGTTGAAGGATCTAACCATTACTTCTCCATGAGTAGACTGCTATTCAACCATATCACAGATGTAGACCAAGGGAATACTTATCAGCAGTTCCAAAAGATTTCCTCAGCAAATAGTTATGGGTCAGACCCATAAGGGAAAATATTAAACTGAGCCTCTAAACTCCCATATTAAAGAGAACACCAGAATGCTGTTTCCAAAATTTGTTTCATATCCATCATTGAAACCAGATGTATGAAGGAATATTGAGAAATAAAAGCCACAATGGAACATAAGCTTGGAAATTTTCTGCACGTATCTTTGTCTAATCATTTAGAAGATGCCTTTAGATAGAGTTTTTACTCGTCCATCTCTCCAGAAGCTATAAAAATAATTGGACTTATACATAACCTAGAAAATCTCAAGAGGTACACGTAAAATCAACTGTTGTTACCTCATTGCAAAAGAAAAATACGAATGCACCTGACTTTTGCACAACTGCTAAGCAGAAAATAGGGGAAAAAATCCACACATTTAGTTTTTATAATTGTACCGTTGCAATATAGTGGGGGTAATGAGAGTATAGATGGTTCTTGACTTAACAATGGTAGGGCAAATTGATTTTTCAACTTTGCAGTGGTACAGAAGCAAAAATGAGATGTATTTAGTAGAAATCATACATCAAATATTGAGTGTGGATCATTTGCCAGGCTAGTGATATGTCATCCAATCCTCTCTCGTGATGCTGGTCGGCAGAAGACAGTGCTGCGTCCAGTCAGCTACCTGATCAGGAAGGCAAGTGACTGGTACACTTACAACCATCTGTACCCATAAAATCACTCTGTTTCTCACTGTCAGTACAGTATGAGGTAAATTACATGAAATAGTCAACACTTAAATATAAAAAGGGATTTGAGTTACATAATTGTTGCCAAACTGTGGGCTGATGTAAGTATTCAGAGCATGCCTAAGTTAGGCTAGGCTCACCTATGTGATTTGTAGGTGTACTAAAGGCATTTTTCATTTAGGGTATTTTCAACTCACGATGGATTTATCAGGATAACTTCATCTTCAATTGAGGTAGATCTGCAGTTAATTTGATCTGCCATTATGATCCAGAAAAGGATCTTGAATCAGGGTGAGTGCTGATAGCTCAAAGTTTTGACTGTAACTCCACTCGACATAAGAAGATGCCTAATGGGAAGGGAAAAAAAAAAATCCCTTGTTTTAGTTGTTCTCAGCCAATTTTCTGATTTGTTGAGACTATTCCTGATATTCCTGATTTATAGCTTTCTTTACTGAAGCTTCTGTAAGGATCTAGGCTGAATTTGTACAGCTTAATTTCTGTTGGAGACAAGATCAATGAAGATTAATAGATAATGAGAGGAACATTATGTGATTTTTACTGTGATTAAGTCATAATAAAAAAAATAAAGTGGTCTGAGGTGGAATAGACATGTTTAAATCTCATCTATATCTCAATTAAAATAGTATGGTAGTGATGATATTAGAAATGCATTTGACTTGGGGCGCCTGGGTGGCGCAGTCGGTTAAGCGTCCGGCTTCAGCCAGGTCACGATCTCACGGTCCGTGAGTTCGAGCCCCGCGTCGGGCTCTGTGCTGATGGCTCAGAGCCTGGAGCCTGTTTCCGATTCTGTGTCTCCCTCTCTCTCTGCCCCTCCCCCGTTCATGCTCTGTCTCTCTCTGTCCCAAAAATAAATAAACGTTGAAAAAAAATTAAAAAAAAAAAAAGAAATGCATTTGACTTGATTCTGAGTAAAAGTTCCTACTGCTTTCAAAACAGTTTGGAATAAGGAGTAGTTTCCTGACAATGAAAATCATCATACAGAAGAGTTTTTGTATACTTTGCAAAGTATTTTCTATTTGTGTAGGACAATAGTCTGTAACTAGATGTTTTTCATATGAAAACACTTTGAAAAATGCCCAAACATATCTAAAAATAATTGACTGTGTCATCTTTAAATAGAAAAATAAAAGATGTGTGTAATTGGATATGGTTTATGGATGAAAATAAGAAAAAAATAGTGAAGATTGTTTTAAGAAAAATATGATTTAAAATCAAGCAGATCTGAGATCAAATATTGACTCCACTTACAAGTAATTTTTATCATGTTCATATTATTTCACTTCTTGGAGCCTCAGTTTATGGACAAGGGAGGCAAATAATGCTCTAATACAGTGTGTGTGTGTGTGTGTGTGTGTGTGTGAGAGAGAGAGAGAGAGAGAGAGAGAGAGAGAGAGTATTGAGGACTGTATATAATGCTCAGTGTCTTAAGGTGTGGCTCTTTAATAAATAGGAGCTCTTTATGTTAATTAATTATATTGATAACCACGGTCTAAGCCCAAAAGTGTTGGAGTTACTAATCTAAGTGTGTCTTCAGCTTGGAGTAAGGTCCTTGCATCTGGATATCTGAGCAAGCCAGAAGAGCTATTCGGTGGGAAAGTAAAAGTGATATCAACATACAAGTGGGTCAAGCAAAACCTGAACTTTTAAAGAAAACACATATTTAAAATAAACAAAATATCAGATATGAAGACTAAAAGAAGTACTGTGTTAACTCAACCCCCAATATACAAGTGTATATATATATATATATATATATACAAATATATATGTATATATACATACATATGTATATGTGTGTACACACACACACACACACACACACACACACACAAAGAATTGCAAAGGTCCAAGGGAGTGGAAAACAGAAACAGGAAACCTTAGAGCAGCAGATTGCAGAACAAAATAACAGGAAGGTTATGGCTTAAGAAGAAAAACCCAGTCACTGTTGCCTGTGTGGAATAATCAGCAAATGGAAAATATTCTAGGATGGAACATCAGGAATTGTAAGTGTAAGAAGAAGCACATTGCATGGTTTATAGGTGGATGGGAAAGGGTACTTCATTTTTTTGACTTCCATTAGACTCAGGGATATACAGTATTCAGTCACAGGAAGAAAACTAATTTTACAAAACACTATGACCAGCAGTAAGTGTGCATCCTCCTGCTAAGATTCCTATTATTGTTGGGCCCCAAATTTTGGATGTGGGAGAAAGAACTTTAATTTGAATATATATTTAAGGACTAAACCCTAATTCTACTATACTTCTTAGAATTTCCACTGTGCTCCTCCTATTAAGATACAGAAGGAGAATAAATTAAGACATTCCATTTGTGGCAACATTTTGCGAGTCCAGACTCCTTGCACTCCTTTCCACCTGGAAAGATAGAAGTAGAGAATCTTTTCAGGAGAGAATCTATTCCCAAGTGACTTGGGTATGCTCTTCGGCATCATTCTGATTTTCTTCCGGACAATGTGTCTTCAGGTAAAGTGTCCGATGGAGTATGAGGGAGAGCTTAGAATTTATGATCAGAGGGGATAGCCATGATTTATGGCATCCCTTCACATTCTTCCCTCTTCCCCTTTCTCTTACCTTGAACGTGATTATGAATCATTAACAATCATCTAGAGAATAGGAGATAAGGACCATACCAGAATCAAAAAGTGAGCTGGCAAAGTTTTCCTCTTTTCTGAACGCTAGAATAATGTTATAGGTTTGGAATTATCTTCTTTCTTGATCATTTCATAAAATTGACTGAACATATGGATTTTTCAGTGACAACTGTTGAAACTACTGATTCAATTTGGTTAGTATTGATAAGGAAGTTCAGCTTTTATGTGTGACTGAGAAAGTTTTGTGTATGTGTACATTATTGGAAATTACCTATTTATCTATTTTCAATAGGCATTTCTACTTAATATCTATTCAATTTGCAGTCCTATTTTATATTCTCAAAATTATCGTTCTTAGCTGTACTTTATTTTTTAATTTGTCTTGAGATCTTAAAAATATTATTAATCCTGTCAAAGAGTCAATCTTGTTTTTTTTTTTCTTTCCCTTCCTCTACCTCCTTCTCCTTATTCTTTTTCTTTTATCTCCCTATTTTATTTTCTTCGATTTTCTTTATTTCTTCTCCAATAATTTACTATTTTTTCTATGTTCTAAGGGTTATTTTTTTAATTTTTGGAACTTTTACTTTCAATCTTTTCTTCTTTTAAAATTTTACATTTAAGGATAAATTATTCCCATCTACTATTTGTTTACATCACACTAGTTTAAAATGTAGCATTTTCACTGTCACTTATATCAAAATATACAAAATGATATAATATTCTTCCTCTGTTTATTATTTAAAGAAAATTATTTTCTTTATTTTTTAATAATATCTGTGTACTGTCATAACTCCCCAGGTATTTCCAGAAATAGCATTGTGCCTCTAATAATAGTGCTAATTAATTCCAAAATATCCTGTAGGTTGTGTGAGAGCTGATGAGTCAATTTATACTAGCATATATTAGCCAATTTCTTGATATGTATTATGGAAAAATACAATTATAAACTTAAAAAAAAGTGATATACAGCGCCACACAATGACATTTTTTAACTCTGTGTCCCTATGTTCTTTCTACATTTTTTAGTCTCATTGTTTTCTTATCAAAAACTTTGTGGGGGCGCCTGGGTGGCTCAGTTGGTCGACTTGGCTCAGGTCATGATCTCGCGGTCCATGAGTTCGAGCCCCGCGTCGGGCTCTGTGCTGACAGCTCAGAGCCTGGAGCCTGTTTCAGATTTTGTGTCTCCCTCTCTCTGACCCTCCCACGTTCATGCTTTGTCTCTCTCTGTCTCAAAAATAAATAAACGTTAAAAAAAATAAAAATAAAAACTTGTTTGTGATAATATTTTTCAGGTTTGGGGGAAAGAATAAATTAGATGTTTTATGTAAAGCTTTTTTCCAGCTATAAAGTACTATGAAGTTTAAAATAACAAAATGACATGTTTCAGAAAAATGAAAAGCTTAAGGTCTTAATAAAATACAGTAGTTTGGTCATGAATACTGAATGCTTTGGTATCATGGTGAAAAGTAGAACACTGAACCCCAGACCCTTCTATTATAGAATGTGGTTCAGAAAGTATAAACTGAGACATAAAGAAAATGTTACACAGCACAGGTCTTTACAAGAAGCAGTTGTCAAAAACTGTGAAGGGTTTGAGGTTTCATCCTATTTGCAAGATAACAAGTTACCTTCCCAGTTTCAAAGTGTTAGAGACACCTGGGTCAGGGACAAAGAACATGATTACTCACAGAAAGCATGAGTTTCATGTTCAGATCACCCCCCCCTTCCCTGAGCTCTCAGTTCACTTGGGGCAATGTTAAATACCCTAGCTGAATGCTATCCACACAGTGGGACAGGGTCACGGCCAAAGAACCCCAAGTTTAGGAAACTCCAATTTAGAAGGGGGCTATATGCAAACCTGCCCAATATTTCCCAAGAGATAGGCATTACTTTTATTATCCTGATCTGGAAACAAAAATATGCCCTTTGTTCCAGAAGGAGATAATATATCTATGTTCCAAAGTTATTTGCTACACAAACATCCCTGAAATAAATATTCTGGAACATGGACTGTCAATGATGCTTCACAAGGTCTTTAGAACTGCAAGAGAGCCACTGAGAATTATCCCTCAACAAGAGTATTCAGTATACATTTGTGCTCATTAATAACAGTGATCTTTCTTTTTTTTTAAAGAAAAAAAATTAATGTTTATTTATTTTTGAGAGAGAGAGAGAGAAAGAGAAGTGGGGGAAGGACATAGAGAGGCAGGGGGACACAGAATCCAAAGCAGACTCTAGGCTCTGAGCTGTCAGCATAGAGCGGGACTAGGGGCTCAAACTCATGAACTGCGAGATCATGACCTGAGTGAAAGTCGGACGCTTGACCAACTGAGGCACCCAGGTGCCCCTTATTACACTTATCGTTCTTATTGAAAATCTTATATGTAATTTTCCTAGAAAGCATACAAATGAATATAGATTCTATAAGGAATATTTTGGGAAATAAGATTTTGACATTTATTTCTGTTTACTCATAAGTATGACAATCTTGGATATGAATTACATGACTGGAGAGTCAAGAAATAATCATATGATTCATAACAAAGGATGACATTTATTTGTAATTTCTAAACGAAATGACATTCATCATTTCTCCTGCAATACCTTTTCATCTTGGAATGAGATCACATCATCTATGGCATTTCATGTCAGAGATGGAATAAAAACAATCTAAATGAATGTCTTCTGCTTGTAAAATCTGATAGCTAGTATCAGATAATATGAATTGCACATTCTCAAAAAGGAGTTAACAGATTAGTAAGAGCATTTTGGACATACTTAGTACATAAATGATTAATCCATGCTAAAATATAAATCACTGACAAAGGCTTGTCACCAGTCAGTATAATATTGCTAATTGCCCATTTCAAGGAATTACCCAAGTGCAAGAATTTCCCTGACATTTTCTTCAGGCAAGGCAATTGAGAGAAATCTATTTAGTCTCTTTGCAATTTTCCTTTTATGTAAAAGAACTTCATTTACACCCTCTTTATGTAGTAATCCCACTGATCCTCAAGCTGGCTTCCTTTCTTTAATATGCTGTTAGAACTTCCTAAATTCACTTTCAAGACCACTATCTAGTGATTCTCTATTTATTTTCATTCCGCTTGACTTCAGGTTTTGTTTCCATATGAACAAAGAGATCCAAAGAGAGTTACCTGAAGAAAGAGTCTCTGATATGTTTTTGGAGTACAGCTGAGGACACGAATCTAAGCTTGACCTTGTGTCATTTCAAGGGCTCTACACATTGAAAAGCAAATTAAGTTGATAGCAAATTCAAACTTGAATGAGTTGTAGACTTAAATCATTAGAAAAAGGGTTTCATCTTGCATTAACAGTCTCTGAAATGTCCTGTGACAAATAGATGGCCCAAGATTTTAAACCATAATATGAATGACAGTATCAGTGGCTGAAAGCTTTGCAAGATATTTAATGGGGAATCAACTGAATACAGATTAACATAATCTCAGATAATTTAATTTTGATGTGACTCTACAGCAATATTATGTATTAAGGGTATGTGTTAATTTGTTTTTAAACAAACCGCCCTGCTCAAGAACACAATAAATTATCTCAGTAGTGATTTATATAAGACAGACATGGGACATTTACTTGACAGGAAAAATATGAGCCAACAACGCACTGAGAAACATAGCATGTCTAATTGAAACTTACACATCATTATTAAGAGCATAATGTGAGAATTAAAAAAAATGATAATCTTTGATAAAGCTCCAGTGGCCACTAAATCTGGAAAACAATATTGCTCTCAGGTCCCAGGATTCCAATTTCTCTTGAAGAAAAAATATGCAAAACAAGTGTTATCTTAAAGTATTTGAAGCCCAGAATAAAGAGACTAGACTTAGTGTGGATGACTCTCCTGAGAAAAATAAGGGAGTTATACAGAAGCAGTTTCCAACTAAAAATTAAAAAGATTGTTCTAATGGTGAGAAATCTAAGCATAATGATGAAATGGATTGCTTACTGAGAAGTTACCATCAGCAGAGTTATTTGCGATATGCTAAATTATTCCTCACCATCTCATGACTCTTGGCCTGCGGAAATTCCTTTCCTGATATTCTGTATTTCTGTGACAGTAGATGTGTAGACCTTAAAAATCTCCTTCTTGATACTATTTTTCTTTTATTTTTTCAACAGGAACAATACAAAGCAACATTTTTCAAAACAAAGCTGAAGATAATGGTAAATGGTAAGAGGACATTAATATCAGAAGTATGGTTCAAATAATGATTGTTAACTTAATTCACTTTTTGCACTTGGATTGATATGCTTGTATGACACTAACATTACATTTAAATAGTCACATTGCTGGGGCAGCTGGGTGGCTCAGTCGGTGAAGCATCTGACTTTGGCTCAAGTCATGATCTCGCGGTTCCTGAGTTGGAGCCCTGTGTCTGGCTCTGTGAAGACAGCTTGAAGCCTGGAGCCTGTTGTGGATTCTGTGTCTCCCTCTCTCTCCCCCATCTGCCCCACTCGTGCTCCGTCTCTCTCTGTCTCTCAGAAATAAATAAAAACATTAAAAAGAGGTTTTTTTGAAAGAAATAGTTAAATTGCAATCAGCTTTTTTTTTAAGTCACCAAGACAAAATTAAGTTTATGGGGGGTAAAATTTTTTAGCATTGTGTTTTACATTTTGTTGGATAATAGTATTTAGGACTAATAATACTTTTAAAGCCTAGATTTGTGGGGCACTGGGGTGGCTCAGAATGTTAAGCGTCTGACTTAGGCTCAGGTCATGATCTTGCGGTTCGTGGGTTCAAGCCCCACATTGGGCTCTATACTAACAGCTCAGAGCTTGGAGCCTGCTTCAGATTCTGTGTCTCCCTCTCTCTCTCTCTCCCTCCCCCCACCCCAGCTCACACTCTGTCTCTCTCAAAAATAAATAAGGACTGAAAAAAAAAATTTTTTAAGCCTAAATTTGTAAGGATCAGCAACTAGGTGCATAATGTTTCTTGCATATCAGGGTATGATTTCAGAGAGTGATTTGTGCCATCATCCTCTGGTAGCATAAACTCTTCCTTCCACCTCTCCTATGGCGGTTGATTGACTGCTTATTTCTGCCTCACTGCTTTTCTGCATGCACAGCCCCTGGTCCTATAATGATGTTAGGTCAAGGCTACATTGTCCAAGTCCTCACAATCACTACTCGCTATTTTCCAGATAGCTAGGGTGTAAACACTGAGAACAGCAAGAAACAAAATCAGCAGAATTTCTTCTTTACAGCACTGGAATGATGCATCAAAAATATATTGGTTTCAGTTGATGGTTGCATTTGTTATCTACTGCTGTATTAAAAAAAAAAGTGATCTCGCCATTTAACGGTTTAAGACAGCAAACATTTATTACCCCACAGTTTCTGAGGGACAGGAATCCAGGTGTCACTTAGTGGGTTCCCCCTGGCTCGAAGTCTGTTAGGATTTTATGGTTATACTGTTGGCAGGGGCTGTGGACATATCTAAAAGCTCAACTGGAAGGAAATTGTCTGCGTCTAAACTCACTCTCATAACCGTTGGCTAGTTTTAGTCTCTTGTTACCTGGACATCTGCACAGGGCTGTTTCATGAGACAGTGGCTGGCTATCCTGCAACGTGATGATTGGCGTCCACCAGGAAGAGAGAATGAGAGAATCTAACAGAGAATGTTAGAGAATGAAAGAGAAACCAAGATGAACAGCTGAGAATCAGGAGATGGAGGTTTCTGGTAGCCATCTGAGCGTCTGCTTGCCACGTGGTCTTCTAATCTTTGAATCTCTGGATTCCTGCTCAAAGTAGTTGTTAGGAGCCAAGCTCCTAGGCCCTATGGAATGAGAGTTGGCGCAAAGAACCACTCGGCACTCCGATTTCGGCAGAGAGTCTTTACTGGTGCACCAGGGCTCCCCAGTGTTAGAAAGCGGGAGAGCCCCGATATACGGGGTTACAGGTCTTTTATACCATTTTGAGTTACATTTGCATACAGGCTGGTGGTAGGCTCTCTGCTCGGTGGTGGTTAGGGTTGGGGGTAATTTCGTCCTGGGAAAGCTTGGGAAATGGAGTTTCTCTCGGCAGATGCAACTTGGAGCCCGGGTGCGAAGCGGCAGGGGACCTCCGGTTTGGGAGCGTAAGCAGGTTTACAGAAGCGAGATGAAAGTGGTCATCGTTATTTATGTGACAACCTGTTCCTGTCTTGCGTAGGGAAAGGTGGGGGTACAGCTCTCCCAGGGTACGGATGTCTAACTGCAGATATCCTGTTTGTCAACTGGTGGAAGTGCAAGCCCTGCAAGTGAGGCGTTACGGAACTGAAGATAGGGTGGGGGTGTGTTATTAAGCTAAGCAGGGGTCTTTCATAGTCAGGGTCTGCACCCAGGAATACACGGCTCTCAGTGGTTTCTGTTTTATTGGCAACTGATGAATCGGTGTTCATGAGTTCTTTCTCAAGGAGGGCACACACTTACTACATGGCCGGTGTTCATCCAAAATAGTAGGTTCAAGCATCTCTTAATAAGGATGCCCTGTGTTGTCATTCTCTCCTATTATTCAACTGAACACCAAAATTAGCATTTGATAAACACAGATTGATTTCTAATACTAAGAACACACTATATTAACCTATTTCCTTGAATATCTATTTTTACAGATTTTCTATTTTCACACAGCTGAAACACACTTATGTCCTACTTTTACCGTTAACTTTACTCCCCTTTTCAAATAAATTGAGAAATTCAACATTTATCAGAGGAGGGCAGCTCTTCACATTTTCAGTTTTGTTCCTGGTCACATTCTCACTTTGCTTCCTGGTTCTAACAACTTTGTCCCTTCATGCCTTGTACTTCCTCTTAACCTACGTTCAGTCTATGCTACTTTGGTTTGATATATATTTTGCATCCCAAGTCTTTGACTAGATTTATTACTTGCTGTTAATTGTTCAACCATGACTGGACTGAATGCCAAGATTTTGCTTTAGAAACTGACGTCATAGTTATTAGAAGTTCATGTTAGCAAATACATTATTGCTTCATGTTTAACATTGCTATTGACAATATCTATAAATAGACTCATAATTTATAAGGGTTTCTTTAACACTTTCATGTTTAATAGTTATAACAACATTGATCATTACACATTTTCATTTTATGATTAGGTGAACTGACACTTGGGGTTAAGTGATATCTACATTGTACAGTTGTTTAATGGTAAAATCAATAATCAAATCCAGATTTTGTCTCTTGCATACCTTAAGGTCTGTGTAAATAAATGGCTACATTGCATAAGGTAGATTAAGGAAAATTATGTAAGAGAAAATAAGTCATTTTAAATGTTTTTTTCTTCTTTTAATAAACCAAGAACACCTAGGAGGAAACTTGTTTCAGAAAACATTTGGTTTAAATAGGATATCCCAAATGATACACCGATGTAGTAGTTTTGGTAAGCGTTGTTCCTATGTTCTGTACCGCCACATGCAAGAAACATGGTATTCATAGATATTCTGCTGATTTTTGGAATGCTGGGTCTCTCCAAGTGTTGGTAGCCTTGCTTCTTATCACACTCTGTGCCAGCATTCTTAGCATGAAATCCACTTATGATAGTGCTAACAAGAGCAAAAGCCGAGGCAAGATTCCCAGGATAGACGTTAAGAAAATGCACTGGCCTAGTGAGAAGTAGACCATTGAAATCGCTCTAATCAATTCAATAAAGTGGATACTAGAATGTGGTACGTAAGCAGTAAATAAATATTTTTAAATGGTTTAACTCCACCTCCTAAATGGAACTTTTTGGATGCAGAGAGATGGTTCTGATTTATTTTATTTAGAAAGTAAAAAATCTGTACCACGATTTCCATTAGTGATTTATCCCTGAAGCTTCTATGTGCAAAAGAACATTGCCAAAATTTCAAGTTGTTAATTTCATTTTTTTATTACATTGCATTAGAGAATTATACCACAAACATTGTACCAAACATTGTACAAAAATTATGTACAAACATTGTAGAGGGAAATCAGGGATTCATTTATTATCTAATATCCTCCCTTTCTTTCTGTCTTCTATGTTATTATCTTCACTAATAAAACATTAGAACTAGACAGAGTTTCTGAAAAAAAAGGAACAATTTAACCCAATTTATTTCTATAAAGGAATGAGATGGAGATTAACCTTTACTCAGGATCCACTCTTTGCCAAGAGTCCTACATGAGTTATTCCACTTTTCAGTTTTTTACAGTGGCTTTGCCAAATAGATGTTATTTTATAGGTTAGAAAAGTGAAAAGTGCTTAAATAATTTGTTGATAACAATGATAATAATTAGAAGAGCTGGGAGTTCAATATCTTCCCTTAATTCTTCCTTACAGTTTATAAGAGAATACCAAAATGAAGTAGCGATTGTTGCCGTAAAGGGTATCCGTTGCTTAAGATCTGTGGGGTATAAGTTCTGTGGGGTATCCATTGCTTAAGTTCACTAGCTTGTTTGCTTTTTCCTAGAAAATGATTCATTTTTTAAGTTACGAACTTATCTATACACTGCAAATGCCAAAATAACATTAGTTGTAACAAATTATGCAAAATGCTCAGGATGGAAAATTTGAGTTTAAAATTGAAAATGACATTATTTGCAGCCTTGAAATCTACTTATATGGCTTCTCATGGCTGGTTATGGCTAATGAGATAAATAATTTGAGGCCAAAATAAAATAATTATATATTATTTATATTTGAATAATACTTTGGATTCATACATTTATTCATCTTATGCAGGATGTTTTATTCAATCTGCCTTGCTCTCAAATGACTCTTCTCATCTGTATACCGACTTCCCTCACTCTTCCATGGTACCTCTTACTAATGAATGTATGAAATTCTCACATTATCAACTCTGACACCTTTAATTCTCCTTGGGGGTGGATTCTGTTCCTTTACTTCCATCTGTCACTTTACCAATAACAGTGATCTTCTCATCACCAATACCCCCTGCCCCCACTTTATATTTTTATCAACATCCAGCCTTGCCTACTTCTTGGCTTATGGAAATAGTCCTATCTGGGATTTAGGCTAATCAACTTCTTCTCGAAACACCATCTGCTCTACTTCCTTATGACTCACCCCCTTATTTCCTAGAATTCCATCATTCTGGCTTCTTCTATCTTATCAAAATAAATTTTACTTGATTCCAGTGCATCTCACTATGATCCCCTTTCTCTTCTCTCCTTCAATGCCAAGTTTCTTTTTTTTTTTAATTTTTTTTTAACGTTTATTTATTTTTGAGACAGAGAGAGAGACAGAGCATGAACGGGGGAGGAGCAGAGAGAGAGGAAGACACAGAATCGGAAGCAGGCTCCAGGCTCTGAGCCATCAGCCCAGAGCCCGACGCGGGGCTCAACTCACGGACCGCGAGATCGTGAGATCGTGACCTGAGCTGAAGTCGGACGCTTAACCGACTGAGCCACCCAGGCGCCCCAATGCCAAGTTTCTTGAAAGGATAGCAGGTGTTCACCACACGTTCCTTCCTTATATCACTCCAATCTGAAGATTATCTCCACTGCTGCATGAAGGAATTCTAACCTAGATCACCAATAACTTCTTCGTTGCTTACTCTTAATGCAACTTGCATTTCTCATATTAATTACATTCTCTGCAACATTTCACATGCTTCTTTTTTTTTTACTATTCTGTCTCCATGGTTTTTGTTTTGGTGATTTCATACCACACCTGATTTTTTTCTTCTATTGTCGTATTTCTTCTAAATGTTCCTGTTTCTGCAGATTCTGATCTCCTGTATCTGTCTCAGCTGAGTTCAAACAATATAACACCTCCTATTTAGTTTAAGGAGCTTACAATTGCCGACTTCCATTTTCTTCTTTCTAATATTTGCAATTTTATTTATATTTATTTCTATTTCTGTCTTATGTCCACAATACATTATTTCTTTTAACTGAGACAGTCAATTTCATAGACTTAAAAAAGCAAACATATGTTCTATGTTTATCTTTTATTTACCATTCTTAAGGCTGTTAACTTTAGCATAGTTCACATTTCCATTTGGTATCATATTCCTTCTTCCTGAAGAACTATTAATAATATTTTTTGTAGTTCAGAGTAGGCCTCCTGCTAATGGATTATCCTGGCTTTCCAAATTTTGTTTCGTCTGAGGAGGTCTTTAATGCTCACATTTAAAAATACCATTACTGAGACATAACTGACATACATATGTTTAGAGTTTAAAATACAATAACTTGCTATATTATCACCATTGAAACTATCATCACGAAAACTATCGTATCCATCACCCTCATTTCATTAGGCAACCAGTATTCTTTTTCAAGTTACTACGGGTTTTATTTTTTTTTAATGTTGATAAAGTCCTGCAAAGATTTCCCTACACACACACACACACACACACACACACACACAAGGATATATATATTGAAATATATTTATTTATATATATATTTATCTATGTATTTTTATATTATATATATAATCTTCCCCATATACATTACATATAATCTTTTCCATATACATAATATTCCATATATATATTATTCATATATATGTGTGTACATATATATAATCTTAGGCTTTACATTTAAACCTATGGCCAATTTTAAGCTAATATTTATATGGCACAGTCTCTGGATTGGAGTTTTCAATATGGCATATGGACAGATCATTGTTCCATCGCTAGTTGTTGAAATGACTATCCTTTCCCCACAGAATTGACTTAGCACGTTTATCAAAAATCAGTTGTCTATATATGTGGGGAACTTCTTTTGGGGTTCTCCATTCTGTTTCCTTACTCTATGTATCTTTATACCAATACTGCATTTTAAATATAAGCCTAGAATATTAAAGAGTCAGAAGGGCACCTGGTTGTCTCAGTCAGTTAAGCGTCCAACTTTGGCTCAGATCTAGATCTCACAGTCTGTGAGTTCGAGCCCCGCGTGGGGTTCTGTGGTGACAGCTCTAAGCCTGGAGCCTGCTTCAGATTCTGTGTCTCCCTTTCTCTCTGCCCCTCATCCACTCACATTCTGTGTGTGTGTGTGTGTGTGTGTGTGTGTGTGTTTCTGAAAAAAAAAATAAATATTGAAAAAACAGTCAGAGAATGTTGGTCCTCCAACTTTATTTTTTCCTTCAAAATTGTTCATACTATAGGTCCTTTATAGCCCATACAGATTTTAGAATCAGTTTGTCAATTTAATCCCCCCCACCACACACACACACGCAAATAGATAAAAATATGGTATTTTTGTATGGCATTGAGTTTAATCTAAAGATTAATTTGGGGAGAATTAACATCTTAACAGTATTAAGTCTCCACAATATATCTCTTCACCTTTTTTTTAATCACTGATACCTTTGCCAAGTAATGTATAATTTTCAATATACAGTTTTCCCCCTTATTTTGACAGAATTTCTCCCAAGTATTTAAAACTGTTGTTCCTATTGTAAAATATGTTGTCTAATATTTAAAATGCGTTTTTTGTAGTATTTATAATATAGTTGATTTTTGCACTTTGATATTTTACCCAACAACCATGTACATTTACTAATCGCTGCCAGTATTTTTTTGTAAATACTATTGGATTTCCTAAAACAATGCTTATGTTATCAGTGAGTAAAGACATTTTTGCTACTTTACTTCCATTATGGTTTCCTTTTATTTCTTTTTTATGGCTTATTGCCCTGGCTAGAATATCCAGTGTAATGTTAATTAGAAGTGGTAAAAAAGACCTTCTTGTCTTTTATCCCTCAGCATGGGGGAAAATACAAAACCTTCACTCTTTCACCATAAAATATGATATTATCTGTAGATTTTTTTAGATAACTTTAATCAGGCTAAGGAAGTTTCTTTCTATTTTTCATTTGCTGATTTAAAAAAAAATGTTTATTCATTTTTTGAGAGACAGAGAGAGACAGAGCGTGAGTGAGGGAGGGGCAGAGAGAGAGGGAGACAGAATATGAAGCTGGCTCCAGGCTCTGAGCCGTCAGAACAGAGCCCACCCTGGGGCTTAAACTCATGGACCGTGAGATCATGACCTGAACTGAAGTCGGATACTTAACCAGCTGAGCCACCCAGGTGCCGCTGATTTTTTTTAAATAAAGAATGAATGTTGATTTTTTTTTTCTCAAATAACTTTCTGCATTGAGTAACCACGTAGGTTTTTGATAAGTTGTTTAAAGTGGTGAATTGCACTGATTAATTTTCAGGTACTATATCAATCTTGCATTCTCATAATAAACTGCATTCAGTCATGACATATTATCATTTAAAAAAAATTTTAATGTTTATGTATAAGAGAGAGAGAAACACAGCTCAAGCAGGGGAGGGGCAGAGAGAGAGGGAGACACAGACTCTGAAGCAGACTTCAGGCTCTGAGCTGTCAGCACAGAGCCCGATGTGGGGCTTGAACTCACAAGCCATGAGATCATGACCTGAGCCGGAGTCAGACCCTTAACCGACTAAGCAACCCAGGCACCCCATGACATATTATCACTTTTATATGATATTGAATTTGATTGGATAAGTTTTTCAAAATAACTTTCATTTTTGTTTTCATGAAGAATATTGGTGGAAATACTAAATACATTTATCTTCAGAAATAAGACTAAAACAAATATGTTCTTGAATTAGCAGTATAGAACATTCAGTGTATACATTGAATCAATAGAAACTATGCAATTAATACAAATATGAGAGAAAGTAGAAAATTAATGTGCATTGATTGGTGGATCTGTAGTAGCTTGGAATCAAAGAGTACTTTCTCCTTTTGAAAATCAAGTAATATAATTCTCAAAATATTAAATATTGTAAAGGCAAAAATGATGATACATAGTTGGAGGAAACATTTGTTCTTCGCTCATATCAGGGAAGTAATATACAGAACTTAACCCTAATGAATAAAAGCATTTTATAAAGACAACCTAGAAAGTTAATTACTAGAAAACATGTCACAAACTGAAAGTTAAACAAAATTAAAAAAAGAAGACAGCATAAAAGTTTAAAAAGAACTAAGACGAAACATCTTGTCATCTCAATAAATTTAAAGGTGTTTAATTCACCCATTAAATTTCAGTTCAGACTTAATAATAGGACAAATCTGAAATTTGTGTCTTACATAAGGGATGTGCCTAAAACAAATCAATTCAGAAAATTAAAAAAATAAAAACATACACAATGATATGTTAAGCACACACAAAATTATATTGGAAAGAAGGTTTTTAAAAAGGAGGAATAAAAATTTTCATATCAGCCAGATGAATGCAAAACATAACCACAAAACATAAACTAACCAAAGAAGATTTGTAACACTGACATTTTGCAGCATATACAAAAAACAAACTACTATGAACTTCTAAGGATAAGAAAGCCCTCCGTGCAAGGTTTTTGAAACAGTTCTACTATATAAGTTTACATGGAAAACATATTGAAAAACTGCATAAATACCAGCCTGTCTTTGGTAAAATTTAGTAAATTCATCACCGTGCTCTCTGTGATGAATACAAAATTTGTTTCATAAAGGTTAGCATATTAAATTTAGGTTTACGTGTGATTATTGGCTTTTATGAGAATAGATTTTTTTAATGTTTATTTACTTATTGTGGAGAGAGAGAGTTAGAGAAAGCACGAGCCAGGTTAGGGGCAAAGAGAGAAACGGAGAGAGACAATCCCAAGCAGGCTCAGGGCTATCAGCACAGAGTCCAACAGGGGCTCAAACTCACAAACTGTGAGATCATGACCTGAGCTGAAACCAAAGGTCAGCCGCTTAACTATGTCACCCAGGTACCCAGAATTTTTTTAAATGCATATAATTTCATTTGTATTCAGGCATGACCTAAAATAATTTTAAGTACATAATCTATGACATATATGATTTAAGTATATAATCTATGACAAAATTTGAAGTGAGCTTCATTTTATGAGAAATAGAAATTCACTCTACAAATAGATATAATACTGTCTTTTGGTATTTCAAAAAAGAGTATTTTTCATTTTGTTTGGAAAAACCCTATACATTATTATAACAGCTAAAATTCTTTAATATTTAGCTATTTGTACAACCATAGCAATTGTTTTTACTCAGTGGTTCCCATCTGGCAGTTTAGTATATTTAGTACATTAAGGCTTTGTTCCACATTAGTAACTTTTTTAATGTTAGTATTTCATTTATGTTTTTATGCCGTAATTTCCTTTTGAATTACAAATGAAAATTTATTCCATAATATCTTTAAAATAGCACTAAAGCAAAATTATATTTGATTCCATTAAATTGTTAGATACTTATTTCTTCAAGTAATTATATATATTTCTTCAAGTAATTATTTATTAGTGTACATGTCTTATGTTACTATTTAATTATCCAATGTATATTATTTATATTATTTATGCTACTATAACCAGAAGCAGAAAATATTAACAAGTTTATTGATAAATTAAAAACAAAAGCAAGTTTAAAAACAAAGCCAAATGATTATAGAATCCAAGAATTGTGCAAGATTTTTGATATATAACCTACATCCTTTATTTGGTTTCCTTTTCATTCATTACTTAAACTTATGCATGGGTGAAAATCGAGAGGGTGACCTTTTGCTAATTTCACTTCACTCAAAACTTGTGTGAATGTGACTGAACCAAGAAGGATTAAATTGTTTGTAAAATCCAATTTACCACTCTGAAGCACGTTCCCAGAAACGCTAGTCCTGAGACTTTAAAGTCATTTAAAAGGCTTTGCAATTCGGATCTAACTACAGTTGAATGATCTTAAAGAAAGTAGTAAAATACCTTGAAAAATGTGTGTGTGTGTGTGTGTGTGTGTGTGTGTGTGTGTGTGTGTTAAATGCAGTCCTGAACACCCGAACCCAACTTCTTCTGACCCTGCTTTTTTCTGAAATCTGACCTGTTGAATTCAACTAGGTCTTCCTGCCTCCCATCATCTTTCCCTTCTTTCTCTCCCTCCCCCGTTTTCCTACATTCCTTCCCTCCTGTTTTAGGTCCTGGGCAACATATTGGTTCAAATAGTGAACAAGATTGAAATGGTTTTCTCCTGTAACTCCACTACTTTGAGATCAGATATAGGAACTGATCTGTATCAACGTATGAATGTCCATTTATGTATGTGTGTGTTTTGTGTGTGTATGAAGAGAGAAACAGATACAGAAGGACAGAGAAAGATTTGAGAATGAGATTGTTTACTTTGATATTCTTTTAGTATGATATGACTTATAGAGTAAAAAGGAGTTTTACAAAACCTTTGTCTCCAACTAAAAGCAAGCTACTTGGAGTGAAGTTAATATTTTGTTTTCATTAAAGGAAATGAATAGATATGAGTTGTTTTAAAATGTATGAGGCTACTGATTTCATAAGGGATTTCCAAAGTTTTTCCTTTACTTTTTGAAGACTCTATAAAAAGTATATTGAAGATATAATCATATGGCATACCTATTTTGCAATATAAACCATGATGCTGTTAAATAGGTTGTGATTGAAATCAGACAAATGTGCGTATAAAATACGGTATTATCTCTGAATATTAAATAAATAATTACATGATTATAAATTTAAATTTTGCATTAATCTCTAATCGTAGCCTAAAACCACAAATGAAAATGTTTACGTTTGAATTATTCAAGCATTTGTGAGGTTATTATACTATAATAAGTAAACTTTGCATCTCACTGGATTAAAAAATATCCATTTTCTAAGGGTGCCATTTTCTAGGGGTGGCTCAGTCGGTTAAGTGTCTGACTTCAACTCAGGTCATGATCTCACGGTTTGTGAGTTCGAGCCCCGTGTCGGGTTCTCTGCTGACAGCTCAGAGCCTGGAGCCTGCTTTGTATTCTGTGTCTCCTCCTCTCTCTGCCCTTCCCATGTTCATGCTCTGTCTCTCTCTGTATCTCAATAATAAAAAATAAATAAGTGGGTATATACATATACCCATTTTCTTGCTCACACACTTCCATCAGATAAGATTGGGCAGCTGGTTGGGGGAGGGGCTGTGGAGTGGGAGGGAGCATTGCTCTACCTCTGTCTTCCTGAAGGACCAAGTCTCATGGTTCCCACCACCATGTATCCATGATTTCCTAGGCAGGAAAATTAAATTAATGGCAATTCAACAGTGGCTCCTCAAGTTTCCATTTGGGAAATATGCCAGTCACCTCTGCTGACCTTTCATTTGCCAGTGCAAATCCCATGGTCACACCAAACTTCAAAAGCGAAGTGAAGTACAATTTGATGATGTCCATGGAAGATGGAAAGCCAAAATTATATTTGAAAAGCAAAAATGAATATCAGATATATCCACGTAAATGGCAAGATTTCATTCTTTTGGATTGCTGAGTAATATTCCATTGTGTGGGTGTGTGTATGTAAATATATATACCACATCTTCTTTATCTATTCATATGTCGATGGATATTTGGGCTGTTTTCAAAATTTGGCTATTGTTGTAATGTTGCTATCAACATCAGGGTGCATATTCTTCTTTCTGGGTGGCTCAGTCGGTTGAGGGTCAGACTTCGGCTCAGGTCATGATCTGGCGGTTTGTGGGTTCCAGCCCTGCATCAAGTTCTGTGCTGACAGCTCAGAGATTCTGTGTGTGTGTGTCTCTCTCTGCCTCTCCCCTGTTTGCACTCTGTCTCTCCATCTCTCTCAAAGATAAATAAACATTTAAAATTTTTTAAAAAATCAGTATATTTGTATCCTTTGAGTAAATACCTAGTAATGCAATTGCTGGATCCTAGGGCAGTTCTATTTTTAACTCTTTGAAGAACATCTGTACTGTTTTCCACAGTGGCTGCACCAGTTTGCATTCCTACCAGCAGTGTAAGAGGGTTCCCCTTTTTCCACATCCTTACCAATATCTATTGTTTCCTGTGTTGTTAATTTTATTCTGACAGGTGGGAAGTGGTATCTCATCATGGTTTTGATTTGTATTTTCCTGATGATGAGTGATGTTGAGCATCTTTTCATGTGTCTGTTAGCCATCTGGATGTCTTCTTTGGTAAAATGTCTGTTCACGTCTTCTGCCCATTTCGTGATTGATTATTTGTTTTTTGGTAAAAGCCAGGTATGGCATAATATGTAATTCTTAATTCATGATTATATAAGATTACAAATCTGGGTGTAAATTCATATTCACGTTTTACCTAATAACTACCATTTTAAAATACATTGAAGGCCACCTTGGTGGTTCAGTCCGTAAGCGTCTGACTTGGGCTCAGGTCATGATCTTGTGGGTTTGTGAGTTGAAGCCCCACATCAGACTCTGTGCTGACAGCTCAGAGACTGGAGACTGCTTCAGATTCTGTCTCCCTCTCTGCGCCTACCCCGCTCATTCTCTCTCTCTCTCTCTCTCTCTCTCTCTCTCTGTCTCTCTCTCTCTCAAAATTAAATAAACTTTAAAAAATCAAAATACTTGAATATTTGGTGATCACCTGCTTTTTAAATTTTTTCTTCTATTTATATTTTGACATTTTTTTACTCAATAAAATGGCTATGACTTAATTTTTAAAAATGACTATCAATGTAATGATATAATTGTATACCTTAGAGTATCAAAAATTCAATGTGTGATTGAGGCACACATTGATATTAGTTGATGTGAAAAATTCAGCTGAAGATAGTTCAACGAGGTGAGACATGGGCTGAAAAATCCCCATGTATCCTGACTACATTAATAAATTTTTGTCAGATGAGAAATCGTAGTGTCATAGTCTCATCACCTTCTCCAAGTCTATCAGTTGTAGTCCAGGAGTCTTCAGTTTGGAAAGAAACTAATATCCTTAGACTCATGAGTAGCTGGCATTCTTTGGCTGGGCAGTCTGGTACCTTAAAGCATGCAATTTTGGTGTCAGTACTCAATACATATGTCTTTATGAAGATGGCTATGTTGTGATTTTCTGTTTTCACAATTATGATACTGGGAAGCAGAATCACTTCTAAATTCCAGTCTAGACAAATGGATTCTGTACCTCATAAGCATTTGCTAAATCACTTTCCCCATTGTCCCTGCACCCAAACATTAGCAACAGGCAAGATTGATACTTCAAATGGCACCCACAACTGAAAATGTCCCCATCTTTCCCAAAATTTTAGCATCAAAAAAATATCTTAGTATTGCTACAGAATGGGATTTGTCCTGTTTGTATACTGTTATGTCCAGTGCTTAAATTTGATATTCTCTTCGTTATAATTTTGTGTTGGCTGTCTTCCATGGGACCCGTTCCTTCAGGCTTGTTTGTATCTCTGAGTCAAAGCTATTTCCAATTTATTTCCTATATGGTTTTTGTGGCTGCTGTAACCAATCAACACAAACTTGCTGGGTTAAAAGGACAGAAATTTATTCTCTCATAGGTATGGAGTATCGCCAAGCAGAAATCCAGGTGTCGACAGTATTTGGGCATGCTCTTCAGGGCCTATAGGGGAAAATCCACATCTTGTAGATAACCATTTTATTTGTCGATGTAAATTTTTAGTCTTTATCATGCACACATTTATTTTTATTTATTTACAAGGTTTTCACAATTTTTTTTGCATGTTTAACATGTATTTAAGCATCATAATGATGTGTGAATCTATTATTGTGTGGTCTCTTTTTGCTTCCTAATCTTTGATACTCTCTACCGAAGCCATTACAGCTTTGGTAACTGATGTCAAGATTTCTCTCTCTGTCTCTCTGTCTTATATATATATATGAATTGGGGAGTAAATATGGTAACATTCTGTATTATTTTCTCTCATGTTATATTTCTCACCTAACAAAACATTATGAAAATGCCTCCAAGCCTACTGGTATGTGTATATATACCATGTATACAAAATTTAAATATATATAGTGTATGTATATACACATGTATATACACACTATTTTTATACATATATTTAATATATATAAATTAAAAATATATTTACATATATGTGACTTATTTTTAAGAGCTGCATAATATTCTCCATTAAAATGCACCATTTTTTACTTAACCATTTCCTGTTGGTGGATATTCTAGAAGTTCCCAGATTTCTGCTACTATAAAAGATACCAAAATAATAACTCTATAATGGTATATAGTGATGCTCTCATCTTTATAGATTTACTGTATAAAGTGAGTTTCTGCCTGAAGAGTGTATATTTTAATTTCAATTGCTGTATCAGATTGCTTTTAAAAACTACTTTTCTAATGCATATTTGTAACAGCAATGTATGAGAATTCTGGATTTCTTATATTCCTACAAGCACTAGGTTTTATTATTTATTCAGTTTTCCCTAATGAGAAGAAATCTTTTTTATTGTTATTTTTATTCAATTTTTTTGACAACCTCTAAGATTGAGTATCTTTCCTTCAGTCTATTGGCAGCTTTGGGATTCTCTTTGGATATCCCCTTTCATGAATTCAAATTCTTTGCCAATTTTTTTTTATCACTCTGTATCTTTTTTTCTTAATTAGTAGCAGGTGTTTAAACAATGTTAGTATCAAAATTTTATCTCTGTTAAACACTTGCCAATTGCTTTGTTTTGAAGCTGTATAATGACACTGTTTTAAATTTAAAAGTATAAAACTTTGGATAGTAAATATTATATATATTATTGCTTCTTGCTTTCTTATTTCTAAATCTCCCTTTGTGTATGTGTTTACCCTACTAACATTTATTCATTACTCTTGATTATTTTTAAATATTTTACCTTTCATGCAGTTTGCACTGATCTTTCTCTAGAGTATGAGGCAAATTTACAAATTTTGTTTCCAGATGCATAGCCCATTTTTTCAGCAAAGTACATATCCCATAGAAATGACATATCACTCTGTCATATATTAAATTTCTGTACATACTAGAATCTAATTTTGGAATCCTCATTCTGTTTCTGTAAACTATTTTCTATTATTAGTAAAACATTACATTGTTTTTGTTAAAAGTGCTTTGAGATATGATTTAATGTTTGATGACAAAACCTTTTCTAACTATTCTTTTTTGTAATCTTTATTTATTTTGAAAAAGAGAGTGTGAGCAGGGGAGGGCCAGAGAGAGGGAGAGAGAGAATCCCAGGCAGGTTCTGAGCTGAAAGTACAGAACCCAATGTAGGGCTCAGTCCCATAAAAGGTGAGATCATAACCCAAACCGAAATCCAGAGTCGGACTCTTACCTGACTGAACCACCCAGGTACCCTCTTTTCCTAACCATTCTAACTTTCCAGGAATTTAAAATATTCTTCAGCATTTATCCTTTACCACAAGACCATAAAATTGTTTTATTTAAGAGTCAAGAACTTAAGAGATATATACTCAAAATGCATGTGCTTCTTGCAACTTTACCATCAGCCAACATTTTTTTTCCATTTCTCTATGAAAAAAAAAGATATTTTTAAATGGCTACTGAAGTCCACATACACTATGGCATTCATTTTCTCCTTTAAATATTGTGTTAATTTTGTGTCAATTCTTAGAGTGGATAAATATAATTTTTAACCATTACAAGTTAACCAATTTCACCATTATAATCCATTGTAAGAACTCAGAAATCTTTTATTATATAATCTATTCCAATATTTTGCTACTCTCCTGTCATTCATTACATCAATGCCTGTGACTTAGCTTCCCATTCTCTATTTTGTGCTGTTTTTTTTTTCAGTGTTAATTCAGAAATCATCAATTAGTTCTTCCAGCTTACAATTTGTATCATATCTCTCAGGCTTTTGAGTGCCTACTATTTTTCTGGAACAGATAATACTTAGATATCTTTGAATATTTTGGAATTGAAATCAGGACACCAAGAGATAGAAACCAGACAATGTTTTTCACAAACCTACTGTTCTCTTTCAACCATACCACTAGCAATAGTCAGATCTTTTTCTGCATTGCTTCTGTCTTTTGCCAAATGATGAAAAGCTTAACTTTTTCTTAATTTTGTGAAAATCTTTGAATTTCCTTTAACAATGACCAAATTGATGGTAGGAAAGAAGATAAGAGGCGGTACCTTTCAAGTCTATAACTGATTCCCTTTAAGGTACACTGGGTGCAATCCCCCAAATTTAAGAGAATTTCAGACCATGTTATTACTTCTATTGTGTCATCAGTTTGAAGTTCATAAGATGGACATTTACAAAATCCTTTGGAGAAGCAAAAAATGTAATTTTTTAAAAAAATTATAAATATGAAAGACTGAGAAAAGTCAATTCCTAAATAATAAACAAAAACAAAAACAAAAAACCTCCAGACTTGATCCCTCAGAACAGATATGGAAGGAATAGTGTGCTTGGCACACCTTATTTAAAACCAGTTATGGGGCACCTGGGTGGCTCAGTCGGTTAAGGCTCTGCTTTTGTCTCAGGTCATGATCTCGTGGTTTGTGAGTTCGAGCCCTGCGTGGGGCTCTGTGCTGACAGCTCAGAGCCTGGAGCCTGCTTTGGATTCTGTGTCTCCCCCTCTCTCTGCTCCTCCCCTGCTCGCTCTCTGTCTCCCTCTTAAAAAATAAATAAACATTTAAAAAATATGATTGAGGTAAAAAGAAAGTCGACAATAAAATGCAAGGATTTCAGTTGAATCTCAGGAGGTATGGTAATATATTAGAAATAAGAAAACTATGTGATCTAAAAGAAATCCCTTGCCTTCAAAAATCAGACATATTCACCAACATACGAGGCACCAGAATCAAGTGTATTTCATAGTTTCATTGCAAAAACAAAATATAGTATTTTGCTATGTAAAAAAAAAATGTTTACTTGTTTTGAGAGAGAGAGAGGAGAGGGGAAGAGTGAGGGAGAGAGAGAATCCCAAGCAGGCCTCTGAGCCTACCCGGGGCTTGAGCTCCCCAACAGTGAATCATGACCTGAGCCATCAAGCGCCAGATGCTTAACCGACTGAGCCACCCAGGTGCCCCACAAAATATAGTTCTTTCTTATGGAAGAAAATTTGATACCATTAAGTTTAAGGATGCCATCAAGCTTTCTTAGTGAAACCAATCATTCCTCACAGTATGGCGATACATTACTATTGTAAATGGACACTAACTACTAAAATGGCCTCTTGAAATAAGAACTAAAGAGGAACCCCTGTGGGGCTCTGAGAACCAGTATTTAGGAGTTAACAGTCATTTTAGCTCTTCACTATTCTAATCATTCCACCTTTATCGATGCCAGGGAGAAAGGGTCCTGCTGAGAGCAGAGGAGCAGGAGACCATTATCAATAGCCATGCTTTAGTAGTTCTGCTCGCTTTGGTGTAAAGGAATCCATGGCACATATCGTCAGTACAGATCTCAGGTCCATGGATTTTCTATAGCAATTACCTCGGGGTTAGAACGGTGATGTACGAATGGAAGATTAGGACACTTGTGAACAAAGATTATGTTCAATGACCGTATTAACTAGAAAGATTATTCACAGATGCCCCCTGTTCACTGATAACTACTCACACTCAACTATCCCGGTCATCCCGAGAGAAGCACACCGCACACGGATACTCCCCCCAAAACACACAGGAGGCTGCCCCAGGGACTTTGTCATCCACATTGCATTTCTTCCTTTGTGTGTAGAATATAATTTTTTAACTTATTGATTAAAAAATAGAGGTACAAGTGAGAGTTCAGTAGTTTCACTTTCTGTCAGCTCTGTATTTATCACATCATATATTTTATTATGTGCTTTATTACCTTCCTGAGACCAACCCATGCCTACTTTCACACACACTCTACTGTTTAGACATACTCTTACTATTTTCAGTGTCTCCATGTGGATTATGTGTGCAAAAAAAAGTATTTCTTAAAGAGAGGCTTTCAAGTTTTTCATCAGTTTTAACCAGGGATATGTAGATATAGATATAGATATAGATATAGATATAGATATAGATAATATAGATAGATATAGATAGAGGTGATATTGATATAGATAGATATAGATATGGATATAGATAGATATATAGATATAGATATAGATGTAGATATAGATATAGATATAGATATAGATGATATAGATAGATACAGATATGTTGCATGGCAAAATACCTGCATTCCTTGTGTCAAATGCATTGCCAAATTGCTTGGTCACCAGAGAAATTGGCAAGATTTGCCCAAGGCAATGTGGAGCAGACAAACTGCCCCTCCCCGTTTTAGTGCTAAGTCCTTCTCCACACCCCTCGTGGCTTCTCATTAAGGGGCTTTACATTCAGTACTTTTGTGATTTTTTTTCTCTCCCTCGTCCCTCTAACAGTTGCTCTAAGGGAACTGAAATGAAAGAGAAGAGATAATTCATTTTGAGCGCAGGCGTTTGCAGAAGAGTAGCATTCCATAGAACTCAGAGCCCGGAGGTGCAGGTTAAAACACAGATTTGAAGCCGAACATGATCCGAGGGAGTTAAATTGAATTTTTTTTTTTTAAATTGCCTTTCCCCAATTAAATGGAATGAAAGGTTCTTTTTTTTCTAAATTATAAGAAAATACCAGAATAGAGAATTTTGACACGAATTTCCTCTTCCTTGAGTCTTGCATTTAAAAAGGCAACAATCTCTTTATAATATACGATGGCCCGTTTCCAGTGTCTTTTTAATTAGTAGTTTCTTTGGTTTACCAAGTGTAAAGTATCTTAATTATCCTCATAATGACCCCAGAACATGTTGCATTAATTTATTTTGGAACAAATAAATAAAGCAGAAAATAATAAATATGTGTTGGCTTTAAATCATGAGCTCTGAGCTGATTTCTCTACTGAGCCATAGACTTTGCACGTTTCCACTTGTGATTCCTTGTGGGTGTTTCAAATGTAACATTTCTAAAATGACTTCCACTGAACATCTTCCTTCACCTCTTTCCCTTTCTTTCCTTTACCTTTAAAGCTCATTCGGAGGTCAGTATCATCTAATTTTATTTTCTTGTTTTGTCAAAAGCTGTTATGAGTATTTCATAAAGGATCATCAGTTCCTTGCCAAGGCGGACAGTTACGTCTACTCAGGAGCATTAACACTCTTACAGAATGTGGGGAACAGACTGAATAGACCCTAACATTGGACACAAAAGAAGACAGGCGACTGAGGCAGACCCGACCAAGTGGCCCCAGGCAGGCCTTCCTCATTTCCTGTTTCTCATTCAGATGTTATTCCTGGACATCAAGTATCTTGAATGTTTTGAAATGTAAGAATTGATAAATATTCATCCTACTCAAATTTAGCATTGAATACTTCTGTTCAATGAGCATCTCAGATGTGTATAGTTTTTGAGGTTTAGAATTATTTCTTAAAGTTGACAAGTAGCCCTAATAATATGCATATCAACATGAGATCAGTTTTTGAGAAGTTACAGAGAAGAGACCACGCTGTCTCCGTCAGAGCATTTATGTACCTCAAAATGTTCCTTTAAAGGTCCCCTTGAAAGTTCATTCCGCGGAGGTGGTAGTTGCTTCCTTACTAAAATCTTGAATACATCTTGATAAACAGAATCTGCAGAGGAGCCAAATGGGGAATCAAATCCTCCTAGAAAGTATTGCATTACAGTGAAGGACTTCTTACAGTACATCTGATCGCTATTTTGAAGATTGTCATTTCTTTCAGGCTTTGCGGTAAACCAAATTAACTCGAACTGATGCACCAAATGAGAAGCTGGGTGCATGTGCTTCTGCCTAATAATGTCTTCAGCTCTGGATGAAAACGCCCACCTGGGCTAACTCATTTCCACCTCTGCCTCCTCCGGTAAGTTAATTACGTGATGAGGGTAAAACCTTGTAAGCGATCTAGAATGTTTATGTCAGTAAACACCGCATTTTATACATTCCCTAAAGTCTTCTAATTTCCTGTCATTTACGCACTAATGTCAATCTCGCGACTCAGTCTTGCAGTTAGTGAGATTTTTTTAAAACTTTATAGAACTACTCTTTGATGCATTAGATAAAATTTGCAACTTTGCTTTCTGATTTAAAACTTATTTTTTAAATTGTAAAATTGAGACATTCTTTTCACAAAATTGGCAAAGTCAGAATCTTAATGAGGAGAAAATGTAAAAGTCTTCCCATTGATTGAAGAACCTCCTCTTTTTGCTGTCTGTCCAGTCGTGAACTTTTCCCGTGAATTTGTCTTTAATACTGCCTACCCCTTCTCTCCCTAGCTCCTGCCTTCTTTCACTTTCTCTCCTTGCTCCCCTCTCCCTCTCTCTCTCCCTCTCTGTCTCTCTCCTCTTGCCTCTCTTTTATTTTCCCTCATTTTATATATCTTTCTCTCATAATGTTTCTTTTTTGTACATTTTTAAAATTTTCTCGGAGTCAGTTGTTGGTGCTTTCTCTTTGAGTCTACACACACATACGCACACACACACAATTATCTCTTGGAATGAAGAACTGTAGTTGCCTTTGTAAGAATCCCAACATTTCTTATTTGGGTTATATCTAGATTTTTTTTTTCAATTGCTGCTCTTAAGGGGATATTTCCACCCAACATGTCTTGTGTGTTTTATGATATATATGAAAACGAATGTTTCTTGTATGGTAAGTGTTCATCCTTCTTACTTCTAAAAGTTTTTTTGAGATTGATTTACTTTTGAGAGAGAGCAGCAGAGTGCAAACCAGGGGGGGACAGAGAGCAAGGGAGAGACATAATCCCCAAGAAGGCTCTAGGCTCTGAGCTGTCAGCACAGATCCCAACTCAGGGCTTGAGCCCATGAACCTTGAGATGGTGACCTGAGCCAAAGTCAGACACTTAACCTACTGAGCCACCCAGGCTCCCCATCCTTCTTCCTTCGATGTACTGCTCCTTATACTGCATGAACTTAAAAGACAACTAAGAGTGTTGATAGTAATTAAGTTTATTCTCAGTTTCAAAGGTAATGATGCTGGCAAGGTCACCATGCTGAGGAATCTTTGTTGTTGAATTTGGGGCAATTGTGAGAAGTTAAGGAAGTAGCTTCTATTAATAATCTATTACTAATCTATTGATTTGTTCACTTTATTGTTTACCAGACATGGATTTTGGATTTTATTCAATAAGTTTCAGCATGAATAAGTATTTTGGGGAATTTTTATAAGCTGTATGATAAACATGTTCTCTTCATTCCAGTAAACATGCCATTTAAATATGGGTTATAATTCTTTTAGAAAGTTCTTTCAAACTGATTACTATTTTATATAGGATTTCAAATATATATTCCAAAGTTTTATTTTATCTTTTTTTTTTTTTTTGCTTAATTGCTATTTTTTAAAATCAGGATTTGCTGATATGTAAAACATTTTGAAATTTTTTGAAAATATTCTAAACTATGATTTTAAAGTATTAGAAGATTATTCAGTAAAATACCATTTTGAGTTGGCACTCCTGTAAATCTTTAAGCCACTCTGAGATTCTCTGTCTAGATTAGGCAAATTAAACACACACACACACACACACACACACACACACACACACAAACATACATTTAAGGTATAACATATTTCAAATAGGTATTGAATGTGTTGTGTTGACGGATATGTTTACTATTATTTTATATTTTAATTTTGCTGTTACCCATGTTTATTTTCTCCTTCCCTCCTTTAGAGTCATCCAATTTCCTTTGGTTCCACTTTCCTTTTCAGAATTAAACATTCTATTTATCTTCCCAAAACTGCAATTCATTAAATGAAATTTCATTAAAATATGTCTGGATATGAATATATTTCCCATCCTACCCAAGATTCAGTTCTGTATTAAAATCTGGGAAGTTATCCAGCATTTATGTCTTTGAATATTCCCTCTTGTCCATTCTGTGTGTTCTCTTTCCATATAAATAAGAGAGTTCTCAAGATGAAAGCCAGTCTCTTTTTGTTGTTTTTTTTTTGACCTGATTTTAGAAATGTTAACCCATCATTTCCATGGTGTTCTATTATTTAAAAGTTAGTCAAATAATCCCTGCTCATACTCAAGGGGTGAATATTATACAAAGACATGGATCCAGGCTACAGAGACCATTGGGGGTCATTGTAGAGACTTTCACAATTTCTAAAGTATTTAATGATATGAATTTATCTCTGAAATAAATGACCTATTCACATGTTTTCAAATGTAATACAGTAAGTTATTTAAGCTTTACCTGATCAAAATTTGTAATGATGTTATCATAAAAGAAAAAAATATACATTTTAAGTAATTTTGTTAGATTACAACGTTTTATAGGTGGCAAGTAAACACTATAGCATAAACCATTCCTATTGTGTGTTTGTCTTTTAACAAATCTGATCTCTCAAAGGCTGCGGGAATTCTATTACTCTTGGCAAATATCAGATATTCGCCAAGGAATACTTGTGTTACTGAAAGTATTTGATTCACTTAATATGATTTAAAGCATTTCACTTGTGGGACAGTAATTTATTTAGATTTTGGTATTTTTAGCAACTCACCAGCTACACCCCCTCCTGCCCTTATTCTCAGAAAAAAAAAAGTGAAAGGACAAAGCAGAATTTGCTTGACAGTAACTTCTAGTTTTGATTGAAAGACCACAGACTAAAATTGTTGAGGGAAGGAATTTAGATGAGTTTACCCAGTGCTGTACTTCCAGCATAAAGAATATACTTGATAAGATTTGTTGGAATATTAAGTCAAATGCAATATATGATGAAACAAATGGAAAAGGTGTAGCCAACTCATAAAAACAAGGAGAAAGAGTGACAGGACCATAGACCACGTGAATCCATCTTGGGTCTAGAGTGTGGACCTTGAGACTCTGAACAATGATCACATCAGTGACAATGTTGTTTGTTACAGTTAAAATCGATGTCAGACTTCCAACATTTTTTAAAAAAAATTAATGTTTTATTTTTGAGAGAGAGAGAGACAGAGTGAGAGCAGGGAAGGGACAGAATGTGAAGCAGGCTCCAGGCTCTGAGATGTCAGCACAGAGCAAGATGTGGGGTTCAAACTCACAAGATAATTATTAAAGATAATATCTCACTCCGATGAGATAATAACCTGAGACAAAGTCAGATGCTTAATCGACTGAGCCACCCAGGCACCCCTGACTTCTAACATTTTAAATAAAATTGGGATAAAAATAAAACCCTTATAATGACTGAGATTAACTTTTCGATAAGACTGCTAGGCTACAGGCATCCGCTAATGTTAAGTTTGGTAATTTGTATATTTTACTATTATTTTTTACCATAACCCTTTAGCACTTTCAGTTTTCCAGCCCAAGCATCACATAGGTCACATACATGGAATTTTATCTAAAATTGCTATAATTGCAAAGAATTACAGGCAGATTACCCAACTGGTCATATAATATTGCTGTACTTGGAGACAAGATCATTACCCTCAATGACTTTTAACAAAAGTACCATTGTGAATAAATGTCTAGAATACTAAATATGTCCCTTTCAATGTGTTTTAGCCTATCTTTTCCATATTCTTAATTGTGGATGTAATAAATATAAAACTAAGAAGGATATCATATAAGATTCTCCTAATATGTCTGAGTATTTTTTTATTTATGCATGTTTAATTTTTTTTAAGTTTACTTTTTAGAGAGAGAGATTGAGAGAGAGAGAGAGAGAGAGAGAGAGAGAGAGAGAGAGAGCAGGGGAGGGGCAGAGACAGAGAGAGGGAGACACAGAATCCGAAGCAGGCTCCAGACTCCAAGCTGCCAGCACAGAGCCCAGTGCGGGGCTAGAAACCATGAATCTTGAGATCATGACCTGAGCTGAAGTCAGAAACTTAATAAACTGAGCCACCCAGGTGCCCCATAATATATCTGAATATTTTAGATTAAGAGAGGGTTGTAAGACTGTAAATTTTGGGTGAATGGCTAGTTTTCTATTATTGCTCTAACAAGTTACCACAAATTTAGTGGTATCTCACAGTTCTGTGGGTTAGAAATCTCGCTGGGCTAAAATCCAGTGTCAACAGGCCTTTGTTCCTTCTCAGAAGTTCTAGGGAAGAAGCCTTTCTCTTACTGGTTCCAGCTGTTAGAGACGGTCTTTTTCCAGCCTGTGGCCTTCCTCCATCTTTAGTCAACGAGGGAGGGTAGAGACCTTCTCACATGGTGTCACTGTGACTTCTGCCTCTGTCTTCACATCTTTTCTGCCTCCCTCTCCACTACTAAGGACCATTGTGGCTACATTGGGCCCATCTGAATAATCCATGATAGTCTCCCTATTTAATTTTTTAATCAAAAATAAAGTTAATTAGGGCAATGTGACATAATGGCACAAAGCACTAAACCATTTCACGGGGTGTCCTTTTCAAAAGTGAGCACCAACATATAGTTCATGTAGCTTCTCCACTGATCCTTGTCACCTCTAGCTACTTAATTTAATCCTAAAGATTGAGTAAAATATTCTTTCTGCAACAGGCTGAGCACTCACCTTAGTTTATTGCAGATGCTAAATGTACCTCCCTCTTCTGGCAGAAGGGACGTTGCATCTGAAAACCTACAAAATCTGACAGTCAAGACCCCGAAAATATTAGTCTCGCATCTGACCCCTGGCCATAGCACCATATATACTGGCCAGATGAAACAAACCAACCCCATATCTGCCTGGCAGCACATTCCTGGCAAGGCTCTGCACTCAAGACAAACCCCTTCATCACCAGGGGAGGAGTCTTCCAAATGGTGGGCTAAACAAAATCGAAAGTGAACTCTTCATCAGCAGTGTCCAGGGTGGCTTTGGCTCCCTGTGGTAGCCAAGGCCTACAGATCCCATTCTCTTCTCTTTGGTGTCCTCACCTACAAGTTGCACCTGGGCTGAGTTGCCCGCTGTGGGGCAGAAGAGTGACGGGGTCAGAAGTAAGCAAGAACAGCTAACATTAACTGTGCCTACACCACTCTAACCCCTTTATATAAATTATCCAATTCACAGCTCAATAAGGTGAGTATTGTCATTACCCCTCATTTAGAGTCACAGACAGAGATTCATTAATTTCCCAAAGATGTTAAGGCTACCGAATGATAGGTAGATCCAGGAGTTGAATCCAGGTCATTTGGACCCGGGAGTTGCATCCAAACATCTATGGGATCAAAGCCAGCTTCCTGGCCTGCAGAGAAAGCCAAAGTGCAGACTGGGTGAGGCAATTTTCTCCGACCCAGAAGCAGAGCCAGGACATCTAGTCCAGGCCCATGTTCCACATGTTCCAGAGAGGCCCAGGCTTTCTCTCCCCCTGTTTGAGGTCTTCCTTGAGCCAATCTCCTGCCCTTGCCAGCCCTGTTGCTCTGGGCTGCTGCCTTTCACTCTGGGGCTCTTGTTCCCTAGCCCTTTAGATCAACCAGTTCCCAGCTGCTCACCATCCTTGAGAGCCATCTGAACTCTGTAGTCCCCAAAGAGCACATCAGCTATCTCTCCTGGGACAAGGGGTTCTTTCAGTGTGCAGGGTTCAGATAAAATATGAGCAACCTATCTTCAGCTCCTATCATCCTACCACAAAGCCAATACTTTCATCCCCAGCAGCACGTACAGGCCGTATCATAGTCACCATTCACCTCCTCCCCAAAACCCTACAGAAGGGCACCTCACTCCCTGTGAGGCTGTTTTTCTGCATCTTGGGTATCACTTCCAGTTTCTGTACTCACCAGGCCAGTTCTGGGACCAGCTGCTCTGACTCTGTTGAATCTGAGAAAATGGCAGAGAGAGGGATGCTGTACTCCTATACCACCCTGTTCTTTCCTTGCCTCCACAAATCCAAGACCATCTAGCCTCCCTATTTTAAAGTCAGATGATCAACCATCTTACTTCCCATTTGTCACGTAACTTGACATATTCACTGGTGCCGTGTATTAGGACATGGGCATTTTGAGGGGAGGGGCATTATCTGTCTATTGTAATGGCTTTAAGATAAGTTTAGTTTGGGGGCGCCTGGGTGGCGCAGTCGGTTAAGCATCCAACTTCAGCCAGGTCATGATCTCGCGGTCCGGGAGTTCGAGCCCTGCGTGGGGCTCTGGGCTGATGGCTCGGAGCCTGGAGCCTGTTTCCGATTCTGTGTCTCCCTCTCTCTCTGCCCCTCCCCGTTCATGCTCTGTCTCTCTCTGTCCCAAAAATAAGTAAAACGTTGAAAAAAAATTAAAAAAAAAAGATAACTTTAGTTTGGAAGGCATTAGTCAAATACCCCATTTAATGGAAATATGCATTTATCAACTCTATATTTAAATGTTTATTTATTTTTGAGGGAGACGGACAGAGAGAGACAGTGGGCACAAGCAGGGGAGGGACAGAGAGAGAGGCAGAGAGAGAAAGAGGGAATCCCAGTGCCTCTGCACTGTCAGTGCAGAGCCTGATGTGGTGCTTGATCCCATGAGCTGTGAGATCATGACCTGAGCTGAAATCCAGAGTGAGACACTTAACCAACTGAGCCATCCAGGCACCCCCCAACACTGTATTTATATTATTTAAAATACAGATGTTATAATAATGATGTGACTTGTGAAAAAACATGAAGTAGTCTTTTAAAAGTGCCCAAAGAAAGGTAGAACTAAGAAAGTGTTACAAAGACTTTCTTAGACTATTATAAAAAAAGAACAATGCATTTGAAATTTGAATATGTGTGCATATTTGTGGGTATGTGGGAGAGACAGCATATAGGGAAAGAAGAGGAGAAAATTAGAACAAAGAAGAAAGAGGATACAATATTTGACAAAAAGAGTTTTTCACGACATAATTTTCTGTTTAAGATAATATTTGTTCCTTTGAAATTTCTCTGAGATTTCTTTGGGAAAGATTTGTTTAGACGTGCAATCATTTACACTGTTCTTTAACGGCCGATTTCTTTTTACTTAAAAGCCACCTTTGCAAATTCCTAACTAAAGATAATGGTTGTGCTGAAATTATATAGCTCCCTTCTTTTGTGTTGCATTTTCTCTTTCCTGTCTGTGACACCATCATGCCATCATACTATAACCAATAATTTTCCTTTCCAAAAGTGTTTTCTTTCAAAAAAAATCAACAGGAATTCTTTCATATTTTTCCTATTCAAATGGGTTTACTCTATTCTCTTTCCATTACAAGGGCTTACATCTGTGTGTGTGTGTGTGTGTGTGTGTGTGTGTGTGTGTTTTAATATAAAGCACTACCACTGCACTTATAACACTTTTTTTATAGGGCCCCAATTTAAAATAAATGCAATACTCCATTGCGCAGATAATAACATTATTTCCTACAGGTAACTTATGGTTCAAACCTCTTTTAAGAAAATCAGGATGCTGACCTAACTTGCAAGAAATTCCATCCATATTTTTCATAATACCTTGACTTTTACTCCTTCAACATTCATTCCTTTCCTTGGTTTCAGAAAGTAGGTCTATTATTCATAGACTTTTTGAGCTATAACTAGTGGCAATACTTCTTTGAACTTAACCTGACAAGACAGGTTTAATCATCTCTTGCCCTTCATGTATACATACTCCCTACTTATCATGCTAAGGGAGCTGGATATGTCCTAAAATTCCTACATTGTTAATAAAGTCCCAGGGACACAATCAATCAATGTCACTTTGACTCAACTTCCTAATACACAGTCTATGAACACAAATTTACTATTTTCGCCCCAAGTTTCTACTGTAAGACCTTCTAGCGTTCATCCAAGTTAGCTCTGATTCATTGTGTTGCCTCTTGTATTTCATACAATACTTACCACACACTTAAAATTATTGTTATTAGTATCTTCTATACCACTTAAAATTATTTTTATTGGTATCTTCCCTCCTCCTGAGACTGTGGACTCTTAAAAGACTGTGTCATTTGTTCAACTCTGTCTTCTAGGTTTTTAGTCTAGTGGCTGGAATAGAGACAAGCTCAAAACATTTTGAAGGTTGAATGAATGCAGGATGATTCCTGTTTCCCTTTCCATGCTTAACCAGGTTTGGAACAGGCACTATGAGAGTAGAGCTGAATAATCCTTTTCAATGATTCATTATTATGTATTTTCTAGACTCTGTTAACCAGTATTTTCCAAAAATATAGGGTAACTGTATGTATAAGCTCTAGTCCTATAAATCCAACTTAATTTTATGCCACAAGAAGGTAACAAAGCTTTGGAAATAACGTGAGAGTTTTGGACTCTGTGACACCTGACTTAGAATCCTAGCTCAGCCCCCTCTAGTTATATGATGCGGAACATTGCACTTAACCTCTAGTAGCTCAATATCAGTATTGGATGTATAAAAGAACTGAATTTTGTTTGGATGCAAGATAATGTACCCGATGTGTTGAATCTCTTTTCAATAAAAATATTTATTCTAGCATTTCATTTTTTGCATATCTTTTTCTTGATTCATATCTCTGTGTGTTGCTTAACTTACTGTTCATATTTTTGGATGCCGTTTTTTATATTTCTATATATACTTTACAATAAACTTGCTTAAGTCTTGTTCAACATACCTTAGACTTCTTGTTCAACCAAAGGATTTGTCTTATTTGTTGATTTTAGGGGATATTTCTTTTCCTCTTTTGTTTTAAAAAACGTCATATAGAATCATTTTTGAATGGGCAGTTTGCTTTTATTTATTTTCTTTCCTTCCTTTTCTATCTTATAGTTGCCTCCAACAAATCTCATTTTGAACCATATTTTATGTTGGGAGATCTTGCCCACCATTCCCAAGTGATATCCAAACCCAGCCCCCCAGCACACTACTGCTTGGCTAGGTTCCCGAGGGCTCACCTCCAGCCACCCCAAGGAAGCATGCAGCCTTGCTCTTATCAGCTGCGGCTATGGGAGGGATCTCAGCCTTGGTCAGCCCCTTCTCAGTGAATGGAGTATCACTCAGGGCCTGCTTTAATGTGTAAGTGTCCTGTTACTCCATTGCTGCCCACATCTAGCGACAGAATCTGAATCCCTGGCCACATGGATAGATTAATTTCTGTATTCAAAAGCCGAAAGGATATGCCCAAAGGCACTGCTCATCTCTCAATAATTTCATTGTATTTACTTTCTGTAGAGATGTTCAATTTTTAAATGCACTTCTACCTATGCTTCTGTGTCTGTAGTGGTGGTGGTGATGCTATTATTCGTGGTAGGACACAACACAATGATCTGAACAAAGAAGTCAATTAATGTTATTTATGGAGATTCTCTTTTCCAACCAGGTGTCCCACAGAAATGTCAAACTCACATTGGCACAAATATGAAAGCAGCACATTCCCCCTAATTATACAATTCTTAGTGCAACCCGTGTATTGCCTCCTAGTCTTATCATCCTGAGTTATACATCCTGGAAACTTGAACTTTCCCCGAACTGCTCCTTTTCCTTTTGCAATCTAGCAAAACAGTGACTAAATACAGAAGATTATAAATCTTTTAACTTGTTCTATACCAAAACATTTCTTTTTAAAAATTTTTTTAATGTTTATTTATTTTTGACACAGAAAGATAGCATGAAGGGGGGAGGGTCAGAGAGAGAGGGAGACACAGAATCTGAAGCAGGCTCCAGGCTCCGTGCCGTCAGCACAGAGCTGGACGCGGGGCTCAAACTCACGGACTGTGAGATCATGACCTGAGCCGAAGTCAGACTCTCAACCGACTGAGCCACCCAGGCGCCCCACCAAAATATTTCTTTATTCTTTATTGCTGCTATCTAATTCGAGTCCCTTTCACGTCTGATGTCATGGTGAGAATGTTATTTGCAAAGGCAAGGTAATATATACACTTCATGTTGGAATTTTAAAGTAGATCATTTGGACCCACTGGATTTTTTTGAATGAGAAAGTATTAGCTAAATTTCATAATTTTAGAATAGTATACAGATAGACTATTTTTGCCTCTGTTTATAACTCCCTCCAATATCTACCTGCTTTCATGTATCTACATGTTGTTTACATGCATTAGCAAGATAAACTTGCAATCCAGGAACGTGTCTTGGCAGGCCCTCTAACTGTTGGGGATGGAGTGGGCCATAAATCATAACTGATTTTCCTACTATTTATCATTATAAGGATGACAGACATAGTTACTCTTGTGGACACAGGATAGGATGGATTTTATAAATGTTACGGACTACAAAGAATGGGAAAAGACTGAAAGTTTTTGCAAATTGTTGTGAGTTGAGTTCATCCTAGTGAGCCACTAAGCAATAGATAAGTCACAGTTTTTTTAAGCTATATGCGGAAGATACACAAAAATCATTTTGGAGGTCATATACAATATTTTCCATAATAAATCTGTATTCAAGATTTAAACTATGACCTCTATAGCATTTGATACTGATATGTTTTGTCCATCAAAAATGCCACAATATGCAGCAATGCTTTTTAAAATATGATGTATCTGTATTTATATATTCATATCTGTATCTCTGCATGTGTGTTGTGTGTGACCTTAATTTTCATAGCCTTTGCTAAAGACAGAAACAAATAGAAGTTTTTCATCATAAGAAAGGCCGTGTTAGATTTGATTACTGTTCTTTTAAAAATTGATTTATTCTTGAGAGGCGGGGAGGGGCAGAGAGGGAGAGAGAGAGAATCCCAGTCGGGCTCCACACTGTCAGCGCAGAGCCCCCAACATGGGGCTCCATCCCGTGACCTTGGGATCATGACCTGAGCCGAAATTAAGAGTGAGACAGTCAACTGACTGAGCCATTTGGGAAATCCTCCTCTGTGGCATTTTCTAAGAGATATTTTGTGAGAGGTCCGTATAGATGTAGAGAAGGTGATTTTTCTTGAAAGGTTACGGGAATTAAGCAGGCAGCAATGAAATGCCGATGTCAAAAAGAATCGCTTGTTTGTGTGGGTGTGGTGTTCATAGAAGTGAAAATAGGTGGATGTAGAGGATTGCTTCTATTTCCCAGTACTAGAATATAGCCTCAGATGATGTATAACAGTCTGCCAGTTCTGTTTCTTTTCAACATGATCCCCTGGTACCTGCTATCTTACTTCCATCACATTCTTCTCCATGTGACCCAACATTTCCCTTACCTTTCATTTTCCTCAGCAGGTGTCTCTATTTAGCCTTAGTGAAGGTGTCTCTTATTTAGCTTTAGTGAAGGCTTAGTGCAGCCTTAGTTTCAAAAAGAGGATTATTCTTCGCTTACCCTTTACTCTTTCTTGCTTTATCGTTAAGGTCTAATCCCTTTCCCCAGCTTCTCTGGACTTTGACTTTCTCTAGATTCAATTTTGCCAATCATAGACTCTCTTTTTATATCCTCATAATTAATATCTTAATTATTCCAGACACTAAATTTGTGCCTCTCAATGGTTAGAAGATTCTCATTAGACGTTGAAATCAGGAAAACCCAAAGATTGATATTTCTAGCTGTATTACCAATAAATGATGTGTAAATACTCCACAGATTTCTCAGAAAACATTCAGACACCATGCAAATGATGAAATTATTCAAGAGTGTATCTGAAGGAAAAGATCTTATGTAACTTAAAATTTCAATTATTAGATAACGTGTTTTAAGTGCTTTCTGGCTTATCTATGTATTAGTTTATGTAATTAGTATTTATTAAGGACCTATTATATGCCAAGTCTTATGGATACAGTAATAAAAAGACAATAAAGGAGCCTGTTCCCATGGAGCTCACTTTTTATTAAAGGGGATTTAAAAATAGGTAAACAAAGATTATAAGTAGCTTCATTAGAGATCAGTACAATGGCAAAAATAAAAGGAGGTGATAGAGGGTAACTGGAGGAAGGATGATTTGGATTATGTGGTCAAGGAATTGCTGATAAGATAACACCAGAGCTAGAATTTGAATGTAAGGGAAAGTGAGAAAATTCTTCTCTGGGTAGAGGAAATAGTGACGAAAATAGCTTTAAGGAAAAATATGTTTAGTTTGTGTGTTAGTTTGCTACAACTGCCATAGTTATGTACCACACACTATTGGCTTAAATAATAGAAATGTGTTTTTTAGTGGTTTGGATGCTAATCGGCAGGGTTGCTTCCCTCTGAGAGTTGTGGAGGAGAATCCAGTCCATGAATGTCCCCTAACTTCTGGAATTTGGTAGCAATCTCTTGTGTTCGTTCATTGTAGATGTATCACTCATCGCTGGTTCCATGTTCAGCTTTCACTCTCCTTGTGTGCCTGAGTATGTCCGGGTTTTCCCCTTCACATAAGGACATCAGTCATATTGGCCTGGGGACTCACCTTATTCCAAAATGACTTCATCTTAACCTGAATAATTATATCTGCAACAGTTCTATTTCCAAATACGTTAATATTCTGAGGTTCTAGGAGTTGGGGTTTCGATATGTGAATTTCATGGGACACAACTAAAGCCACTAGAGATTGTGTAAAGTAAGGTTTTGCTGTACAACAAAACATCCTAAAACATAGTGGCTTTAAACAACAACCATTTATTTTGCCCATGATTTTATTTGTCGGCATCAGGTCCAGAAACAGTTGGTAGCTTAACGAGGTTCTTTCATGCATTTGTGTTCAACTGAAAGGTAAAAGGAGCGGCTCTGTTTCTAGAGGGTTGGCTTGTTGTCAGCTGATGTGGCAAGTTCAACTAGGTTATATGTCTTTTATCATCCACCAGGGTAGCCCAGAGGTATTCACATGTTGGCATCAGGTCCCAAGAGCAGAAAAAGTGAATTCGTTTCAGTGTGTTCATTCGTTTCAAACCTCTACTTGTTTTATATTTCCTAACATCTCATTGGCCAAAGCAAGTCATGACCAGGTTCAATGGATCAGGAATTAGATTCCAACTCTTGGAAAGAGGATCTGCAACATTATATGACAAAGGTCTTGATTGCAAGGAAATGACAAATTTGGGGCCATTTTTAGAATTGACCATGGCTTATCTGAAAACCAGAAATAAGATTTGTATGAATATCTAAAAGTTTCAAGGGAATCATTTTTTTTAAATTTGGTAATTTAAAAAGAAATTTAATGTTTTCATTGGGTATATGAAAAAAAAAAATGAACACAGAAATGATGACAAAATCCAAAAGTTAATTCCCCCAACTTTGCTTCCATAACTCCTTCTCCCTATGCTCATGGTAGATGACTTTCTGGATCTAGGCATTTTTCTCCATGCAATGCCCATAATTTATAATATATGCGGGATCGACCATTTTTCCGAGCCAAAGAAGAGTCAAAGGTTTAAAATTCAAACTCTCAGTACCATGACAGAATTATAGATGCAATCAATACTGTGTCTCTCAGTCATGCCAGCTCATATTTGAACAGGTTTTGGATATTTATCATTATCCTCTTTTAACCTCAATCAATTACTACAAAAGAACCTGTTTATAAATTTGCCCCTTTTCTTGAAAAGTAGTACATTAGGAGTTGAGGGTTACATATTCAGTTGGCTTAGTTCTTAATTTCAAAAAAGGATTCAAATTCTTTTTCCATGTAATGAAAGTTTTCTGTTAATGAATGACCCAGTATCTATCCGTTTCCTCATATTTCTAAGAGTTGCCTTATTCCCAGCTAGAGAATTGTATTTTCCCTTTTGAGTAGAGTTTGAATGCCCTTACATAAATAAGGGTTGAGAGTTAAAGTAGATCAATCTGACTCATTGCCTTGGGATTTTCAATCTTGAGGTAAATGATTTAATGATGAAGCAATAAAACAGAAGTTTATTAGTTGTGGAGGCTCCCTAGTGGAGTAAATTCTTACGCATAGCACTCTGAGCTGCCCAATGTTGCCATTTGCTAATCCCGCTTCTCAAGTCTCTTAGGTTCTGTAAAATACCCAATATTTTTCTATACAATTGTTTTGCTACTCAAGTTAGTCAGGGTAAATTTCCATTGCTTGCCACTAAAACTGTAATTCATAAACTCTTACAATCTAAGTAATTACAGTGTACTTATTAAGAACACTTAGTGCATATGAAAATTCTATTTCTTCTGTCATGTTGAATAATACAAAATGATATTTAAATAATAATTAATTTTGAGTGAAAGCATACTCATTATAGAAAATGTAAACATCATCTGGTCTTGTTTTTACTTTCAGTCACATGAAAAACCTACTGATTTGTTTTAAAATTTCAACTATCATGATTGGAAATTTCTGTAAGAATATAAAAAGCAATTAATTTAAAACTCATTATTTCTGTTTCCTGTCACTGTCTACATTGTACAGTCTTTACACTGAACTATGTAATTGTCTTGAATGTTTGAGCAACTAATGGGAATGATTTGAGAATGAGTATGCTGCAAGCAGAGGGAAATGATACAAATAAAAAGTTATATTAGACATAAAAATACCTAGGTTAGAAAGTGTCATGGGGAGCTTTTATTATAAAGACATATAGCAGACAAATAATTTGGATTAAAAAGATAAAAAAAGACTAGACTTTGTCATATACTATAAAAAGGTCTCCAAGGCATTTTAAAGACTTCAAAATGTTTTTAGCATTATATACTTGATTTCTTAATCACTGTTAATAAAGTCTACCGGAATAAATAAATAGTTGTAAAAAAAATAAAAAAAACTCAACCTACAGATAATTTTAAGATACCAATACAGCAAAAATCTGGAGATGTAGTTAATTGTGTTGCTCCATTCTTTTTGTCTGCATTTAACTTCTCCATTTCTAAAACGTTGTATGGGTAGAAATAGTTATAGGATGTTTATCCAATAAAAGGTGTGCGTGGCCAGCACTGATGGGGTACTCCTCGGATGCTGGTTATTGGTCCTTAGCATGTCATTGCACTGACTTCCAGTGCTGGCATGTGCATTTCTTTGCCTGCTGGCTTTATTTGGTAGCAGAAATCTGCTTTACCAATGCATACAACAGGTCAGAAATGCTAGGAAAAAAAAAAAGTTTAAGCATGCCTCAACCTATGACTGGTGGAAAAATATCCTTACTTTCTCTACCTGCTAGATAGGGAAACTCTGAGGCACACAATCTGGTTTTCTGGCAGGATTAAGCCCCAGACATTCATGGTAGTAATTGCCTTAGTACCACATTGTTATTAACTACCTACATATACCTCCCTTTCCACTTCACGTGTCCTCTGCCCTTTGTTTGGGGGTTTCTTAGAATGACTTACAAAGTAAACTAATTGCACTTGAATCTGCGTCTCAAGATCTGCTCCTGGGCAAACCTAAACCAAGATAAGAGGGAAATGTTTCATACTTTATGATTTAATATATCCAATAATTATTTGCCATACGTAATATAAGTATGTAACGCTTATTTAACTATAATTTACGTAGAACATCCCCTATATGGTGGCATTTGATATGAATTTTCCATTACTCTTCTCTTTGTAATGCATGCACTCATAAAACTAACTTTACTTGTAATTTTCCAAAAGCAGTATATAGTTCCATCCTCCTATGTTTTTGCTCATGTTGTTCACTATGACATAGACATTCATCTTTGTTCTGTTCTGCCCAAAATTGTAGTTCATCCTTTAAGACTTTGTTCAGGCAGGAGTAAATTACTAAACAATTTTTTCAGTACTTGCTGGGTGTGTGAATCTAGTGGAATACCTTATAGTTGCATTAATTCGAGTTATAGGTAAGGCATAATTTACATTTTTTTTATTACATCTGGCAAATTTTAGGTCATTAGTCAATAATTTCAAGTAACCCGAACTTCAGTTCATGAGTTCTCTATTAGAGTTTTGTTTTGTAAACTTTATTTTTAATACGTTTAATTTATTTAATGTTATTGTATGTTCCCATAGGATTTTCACCTCCATTGTAGTGCAGATATTATTGTAAATGCTTATTTGTATACTTGCATCCTCAGTAGATTCAGTCTTCTAAAGAAAAAGACCTCGAAACTATAAAATGTAGAAAGTGTAATTTTTTATTTTGTTTTATTATTATTATTTTTTTGAGAGAGAGAGAGACAGAGAGCAGGGGAGGAGCAGAGGGAGAGGGAAAGAGAGAATCTTAAGCAGCCTCCATGCCCAGTGTAGAGCCTGACTCAGGGTTTGATCTCACAACTGTGAGATCATGACCTGAGCCAAAATCAAGAGTCTAACACTTAACTGACTGAGACACCCAGGTACCCTAGAAAGTGTGACTTTTGCTACTTGCCTGCTTGGGTCTAGAACTCTAATACAATATATATTTATAAAAAAAGTGAGGGATGTTGACAAATAGATTTGCAATACGTACCTTGGGAATTTAGAATAAAATTTAGAACGTTGGCTATAATTTCCATGTAATTTTAAAACACTATCTTCCGAATATCCATGATATAACATGTACTTTAATTACCAGACTTCTGATTCTAAAGTTTTAGTTGACCTCTGAGCACTTGCTATTTCATATCTAATTTGAAATTATTTATAGTGAACATAAAAACCAGATATTAATGCACAACTCAGGCAGATCTAAATGATTGGTTTTCAATGAATTTCATTATAAGTATATTTTGCAGTTATTCTATATATTCAGGACCAATAATTCAAAGTTGAAAGAATGTTGTTTCCAAGACATTTTCTGAAGAAGCCAGTCTTACTTTGATTGGCAGTTTTATATGATTACCTTAGCAGATGTAACAGCTGTCTGCTAAGTAGTGGTTGAAACAATAAAATTGTCTTTTTTAAGTCCAAATCATTACTTAGATGATTAGACCACTTGTTCTTGTGGTTCAGTGCATTTCAATGCTTGGCCAAGGTGGTGAATTAATTAGGGGTAAATTCCACCCTAAGCTTGGCCCTTGTATGGGCCATGTCAGAAAGGGGTACCGTTTTCAATTTGTCCAAAGTTGCTCTCCCATTCTTCCCATAATAAGAGACATTTTTTTTAATTTGTAAGAAGTTATAATAAATTACATAGAACCAGAGATCCTTTCATGAGGTATTCAGGAATGAATTGACATTCTGTAAAGAAATCCAAACATAAAGCTCAAGAGAATTTCTGTCTGTGATAATGGTGGGGAAATCTGTGGATTTACAATGTTGAAAGTCTGTAAGGCAGAGAAACTAAGTCTTCAGTTGTGAATGGAACATCTCGACCAGATGAATATAAGACACTTTGAAAAAATTACATCAGTTCCTGAAATTAAAGCTAAGAGAAACTACAAGAAAATGAAAACATTTTCTACCTAGGTCTAAGCTCCTCATCTTAAGGCCGAGCAAAAAGAAATGAGTGCAATGAAGTGAGACTCTGATGGGAAGTCGGGTTATTACATCTTCCAAAGCTTCAGGTTATTTATAATCCAGAAACACATCTACTTGGAGACTAAAAAAAAAAGAAAAAGAAAGTCAGTCAACCATGTACTCAGGAAGATAGAGCACTACTGTTCCACTTAAGACTTTCTTAATGATGTGGAAAACTGATATGTTTCCTGACTTGTGTTTATTATTAATTTTCTCTAATATGTTTCTTTAGTATATAGATTAGTTTATTTTATGTTTAGATCTCCCACAAAAAAATTGTTCACATGTTTATTTGTGAATTGATTTAATCTTTAACTTAATTTAAAGCCAATAAGATAAAATAAATAAATAAATAAATAAATAAATAACACAGGGGAGCCTGACTGGCTCATTCAGAAGAGCATGTCACTCTTGATCTCAGGGTTATGGGTTTGAGCCCCAATTGTGGTGTCGAGATTAAGATTACTTAAATAAATATTTATTATTTATGTATTTTATATAATATAAAATATTTATAAATGTAAATATTTATTTATTATTTTTAAATAAACATTTTTTAACTAATATAAACTATAAGATGTTTCAAGCCATTGTTAAACACACACTTCTGACTTTTCAAGTCAGGGTGTTAACTTGGAAAAAAAAAAATGTCTCTCCCAATATCTAAAAGATATTTTGCAATCACTTCTCATTTACATTATTATTAAACATATGCTAACACTAAAAGAATTTTATATTGAGTTGAAAATTTAAAAAATGGTGAAATTGGTGAAACTGTTATCTTGATTAAGAAGCAAATCTATATACCTTTGAAAGCTACTTCAAAAAAATCTTAGTTTTCCAACTACATGATAGCTATAAATTGAAAAAGCAAAAAAAAAAAGAGGTGTCCATTTTTAACCACCCATTTTTGTGTTACCCTAATATTTAGGTACATTTTATCCTTAATAATGTCTCCTAAATATTCTACATTGAAAATTAGAGTTCATTATGTTTCATTTTGTAATTTTTCACAATTCATATTTGTAAGGAATTAAATACTTAATAAAAAGAAGATGGAAAAGATATTAAAGTTACTTGTTGCAACCCTTCACCAAAAATATAAGTTTTCTAGCGTCAAAAGCAAGACAAAACGCTGAAAATGGAGTCACTTATGCTGAGCCCCATATCACCAATTAAAAACATGTTAATTATGGTTTCTATTCTTCCAGAAACACAATATTAAACCAGTCAGTCAGGAATCACCCAGACTGAACTACTGAGGCCATCTGCCTCATAGACCACTGTCAGTCTCTAAAGGAGGATATCCTTGCAAAAACCAACCTGCTTTTTTGCCTAATATAAATTCTTTTCCCCACTCCCTTTTCTGCTTATAAATGACTTTGATGTTGTATAGCTCCTTTCTATCTGCTAGATGGGAGACTGCCTGAGTTGAAATGATTTTTGCTCAAATAAATTTGTAATATTTTTAACATGCCTCATTTTAATTTTTGACACAGAATGGCACTGATCTAAATTGAAAATAGTTTTCCCATTATTTGTAAAGAGCCCCTAAAAATTTAGTAAACCATGAACTGGAATTTTATCAATGTGGAGCTAGAGATAATGTCTTTGTGTTTACCTATGGAGGTAATGCAAAATGTTATAGAGGACAAAGTGAAAATGTAGTGCCTCCATATTAAATCACTGCCACCAACACCAAAATGACTGAAAATGAAGCTTTTGAGATATAATTTTAAATATTGGAAGAATGCTTAATAAATTGAAAGTAAGACACTGAGAGTAGAAACACGTGTAGAAATGAAAGGTCGTATATTATAGAAGATACCATGCACTTTGAATATGCTTTGATAGGAGAGGTTTATACTAGGAGACATAATCAGAAAAAAAAAATCATGAAGATATTGAGGTTTGTCTTAAGCTTGAACGAATGGACAACAATAACAATAAAAGATATTAGAAAAATAAAACAAATGGGGTGCCTGGGTGGCTCAGTCAGTGAAGCGTCCTACTTTGGCTCAGGTCATGATCGCACTGCTGGTGAGTTCAAGTCAGGCTCTGTGCTGACAGCTCAGAGCCTGGAGCCTGCTTTGGATTCTGTGTCTCCCTCTTTCTCTGCCTCTACCGCCTCCCTCCCCTCTCTTTCTCTCTCAAAAATAAATATTTGAAACATAAATAAATAAATAAATAAATAAATAAATAAATAAAATGAAACAAAAAAGAAAGAGGATCTGTGAATTTTGAGTCCTGAAATTGAAGTGATTGGGAATTTTCTTTCAAAGTAAAGAGGGTCCACCACATGCAAGAGATAGAATTATTTGCCTTCCCTCCCTAAAAGTCAACAGAGAAAGGCATCCACAGTCAAAGTAACCACACAGAAAGCCAGAAGCTACTAGCACATAAAAAAAGAGAAACATCCGATTAATAGTAATTAAAGAGTTCAGTAAAAACACTTCCAAAAAAGGTTACATTCTGATGGTAAGGACTTCAACATATCTTTTGGAGAGTACACAGTTTAACCTTTAACAATGAGAGTATTTACACCAGGGCAAGTGGCAAACATTACACATAATGGCTTCTCTCTTAAAGCCAGCATTATTTACCAGCTCTCTACTTATGTATGTATGATATCCGATAAATAGACTTCTCTCTTGGGAAGAAAATATGAGAAACAGAGAATACAGTAAGTATTAAGAATGCAAAGCCACTGGGGACCCCTCACATTAGTTAAGGGTACTTTTTCGTGTAATGGGGGCATCAGATCTCCCTCACTGAGATAATTCTCACACATATTCTTTCTACTTAATGACCCTCTATTCTAATTTTAAGATAATTATGTTTAATTTTAAAATATTGATTGGTCCTAAATTTTAACAATTTAGTTACCTGTTTATGTGGTTCTTCTTTGTTTTGTTTTGTTGTTCTAACCTTCTTAAGTTTTTGAGACAGAGTCCTATCAAGTTTATTAAGCTTGGAAATAATAATGATGGGCTACTGTAATAGAATAGAATGGAATTAACGTAAGTCATCATAACAATAAAGTATGGTATTACTAATTAGATTTCTATTAATATGACTAGTCATTTTAAAGGAGCATACATTTTTTTAATGTTTATTTTTGACAGAGAGAGACAGAGACAGAGCATGAATGGGGGAGGGCCAGAGAGAGAGGGAGACACAGAATCCAAAGCAGGTTCCAGGCTCTGAGCTGTCAGCACAGAGCCCGAGGCGGGGCTTGAACTCACAGACTGAGAGATTGTGACCTGAGCCAAAGTCAGATGCTCAACCGACTGAGCCACCCAGGTGCCCCAGGAGCATAAACTTTTTAACTAAATGTTTACAAACAAGGTGTTGTAAGAATCAACACAACCCTCCCTTCTTCAAAAAGGTATTGTTTCTAGGTCATTACTTGAAAAGATTTTATTTTCCTTGACTTCCTTTAACTTGTAGTAGTGAAAAGTTTAAATCTTTTAACACTGATCACACTGAAAAAGATTGCATTTTCTAGACTTCTTACATGAAATATACATAGAAAGTAGTTAAGCTGGAAGGATACTTTATTTATGAAAATACTGCTTATATACTGTTTCAAAAGGTCTCCAACTAAGGAGTGATTGACACAAAATCCATTGCTTGTTGAACTATGAGGAGGAAGAAAAACAAAGAATAAAATATATATTCTCCTATGGAGAATGAAATTAAGTATGACTGCCAAAGTTTCCTAGTGGACAGAAAATAAAAATAATTTTCTGATATGCATTTACTTCCCCATTTGATTTCTTCACACACATCTTTCTATGGATAGTAATGTAATTTTTTTTAATTTGTGTAAAAAAAATCTATATTTTGAAGTGAATCCCCTGGAAGTGAAAGTACATAAAGGTGTGTTAGTAAATTTACAAATAAGACAAATCATTCATTCAATAAATATTGAATAAACATCTTCTATTTGCTAGGCCTTGTATTAGCTGTGCACATACCAAAGTAAATGAGATCATCTTGTCTGTGAGATACATAACATCAATTTATAAAGAAAGACAAATAACCAAATAATTACAATATTACATACAGCAAAATAAATGCAGGGTGCCTGGGTGGCTCAGTTGGTTAAGCATCCAACTCTTAGCTACAACTCAGGTCATGATCTAGTGTTTCGTATGTTCCTTATACCAGTTTAGTTAGCTTTAGAGAATATAAAGAAGGCAGAGTGACTCAGAGGAAAAGACTTAGATTGGGATTTCTGCAACACGTCAAACCTACTTTCCAGACACTTTGCCCTACTGGCCCCCTCTCATCAAATTGAGACAAGCCTGAAGCAGGTGCAGACCACTTCAGCTCAGAGGTCCCTCCTCCATTCTGGACTTCTTTACACACCATGGTTTTCACGTGGCCCTGTGAGAATGTGTCCCAAGGCCAAACTGGCCAGTGCACCCTGGGTCTGGAGGCCAAACTTCAGACCACCGATTAACTATGTATCTGAACAGGTTTCAAATCTAGCTGAAACCACTAAATCCAAGATTTTTCTAATGATGCATGGAAAGATTTCACTGGTTTTTGGAATCCCCTAAACGTACTTGTACAAAGGACTAGATATATGCCCATTTATCTGGGGAAACTATAAACACTTCCATTAAACTCAAACTTTGTGGTGCAAAGGAAAAAAAAAAAACAAAAAAAAAAGCAGAATCTGCATTAGATGCTGCAAGAGTGACTTAAGGGTTTGTATTAGTCTCAAAGGAGCAAAGAGCTAACTCAGAAGCCCACGGTGCTTATTAGGCATCGTTTTCTGGAAGAAACACAGATCAAGACAGTAGCAAACACTTCTTATTTCACAAATACGAATGCAATGGCTCAAAATCCCTCTAGAGTTAACACTACTGTGTTCAATATTTATGTAATTTAATTGTACTTTAGAAGTATTTGCCTATGCTGTAGACTTTTTAGTGCTATAAATCTGCTTTTTTTTCCTATGAAGGTAATGTCTGTTTGACAGTAAATAAATCGCTTATTCACAAAAGGCTGATTAATATTTACTTTTATGCTCATTTCGGAGCATGATTTAATAATGATGTTTGTATATTTAGAATTCTCTAGTCTCCTGTCAAAAAGACAATGTCTGTCATGTTGATTTGTTTCTAGCATCCACAGGTTAATGATCAGAGGCAACACAGGCAATAGAACTTTTCCTATTTTTGTTGCAACTATTTTCATTGAGGACTATAAAGCAATACAGATTTTGCCGAATTGAGTTGCCTGTAAATACATAAGTCGTTATTCTTCAATTGACTAAATTCATCTGGGGAAATTTACAAAGATAAAACCTGACAAAAATGATTAATTACCAAAAAAAAAAAGATTGATTACCTTTTTTCATGGAAAAGTCATGTTGATATATTTCAAGAAGCTATGTATATTGTATAGAGCATGTGTCACACTTAGAAAAGTCTTCTCGTTTTTTTCAATAGACTAATGTATTTTAATTAAAAATAAATTATGAAGTCTTGTAAACTAATTTATGTATCCAAAGTGCATAATATTTCCATCTAAATGTTGAGAGTCTAAGTTAGAGCATTTTATATGTTTGGATAAGTTTTATTTCAAATAGATATGTACACAGGGGTGACTGGGTGCCTTAGTTGGTTAAGCATCTGACTGGCTCAGGTCATGATCTTGTGGTCTGTGAGTTCAAGCCCTGCATCAGGCTGTGTGCTGACAGCTCAGAGCTGAGAGCCTGTTTCAGATTCTGTGTCTCCCTCTATCTCTGCTGCTCCCCCACTTGCTCTCTCTCCCTCTCTCTCTCAAAAATAAACAAACATTAAAATTTTTTTTAAAAAGGTCAAATAGTTGTGTATATATGAGCATTTTAGCAAATTATAATTCGTTGAGTAATTCTTACAGAGAGAGAGCGCTCCTACTCTTTCATTTGACCAACCTTTGGATGTAGATGTTTCTTGAATTTATAAACGGCAAATTAAAGAACACATTCATGCAAATGTATTTAACATGCACGTGGAAGTACCTTCAGGATAGGATTTGGTTATTTTATAAATCAATGTATTTTTAATCTATCCTTACAGTTCTTAAAATCTATAGCCATTTCCTAAAACTTGATGTTCTAATATATACAATACTGGGCATTAAAACAGAGAACACTTGATTATATTTAATATCAGTAAATTAAAAAGCAAATTAATTTTCAATTCTGTACGTGCCAAGAGTTGTGCCATATGACACCAAGCTTAAAAGGAACTGTTCAGTATGGGCTTTGTCCAGATTTAACACACCCAGCTTTACAAAGTTGCATTGATTTGAGATTTAGGGAGTTTATTCTGATCGTCATAAATTTTACATACATTTATGTCAACTTAATAAACTAAACACAACTATTCTCTGTCAGCCTTGCTATGATAATAAAGAAATCTCCAAATTTAGTGACTTAAAAAAAAAGCGTACATAGGACACTTTCTACATGCTTGTCACATGTCAGCTGGAGACTCAGCTTATTGGATCAGTAAGGGTCAAGGCTGATGAGACTCAGTGGAAACAGTACTCAAAGGAAGCAGTAAAAGAACACAGTGGCCAAGGAGCTAACTCATCAAACTGCCCAGAGGGTGTATATTTTACTGACATACATATTGCTTTGACTACGACGAAATAGTCTGAATAGTCTATCTTGAATAAATTATTTCAGAAAATGCTAAAATGGTAAACTTTTTCTTTACCCACTATTAAGAAAAGATTGTAGTAACAGTCTCCATAATATCTATCCACAGTAAAGGATGTGAGCACTGTCACAAAGTGGACTTATAAGAAATCCATTGAATTGCACATAGAATTCGCTAGTTTGGGTCATAGCTTATATATATGGCAGGATTTTAGAAACCTGACTTAAATTCGGGAGTCCTTTGCTTTTCTTACCTCTAAAATGGTGCTACTCATATCTGTCCAATAAAGCTGTTGGAAAGACCCCACGAACTGATATGTGCAAAGCTGGAAACTCTAAAGACATAAAAATTTCAGGGATGGTGATCTGTTTTACTGTTCAGATGATGTATATCTTTTCTTGCAGGAACAAGACCAGCTTAACTTGAGAAATTTGAGAGTATTTAGCTAAGTCCTATCAGAACAACAACAACTATATATATATATATATATATATATATATATATATATATATTTCCACTCCTAGCTGAAATAGATAAAAGGGAAAAAAGGCTTATTTGATCTGCAATGTGGATATGATGTGGTCCATAAACGATTGCTTGATGTCATAAGAAAGACTAATCAGCCACTATTGGCAGAGAAACTGGCTTGTTTCTGTGCAGAGCCTGCAATCCTAGTGAAAGAAGTATTCAGAATTCCATAATGGAATGATTGGAAGCCCAAACAACTTAGAATGGCACTGGATGATAAAGACCTAAAAAGTGACTGAAGCAATGAAGGCAGTGCTTCTGAGGATAGATGTAATATTTCTTCATGTCAGCTGATAATCACTCCTCCGCCATGCGTCGCTTTCATACCCGTAGAAATTCTAGGAATGATGATCAGAAAAAAAAAATGAATCCTGTAAAAAACATTTGCAGGCGTATGGTATCAGAGAGACTAGCCAGCTTTGTTTTCAGAGTAAGAATAATCATTTTTTTTAAACTTTTCAAAAGTCGTCTGGGACTTGTGTGGGACAACAGATAATACGAGATGTGTGAGACACAGTCACTGTCATTAAAGATCTTGAACCCTATATATGGAAATAACGTTTAAACACATCCAATTGGAATTTTTAATGCACTGCTAACTTCTGCTTGAGTTGTGCATATGAATAATACATATTCAAATATGAAATATATCACCGCGTAAGACAGGAACTGTGCAATCATGTATTAGTTCGACAAATATTTTTGCGTACCTGTTACACAACTGTGTTAGACTTTAGGATCACAGTGAGAAGGTCCACAGTTAGACTTTAGGATCAGTCTTCATTGAACATGTAGGCTAGTGGTTGAGACAGTTAAAATAAGAAATAGTCAAATACATAAAACAGTTGTAAATCTGGGTAAGAACTACAACTGAAACAAACAAAAAGATACAGGCTAATATGAAAGCAAAATTTAAAAAAAATCCTCAGAATTATCTACAAGAAAGCTGTATCTGCTTTAACAGTCTCTGTGGCTGGTCTCACTGACGCTAATCTTTCACTCATGAGCTTTCAAATGGGCAGTGACTTGGTTGGAAATATATTGAGCCTATCAGCCTCCTTTGGGATTTTGGCCCTGAGCCATTTTGTTCAACTGAAATATTTACTAGGGGGACACACTAAGGTAATCAAGTATCTTAACAAAGGGCATATTAACCATTTATTTTTTGAAGTCATCTTTGTCCCGAGTCTTGTTCTTATTCTGTGTCTTAACAGGTCTGTGTAAATAAGAGCACTTTTCAATTTTTTTACACGTAATTACAAGAATCAGTTCATTTTCGTAATCTTACAATTCCGTAACTTCTGGTCTCCCTACTTTTCCTTTCATCCATTCTTGCTAATAGGCCAGTTTGTGTGTGTGTGTGTGTGTGTGTGTGTGTGTGCGCGCGCGCGCTCACTCATAATTTTGGTAGCATTTTACCACAAAAAGTTAACAACCAATGCTCATTGCCAACATTTTATCAATTTCCAGGTTTAGTAGATACAATAGATTTGGGTGGTACAGACAAATTTGACTCCTGATAGAATTTTCTCTTTGGTCAGTTTTTAATGCAGGCACGGCCTCTTGGCAGAAGGAGAACATGGAAGTCAGGGCCACTGCAAGCTCAGCAAGGGTGGCATATCAGGCGAGTCCGTGGAGCCCAGTCACATTTAATGAGTACCCATGAAGCACTTATGCCCTTGGTATTGCCTGAGTCGGTGCCAAATTTTACTATGGAAAATGTTTAGTCCAGATTCTTCTCCATGTTTCTAACTCCCTCTCCTGGATGGCAGTAGTGTTTTACATGGACGTGTACTTTATATTGTCCTCAAAATATTAATACAAATGGCCTGGAGGTAGCTAGGTTCACTCAGCAGTCTAGAGCTCTTTTGGCCAGACAACTGTTGACCAAATTTGTGCCTAAGCCTTCCACTTCCCAATCTTTTAAAATTCCTTTTTCAAAAAATCATTATTCAAAATACAGAGGAGGGGAAAGTAAGGAAAATTTTAATATAAATTTTAAAAACAAAATTTTAACGTTTAAAAATATTTTAATGTTTATTTGGTTTGAGAGAGAGACAGAGAGAGAGAGAGAGAGAGAGAGAGAAAATGTGGGAGAAGCAGGAGAATCCCAAGCAGGCTCTGCACTGTCAGTGCAGAATCCGATGTGGGGTTCAGTCATGAGACCCTGAGATCATGGCCTGAGAATACCAACAGTTAGACACTGAACCGATTGAGCCACCCAGGCGCCCCAAAATTGTAACTCTTTTATTGATAACAATGGGGTTGTTATTACTAGGAAGAAATTTCATAGCATGATAAATGTGGGATAGAATACTTTTCTTTAAAATATTGACATTAAAGAATGTTCATTGCAATATTGCCCACTAAGTCTGAATTTGACTTTTAATCACTGAGTAATTCCTGAGAAATATTTAGACTGTATACTTAAAACTGGCAGAGACTGTGTCTTATACTTTTGTATTTACATTTAGTACAATGTACATACTACAGTGCTAACCCCCATCAAACCCTTGTTGACTGGTTGGACAATAAAGAATTTGGTTTGGATGGAAGACAGCACAGCCATGTGCTTCTGAGTGCCTTGAACAACTTTATAATCCCATACCTCCCTACATCTTAGCAGACTCTTTAGTGAAAAGTCCCAGGACACTTTTACAACCAACAATCAGACAGGTGGTGGCCAGCCCTTATTTCTTCAGGAATGCTCCCTACTTATCGTTGTCGTGACGTCTTTACTGCACTCTTTTCTCTTTCTATGATTTTGGAGTTGGTGAGCTAGTAAGTTTGGGCTTTCAATGTCATGACTTTGAGCAAAGTCTTGGGTCCCTTTATGTCTTGTTCACATCCCAGGTTATGTCCCTTACCAGCTGTGAGCCTAAAGGCAGTTGTTCTTAGCTTCCATATCTTGGAGCCTCAGTTTGTCTAATTGTTTAAAGGGAGATAATTATATCTACTTCATAGGATTGTGAAGATTAAATGTCTCACACCTTGTATGCCTTCCTTTGTGTTTTTTCTTTCCCATTTAGCTATTTCTTTATTTATAGAGAGCAGGTTGAGCAGAAGAGAAGATAGGGGTTTCTGAAGTGAGAAGGAAATTGGTTTCTTCATCTGAAGAGAAGTCATTATTGAACAAACAACCCCCACATGGCTGACCCATCACTCTTCTTAGAGTGCCCAACTTGTAGAGTTGTGGAGAGACTTCAACTTGGCAGAGCTAATATTTAGGGAGAGAAAGGCATAAACTGCAGTTCAGCAACAACAGCCTGATTTCTAATCCTGCCTACCATCATCTTTAGAATGTCTTTCCTGTGGGACTCACCACCATCCTCTATATAATGGTCACTATGCTCTTCTATTCGATGCCCTAGTGAAGCAAAATGTTTCCTGACATAGCAAGCCTGATGTGTGGTCAACCACAGCTAGATATACTCTCTTATAGCTTCCGTTCTGATCATAAACCAAACCGGAAGATCACACTTGCTTATGCTCTGGATAAGGCTGTTTTCCTCAGGGTGTTTCACTTGGTGGCTGGAACTGCCTTGGAGAGTGGTACCCGTGTGAAGTGAAGAGTCATTGAGGCAGCTCAGGTGGACTGTGAAGCTGATGATGCTCGAAGACTTCAAACATGATAGGCTTGGCTTTGATGCATTTCACAAATGATTCAGTGACCTCCACTGCAATCAAGCTTCAAGCATTCAAGACCCTCCATAATCTACCCCAGTTGACCTTCGTTTTCGATTGAAAATAAAGCTTTTAAGGGATGCCTGGGTGGCCTCACAGACTCTTGATTTCTGTTCAGGTCATGATCTCATGTTTCGCACGTTTGAGCTCTGCCTCTGGCTCTGTGCTGACAGTGCAGAGTCTGCTTGAGATTCTCTCTCTCTCTCTCTCTCTCCCTCTCTCTCTTCCTCTCTTCTGCTTATGTTCTCTCTCTCTCTCTCTCTCTCTCTCTCTCTCAAAATAAATACATAAACTTAAAAGAAATACAACTTTTTAAAGCAGGGGTTAGATATCTTTTTATCATTACACCTCAATTGCCTCATTTTTTAAAAATGAGAAAAAGTAGAAAGGAAAGAAATAAAAGAGCAGGATGAAAAATATAAGGAAAAACAAATACATTATTGAATTCAATTATTTCTATGTTTATATGGAGAAATAAGTTAAAATATTTTACCACATGGAAATACTACTGGATACAAGTAAACATAGATTGGACTTTCCATGTATTGAAACATTTTACATAAATATAACTTAAATGATATGGGACAAGCTAAAAACCAAACACATTGAACAACCAAAGAGTTGAGAAATCCCAAAATGGCATTATATAAATAATTATAACAGAAGAAACTACATATAAGTTAACAATTGTTAAAAATATCTTATTATTATGATCTATTAGAATATGTGTTTATGTCAGTGGAATAATTAAAAAATGTTTATAATTACTTTTAGCTATAAAATGAACACATATCTATAGAACTTAAACATCACAAATCAAAGCAATGAATGTGGAGGAGACTAACTCACAAAATTACATGGGACAGGCAATTTTCAGATGACAGAAACAATAGAATAAACTAAAAACTTTAAGAAATAGGCCAAAAGAAACAAGTCAGTGAAAACATAGTAATATTTTAATATTGATAAAACTAATAAAGAGTAAGACTCTAGATATCCAGACAAATGCATTGTTAAAGCCTATCACATTTAAAGTAGTTCTGCACAAGACAACATTTTTGTTCTGAATGGGCTAGAACACAAGAATGACTCAAAAAGAAAAAATAAATAAAAAAATAAGGGAAATAAAGTTCTTATGCTCATGTTCTTCTGCCAAACTTGTATCTTGAAGAAGATTATTTGTGGTGGGGAGCAAAGAGAATCTGGAAAAATCTCCTCAAGTCTCACTCCAGGAAAATGGAAAAATTACCCAACTATACAAGCATAGGTGTGACATATGTTTTCTGAGAAGTTATACTAGGAAGAAAAGAATATGCCCAAATAAGAGGAGGGGGGGAACAACCTTGACAAACAAAATTCTAGAACTGCTACTCTGAAACTATAAGTGTGCAAATTATCCTTCATGCTTTGTGTAGTATGATAATCGTATATCAAATAAATTACATGTGTTGTGGATTTTTAGTTTTTTGGTTTCTATCAAGTGCAAAATATTACTACAAATCTAATGCATTTTAAAATATATGGCTTTAGATATCCAATTTAAAAGAAATTGTACTTGAAGAATATTATTTGAATAAATTAAAACCCAAAGGAAAAAGAAACTGATAGAAACACTAATAGAGACTTTGTACATAAGACGTGAATTGACATTCCAGATTTAAATTTGTTTTGATAGTTTTATCTTCACAGTAAAAGTCATTCTAATTTCCTTGGTTGAGAAGACAGCCAAAAGGCAACTGAGCCACAAGCTTCCCATTTCGATTGTCTTAATCATTGTTTTTAATTTAAATTAAACTGAATGGTTGGAATAGAGATTTGGAATGAAATTTGTCTGATCATGGGCACTGTTCTTTCTAATCCTATAAAAAGAAAGAATGAGACTTAATTTCTCTTAATATAGCCACCAGATAAAGACTTATACTTCCTTTTAGCTGTATTACTGCACAGAAAGCATTCAAATTTTGACTTAAAACTTGTCTATTGCATACTATTAATTAGGACTTAATGTGCAGGTTCATTAAGGACATGCAACCACTGGGTTTATTTTGGCTTTTATTTTAATTGCAGTAGCTATAATATAAAATCTATTATCCTGCATTTTTAAATTACAATATATTCTTATGTAGTTTGAATTAAAAAATATTCAAGAATGCATGTAATTTTCCCATTGGTCATGACTGGTTATGCAAATCCCCTTTTGTTTAAAATATTCTTAAACGTAGGATCATATTTTAGATCTCATTAAATTAAAATTAAAAGGCACAAAACTATCAACCAAGAAAAATGATTTTTATTCTCTAGTTTCATCTTGATAATAGACATTTATTATTCACTTTCTGTTTTAAATTATAGTGTGCTGACTTGAATCTGACAATAGGCTTTATTTATTTGATCTATTACCAGAGGTAACTGTAAGTACAGACTTTATACCTACTCAGATATTTTCTTATATGATGGAAACTCTTGTTCCTAGATCTGTACACTAGGAGCCAGATGTTGATGCAGAGGTCTTAAAAGTCGACATTAAGAACAAAACACAACAAAAGAAATGGCATATAAACAAGCAAGATTATAAATGCACTACAATTGCAGCAAAGTGGGATAATTATATCAAGAAACTGTTCTCTTGTATTGATTCCTATCAAATTTGTCAGTAGATGTTAAGCATTAAAGGGTGATCATTGCCAGTCACTTGATTTCCCCATTTAAATAAGTGACCGCATTACCGTTTTCAATAACATTGACATCATTCATCGTGAATGACATCTTTGAAGGAAAGTAAACCTTCATCTTTCATATTCCTTTTCTAGGATCCTGGAGGTGGAGTCAGGTCATGGGAGTATTCTATCAACACCACAGTGAGTAAGTAGGGCAGAAGCCTGAGGATTCCTAACTGTAGATGAAATTTTAAGAACTTCTTGGGGTTGTAAACATTTGATTTTGTTTCAGTGATCGTTTTAACTCAAAAGTGAGGAAACAGCAAAAAATAATGAGATACCATTAACACTAAGCACAGTGATCCCAACTGCCAGAGTGAAATAAAGGGGAACGTTTGAAGTGTATTAATATAAGAAAATTAAAAAAATATATATATGATAAAAACTGATTATTTAAGATAAAATTTAATGGAAACATGCACCATTTAAAAAGCGGTCATTTTTAAGGGACTTTCAAGATTACAAAGAAAGTTCAACTAGCCCATTTCCTAAATGGTAAAAGAAAAGCTCAGAGTTGTAGGGGTTTCTGCCTGGCTCAGTAGGGAGAGGATGTGACTCTTAGGATTGTCAGTTCAAGCCCTATGCTGGGTGTAGAGATTTACCTAAAAATAAAATCTTAAAAAAATAAGCTCAAAACAAAAGACACGTATATCAATGTTCTTTATACTGTATCATATGATAGCAACATAGTACAGAGGTTGCTACTCTGTAGGTTAACAATACTGAATTTCACATTAGCTAAATACCATTTTGTCGATAAATGATAATAGCTTATAATGTTTTTCTTGAAAGTCTATCAAGTAGGTTTAAACAATATTGGGCACATTAGGTAAGTCATAATGAAGTATATATATATATATATATATATATATATATATATTCATGTATAATGTCTCCATTTTTATATCTATGCATATAATGTGTATATATATAACTAAGTATAACTATATAACTATATATGTATAACTTATATAACCATAACTAAAACTATAACTATAACTCTCTCTCTCTCTCTCTCTCTCTCTATATATATATATATATATATATGTATAATGACTTAGAGCCATAGATTTTCTTTACTATTTTCAAAATTCTTCTGGCCATTAAGCTTGGAGGGATGGTAATCATTTTTAACTGGATATGGGTTAGAATTTTTAGATAAATTGATCAGGACAAAAATTCAATTATTCTTATATCTAAAAATGCATAAATGACCAAACAAATTCAGAATCTCCCCAAAATATATTCACAAGTTGGGGAAAGAGTCGGACATTGGGCATATTAGAAAGCAGTGATTAGAGAAAACTAAGGCTGTTTTTCATACTGTCTTCCCTTAGTCGATTCTATACACTATATTTCTACAGACAATCTTAAATGACTACCTACTGGATTCCTTTATGAGAACTTCCATTATGGTTACTGTTAGTGTTAAGTCCCCAAAGAAGAAATATAGATATTGTCTCTGTGCCCATTTTACAGAGAACTTTTTCACCTACAGCACTGCTAAATTAGTAACTCTTATCATTACCCATTTTTTCTTGGATATTAAGGATTAATAAGCAATCTTCTAAGAGAGAAAAAGGGGGAAAAAGTTCATGATGCCCACAGTTCAGACTTCCTTTTTAGCTGGGGTCTTGTGAGATGGTATTAAAGAAGGGAAGAAAAGCATTTCTCTTTTCTCTGATTCCTTTCTTGTTAGGCAAAATGTTTCTTCTGAGGAAGTATCTCTCAGATAATACTCAGATAAAATACTCTCAGATAATACTCAGATAAAACTCAGATAATACTTCTGGAGTATTATCCCAGTGCAGAAATTGCTGTTCTGATGACCCAGATCAAATGGTCTTCATTTTGCCCAACTTCAGGTCATTTTTAGTGGGTTTCAGTCTTCAGTACCAACTGTTCTGATTCTAATAAGCAAGACCCTGTCTTTATTCACGTAAGTCCCTCTGGAAGCTGTAGTCAAAGAATCATATTGTTTGGATTGTTTTGGCTTTCAATTGGTTGTTCACTAATTTAAGAATCTAGATCGTATGAGTCTGAGCAATTTCCTCCATGTCAGACTTTTGCTATGTTTCCTCTCCATAAAGTTCTACTCTTAAATGGATGAAATAAAGAAGCAGATTTCGTATTAAAATTATCAAACTCACAACTTCTATGATTATATATACATTCTATAAGGATTTCTTTGCCAACATGTAGCCAGATTGTGAGTTGAATTTAACCTAATTTAATACACGATTTTTCAAGGTTTCTAATAAGGTATTTTTAAAATTCATATGTGACACAATAAAGAATTATCCCAGGTAATCATACTAAAACATTGAAACTGTGTTCTGACGAATAGAATATGTTTATGTTTGAATCCTTTCCGTATTAAATAACAAAGTATTGCTTCCAATCATCTCTGTGGGTTTATAGTTTGCTTGATCATTCAACTTTATATCCTCATAGCATAAATATAATAAGTTTTACAAAGTTTATTATAATCCCACTTCATTAATCTATTTGAAAAGACTGACAAAAAGTATTCTCTAAACAACTAACCATCTACAATGCCGTCCTCTTTACTGTTTTGAATTTTCTATTTTCATCTGTAGTTAATCTTAACTAGGCCCACACAAATTTTCTATACAATCAATGTCCCCTGCGATAGAGAATTTTTTTATCTTCTCTCCATGCCTGCATTATACTTATTTCCACACAATTCCATTGTTGCTAAACATGACTTAATCAGATGTTTTAAAACCCTGATCTGACATGTAATAGATAATTTTCTGTACTCGATATTATATTGCTTTATTCAAATTGAAATAGACAACCTATTACTTCAGGCACTGTGGTGGACAACATGTCATATGGAATCTGACATTATACACTGTCCCAGATGAAACCTCTTCACTCTGGCTTGGCTGCTGGGCTATCTTACATGTATGGTGATTTTACTTAAAACCACAGTTCCATATATTATGTAATCAGAGCTCCCACAGATATTGGAATCTGGCCAGTATGACTTGTCTCTTTAATGCTTTTACACACTCTGTGTTACAAAAACCATATCTTATACTTACACCTATAAAAATTTAACTAAGGGCTACATTTACAATTAGAGATTAAGACACATTGTGATTACTCATAGCTTTTGCTCTTAGAGCAACAGGGGATCTGAAGAACACAATTCGTTTCACAACATTATAATCAAATCTACAAAATTTAAGACATGAATTTTAAACACATTAATGTGTTTTCCTAAATTTTTTTTTGCATATAATTAGTACTTTTGTGGGGGTTTTTTTTTTGGTAATAAAAAGAATAAAGTTTTATTTTTAACATAGTAGCAAATATAGTTTGATAGACAGTAGCTCACAAATTTAACATATTTTAAAGGTGGTATATTAGAAGTTAGGGCACCTGGATGGCTCATTTGGTTAAGTGTCCAGCTCAGGTCATGCTCTCACAGTTGCGATCTCATGACCTGATCTCACAACGGTGAGATCATGACCCACGTCAGGCTCTGCTCTGGGCATGAAGCCTGCTTCAGATTCTCTCTCTCTCTCTTTTTGTCTCTCCCCCACTTGCACTCTCACTCAAAACACAACAAAACAAAACAAAACAAAAAAAACAAGAAAACAACAAAAAAAACACAAATAACCAAAAAAAAAAAAAAAACACCCACATACACAAAAGAAATAGATTAGCTATTAGTGAAAGGAGGATGTAATTACCAGCCTATTTTCTTCTCTCTCTTTTTTTTTTCTCAAATTTTATCTTTACAGTCTGGTTAGTTATCATATAGTATAATGTTGGTTTCAGGAATGCAATTTAGTGATTCATCACTTACATGTAATACCCAGTGCTCAACACAAGTGCCCTCCTCAATATTCACCACCCATCTAGCCCATCCCCCAGCCACCTTCCCTCCAGCAAACCCCAATTTGTTCTCTGTGGTTAAGAGTCATTTATGATTTGCTGCCCTTTCTTTTATTTATCCCTTGCCCTACGTTCATCTGTGTTGTTTCTTCAATTCCACATATGGATGAAATCATATGGTGTTTGTCTTTTTCTGACTGACTTATTTCACCTAGTGTAACACTTGCTACCTTCATCCATGTCATAGCAAATGGCAAGATTTCATTCTTTTGGATGGCTGAATAATATACCATTGTGTGTGTGTGTGTGTGTGTGTGTGTATCTCCTCTTTTTTTTTTTTAATTTTTAAATGTAATTTAAATCCAAGTTAGTTAACATATCATGTAATAATGATTTCAGGAGTAGAATTTAGTGATTCATCACTTACATATAACACTCAGTGCTCATCCCAACAAGTGCCCTCCTTAATACCCATCAGCCATCTAACCCATCCTCTCACCCAGTACCCCTCTAGCAACCCTCAGTTTGTTCTCTGTATTTAAGAGTCTTTTATGGTTTGCTTCCCTCTCTCTTTTTTATCTTATTTTTTCATATATATACATGAAAAACATATATGTGAATTATACATCCTTTGTATATATAAGTATTATACATATAGATATATACATACACACACACCTTTTTTATATACATACATAATTTTGTATATATACATACATACTACTAAGATTTTTTTTCATTGTTTTCTCATCTTCACTTCCAGCACATCTCCACACACTTGTGTACATATGCACACACATACACACAAACACACAAATAGACACACATGCACACATACATTAATGTAGGTTTCATGGAGCCAGGGATTTTTATCTGTCTTATTTATTGCTGCTACCCCAATGTGTGTGATTCTACCTGAGACATATTATCAACTTAGCAAATATTTACTTAATGAATTAATAAATAATTTGAATATTTTGCAAGAAATATCCATGAAGTTTTTCTAACAGCATAAAGGCAAAGGATTAAAAAATAAACAATCTTGGGGCACCCGGGTAGCTCAGTCAGTTAAGCATCCGACTTGGGCTCCGGTGATGATCTCACAGCTCATGAGTTCTAGCCACGTGTTGGGCTCCGTGCTGACAGCTCAGAGACTGGGCTCTGCTTTGGTTTCTGTGTTCCCCTCTTGCTCTGCCTTTACCCTACTCTCTCTCTCTCTCTCTCTCAAACATAAATAAGAATTAGAAATAATTTTTAAAAATCCCTGATATAGACCATGTACAAAAAAGTGCATAGAACATGTTACTGGTGGCCATGCTCCCTATAATTAATGTTTGCTGTTGGCTATTTATTTATTTTTTCAATGTTTATTTATTTATTTTTGAGAGAGACAAGGACAGAATGCAAGTGAGTTAGGGGCAGAGAGAGAGGGAGACACAGAATCCGAAGCAGGCTCCAGGCTCTGGGCTGTCAGCACAGAGACTAACATGGGGCTCAAACTCACAAGCTGTGAGATCATGACCTGAGCCAAAGTCAGACGCTCACCCGACTGAGCCACCTAGGCGCTCCTGATGTTGGCCATTTAACACCAAACTTAACAGAGTATGTTTTGTTGATACTGTTGCTATAAACACTGGGGTGCATGTAGCCCTTGGAATCAGTATTTTTGTATCCTGTAGGTAAATACCTAGTAATTCAATCACTGGATCGTAGAGTAGTTATATTTAACTTTTTGAGGAACCTCCAAATTGTCTCACTGCACTAGTTTGCATTTACAACAACAGTATAAGAGGGTCCCCCTTTCTCCACATCCTCACCAACATCTGTTTTTTCTTGAATTGTTAATTTTAGCAAATCTGACAGGTGTGAGATACCAGGTGTGGTATCTCGTGGTTCTGATTTGTATTTACCTGATGATGAGTAACATCCAGCAGTTTTTCATGTGTCTATAAGATACTTGTATGTCTTCTTTGGAGAAATGTCTATTCATGTCTTCAGCCCGTTTATTAACTGGGTTATTTATTTTGTGTGTGTGTTGAGTTTGATAAGTTTTTTATAGATTTTGGATATTAATCCTTTATCATATAGTTCATTTGCAAATATCCTTTCCTGTTCTGTAGGCTGCCTTTTAGTTTTGTACATTGTTTCCTTCATTGGGCAGATTTTTATCTTAATTAAGTCCCAATAGTTCATTTTTGCTTTTGTTTGCCTTGCCTCTGGAGACTTGTCTAGTAAGAAGTTGCTATGTCTGAGGTCAAAGAGGCTGTTGCCTGTGTTCTCTTTTAGGATGTTGCAGGTTTCCTGTCTCACATTTAGGTCTTTCATCCATTTTTGGATTTATTTTTGTATATGGTGTAAGAAAGTGTTGTGGTTTCGTTCTTCTGTATGTCACTGTCCAGTTTTCCGAACACCATTTGTTGAAGAGACTGACTTTTTCCATTGGATATTGTTTCTTGCTTTGTCAAAGATTAGTTGACCATATTGTCGTAGGTCCATTTCTTGGTTTTCTATTCTGTTCCATCAATCTATGTCCCTGTTGTTGTGCCAGTGTCATACTGTCTTGAGGATTATAGCTTTGTAATATAGCTTGAGGTCTAGAATTGTGATGCCTCCAGCTTTGTTTTCCTTTTCCAAGATTGCTTTGGCTATTCAGGGTCATTTATGGTTCCATTTAAATTTTAGGATTCTTTATTCTAGTTCTGTGTAAAATCCTGTTGAGATTTTGATAAGGATTGCATTAAATGTGTAGATTGCTTTGGGTAGTCTAGACATCTTAACAATATGTGTTTTTCAAATCCATGAGAATGGAATATTTTTCCATTTCTTTGTGTCATCTTCAATTTCTTTCAAGAGTGTTCTATAATTTTCAGAGAACAGATCTTTTACTTCTTTGATTAGGTTTACTCCTAGATATCTATGGGTTTTGGTGCAATTGTAAATGGGATTGATTCCTTGATTTATTTTTCTGCTGCTTCATCATCGGTGTATAGAAATGCAACAGATTTTTGTACATTGAATTTGTATCTTACAATGTTTCTGAATTCGTGCATCAGTTGTAGCAATTTTTTGGTGGAGTCTTACATTCTGTACATAGAGTATCAGGTTTTCTGCAAATAGTGAAAGTTTGACTCCTTCATTGCCCATTTGGATGCCTTTATTTCTTTTTGTTCCCTGATTGCTGAGGCTAGGACTTCCAGTAATATGATAAATAACAATGCTGAGAGTAAACATCCCTGTCTTGTTCTTGACCATAGAGGAAAAGCTCTCAGTTTTCCCCGATTGAGGATGATATTAGTTATGGATCTTTTACATATGGATTTTATGATACAGAGGTATGTTCCCTCTATCCTTACATTTTTGTTTTTTTTTTTTAATTTTTTTTTTCAATGTTTATTTATTTTTGGGACAGAGAGAGACAGAGCATGAACGGGGAAGGGGCAGAGAGAGAGGGAGGCACAGAATCGGAAACAGGCTCCAGGCTCTGAGCCATCAGCCCAGAGCCCGATGCGGGGCTCGAACTCACGGACCGCGAGATCGTGACCTGGCTGAAGTCGGACGCTCAACCGACTGCGCCACCCAGGCGCCCCAACATTTTTGATAATTTTTATCAAGAAAAGATGATGTGTTTTGTCAAATTCTTTTTCTACATCTATTGAGAGGACCATATAGTTTTTATCCTTTCTTTTATTAATGTGGTATATCATGTTTATTGATTTGTGAATATTGAACCAGCCCTACAGCCCAGGAATAAATCCCACTTGATTGTAGTGAATAATTCTTTTAATGTACTGTACGATTCAATTTGCTAGTATCTTGTTCAGAAGTTTTGCATTCATGTTCATCAGGGATATTGGCCTGTGATTCTCCTTTTAATAGTCAGCTCTTTGTCTGTTTTTGGAATTAAGGTAATGCTGGCCTTGGAGAATGAGTTTGGAAGTTGCCCTTTCCTTTTTATTTTGTGGAACAGTTTCAGAATAGGTGTTAACTCTTCTTTAAATGTTTGGTAGAAATCATCTGGGAAGCCATCTGGCCCTGGACTTTTGTTTGTTGGGAGATTTTTGATTACTTATTCATTTTCTTTGCTTGTCATGGGAGTGTTCAAATATTCTATATCATCCTGTTTCAGTTTTGGTATAGTTTACATGTTTTTGTGAATTTATTCATTTCTTCCAGATTGCCCAATTCGTTGGCATATAATTTTTCATAATATTCTCTTATAATCATTTGGATTTCAGTGGTGTTGGTTGTAATCTCTCCTCTTTCATTCATGATTTTATTTATTTGGGTCCTTTTTATTTTCTTTTTGATAAGTCTGGGTAGAGTTTTATCAATTTTATTTATTGTTTCAAAGAAACAGTGCTTAATTTCATTGATATGTTTTACTGGGGTTTTTTGTTTGTTTCTATATTATTAATTTCTGCTCTAATATTCATTATTTCCCTTTAGGCTTTGTTTGTTGTTCCTTTTGTAGTTCATTTAGGTGTAAGGTTAGGTTGTATATTTGAGACTTTTCTTTCTTCTTGAGTTAGGCCTGTATTGCTATACACTTTCCTCTCATGACTGCCTTGGCTGTATCCCAAAGATTCTGGACTGTCATGTTTTCATTTTCATTTCCTTCCATGTATTTTTTTTTTATTTCTTCTTTAATTTCCTGATTAGCCCATTCATTCTTTAGTTGTATGTTCTTTGACCTCCATGTGTTTGTGGTCTTTCCAATTTTTTTCTTGTGGTTGACTTCAAGTTTCAGAGAGTTGTGGTCTGAAAATATGCATGATATGAGCTCACTCTTTTTGTTCTTGCTGAGGACTGATTTGTAACCCTTCTTCTGGTTCAGGAATATTACTTATATCTATTTTTATTAGTTCCCTGGCTGTGACCTCTTCCTGTTCTTTCTTTTGGGGTGAATTCCTCTGTTTTGGCATTTTGTCTAGGTCTCTATCTTTTGTGTGTTAGGAAAGCCTCTATCTTGTCCTATTTCCACTAGAGCTGAAGTTTGCAACACTCTAAGATCAGTAGATCTGGTGCATACAGCGGGGGAGAGGATCATGCCGCTCTTCTGGAAGAATGGCTGTGCTGCTTGCTGAGGCCCATCCAAGCCGATGGGAAGGGTGAAAAATGGTGTCAGCCTGCTTTCTTCCCTGGCGTAGGGAGTTCTCACCTGCCACCGTTCAGGAAACCCTCACAGAAGAGCAACAATCTCCTTTCCTGTGTCCCAGACTTCTGTCACATCTCTGCTTTCAACTTCTCTGTGCCTGAACCATCTGTGCACCATGTGGCACAGTGCTCCTCTGTTTTATCTGAGGCACTTGGCTGGGTTTCCAAACTCCAAATTTAAGGACTCAGTGTGGGACAGCAAGGACTTGTGCTGATCCTTGGGGGAGGGTCTCACTGTGCTGTGGGTAGTACTAGTTTGTTCCAGAAAAGCAGTCACAGGACTGAATAGGGGCTTGGATTTTATGGTAAAATGTAGCAAAAAGCCAGCATCCAGGTTAGCTGCCCTCAGCAGGTGTCTCTGCTGTTATGCTAATGAACTGGGCAGCTCAATGGCACCTGCTGACTCACTTCACTGTACCTCCTGTCTTCCATGGCATCGCCTCTTTTCTCCCTCTAGTTGTGCAGTTTGTTCTGTCAGTTCTCAGTCAATTTCCTGGGTGTTCAGAGTGATTTGATAATTATCTGGCTGTGTTTGAGGGATGAGGCGAGCATAAGGTCCTTCTACTACTGTTCCTTCTTAACTCCTCTCCTACAATTAGTAGCTTTTGCACTATTTCTAACATTCACATTAACTTTTGGAAGCAAAGTTTACATTTGCACATTATTTAGAGCATCACCATTTTGTTTCATATCATGTTTTGAATCTGTGTAGCTGTATGTTTGTGTGTCTTTGTGGGTCTGTGCTTGTACTTGTTTGTCTGGGTACATGTTCGTGTGTGTGTGTAGAATTAGAATTCTTAAAATGGATACCAGAAGAAGGATATGCATATTAAATTATTAAAGAAAAAAATAAATTTAATAATGAGAGCTAAAATAGTGCTAAAAGTAAAGATTAAGATGCTTTAAAAAATCTTTGTATTCTGAGTGCCTTTTGTAAGAAATATTCCCAAATCGCCTCTTTTCCCTTTTTTGTGGCTGGTGTACATTTCTTGGCCAAATAAACTAAATAACACCAATATTCTATCTTGAAAACTGCTTTAATTTAAACCAGAATCTGTCAAATGATAATAATTTCCTCAGATTCATTTAGAAAGTAAACATCAAATATAGGTATTTTATGAATATCACCACCCTATTATGCAGCCATACTTTTCTTTTTCTTTCAACTTGAACTTTGTGTAGCAACTAAAAGCCTGAAAACTAATGGGATTTGCACTGTGGTTGGTACCTCAGAGCACGGAGTTTAGAATTGACATTTTGTGGAAAATGAAAAAAAAACCTCATTATGAAACAAATTATACAATTTAAATAAAGTAGCAGCTGGGTAATGCAGGGATTTTATATGAAAATCATAGCCAACATTGCTTAACTTTATGGAATCAGATTTCCAATGAAATTGTTATCAGCTGTGGAAGATTCACAGTGTCAACTCAATTACTACTACTTATAGAGAATAATTGTCATTATTAAATGATTCATAAATCAGGCAGTATTCCACCCAGCGAATAAAAAAGAGCTGTACCAAAGCTGTAGAAAGGAAAGGTTTTTAAAGGCAGAAAGGAGCAGAAAAAGACATGATTAGCAAAAAATCAATTGTTCCAGGCAAGGTCATTTTCCCAAGGGGAATGGAAGCATCCATCAAGGGATTACTTCCTAGTGTTGAATGGGTAATTCCAGGATGACTGGTTAAAGATTCCTGGAAAGGATAAAACTGTAATTAGGTTAAGCATAAAGTCTTGCTTTGCTGATGTGGGACTTAGCACAACTGACTTGATTTTGAGCCCGTCATCTCCTTTTTAACACCATGCATGGATGGTCCGAAAATAATCTTGGAGAAGACAGATAGCGTAGACCTCAGAATAACTGTGTGTTACCAGTTTGGGGCTTGAAAGGGTAACATTCTAAAGGGAAAGATTATTAGCGCAAAGCTTCAGAAATGATAAATAATTACTTCACTCAGAGCAGTCTGGTATAACTGAAGTTAAGGTAAAGGGAAAAACATACCCAGAGAAGAAAGCAAGAAACCTAACATGAAAAGTATTGCACGTTATGACAAAATGCTTAGACTTCACTCTTATGACAACTAGGAGGCGCAAAGCTAAGTCACTGTTTTAGATTGAAAAGTTTTACAGGATCTTTGTTCCTTTAAAATTTTTCAATCTTATGCTCTTTAATGGAGCAAGACAGGCACTAATATCCAGTCTCATAAGATCTTTCACGTCTGGAAACTATTTCCTTCAATTTTTGCACAAAAACTAGGCAACTCGTGACTGTAATCATCTCTATCTAATAACCAATAATAGTGACTACACACTATTATTTTCAGGTTTTGAAATCACTTCACCAATATCCAGAGGCTTCAGATGCTTCAGTGTTACCATTTTTTTTTCAATTTCCTAACGCGAATCTCCTAGTTTTCAAAACTCAATTTCATTTTTTCTTGTCTTCCATATCCCAAATACCATTCCATATATTTTAGGTTTTTGGCAAGGGGTGACCCAGCAGTTTACTGTTAAATAGTTAACAATCAGATATCCAGAAAACAAAAGAAAACAAACAGGACAACCCTGATTTATAGCATTTGAACATTTCTTTGATGTTAATACTTTTAACCACAAATAATTTGAAGCTACTAACCTTCTGTCAATGAATGCAGAAGTGAGCTCCCTTGATCCATCAATAGGAGGCCCAAAAGGAGACACAAATTTCTCTATTAGTAAAGGTAATAATGACAGATGCAGTACCTAATCCAGGTTGTATCTGATGTTTGAAGTGGTGCTATTATTTACACACCCTTTAAAATATAACTTTGCGGGGCGCCTGGGTGGCTCAATCAGTTAAGCGTCCAACTTCGGCTCGGGTCATGATCTCACGGTTCGTGAGTTTGAGCCCTGCGTCGGGCTCTGTGCTGACAGCTCAGAGCCTGGAGCCTGCTTCGGATTCTGTGTCTCCCTCTCTTTCTGCCACTCCCCTACTCATGTTCTCTCTCTCTTTCTCTCTCTCTCTGTCTCTCAAAAATAAATAAACATTAAAAAAAGTAAAATATAACTTTGCAGTTCCTGTCATGAAGAGGAGGGTGCATTTCTTAACAGCTTGGATTCATTTACTTTGACCAAGAGACTATGGGAGAAGTTACTCTGTGACAGTTCTTAGCCTAGGTGAATAGTCATTGCCCACTTTTATTCTCTACCCTACTCCTGTGCCTTCACTCTGAGAGCAAGTCCAGACCAGCCACCTAAGGGATATTCAAAACATGAGAAAAAGGGTTGAGTTATCAGCCAGGAATAAGCATGGTCCACCAGCTACCAGAAAATCTACCCAAAAGCAATAACAAGCCTAGCTGGGACCAAAATCATCCCAGATTAGTTGAATCATACAGTCACTGTACTGACCATATATTTGACCCATTATGGATCACCAACAATCCCAAACATGGTATCCATATCACACACTGCCATGTTCTAGAACTGAAGCTTGATTTTGCTTTTCTCTTTCTGCACACACACACACACACACACACACACACACACATGCATCCACACGCACAAACCTCAAACACTTTGTTGACAATTGGAGGAAAATTATGTTTGTTAACAGTTATTTGACCATCAATAACTCTTATTATTTAGAGTATTTGAACATTCCTGCCATATGTCTCTTTTCATTTTTTCCTATATATATATATATATATATATATATATATATATATATATATATTTGTTTTCTTCTACTGACTGTTAACTGAAGTAATGGCCCAATATTTCAACATCTCCCTGTCTCCTTTCACTGCCCTGCCACTTATTTTCTTCTCATAACTCTGTCCTAAACTTATTCAGTGACATTCAAATGATTCTCCCAAATATGGAAGCGAGTTTATTAATGAAAACCCCTCTCCTCAATTACCCCTTCAGGTTCTGTTTGCAGATGCTTAGTGAAGAAACAATGAACAAATTAACAAATCTCCCTTTCAAAGAAGTTTACATATTCAGACATAGCTATAGATATAAATGAGTTTATATCTTTGCACAATTTCACCAAATTTCCTCGATGGTTACAACAAAGTACATCATTTTATTGGAAACCACTACAGATATGCTAACAGGGTTGGCAAGGGAATAAATAAAGAAAGTACTAAGAACTTCAAAAACTCTTGGTAGTAAAGATTTGGTCAAAGCCTCCACCCCTACACTAAATGACTTGATCAAACTCTGTCACAGCTTCTAACAGCCTAAGGATGTGTCTCTAGGACATCTCAGCCTCCCTTGAGTTCCTGCTTGGAAAGCTCAAGGTTGCTGAAATAATTCACTCTTTATTATAGTTAACACCTGACATTAGGGCTCAGACTTCTTTCTTAGAACATTTTCTTAGAACATTTACTCTAGGAAACCTAAACTTGCAAAACCTCTCTCTTTTCCTTAATGATGTGTAAGTATAATTAACAATGTAAGAGTGTCTTTCTCGAGGATCTGGAAGCCGTCCTTTATAAAAGTAATCATCAAGAAAAAACAGTCTCATGTTTCCCAGTCTCTGTGGGAAGGTAGGAACCTAACACTGGCAAGTGTCAGTTAAAGACAGCACAGATGGACTCATCATGTCAAACAATCCTTCTACCACTTTTTGTAATTTGCCACTTCCCTGACTCATTCTGCTGACTTGATCCCCTCCCTACTCTCTCATCCTCCCTTGTACACACCCGGTCACCTCTGCACAGATCAGAGTTGAGCTCAGGTTACTCAGGTCTCTTCCCTTTTACAGTTGTACTGAGTAAAATCTGTCTATCCTCCTTTAACTTGTGCCTGGCTTTGTTTCTATTTGACAGTAAATAGTGAATATATGAAGTTACAAACTGGTAGGAATGGGAAGGAGATAGATGCAATAAGATAGGCACAAGATAGTCATATTTGTATCTGTCTATGCTCGGGTTACCTATAGAGTGCATGTTTGACACTTCTTGTTTCCTTTAAAATGCTATTGCTTTTGAATAAGAATCTTAATAGCAAAAGAATGGCTGTCACAAACTTGGTCATCTTTAAGTATGACTACAGAAAGGTAAATGGAGAACGGAAATGTAGCTGTTTCAAGGATTGCAATCAATATATACTTCACTTGGATATTTTAAGTGCAAGTAGGTTATTCCTAATATTTCTGTGGTACAGTTTGCCATGTAAGTAGCACACAGCTGAGTAAATGAGACACATTTAGTATCTAGGACCTATTACTTGCTTAGAAAATAATTTTAATATCAAAAATTAAACTTAAAAAATCTGTTCTACTTAGGCCCCAGGGCAGCTCAGTCACTTAAGTGTCTGACTCTTAATTTGAGCTCAGATCATGATCTCATGGTTCATGAGATTAAGCCCTGTGTCGGGCTCCACACTGACAGTGCAGAGCCTGCTTGGGATTCTTTCTCTCCCTCTCTCTCTGCCCCTCCCTGCTTGCTGTCTCTCTCTCTCTCTCTCTTTCTCTCTCTCTCTTAAAATAAATATGGAAACATTAAAAATACCTGTTTTACTAAAGCTCCTTAAATAATAGTCTTATATGGAACACAACGCTTGAAAAATTGTGAAATGCCTCAAGACTTTGCATTAGAGAATGTGGTGATCAGACCCGAAGGTGACTGCCAGTGATGCTTGCCTTTGGTAATGACACTATTGTAGGATTCCCTCTCACTGAGTGTGGGCCAGATCTGTGACTTATTTCTCTTTATCTATCCTATCTATCAATCTATTATCTAGCTAGCTAGCTAGCTATTATCTATCTATCTATCTATCTATCTATCATCTACCTATCTATCAGTGGTAAAAGAGTCTGCATTGTGTGAATGGAGGCCTTGGGGCTTGGATTCCCCATGAGAAGATGTAGGTAGGGATCTATGCTTGTGTAAAGACAGCCAGAAGGAAAAGAACAAGCACAAAAGCAGTTTATTAAAACAAAAGTACACACTCGGGTATGAGAATTGGCAGGTTCTGTGAGATAGAACAGGCCCCTGGATCCTTTGGGGATTGGATATTATTGGGTCTGTCTGGGTGGGAGGAGCCATGAGGACAGTGAGGTGGTCTCTAATGGAAGCTACTTCCAATCATTTGGGAAACTCTTCCCACAGATTGGGAGGGAGAGTTTTTACCCTAAAAGATCTGTACTGAACTGTCATGGCAGTCTTTTTCTCATCTGGCTGGCAGGGCTGTGGTTGCAATGCAAATGCATTATACTGAGTCTAGGGGTTACCCTGGGGCAGAGGCGGTAGAGGACAATGCGTGCTCCACATCTACAGCTCTTTGGTCTGTCAGCTCCCAGGTCATGGAAGTCACGAGGTCAAGATGTTGTGTTCCCAGCCTTTTAATATATATCTCATTTATCATCATCCTTGCCTCCAGCTCAGGGCTCTATCATTCCCCTTCAAGGACTTCCAACTCTGCCTCTGGGAGTTGACTCCACTGCTCTTGTCTAGCTTCTACCTAATCTATCTATCATCTATCTATCTCTCTATATCTTCTCTTACTATCTTTGAAAAAGCAAGCTGCCATGAATGTTACAACCACAAGCTACTGAATGCTGCCCACGATCATGAGAACAGGAAAGAGAATCATTCCCCAGTAGATCTTTCAAATGGAAACGTCATTATGGCTAACATATTCAGAGCAGCCTTGTGAGACCCTAGCTAAGTTATGCCTGGATTTCTAACCCATAATAACTATGAGAAAATAAATGGGGATGCTTTGAAGCTGCAAAGTTTGAGGTAATTTGTTATGAAACATAGAGAACTAATCACAGCATATCTCTGCCCAGAAAGAAAGAAGAATATATTTCAGTTAATTTTGAGGAAGTCCAGAAAACTATTATCTGACCAATGTCTTTTTAACCATACTCTCATCCTTATAACTTTCTATAGTTTCTTTAATTATCTTGATTCAATTATGTTTTCTTTTTTATTATGTTTTCAAAGAGGTTGTTTTTCCTTCATATTTCTGATATTCAAACATTTTGTTTTAATTATTAAAATTTTATACAAGCTTATTGTTTTTTCAGACTCATTTTGTTATATTTTATGATTGAAAGTTTTACTAGTAAATGCATGAAAAGGAAATGCCAGTTTATAAATCACAACTCTAAATCAGATTTCCAATTTAGAAACCAGAAATTGGGTGTTACAGTAAAGTCAAATACTGGAGAATATAGGATATTGTTTCATTTTTAATCTTCTGCTCATATAGTTGAAATAGTTAAATATAAAATCATTTAATTGATAATTAAATATTTAATGTATGTGTGTATAAATAAATGGCAGATTCAGACTGAACCTATGTCTAACTCTAAAACTTATGGTCTTAGGGGCACCTGGGTGGCGCAGTCGGTTAAGCGTCCGACTTCAGCCAGGTCACGATCTCGCGGTCCGTGAGTTCGAGCCCCGCGTCGGGCTCTGGGCTGATGGCTCAGAGCCTGAAGCCTGTTTCCGATTCTGTGTCTCCCTCTCTCTCTGCCCCACCTCCGTTCATGCTCTGTCTCTCTCTGTCCCAAAAATAAATAAAAAACGTTGAAAAAAAATTATAAAAAAAACCCAAAACTTATGGTCTTAGACATTAATGCTATTTTACCATCCTTATATTTATATTGTTTGTCATGAGCATGATAGAATTAATGTTATCTATTAATCTATGAATTTCCGTTCAACTATTTTAATTAACTCAGAATATGGCAATTGTTTATTTAAATATTATTTATGAGCACCTATTATAGTTAAGGTACTATGTTAACACTGTGCTGAGGATGGAGAGATAAGCAAAATATATCGAATTCTTGCTCTTATAAAATTTAACATTGTATGGAGATCAAAGACAGTGGCATTAATCAAATAGTCATTCTAAGATACCCTATACCATATTTATTAAAAAATAAATAAAAACTGTTTTAAAAATTTGGATATAAAAGTTAATGGGAAACATTTGTGATTCATTGATAAACTATGCATTGTTTAGAACACATTCCTCTGAGTTTTCTGACTGTGATTTTAGTTCAATAAAGATCCTGTGGTTTCTTTGTCTTTGAGCCACTTCGCTGTTATATAAGTTTAGATAACAGATGCACTTGCAAATAACTGTCTCTAGACATGCAAAATAAATTCTGCCCCGTATAAAGACTTGTCCTCACTCCTCTGTTCCACATCCTCACCTGATGGAAAAAGTCTGTTTGGCAGCCAGCCATTTACCAATTTATTTCTGTAAGCTTCATTTGGCATTCTGTATTTCTCCAAGCCCTCCACATGGTTCTGATGAATAGATAAGTTTGGGAACCATTTCATAGGTGATGGAGGTTACTGATGAACTTCACATCAAATGTTGTGATGAAATTTGGAAATCACACCCAAATTGTACTGAGCAGAGGAATAAGTGAGTAATGATAACATGGCTTTCTGTCATTAAAAAAAAAAAAAAAATTGAACTATTTTTGGCTTAATAGGAGAGGAGATTGTGGAGCCTGGGTGGCTCAGTCAGTTAAATGCCTGACTTCAGCTCAGGTCATGATCTTATGGTTCATAGGTTCAAGTCCCTCATTGGGCTCTGTGCTGATAGCTCAGAGCCTGGAACCTGCTTTGGATTCTGTGTCTCCCTCTCTCTCTCCCCCTCCCCTGCTTGTGCTCTCTCTCTCTCTCTCTCTCTCTCTCTCTCTCTCTCTCTCAAAAATAAATAAACATCAAAAAAAGTTTTAAAGGAGAGGAGATAATCAAGATAAGTATGGGGGGTATATAGGTAAGGGTTAGTTGCTTGATGATTGTTGTTGCTTTTCTAAATAAGAGATATTTGAGGAGAGTTAAAAAGATATTTGAGGATAGGAAAAGATCTGAAGAAAAAGCCTGAATATAAAATAAAACAAATGTATTTTTATTTAAAAATGTTCTTGAGAAGACTGAAGAAGATGAAGTCCAAAGGTAACATCTTCAAGTTCAGCATTAGATGAGAACTGTTATTTGCTTTTAGTGCAGATTTGGTAAACTTTTTTTTTTGTAAAGTCTAAATACTTTAGGCTTTGAGGAACAGTCTTTGTTAAAACTAGTCAACTTTACCTTTTTATCTGGAAAGCAGACATCAACAGGTAAAACATTGGGTATTTCTGTGCTGCAATAATGCTCTACCTACTAAAGTAAGCAGTGGGGTCATTTTTGGCCCACGGGCTAAAGTTTCCAGCCATTGTTTTAATGTAACAGGAACAAAGCAGTAGAAGATATTGAGCTATAAGAATGCTCTTGTGTTGGTATACTTATAGAATAAAGATCGAAGGGGTTGGCTTTTTCTGATTGTTACTGTAATATCTGTAATTTAGGTGACAAAATAATCAATTGATCTTGTCTTACTGAGGAGTAATTCCATGAGAATAGGACATTTTTTAAAAGTAATTTCAAAGCATGAGTTTATCCATAGAATTTCTTGGTGTAGTGAAGGCAATCTGAGATTTATGATCAAAACTCTGCCTGCCATGGGGCGCTTGGGTGGCTCAGTGGGTCAAACGTCTGACTTCAGCTCAGGTCATGATCTCACAGTTCATGAGACTGAGCCCCTCCCCGGGCTCTGCACTGACAATGGTGGAGCCTGCTTGGGATTCTCTGTCTCCCTCTCTCTCTGCCACACCTCAAAATAAATAAGTAAACTTAAAAAAAATAAAGTGGAGCGAAGAAACCCCCCAAAAAGTGGAGCCAAGAGGCCAGAGCAGGGGCTCTCCTGCCCTATCAAGCCACATTAAGTGCAGACCCTTCAAGGAAGAGACACTACCTTCCCAACAGCAAGAAGCCTCCTTCACTACTCCGGGAGGAAGAAGGAAGCATTTCTTCTTGCTCAGCCAGAAATCCAGTCAAGACAAATTTCCATAGCTCAGCCAGTGAGAGAACCCTGAACTCTAATTTTCCTCCAGGGACTTTCATTCAGAGCAGCCCCGCCCAACCTCCTCCTTTTTTGTCTTTCTTTCTTTCTTTTTCTTTTTCTGTTTTTTTTTTTTTTTTTTTTAATAAATGAGCAGTTCCACTCCTTTGATCTCAAGGCTTACCTATGGTTTGCCATCCCTTGCATGTCCTAAATTGCAATTCCTCTGCTATTCGTGAGTAAACCTATTTCTCCGGTAAAATAACTGGCTATTTTACTTTTAAAATTGGCAGTGGTAACCCTGTGAGTAAGTTAGAAGCTTGGGGCTTCCAGATAAATAATTCTAGGAGTCCTCAGCAAGTTGTCCACAAGCGTTTTAACTTAATTTGTTTTTATTTGGAGGATACTATAAAATTTATTTTGAATGTATTTTAAATCATTTAATGAGCTGTCTTTTGACCAAATATGGCCAAACTATGTTTGTGTCTTTTGAGAACATGTTTAAGATGGGTACCTTTAAATAACAGTGCTAATAGGGAAAATATTATTCAGACTTAATTCATGAGTGAAGCTTGTGCAATGAGTGAAATACAACGGGCAAGAGGTCATACTGTACTGTTGAAAGTTTCATGGAAGTTTCACTAGAGAAAAGAAGCGAAAAATTGAGAAATCACACATTGACTAGGCTTTGTTAACTCAAAATAACCTGAAATTTAACAATGATTTATCTTTGATTAGGCAATAGAAGCATTATATTGTTTTGATTAAAAATGTTTGATTTTTGTAGTTTTGTTTTTATTACTATAATTAAATGAATTAGTACGGCAATGTTCTGATGGTTAGTTTGCTAAAAATTGTTACTATTTTTTTGCTCACACATGTCTGAAGGATGTAATTAAAATGACTTAACTGAAAAAGGGTGGGAAGCTTGAACAATGATGGTATAGGTGATGTAAACATTTTAGGTAATTTAAATGCGTCAGATATTAGTTCAGATGATAATTATGGGTCAGATGGTAAAGATGCACACTTTTATGTAAATTAGAAGCAAACTCTAAAATAGTTGAAGCTGGCTTTGTTTGGTATACGCCACCATTCTTGGCTACATTCAAATCCCTTTGGAATGCAAAAAGCCCTAATGAAAGCTATGATTAACTAGTTACATAGTTCATAACTGAGGTCTAATTATAAGTTTAGACATTTCCTCGCCTAACAAAGAAAAAGTCATTGCTCTGACAGCTGCAGAAGCTATAAAAGCTGGGAAATGTCTAAGTAAGGGAATTTAAAACAGCTGTGACATTGTCAGGGTAAAACCCTGCCGTTTCTCTTAGGCGAGGTGAGAGAAGATGTATCATTAAGTACACAACAAGACACATCTTTATGTGCGAATTCACCAATTCTCATAGGTTGTAAAATTATAACTTCCAATTTTTTTAACAAAGCCTACAACTCTCGGGGTTTTAAATAGAAAGTAACGTACTGCAATCACAAAACATTCACAAAACTTTTCTGGAGAAAAACTGTCTTCATAACTGTTTTTCATTTCTTTGTAGGATATAACTAGACTCCTCCGGTTGGCAAAGACAGCTACATTAAAAAACAGAATTTAGAGGTGTCTCTGTGGCAGTTTGGTAAGGTGAAACCATTTTATAACATCAAAGATTAGGTCTTAAATTTCCAAATTTATGACTCAATGACATATGGTGAAATTTAATAAAATTATATATCTGTTTTTATATCTAATTATATGTATGTCAGTTTATATAGGTATGATTATACAAGTGCATTTTATAGTCAAATATAGCTAAATGATCAAAATATATTTTATAATTATATATATATAAAACAACATATGTAAATTGACCATCATGTATAATATGTTGACTATTTGACAATATTTGACTATTCAATATAATTATAAAATTAAATACATGGAACAAAAGAGAATAATTTTACCATTTACTGTTTGGTTTGTATGCTAATTTTTATCACTAAAAAAAAAAATACATTTTATCTAAGAAAAAGGTGTCCTAAGATCGAATAGGTTTCATTTTAGAGCTTTTGACAATCTCACTATGTAAAATACATTAGCAATTTGTAGAGGTCTTCCACTATGTGAATTGATTTACACATTCATTCAAGAAATGTATAGGTAACAGTTAATATGCAGCAGACATTACCGTAGGCTGCTGTTCAAGGTTGAGGAACAAAATAGACAAAACCTCATGTACCTTTCAGTCCAGAAGGAACGCTCATTAGCCAATGAAAAATGTCAACTGAAGATACTTTTTTATTCTATTAATCCTAAAATGCATTGTTTAAAAATTTTGTTTTGAACTTTGTCTCTGAACTTAGTATCCATTGTCTGTTTAATAGTGCCTTCCAGGAAGCCATTTTTTAGTCCTTGAAATAGAAAGTAATTATCATGGTTTGCCTAAAGGCATATTTGGTTGGACAGTGTATATGTCACTATATTAGTAGAGTCATGTTTTGCTTGACAAAATTTCTCAGTCTTTAACGGAAAGGAATTTACAGGCATAACAGTTCCTCTCACATTAATTACTGTAATTAATTAAGTTAATTAACTAACATAAAGGAGAAGGGATTTCCCTTCAACTTACTAATATGGGCAAGAGGTCCATGCAGGGATCCAGGGAAGAGAGTAGAACTGGAATTGGCTTGAGATCATAGGAACCGGAAATGATGAAGCAGTACTTTTTGGTGTAGACAGAGGTATGTACCGTTAAAGAATAAGCTCACGTAAGAGAACATCTAGCTGTTATTGCTGGTGGTGGATATTAAAAGACATGCCAATGCACATTTCTATACACCGATATTCGGGATTATTTAAAGAAGGAATAAAAGTCCTGATTATTGATCACCTCTGCTGAAATTAAGAAATTGCCAACACCAAAATATGCAAAATGTGTCCCGGTGGTTTAATGTGAAATCCAACAAACAATGATAAAGTACTTTTTGGAAAAAATAAGAGATGTCTTCTTTCTTTGTATTTGTCAATTCTCTTAATAGCATTCTATGGAAAACATGGCCATCAATAACCGTGAATTAGAAACCAAAACGTTGGGCTGTGAACTTAAGAAAGGCTGAAGAATACGTACACCAATTTATTTTGCTTATAATTATGATTTTTTATATGCACAAGAGTCATAAATATTGAATACATTTCAAACCATTCTTTTAGAAAACTTAAAATGAAAATTATGAGTGATACAAAAAATATTACTTCAAAGTTCGAAAAAAGTTGCTGCTTTCCTAGCAGTATATAAAATAATTCTGGGCCTTCCAGTCAGATAGTGAAACACATGGTAATTAATACGTTTGCTGAAAGGAAACAGGATAAGGGACAAAACCCTGTAAATTGAGGAATGATTCGTAAAGATTGCTATGCAACATTTCTGTTAAAGTGACATTTGTTTTTAGAGTTGAAAAATTAGAAGGGCTTGCTTTGCAAAGACATGTTTACTGTAGAATTTATCCAAACTGAGCCATTGCTGAGGGAAAGGGGGAACTCTTAATACTTATGCTGGGATTGTATATAGAAAACCAGTGAGTGTGGTCAACAGTAAACAAAGAGTGGGGAGGAAACAGAGGGAAGGCAGAAGAAAATGTAAAATAATGAGAAAAAGGTGGGAATGTAGAAGTAACGTAAGAGAGTTTGGATAGGTTGTAATAGAATTAGAGAGTGTGCTGTTGAGATGAGATGCAAATGATAAATGAGACAAGATCAGGCAAACACTACGAACCTAAGGTAGAGGTCATATTTTATTCTAAATGCCACTGGAATGCATTTAAGTTGAGGATACTATTGTCTGATTTCTAATGTAAAAGTATGCATCAGGGGACGAATTAGGAGGTTACTGCAATAACCCGTATGAAAGAATGACCAGGATGGTGACAATGGATATAAGGAAAAGTTAACATATTTATACATAAAAAAAAAACTTTTAATATCTAAGAAGCACTGAGGCTTGGATATAATGGCTGAGGGAGAGAAAAGTGAAAAATGGCTCTACCTTTTCTTGCTTGAATGATTGGATGGATTCTGGCATAATTTTCTGATATATGATGGTTCAAAGAGGAACTAGCTTGGGTAGAGAAGTCAGGATTTCTGCATAGTACCGTAGATAAATAGGACTGAAGTTCAAAGGAAAAGTCTAGAAAAAAGAGGTAAACTTAGGCAACAGCACATAGGGGTGACTGGGTGGCTCAGTCGGTTAAGCATCCGACTTCCGCTTAGGTCATGATCTTGTGGTCCATGAGTTCGAGCCCCGCGTCGGGCTCTGTGCTGACAGCTCAGAGCCTGGAGCCTGTTTCGGATCCTGTGTCTCCCTCTCTCTGACCCTCCCCCATTCATGCTCTGTCTCTCTCTGTCTCAAAAATAAATAAACGTTAAAAAATTAAAAAAAAAAAAGAAAACAGCACATCATATTCAATAACGCAATATGCTTATTTTGCCCAAGGAGAGCGTGTAAAAAGATGGGAAAGCAAAAATCTGAGCTATAACTGATGAGATGTGGAAATGGGGAGAGCGTCTGGCAAAGTAAGATGAACCACACATGTAAGCAGAAAATTGAGAAGCATCATGTCAGTGAACCCAACAGAAATTACTGCAAGAAGAAAGTGTGGTTGAACACATCAACCACGGTGGTAGCATTTGATAAGATCAGATGAGAGGAATTGCTACCAACTGATTTGGCAAAAAGTACTGAAAAATATATATGATAGAAAGTACCTCTAGCCATTTGTGGACAGATAAATAAAAGGCAGAAGTTGAGAGAATGTGGGTGGAAACTCTTTCAAGAAGATGCCTAGGAAGGGGCTGAGAGAAATGAGGGGCAAGATGGAAAACAACTCAGAATCAAGAGGAAGAATTATAATTATTATTGTTATTCTTTTATTTTAATGATAATGTCCTAGGAAGAATCTATATTCTTGGCTAGGAGGCAGGCAACACACATTAAGAAGGGAGAACTTGATTTAATATATGATAAAAAAGAAGAAAGAAAGAAAGAAAGAAAGAAAGAAAGAAAGAAAGAAAGAAAGAAAGGTGTCCCTGGGTGGCTCAGCCAGTTAAATGTCTGACTCTTGATACTGGCTCTGGTCACGATCTCAGGCTTGGTGAGACTGAGCCCCGCTCTGACAGAGCGGAGCCTGTTTGGGATTTTCTCTTTGCCTTTTTACCCCTCCCCACTCATGCTCCCCCCTCCAAGTAAATGGATAAACTTTGTTGTCTATATATGTCTCTCTATATAGAAATATGTAAATATACAGATGATAGCAAGAAGCAAAGTTCTTGAGAAACTTAGAAAAATTCAAGTATAAAAGCAGAGATTGCTTTTAGATTACAGAGACCCTCTGTGGTATCTGACCTGAGGGTACAAAATCAACTTGCAGACCTGTAACTACCAACACCTTGATTGAACAACTGGTTGGTAAGGACAGAATTAGAAAGAAAAAAAGTGTTGGGAGGTGGGGTGGGAGTGAGAGAGGACATAAATGTAAAATTTCAAAAAACATTTAATTTTCAACATTGATCAAGCATGACTGAACGTATAAAAAGCTTTAAAGTTTTTTTGAGAAATTAACCAATGAGAGAAAGTAATGTTATCAATGGAAACTAGAAGATTTCGGGTGTCCCCAAATATTGGAAGAGTGGCTCTCAAAAGACATGAATCCAAGCATATGTGGGTGGCCATGGTGGTCGCAGGTGGGAGATATTGGTGAAAGTTAGTACAAGTAACAGGTTATGACTGAAACTAAGTATGCTCACCCCTGGCTTTTCCAGGGAATATATAGAAGAATGTTTTGCATTTACTTACTGATCTACCTATACCAGTGCCCCCTCTTATTTCTCAGTGAGGTGAGAACCAGGAATTAACCATTTGTCTTGTTTTCATAAGTTGAAGGAGATAATCGCTTCCATAGCTTATCCCAGTAATATTAGGAAAGAAAATGAACACAAGGTATCTATAAGCTATTTAACATCTAAAACAATTAATGTCCAATGCTACAATATACCTGACAGAACTATCACCTGTGGGAAGGAGAGAGGTAAACAGGAGGCGATGCATTTTATAATGCTTCCAAATAATCTTGTCACAACGTCACCTCTCATCCTTGGAAAGCTTATCTCATTCTTAGTAGTCAACTGTTTCATAGAAGGCAGTAATGCTTTCTTACAAAGCGCCCCTTATTGTTACTGTCAAAATAAACGATATTCAAATGATGCACTCAAATGGGATAATAGTATATTTGACTCAGTTGTATTTTCTATCTTCCCCTAGAGGGGAAAATCATCGCATTTTTCAATTTTATATTTCTATTATATAAACAAGTATACCAATCTGGTACTGCGCACCTAATACTTTTGTAGAATGGTAAAAGTAATCCTTTCTTAAAAGATGCCAAATTGGTCCCTTTAGCTATAGTAATAGCTCCCTGTCACAAATTGATTGCATCAACATAGATTAGATCTGATTCAGTGGTTAAGACCGAAATAAGCAGAAAATTGCAAAGGCAATTTAATTATTTTAACAATATTAATCACTGAATTGCACTGCATTAACTTATTTAGGTTAGGAATGATCTATTTCAAAGCAGTTGCTGTGATTTTTGCTTGAAATGGAAATTAACCATTTGTGGAAGCTCATCATACAGCCTTTTTAAATTGAATCTGGTATTGTTCAAAATTAAGTATTGACTTTTCTGATTTAGAAAGTTCAAGAGTGATAGGCAGACACTATAGGTTTACAGAGATGTTATATATTTTTTCCTATGGTTAACAGGAAAATATTCAGAGAATTTGGTTATGTAGAAAGGTTCTCAGAGTGTCTATCGTCTGGAAATAAGACAGTAATGCAGAAAGATATCTTTCCTGCTGTTTTCAATCAGCTCCTCTCAGTATTGTAATAAAAATAACATGGTAATGATTGTTACATATACAAATAAAGCCCCTCAGGTTGTAATCATGGAAATGAATATTGACTTGTCAAACTAGAGCCCACACTACCATATATGACAGTGGGAAATTATAGAGTTTACAATGTATCATGACTAAGTGAAAATCAATTTAATTGGAAATACATGTCAATTTTATGATACTTTAAGAGTATTTTGAACTGATAATGATGAAGTCTTTTGACCTAACCAGAATTAAATTATAACAGCTGTTATATCTCAATCCCAACCCATGTCGAATGAACCCAACACTTAGAACATCTGTTCTGCAGTAAAAGAAGGCTAATTGCTGCAATCTCAATGACGTTCAAGTAGAATTGCCAGATTCCAACAGAGAGCAAAGAAAGAAAAAGCAAGTTGGAAGAATTAGTATTCACTAAAGTAAGAGCCTTCATTTTTTTCCTGAAAGAAAAATAAAGAAATCTGCAGTGAACTAGTTTATAATTTTAAGATAGTTAAACATAGTTGGAGTAATTATTTTCTAAATAAATATATAAATGAATGAATAAGTAGATGACCCAGCATGGCTGCTCACATTTCTAAAGGTAGACTCAGAGGGCTGGGACACAAACCTCTTTGGAAATATTATGAAAGGTGTGAACCTTTTCCAAAGGGAATACAGTGTATATTCAGAAAATAATTTCAAGGTATCCATTTATTCTCAAACCCCCATCCTCAAGTAGCTAAGGTTAAAACATCTGTTCTAGAGTTTGGGTTTTATTTATTTATTATTTTATGTGTTCATGTTGGGAAACAAGACAAAGAAAAAAAATGAGAAGTAAAAAATAGCCTAATATCTGTAATTACTATTAATTGTATAATGTGCATTACACATTAAAAATTTCTGATTGGGATTGTAAGTCAAAAGTAGAGAAATTTGATTAATTAAAAATATTGAGAAAATGGAAATAGTAAGCTATTCATGTGTAGCATAAAAGTTAAATGTTCATAAAAACCAATATGAACAATATATATGGCATCTGCTATATAATGTAAAATTTCACTACATTACATTTATTGTTGTAAAAATTTCTATTTAAAGTCATTGAAATGTTGGTGCTTTAGTTTTAAGGATAAATCAGAAATGTGGGTAGACATGTTAGAATATAACATTGGATGTTGAAATAAAGATATGTGACGTAAATAAATACTAAAAAGAGAGACGAGACACAAATGGTAAATCAACCATGAATGAAAAGAAGGTAAAAAGTATTGAAGAAAGTCTCTAGAAATCAATAGGCATTGCTTCTTTAAAAATAAATAAATAATGTTTACTTTAAAAAATAATGATTACTTTCAGAATCAATATCTGAAAAATTGAGGTGTGATTTAAATTTTTAAATCAACTTAATTGAATTACAATTGGAAAACAAAAAGCTGTAGATATTTGATGTAGATGAATAAGCATTCTTTTTGTGATAAAAGTATTTTGATGATTTAATGAGAAGATTCGTCATTGCCCTTGTTGTCATCTGTAGGAAAGTGCTTCCATGATAATGGCCTGATTCTGCATTGCATTTGGAGTGGTCATCACCAACTCCCTGGTAAACCACATTATTGCTGTTTAGATGGTTTTTTTTTTTTTTTTTTTTTTTTTCCTGGCTGCCTCCTAATGGCTTCTTAGCCTTTCATCTTGTTTCTTAATTTGAAAGGATGTTGAGCCTTCTCCTCTGTCTTCTCAATTTATCTCTTCTATTTGGAAAATATAATTCTCAGACTTATTTCAATCAACTTTGAAATTCAAAATAAGTCATATATCTTATCTAAATACAAACATGTGAACATTAGGGCAAATTCTACTTTATTTTCAAACTCTTGCAACAAATCCCATTTTTGATACATAGCCTTTCACAAGATTACTGTTCTCCCTTGACACTCACTAGTCTTAAGGAAAAGTGAAAAATTTGCAGCCGAGTTTAGAAGAAACTTTGTGATCTAGTTTAAGCTATCCATTCCAGATTAATTTTTTTTTTTTTTTTTTTTTTTTTTTTTTTTTTTTTTTTTTTTGCATCACATACCATTCCAATGCATGGCCTCCTGATTCTGGACTTCCTATTATTATTCTGTATGCATCATACTGGTTCTTTGTCCCATATGCAAACTCTAGACAAGTTTGTCTGTCTCCTATCCATACCTCTCATAATACACATCACTTTCAACTAAAATAATTCTCCTCAACCTTCTTTCCACATAGCCTAATTGTGGTCATTCACATCTTCTCTCCCATGTATATATGCCTACAGTTAGCATTTATAACTTTCTATTGTAATTATACACAATAGTTCCTTCTATCTATCCTAGTTGATTTTAATCTTCTCTTGAGAAGAAACTGCAGTATTCCATCGTGTAACCTTAGCACCTAGCACAAAACCATGCGTTCACCGGACAAAGCATTTGTTTAATACATGAATGAATTTGATTGAGAAGTATCTTGGTGTGGCAGAAAAAGCATCCATGTTTTGGTGTTAGATCATACTGGAATAAAGTTTCCACCCTATCAGGGATCAGTTCTGCTACATAGATAGCTTCTGACTTGCAAGTATTTCCTCATCTGCAAAACTGAATTAATAATGAGTGGAACATGGTAGGTTGTTGAAAATCAGGATGAAGTTATTTTAATGTAACAAATAATGCCTCGTGCATAAGGAAAATAAGTAAACATTATTTTTCCTCTATTCCCATTACTAATGTAAACTTGGTCTACTAAAAAACAAACAAACAAAGAAACAAACAAGCGAACGAAAACTTTAAAGGGAGATTTGACCTCTCAAAAATGAGGGGATAGAATTAGGTAACCAGTATCTCCCTCCAGTTGCTTTCACTTGTGGTTTCGCAGTCACTCCTTTGGAATCTGATGAAGGGGCAGTTATAATTCCTCATTTAAACACTATTTATAAAATCAAGCAATTTTTAAGTTGGCAATCTTTTTTATTTATTTTATTTTTTTTAACGTTTATTTTTTATTTTTGAGACAGAGAGAGACAGAGCATGAATGGGGGAGGGGCAGAGAGAGAGGAAGACACAGAATCCGAAGCAGGCTCCAGGTTCTGAGCCATCAGCCCAGAGCCCGATGTGGGGCTCGAACTCACGGACCACGAGATCATGACCTGAGCTGAAGTCGGACGCTTAACCGACTGAGCCACCCAGGCGCCCCCTGAAGTTGGCGATCTTAAAAGATTAAAGATTAAAATGCCTTTAAACTAATGGATATTGAAAACAAATCTTTAGGCTCTTTTGGTTTATATACTACTTCAAGATAATAAACCAATAATAATGTACAAAAGTAATAGTATGTGATATAATGAGATTGATTTTATTGAGAAAAAAGTTAACTTTTCCATTGAGTTTGGTAAATATTGATCAACAATGTAAAATCTTTGCCACACTAACACTTTTGCAATACTTTTAAAGTCGGAGGCAATGCAGAACTTTGGTCTAGCGTATGATGTGGCTGTTTATAAATAATTTTCCTCACTGTTGGATGCCAATAGACTCAGGACCGCTCAGCCAAAAAATTACTAAATTACTACCTTTTGTGATCATTTTTGTCATTTAGGTTTTTAGAGAAACTGCAACAAGTACAAATGTTATTTTGACAAAAATGTGTTTTTGGAAGAAGCCACCATCTTAGATTTGAAACACAGAGTTTCTAAAGTGATTCTTTAATTTTTGTTTAATTCCCAAAATAAATTATTATTACTATGGATGATTGAAAATATTCTCTAGGTTTCTTGGAAAAAAATGATTTCCAGATTTTTTTTGGAGAGCAATTTTGTTTTTCTATAATTTTACAGAAAGAAAATTCGCTCATAAAAATATATTTGCATGTTACATATATAGCTACTATATGAATCAGCAATTCCACTCTTAGATATCTACTTAAAAGATATAAAAATGTATGTCGACATAAAAGTTGTACAGTATGGTCCACTGCAGTATTATTCATAACTTTCAAGAAATAGAAACAACTCAAATATTCATCAACTGGTAATAGTATTTGCGATAAAAAGAAATGAAATACTTATGATACTACAAAATTATGCTATGTGAAGGGAGCCAGTCACAAAAGATGACCTAAAATTCTGTTCATATGAAATTTCCAGATTTTGTTGATATAACATCGACAAATCTATAGAAACAAAATGTAAAGACATAGTTGCTATGGATTGGAGATTAGAGAGGGGAGAGGGTAATGACTGACACCAGATATGAAATTTCTTTTTGGTGGGATGGAAATCTTCTAAATTAGATTGGGTTAATGGCTACAAAACTGTAAATATACTAAAAAGCATTGAATCCTTTACTTAAAACAGGTGAAATATATTATGCAAATTACATCTCAATAAAGCTGTGGAGATGTAATTTGCATAATATATTTCACCTGTTTTAAGTATAGGATTCAATGGTTTATATATAAATATATGTAAATAAATGTAAATAAATATAAATAAATATATATAAATATATATAAATATATATATATAAATATATATAAATATATATTTATATATATATATAAATATATATATATAAATATATATATATATATTTATATATATATATAAATATATATATTTTTTTCAAAGTTTAAAGGTGTTTGGTGTACTGAGTAGTAAAATTGTTTTATATTTTAACCAAAGATATTGAAAAATTAGTATTAGCTTCAAAAGATAACAGTAAGTCATCTGCTTAGACATCTTTATTCTAAAATAGTCAAGGTCTAATATTTTTTATGGATTTCTCTTATGAATATTAAAACAACCCCTACAAAGAAAAACAAATAATGACTAATTTGAAAGATATAGAAGTTTAAAAGCTTTACATTTTACTTAAATCTTCCTGTTAAAATACCTGTTTTTTTAAAATATGTAACAAGGTTAATTCTAAGTAGACCCCAAAAGTTAATAGTCATCTTTTCACATGTATCCAAGGAAGCTGATAGGAAAGGAATAACTTTCCACAGAACAGAGCCAAGGAGAACAATGCCCCAGGGAGTTCCTCCTAGGGTAAACAGGAACTTCCTCAAGGGATATTCCACATCTCAATGGCTGGGGGGGGGGGGTTCACAACTTTTGTCTGGTCTTCAGAACTGCTGCTGACCAGTGAATTGTATGTGTCTGCTCTTCCCTCTTTTCCAGATGTGATCATTTATTGTCATTGTCTTATCACTGTGCCACCATTCTGTGGCTGTGTGTGTGTGTGTGTGTGATAAAGAAGCAGTATCACAGTATCTTATCCTTTCAGCTCACAGTTGTTGGATAAATTAAACTACATCCTGACCTGAGGCAGATCACCACCTCCAGTTTTTAAGTCTGATTAGAATAACTGGAGGAACACTCGGAATCTCCCAGAGAGGGTAGGTTTAATTTCATTAGGAGAAAGCAAATGTGTTTGGCCAACGGGGTAGAATTATGGTAGAATGTATTAACTGTTCGTTTCGTTCTTCTCTCCCAACCCATGCCATGCTTCCTGGGAGACTGAGTACACTTTACTGACTTGTGCTTAACCACACATTGTGTGACCAATAGCATGCAGGCAGACATAATTGTTTCCACATCTGTGCAGATGCATCAATGAACTTGTAAGGTTCGGTTGTGTTTCATTTTGTTCTTGCACTAGACCAATAGAATGGCATATCCCAGATGTGTACAGCCCTTGGCCTGGGTTCAAGCATAAGGCCTCTCGAGAAAAGAAAATTGCAGAGAAGTCAGGGCCCATCTTCAATCTCAAAGAAAACAAAACAAAACGAACCAAAACAAAACAAAACAAAACACAAAGAAATTGTGATTCTGTAACTGTGATTTGGAGGTTGTTACTTCAATAAGAAATGATTATAACAGACAAATCATCCAAATAACCACTGAAGCACAAATGCAAGACAGTGTGTGTTGTTCACGTGGAGACAAAGTCAGTTTTCAAAACCTAAGGAAGTGAGTAGTAATGACCAAGGGATTGTAAAGCTTGCCCAAGAAGAGTACTTGATTTTTGTTTTATAAAAGAAGAGTACTTGATTTTTGTTTTATAACCGGATGCCATAAACAAAAGGAAAAAAAAAAAAGGAGGGAAAGTGAGAGCAAGTTAGCAAGTGAGAGAGAGAGAGAGTGCTTTGGGTTTTGAAAGAGGCTAATAGAATGCTATTAAAACTCACTGTGACTTGTGTTGGGTGAGGGTGTGGCTAGCCTCCCAATTTAAGATTACAACAGACCATGCAGTTTTCATGGGTGAGAGTGGAATTTCTGTGGTTTCTTTATGAATCCCTGTTCATATTAGCCTTTAGGTTTATACAGAGAACAGCACTCACACTTCAGAGAGCAGGTTCCTGACTCTGGATCTTGGGGTCTTTGAAAAATTTACCTTCCAACTATTTTATGAAAATTTGAAAGTATTATTTTGCTGAAATGCATGATCATCCATTACCTAAGATTATGCCTAAACTGGCTCTTGTTTAAACTGTGTTTCTAGGCACCCACCTCTCCTTTGCTCTACAGGGGACACTAAGGTGACCAGTCTTTTACTCCCCACTGATGTATTAGCATCATTAAAGTGAAACGTGTTTTGTCTGAAGAGAGGGAGAGATGCATCCCTCTTGCTTGAGTGACCCACTGTTTCAAGGCATTGTGCCTCCATTTCAGAAATCATTGACAAAATACTTTAAACATACATATGAATATATAAACACACATATATCATATATAAATATATGAACATATATATACATATATATATGTATGTATGCTTGTGTATATGTGCGTGGGATATATATATGTAGATACACACACACGCACATTTTTTTTTTTAGTTGGTAACTCATTCTATGTGAAAACCTGTAGAGAGCTCAGCCAGAGACTAGTCACAATAAGTTAAATTTTCACCAGAGTCCTTTCTCTTGAAAGTTCAGGAGAATTTTTTACTGGACCAAGGTTAACCCATAGATTCTTTAGAGAGCAAACTTCCTTTTCCAAGTTAATTGGTTATCATAACCCGGGAGTCCTATGTGCCACTGTCTCAGACATTTCAGCCATTAGTAATTTTGGTGTAAGAATGATTGCCCACAAAAATATATTTTAAATTCAAAAAGGTGAACAATGGATAAATTGTTATAAAAAGAAAAAGTGACTGGGTAGGAACCAGCAGTGGAGGAATGTCGATGGGGAGACATAATTTGGTTGTATGGGAAAAAAAAATAAGGTATATTTGGGTGAATGGGTTAAACAGACCATCGTGTTGGAAGACAAGCTCTCTTATGGGGTTAAAACCACAAGAACAACAAACCACAGTGCACTCAGCACCCAAACTGAATGCAGTCGACAAGCTGAGTGGTGTTCATGAAATTGAGCTTTCTTCAGATAACCAACAGTTAGAGTTGGCTGTAGCCACCAAAATGACCTCGTAGGAAACAAAATATGTCACAGTTCCTGCCAGAGATGATGCCAACATGTCTCCAGCTAAAACTGAAATGATTTGGTCTTGAATGGACCCAGTAAGCTGTCTGTGATTATGTAGTCATAAACGTTAGCAATGTGATAGAAACAAATTTCCTTAGTCTATACTGATGGGATTGTAGGCCATACAGCACACTCAATTTTTAAAAATATTTTACTAATTGATTCCAGCCAACTCAAATGTTTATATATACTTTCCTCTCTCTATCTGATTGGAGATACCTTGAGTTTCTCAGGCTCCCATGGGACAGTATCCTTGTTGTCATTCCTGGAGCCATTCCATTTAATTCAATAGAATTTCTAAGTACATTATTCTAAGTATATACTTTAACAGAGGATATGATGACCACATCATATCCTTTTTAAATTATTTTTAAAGTTTTTTTTTCTTTTTTCTTTCTTTTTTTTTTTTTTTTTTTTTCTGAGAAAGAGGCCAAGTGGGGACGGGGCAGAGAGAGAGGAAGAGAGAGAATCCCAAGCAGGCTCTGTGCTGACAGTGAAGAGCCTGATGTGGGGCTTGATCCTGTGAACCTTGATATTATAATATGAGATGAAATCAAGAGTTGGATGCTTAACTGACATAGCCACCCAGGTGCTCCTTTAATTTACTTTTTAAAATGCTTCTATAGATTCTTTTGCTAAGATTGAGAAGGAATCATTTCTTCAAATCCTTAGGGTCCTGATATTCTACATAGTCTCATTTTCTTTTTTTTTTTTTTTTAATTCTGATTGCAAGTAGTCTTTTTTTTTCCCCTAAGCCAATCTGTTTTTTGCAGTAGTTATCCAATGCAGCTAATAGTAAACAATTCATGCAACCAATATTCTCTCTTGGGTAAAACTTCATTTCCCAAAGTAACAAATCTACTTGACAATTTTTCTGTCTTGCAAGTTATTATAAGTGATAGTCGCACCCAGTTTTTCTCTTATGCATAATGTAGTTGTAAACTTCAATAGCATTTTCCTCATGAGTTGGTATCTAGAACAAAAGCTTATGTCATGTATTTTAGTGTTTGCTGTGGCAGCTTGCTGCTGTTGTACACATTTTCTTTTAGTCAGCTCTTGCTTTAGAAACAAACAACACTAATATTTTAAGACTTAAACAGACAAACATGTTTTTATTTTTTACATTAACTGATTGCTGCAGATGAGATATTCCTTGGCTGGCTTCTGCTGGCAGTGCGTGGTTTAACCAGCTTTCTCATTCCAGAATACTTGCTGAAAGGAGAAATCCTCATTTAGGACATGTTATATACATGGCAGAGAGCAGATTTTCAAGAGGTAATAGCAGAGAACGTGTAAATGCATGAATATCGTATTTTTCATCTGACTACATTCTGCTGGCCAGTGAAGTCTTGTGCTTAAAGTCAATTGGCAATAATACTTTACTTACAGGGAAACATGGCATAACGTAGAGAAAAAAATGATTGTGAAGCACCATTTCTTATGGGTTAAATTGTCTTCCCCCCAAACTCGTATGTTGAAATCCTAATCCCCAGTACCTCAAAATGGGATGATATATGGAGATCGAGCCCTTAAAGAAAAAATAACATTAAAATGAGATCATCAGGGTGGACCCTAATCCAATATAACTGGTATCCTGATAAGCAGAGTGAATTTCAACACAGACATGCAAAAAGGGAGAAAGCCATGTTTCAGTCTGCTCAAATTGCCATGACAAAATGCCACAGACCAATGGCTTAAAAAACAGAAATTTGTTCTGTTACTGCCCTGGAATCTGGGAGACCCAGATCTAGGCGCCAGCAGACTCAGTCTCTTTCTGGCTTGCAGTCAGCTGGCCTGGTGCTGCGTCCTCACATGTCCCTTCTTCTTCTCACCAACCCTACCCTGTGACCTCATTTAACCTTACAATTATATCCATTAAGGTCCTACCTCTAATTCCTGTCACATACTGTCAGCATGAATGGGGTTAAGAGACACAACTCAATCTAAACCATGCTGCATGAAGATGCAGATGGAAGACAGACGTCCACAAGCCAAAGAGAGAGGCCTGTGACAGATGTGCACCATGTCCTTCATCTCAGAGTTCTCGCCTCCAAAACTGTGAGGAGAAACTTCTCTGGTACTTAGTTATGGAAGCCCTCCCAAACTCATACACCACCCAAAGCTACCTCATTCTCTCCTGCTTCAGTCCTAGTTCCAGAGCCACTGCTCCCCTATGCAAAGCTAGGATATTGTCACTGAAGGACCCAGCTCAAATCGGAAATACCGAATTTCTATATACAGCCTCTAACAATACATTTATGTTCCTCCAGCTCAGTTTCTCCATTACTTCCATCACACTGCACCTGCTTTATAATCTTTCAAGACCTCCAGAATGTTGATTATTTCATACTATATGTAAAACACTGGATGTTCATCTATTAATTTTCTTTCCTAATTAATCAAATTTCTTTAGTGCAACATGAAACTCAACTCGAGGAAACATATGGTTCCTTTCTGTATTACCCTTCTGATGCACTTTAGTGTTCTTAATAGGACCAATATGGCTTCATTCCAGTGATTAAATATCTGTGAGACTGGAATTCTATTTAAATCGCTTTAAATGAAAGTGGATGATTAAAAGAAATCTTACAGCATGTGAGAAGTAGAGTACCACCTTCCTCAGACTGAAATGGAGATAGAACCACCTAAACTGGAGTTGTTATATGTTTCCCATTAACACATATTTTCCTCCTCTCATTATTTGTTTTCTCTTAGCCTTATTCTATCAGTCAATCAAGGAGGCTATAACACTGAGGTAGGTCTAATGCTGAGATGGGCTACAAAAGCAAACCAAAATCAAAGCCTATAAGAACATCAAGGTTAGAAAACTTTGGAACTGATCACAAACAACCAACTAGACTTTGAGCTATGGCCACTGAAGTGTTTTCTCACTTTGTTTTCATCTTTTCTCCGTTGTCTTCCTCACGTCCTATCAACGGAGCCTCTCCAATCCCTTGCAGTTTGGTACTACCCTAGTCACACGGATTTTTGCTCAAAGTTAATATGTCTCAGTTTATCTTTTAAAACCCCATATTAGCCTATAAAATTCAAATATTAGATTGATCAAGACAGGGTTTTGTCAGTTCCCTTATTGTTGTTTTCCTGTTTCTAGAACTCCAGGAGGAATTTGTAGGTGCTAAAGATAAGAAGAATACAGACATAGCCCCAGGTATGGCCCATGACAAATGTAACTAAAAACTTCCAGTTGAAAGGAAAAAATCAGAGCTATTGGCCGAAATCAGAGAGCCTAAGGCCATCTTTCTGGCTGACCTATCAGGCAATAGCTTTTTCTTTGTTTTCACTCTTTCTATTGTTCCTTGCTCTGGCCTTGAAGTTAAAAGCTAAATGGGGAGTAGAAACATGAAGGTGCAGAGAGGAAGATATTTACTCTCTTCTCTCCAGTGCAAGGGGCCAAATGTATAGAGTTGGGGAAATACAAATTAAAATAAAATCTCTCAAACCCAGAAAGCTTCCTCAGAAAATAGGAGAAACAAATGGTTTTATTACTGAATAATGTTTATACTGGAATATGATGTGTATCAGAGGCAATTTACCAAAAGATTACAAAGATCAAATAAAATTATACCCATTATTTATCCAAGCAGATACAACACATTACATATGTGTTATAAGGACTTGATGCACATAAATCGTTAAATACATCTTTAAATCCTTAAATAAATTTTGTCACACATAAATAATCATAAATTCACATGTTAATTGGAGTGATCTACTGTTAGCTATTTGGTTTTATACAAAGGAAAAACAAACTTCTCATATTTTTATGACAGGAAATATGTTTGCAATCTGGAGTAAGGGCCTATGGAAGTTAGGCTCCTACTCTCCCACAGAAGCTGGGAAATAGGGAAACTATCTTCCTGAAAATGACTTTCATAGAAATGGCTCCCAGGTCATTTCAAAGACATTCCTGGGTCCTAAAGCTGGCAAGAGGCTTACTTAGCTTTTAAAAAGACTTACATATCTCCCAATACTTTATTTTTGCTTCTGTTACCCTTGCCTTAGGAGATGTATCTAGTAAGAAGCTGCTACAGCTGAGGTCAAAGAGGTTACTGCCTGTGTTCTCTTCTAGGATTTTGATGGTTTCCTGTCTCACATTTAGGTCTTTCATCCATTTAGAATTTATTTTTGTGTATGGTGTAAGAAAGTGGTCCAGTTTCATTCTTCTGCATGTTGCTGTCCAGATTTCCCAACACCAACACTAGCAACTTTTTACTAGATATGTCTCTTAAAGCAAGGGAAACAAAAGCAAAAATCAACTGTTGGGACTTCACCAAAATAAAAAGCTTCTGCACAGCAAAGGAAACACTCAAACTGAAGGGCAACTTACAGAACGGGAGAAGATATTAGCAAATTACATATCTGATAAAGAGTTAGAATCCAAAATATATAAAGAACTTTATAACTCAACACCCAAAACACAAATAATACAGTTAAAAAATGGTCAGAAGACATGAATAGAAGTTTCTCTGAAGAAGACATAAAGTTGGCAAATAGACACATGAAAAGATGCTCAACATCACTCATCACCAAGAAAAATGCAAATCGAAACTACACTGAGATATCACCTCATACCTGTCAGCATGGCTAAAATTAACAACCCAAGAAACAACAGGTGTTGGTGAGTACCTAGAGAAAGGGGAGCCCTTTTGCACTGTTGGTGGGAATGCAAATTGGACATTCTGGAAAACAATATGGAGGTTCCCCACAAGTTAAAAATAGAACTATCTTACAATCCAGCAATTGCACTATCAAGTATTTACCCAAAGGATACAAAAATACTCATTTAAAGGGATACATGTACCCCAATGTTTATAGAAGTATTATCAACAATAGACAAATTATGGCAACATCCCAAGTGCCATTGACTGATGAATGGATAAGATGAATGGATAAGCCATATATATATATATATATATATATATATATATATATATGGCTTCTTCCTTATCATATATATATATATATATATATATATATATATATATCACCTAGCTCGGTTTTATTTTAAAATATTCATTTACCATCTTAGAAAAGAGACACAGACTCACTTCACCAGAACATGGGTCACAGTTGCCATTTTTATCACAAGTCAACTCCCACATCCAATCTCAAAAATACAATTCTTTCTTTTAAGTTTATTTATTTATTTGGAGAGAGAGAAAGTGAGTGCGAGGGAGGGGCAGAGAGAGTGGGAGAGAGAGAGAATCCCAAGCAGGCTCCTCACCTGATGCAGGGCTCGAACTCACAGTGAGATCATGACCTGAGCTGAAATCAAGAGTCAGATCCTTAACTGACTGAGCCACCCAGGCACCCCTCAAAAATGCAATTCTTATATGCTATTTCTACATGCAGTTTCCTGATTTTGCTAGTCCCCCAAATCCTTGGTGTTTTGCACTCCAACTGTTTCTGTAACAATGATAATTCCACATGAAACAGGTACCTCAAGAAGAAAACAACACCTCTGAACACAATCTGCTTTAATTACTAGAATATTGTCTCTTCTACCAAGAACAATTTTATTTGCATGAGCAGGTCTTGGAATTGTAGGGATGATAGCAGTCACCTAATTCCACCTCTTCGACACTTCAGTTCCTCTCTGGCTTCTGGCTGTTCCCGAAGCAGGAAAAATCTCTAAGCCTCCAAGTCTCCTTTCCATAGAGACTGCTTTGGGTTTCAATACAGAGATGATTGCTTTGGGAAGTTTTCCCTGACTCCTCAAGGCTAATCTATGAGCCCCTCATGAGTGCTGTCTGCTTTATTTCTTCAGTAAGAAATATGGTCTTTAGAACTCTTTCTTACAGTGTTGCCTGCTAAACCGATTTCAGGTTCTATGCATAAGGACTTATCTTGTTCTTGATCTTGATCTTGTTCTTTGTTATAATCTGCCTCAAGTACAGTGTCTCTCATATACTAGATGACTAATAAATATTTTGACTCAGTGAATGAATAGTCCTATAACCTTAACTATGTCAAATCTTTTAAAGAATATATTGAATTCCAAGGATCATATTTCTTTTTGAATTTTTTACCAAGAATTGTGTCTTTACACAGATGGCATGATTAATTATATAATTAATAGTGTTTTCTACATCAGGTTGGATTATTAGAAGATTATAATTAAACATTCGATCTGCACATGAAATATGATTGTCTCCACCTTATTGATGGGCCCATTTTAAACCTCAAACTTGTTTATTTTTCTTTAAATTTTTTTCTTTATAATTTTCACATGACTCTAGTTATCTTGACATTAATAAGCATTGCACATCACTATGAAGTGCCTGAAAATCATTTTGAAATAAACACAGAGTGTGTTTTAAAAACTTAGAAAAATGATAATGCTAGAAAAAAATGCATCATTTTTTATGCAGAAAAACTAGTCACTTTCCTCTTAAAATTCAGTCTTTTATGAGGGTTTTTAAATTGTTTTAAGGCATCCTATTTTAGAATTTCAAAGTATCTTACAATTTATAGATTTCACTATGCATATATGAAAGATTATCTGATATTAAGCTATATGATTCTTTGGTTATGTATAGGAAAATATTGAAATTAAAATTGAATTAAAGTTAAAATTGACCTTTTCAAAAGACATGAGCTAATTACAAATGGCTTTTGCTAACAAGAGGAAAAATATCTTTTTTTTTGTAATTTTTATGTAAATTCTAGTTAGTCAATACACAGTGTGATTTTAGTTTAAGGTGTTCTATATAGTGATTGCATACTTCCTTACAAACCCAGTGTCAATTCTCTTTTAAATATTTAATCCATTCTGAATTTATTCTTGTGTATGGTTTAAGAAAGTGGTTCTCCATATTGCTGTCCAGTTTTCCCAACACCATTTGTTGAAGTGACTATCTTTTTCCTATTGAATATTCTCTCCTTTGTTGAAGATTAATTGAGCATATAGTTGTGGGTTCATTTCTGTGTTTTCTATTCTATTCTATTCTATTGATCTATGTGTCTATTTTTGTGCCAGTACCATATTGTTTTGATTGCTACAGCTTTGTAATATAACTTGAAGTCTGGAATTGTGATGTCTCCAGCTTTGTTTTTCTTTTTCAAGATTGGTCTGGCTATTCAAGAGCTTTTGTGTGTTTCCATAAAAATTTTAAGATTGTTTGTTCTAGCTCTGTGAAAATTTCCGTTTGAATTTTGATACAGATTGCATTAAATGTGTAGATTGCTTTGGGTAGTATAGACATTTTAACAGTATTTGTTACTCCAATCCATGAACATGGAATGTCTTTCTATTTCATTGTGCCATCTTCAATTCCTTCCATAAGCGTTATATAGTTTTCAGAGAACAGGTCTTTCACCTCTTTGGTTAGGTTTATTCCTAGGTATCTCATGGATTTGGTGCAATTGTAAGTGGGATTGGTTCCTTAATTTTTCTTTCTGCTACTTTATTATTGGTGTACAGAAATGCAACAGATTTCTGTAATTGATTTTGTATCCCGGGACTTTACTGAAATTATCAGTTCTATCAGTTTTTTAATGGAGTCCTTTGTGTTTTTTGTATAGAATATCATGTCATCTGCAACTGGTGAAAGAGTGATTTCTTCCTTGCTGATTTGGATGCTTTTTATTTCTTTATGTTGTCTGATTATTGTGGATTGGGCTGTACTATGTTAAATAATAGTGGTGAGAGTAGACATCCCTGTGTTGTTTTTGACATAGAGGGAAATATTTCAGTTCTTCCCAATTGAGGATGATATCAGCTGTGGATTTTTAATATATGGCCTTTATTATGTTGAGGTATGTTCCCTCTAAACCTACTTTATTGAGGGCTTTTAGCATGAATGGATGTTATACTCTGTCAAATGCTTTCTCTTCATCAATTGAAATGAACATATGGTTCTTATCCTTTTTATTGATGTATCACATTGATTGGTTTGTGAATGCTGAAGATGATCTTCCTGTCCTAGAATATCCTGAACGATCAGCTAAAAATAAATATGTAATACTTGTAAGAAGAAAATAATGTTTTGATAACAAGGGATAGCCTTTTTTAGGCCATTGTGACTTGTGGAGAAATTTAAAATGAAAAATGATAGAGAGTACATGTATGTATGTATGTATGTGAGTGTTTTCAATAACTTCACGAGCTGCTTCATTGTTTTTGTCTTACCAATCACGATGAGAAGAAAGGTTCCTGTTCACATATCTCTAGTTTGCTTGCTTGCCTCTGGACATTTTGTCTCTTTAGCCACCAGATTTCACAAGATAGGTAATCCCCTAGCAAATATTCCCTATGACACACATGAGTTTAGTAGTCCCCAAAATAGCCCAAATTTCAATGTGGAAAACATACTCCATCACTTTATTATTTTGTGGGAATTTTCAATACCTCTGGTTTTATGTATATTTTAACATAATATCTATGACCATAGAGTGAATTGGGGGATGATAAGGAGAGACATTGACAGTCTTTCATCCTGGAAATGTCTTGTTCTTTAAAATAACAAATGGAGGGTCAAAGAAAGAAGTCTCTTTGCTTAGTTACTATGGAAAACAAAATATTAAAAATTAGTTACATTACACAACATCACCTAATATGCAATCAGAGGAATAGCTTTTTCCTTCATATAAGCTATCTATCTGATGATATTAATCTAAAACTATCACATGATTTATTTTATTTTATTTTACTTATTTTTCGTTTGTTTTCAAAAACATGAAAATAACTTTTACAAAAATAAATGATGTAGTGGTGAGAACACTGCAGGCCCAAATTTTGGTTTGTAATACCATTCTTCAATAAAAGGAACTAGTGTTTCTTGGAGAAAGAGCTGATTATAGGACTGGTGGTAGGATGCCCAAGGTAAGTCAAGAATATTTTATAATGATAATAAGTAAAGAAGTGCTTAAACACACACACACACACACACACACACACACACACACTAATGGAGACATGTCAGAGAGACACAGGTACCAAATGAAAGAGTTGGCAAAAGATGGAATAATTTGAACATGAAAATTTATAAAAATCACATTGGGTTAACCCAAAGTATAAAATAAATATCCGTAAGTCTATGTTGTTATAAGTGGATGTGTAAACAAATAGGGGAGAATGCACTAATCTCGTATGCAGAAACTCCCAATTTAAATAGACACATTGTCTTCAGGGAGGTGACACAGAACCACCTACTCTTGAAGTGTGGCCCAGTGCAACACGGTTTTCTTCCCCAAATCGCAGTATGGAAAGGGAGAACGAGATCTAACTTTACAGTGAAGAAACCAGACAAACACCACCCCAGCAAGGCAATAATGGTTAACATCAGTGATGAGAATTCCTGTTGATTGTATTCACCTTTGCTATGAGGTGATAAAAATGGCATTTTGGGGGCCTGGGGTGGCTCAGTCGGTTAAGTGTCCGACTCCTGATTTTGGCTCAGGTCATCCTGAAAATTATCTCCCTCTCTCCTTTTGCCCTTCTCCTGCTCACTCTCTCACTCACACACTTTCCTCTCTTTCAAAAAAAAAAAAAAAAAAAAAGCATTTTCTTCTGTGTGGTCTTCCTCTCCAAAAAATTCCATAACCACATTTTAATGATAAAAAAATCAGACAAATCCCAATTGGGGGATATTCTACACCCAAACTGACTAGTATGTCTCAAAATACATAAAGTCATCAAAAACAAGCAAAAAGTGAAGAACTGCCATAGCCAAAATGGGTCTAAGGAGACATGTCATGGATAGGATCTGTAGGAAAAAATGAACATTAGGTTAACAGGAAGAAAATATGAACAAAGTATTGACTTAATAAGAGCATGCTAATATTGATTCATTAATTGTGACACACGTTCCATGCTAATGTAAAATGTTAACAATAGAAGAAACTGGGTGCACGGTATATGGGAACCTTCCCTACTGTCTTCACACTTTTTGTGTAAATCTAAAACTCCAAAAAAAATTATAAAAATATAGATGATACAATGGCATGTATAATTAGACACTGTGCATTCAGGTCACGAGAATGCTTGCTGTGAGCCCAGAAAAAGCTGAGACATTTTCAATATGACATGATATTTTGGGTTTTTTAGGATTGCAGTTATTAACAGAACAAAATGAAATACTGAAAATTATGTTTTATCTACACTAAAGAGAAAACATGTAGTAATATGAATTCATCAAATTACAAGCTGAAAGAGGCTTTTGACAGGAATTTTCAAAATGAAAATTGGAGACAAATAGACACGACACAACTGGCAATGAGATGCATAACAGAGTAAATGGCCAGGCCCAAACTGGATTGGATAATATCGGTCCATGAAAAATGGCAATATTTTATCTGCCCTGGGATAAAGTTCATACAAAGTACATATAAACCCAGGAACACTTTGACATCATAAAGTTTCATAAAGTTAGAGAATAAAAGAATCCACATTTATGTATGTAAGCCATGGGGAAAAAAAACAGGATTTTTATTTATTATTTTATTTTTTTCCAATATTTTATATTTATTAATTTGCATGTTTTAACGTTTATTTATTTATTTTTGAGAGAGAGAGACAGAGACAGAGACAGAGCATAAGTGGAGGAGGAGCCTGAGATGAAGTCGCATGCTTCACTGACTGAGCCACCCAGGCGCCCCCCCCCCGCCCCCCAAATCAGGTTTTTTAAATTGGGAGTGTCTTAAGTGCTAAGTTGTATCACCCTGACACAACAAATTAACTTGATACCAAATTGGTCTCTTTTTGGTAATGAATTTTACTCTCATAGCAAAGCTTTGTCCTCAATAAAAATACGAAAAAATGGTCTTCCATAGCATTTGAAGTTGATTCCAAAGCAGAGTACTACAATCCTTCTGAACCATGGCAAAATTATTGAGTTTACATATGCTTTTTTATGGAGACTTTAATGAAGGCAATTGAATGTATTAGGTAGCAAACATTATATCATAAAAATTTAGAAATGAAAGTTTACAGCATAGTTATACCTTGTGCTTTGGTTGTGGAAATAGATAGTACATAGTAAAATTTTAAATTAAGGCTATGTCCTTTCCTTGCATGCCCCTTGTGTAAAGTGAGAAGAAAATAAACCCTAAAACTATTCAGTTAGTCATAATGCCTGGCTTTTATAAATATACTTTTATCTACTTTATTTAGAACAAGTGTGGGCAACAAGTTTACAGAGGTCGAGAAAAATATCAGAACTGTTTGATTTTTTTCTTCTGAGAACTATTTTTCTCTTATATTGGGATTCTCTCATAGCACAAAAGAAGGTGGGGTTGACTATTTTGTGACACAGGGAACTAACATGGTGACCCAAACAAACCATCAAGGGCTCTTTCTAAGAGTATTTCCCACTGTTTCCAAGAATATATATATATATATATATATATATATATATATATACATATATATATATATATGTATATATATATATATATATATATCACAGAGAGATACACTTAAATGTATGGGCATTAATATAAATGAGTACTTAACACAAAGTAAGGATGAATTGGTCTTTATCGTTTCCACTTTAGAACTCCTTCTGAGTCTCATAGTTTATGGAACAGTTTGTAACATCAGCATGACTCTCAGGATAAGAAAAATTAGCTGTAGGTTTAAGGAAAGTATAATTGATTTTTCTGTTTGCTAGGAATCAGAGGACAGCAGCCACCCACCATGTTGAAAGAGATGACAGTGAGGGTAGTAGAGGGGTTCGTGTAAGAAATGGGGAAGAGTGGTCTTCCTACAAGGTAATATTAAATCAGGACAATTACAAAGCAAAATCCACTAAACATCCTATAGTGAGTATTTGCTAAGTGGGTTCTCAGTTGGCATCAGAAACCCTGAGATTATTTTTTGTGTGTACATCTCCCTGCAGGTCTTAGAGACTCCCATTGTGGTTTGCATTCAGTCTTATGTGGATGCATAGAATAATCCTTTCCTTCTTTAGTCAAGGAAGCGAAAACTGAAAATATTACTTCCCTTTTAGGCTTTTGAATTAAATCCAAAAATGTTTTCTTTAAAAAAAATTCTACTTGGATGCCTGGGTGACTCAGGAGGTTAAGCATTCCACTTTGGCTCAGGTCATGACCTCACACTTCATGAGTCTGCGCCCCTCATAGGGCTCTGTGCTGACAGCTCAGAATCTGCTTTGGATCCTCTGGCCCCACCTCTCTCTGTCCCTCGCCTGCTTGTGCTCTCTCTCTCAAAAAAATAAATAAACATTAAAAATAATTCTACTTAGAGTTATGTAAACAAAATATTTTAGGTGACCTATGAATAGTGTTTTGTTCTTTTATGATCTAATTCATTTCTTACTAAATCCCAATTTAGTAATTCCAAACACAATTCCTCAACCCTCAAGTTTTCACCACCTAGACTTACTCTAAGGAATAATTTTATTTTTGATCTATTAATTTAAATTATGTGAAAGTATTGTTATTTGGCCTATAATAATCAACAGTTTCATATGGTCCTGCTACTATTTCCAATTACTGAAGTGTCCCATTTCTAATAGATAATTAAATACTATCCTGTGCATTCTGAGTTAATTATTCTTGGTCTTTACTGAGAGAGCCTCAAGAACCTAAACTTTGTATAATCAGTTTTAGAGAGGTATTTCTGTCGCTGAGAGGTCATGGATAGCGGGTGACCTTAAGTGATTGAGGGGAGGGAAAGAGGAGGCCTAGAAACCTCTCTTACTTGCCCTTAGTTCCTGACTAGGTGTTTTGACTAGAGATAAATACATGTGTTCAAGAACCCATACAAGTTCAGGCTCTCCTTGTATACTGTTTTCATTTTTTGTAAAAACCTTCCTTACAGAATAAGGACCATCATACAGAGTTAAGACCATCATAATAGGACACAAACTGAGACTCCATCACAGAAAGCAAGGTACCTATGTTAACTTGATCCAACCAAGTAAAAACAAACAAAACAGAACATTTGTTCTTTTAACAGAGAAATTTAGACAAAATACTAATGGCAAAAGAAGGGTAACAGAGAAGCATAGGCAGAGTGGGTCAATGTATGACCCTGATAGAATACAGTAGTGTCTTCTGGACTTACTACACTTCAGGTTCAGAGACAGGCCATAGTGGTCCACATAAAACGGAAGCAACATGGAGAAACAGAATGCCAGACAAGAAGCCTGGAGCCTTCCTCACGTTCTCCTGAAATTCTTCTTGCTCCAAATGATATCAAGAATCTGATAAGTTCTTAAGAAATAAATACTACAATCTCAACATTTAAAGCAAACTTTATATTTTCTAGAATTCTCTATGCAGAAAGGAGCTAAGAGTGTGGAGATTTCTGCCTGAGGACTGTCTGATTGTTTTTCTTTTTTTTCTTACTGATATGAGGTAATTGAAAAAATAAAAATAAAAAAAAAAGAAAGGAAGGAAGGAAGGAGGGAGGAAAGGAAAGAAAGAAAGAAAGAAAGAAAGAAAGAAAGAAAGAAAGAAAGAAAGAAAAGAGTGAAGGAGGGAAGGAAGGAAGGAAAGAAGGAAGGAAGGAAGGGAAAATGGGAAGAAAAAAAAAGAAAAAGAAAAAGAACATGGTTGTACATTTAGTCTGAGTTTTATATTGCCACAACATAATGGGGCACCAGACTCTGTTTCTGTTGAAGGGAGAGAGTGCATCATACGACCAAATATTTGGAGAAGTGAAGCAAGAGTCCAAATGGGTATCAGTTCAATTCTAGACCAGTTGTTTAAAAAAAAAAAGAAAGAAAGGAAAAAATGATAAATTTTGAAGAGAAACAAAAAGTGAGGCACATCTCCATCAATTTCAAGGTGACCATTAGAAACTGTAGACATGGTAAATAAAGTTATTCTTTTTAAAAGTGTTTAAAGCCAACCAGATTTATAAAGTTACACGGATAGAAAAAATAAATATTTCTTAAACTCTTTTTGTTTTTTTTATTAAAATGACAAAGAGAAGGAAGAATTAGAAACATGACTGAACATGAAGAGAATTTCACTCACTGCAGTGAGGAAAAAGCTACATTTAATATATTAGAGTAGTTTATTCCTTGGATGGAAACTTCCAGAATGAATTCCTGTTAAAATATCTCCTCTGGGTAACCTTACTATGTTAGCTGAGATTTCTGATACCAGAACTGGAGAGAGAACAAGCACTAAAAGTACTTAACTCTCCCAAGACGTTATAAAAGACTTAACATTTCTGTATGCTCCTCTGTTTTCTATACATTCTCATTGGCTTCATGTACATTTTAGTTACTGTTGAACAAATCTTATGTTATCAACTACGTGTATACTTTTTAAGAACAATGACTGAGCTTTATATTCCTTCCACAGTTTTTTGAGCTTAATAGGACCTTGTTAAACTTTTCTGAAAAGCGATTTATTTTTATCTATGTAATGCCTTCTAAAAATAACAAGTAGGTTACTGCTAAATAATACAATGTTGGCATCAATTATAGCAAGAAGTTTACTTTATCTTATTAGTAAATAGTTACAATGTTCTTAAAAATGAAATAACAGTTTGGAGTGCTCTTCAAGGGACTTGAACATTGCTATAAACATTTAGCAAGATTTGGAATTCTAATGCTTTTCCAGATCATTTATCTTCAGCCAAATCCAAGAAAATTATGCATCAAGATGATTATAGGTACTAGAAGCAATTACATGTGTCTAACCTATTAAGAGTACTCTAAATTCCACATAAATTAAGTCTGTTTCAAAGTGTTAATTAACTAAATGTATGAAAACTTGATTATAATTTGGCCTCTGGCATTTTGAAAATTATTAATCCCCTTAAATTACCTCCCCTTATTACTTCCCTTTTACTGAAATTCTCTAAATACAGTAAAATTATAACTCATATCACCAAAAAAAAAAAAAAAACAGTTTGCTTCTCCTGGACTTGGAAATTACACAGTTGCTTCCAACTAATCGGACTTACGATCCAAGAAAATCAGGTCCTGCCCAAAAGTTAAATTTTAGGAAAACAGTATTTGAGACTTTAAAAATGGGCTTTATTTTCACACACACACACACACACACACACACACACTGTACACACAAAGACAGCACTATTGGTTTCCAAATTCATAATTACGAATTTTGGTCATTCATTATGGTTTGAAAAAATTTCCCTTGGCAGGAATGTGAGAAGTCTTAGCAAATGGCAACTTGCAGGATTATCTTCTCTTTTTTTTACAAAAGGAAATTCTGCGGGAAATAAACCCTAAATTCTCTCCATTGCTTATCAGTTTATGAGCAACACCATATAATTATCCCCCATTAGATAAGGACATGTTAAATAAGGAGGGTTTGTAGTTTCTTTTCTTTTTTGTGGGGTACTCGAATGTTCTGCACCTAATTGACAATTCAGATTAATTGCATATTTTTGTGTATTTCTATCTATATTCATAATTGAAAGTATCAGTGTAACTTTTACAAGTCAGTTATATATGATTAAAGAATCATATTTAAATCATGTCATGTGATCCCTTCAAATTTATTTTTAAACAGTCATTTTTTAATTCTTACATTAATTTATATTCATTGTAGACATTTTTCAAATTATGAGTAGGTCCAGATAAGAATATAGAACATCCACAAACACCATGACCCAGAATTAACACTTATAATAACTGTTGTTAGTTGAATATATTCCCAGCAAAGATACATTGAAGTCCTCACCCTAAGGTGACGTTATTTGGAAATAGGGTCTTTGCAGATGTCATCAACATGAGGTCATGTGGGATTATGGTGGCCTCCAGACACAGAGGCGAGCATCCTCTGAGCACGGAGGAAGAAACTGAGCTGACTGTTCTCCAAAGCCAATCAACTCCAAGGATTGCTAACAACCACCACGAGCTAGGAAGAGGCCAGGAAGGATTTTTCCTTAGGACACAGTGGAGTATGGGTCTGCAGACACTTTAATTTCAGACTTCTACCCTCTGGAACTATGAGAGAATCAATTTCTGTTGTTTGAGGTGACCTAGCTTATGCAGCAGCCCTAAGAAACTAATACTTAGTGCCTGTCCTTCTGACCATTTATGGACACTATCAGCAATGCTGTTTCATACCTTGACTTGTTTATACATTGCTATCTATAAACATGGAATGTTTGTGTTCCTAATGTTGAAATCTAACCCCAATGTGACGGCATTTGGAGATTGGCTTTTAAGAGCTTATTAGGTCATCGGAGTGGAGCCCTCATAAAAGGGATCAGTGCCTTATAAAAGGGACCTCAGCGAGCTCCCTTGCCTCTTCTTCCATGTGAGGACATCCTACCGGGCACCAAATCTGGTAATGCCTTGTCTTGGACTTTTCAGCATCCAGATGTGAAAAATAAATCTCTGTTGTTTATACATCACCCACACTCCAGTATTCTGTTATAGCAGTGAAATAACCTGAGACCATAAATACCCTTCTGTATTTATGTACTTGTATACGGTATTAGTATATGGCCTACCATAAATATTAGTGGAAGTCATCACGTGTTTTTTATAGAAATAATTATTCATGGGGCGCCTGGGTGGCTCAGTAGGTTAAGCGTCCGACTTCAGCTCAGGTCACAATCTCGCGGTCCATGAGTTCGAGCCCTGCATCGGGCTCTGTGCTGACAGCTTAGAGCCGAGAGCCTGCTTCAGATTCTGTGTCTCCCTCTCTCTCTGCCCCTCCCCTGCTCATGCTCTGTGTGTCTCTCCTTCAAAAATAAATAAAAACATTAAAAAAATTTTTTTTTAAATATAATTATTCATGAGGACTAGTTTTACATAAAGAGGTCATTCTGTAGTGCCATGGGCATGATCCGTTCACAGAATTTTAATATCTTTTCTTTTGTATGGTATTTTATTAAGTATATGTTTGATATTAAAGAGTGAGTCTTAATATTTGGGGAACTACTTGCTTTGGGGAAGTTGAATTAAATGGAGAAATACTGATTATTTCATTATTGAGAAGTACATTTGGCTTTGGAATTCAATTTAGTCCTAGCAACATGTTCAATTTTATTGTAGCTGATTAATTATGTCTTTTGTGATTATTTTGTTTTCTTTAGAAAGTATTGATTATTCCACGGTTCCAATTCTGAAAGAAGTTTTTTGAAATATCTGACTATAATTATAATCTTTTAACATTTTGCATATCTCCTATCCCCCTTTATGCATTTGGTTTCTATGTAGTTTTATGCATATCTTCTTTTGAATTGTGCCTATTAAAGTTATCTAATATCTACGTTGGTCATATTTTTTTTATTTTTATTCTTTCTTTACCATTTCATTTCTTAAATTTCCTTAAACAATATAAAGATGAGGCTTTTAAACAACTAACTGGCATACTTTTTTTAGGGGAATTTAACAATGAGCACTTATATCTTAAGTAACGTTCTGTTTCGAAGTCTATGCCTCCCTGTCTCTCTGCCTTCCCCCCTTGTACTTTGTACTTGTACTTGTACTTGTACTTGTACTTTCAAAAATAGACATTAAAATTTTTTTAAAAAGTTGTTCTGTTTTCAAATTTCCATTGATATTAATAAAGTCAATCTGTATGTGCAGGCCTATCTTTGAGGGAAAAAATGTCTTCTAATATTAGAGTTATCTTTGTTCTACTTTCTGGAACACTTTATATTAAGGTTTCCTGATTCTAGTTTCTAAAACTCTAATGTTTTGTTTTTCTTCAGGAATTTCCTGGCTTTGATATATTCACTCCTTGTTCATCTAGTTCAGCGGTTGATAATCTACACCACAAAGGTCAAATCTAGCTCCCTGCCTGTTTGTGTAAATAAAGTTTTATTAGAACATAATCATGCTCATTCATTTTTGTATTACCTAAGACTTTTCTTTAGGATTGTAGAGTCATGAGACAGACCTTATGGCCAGCTCAGGTGAAAATATTTATTATTTGGATTTTTACTGAGACATTTCCAACCCCTGATTAAAATCACTAATTAAATTGTGTTCAGGGCAAACAGAATAATCCTTAGGAAATGAATTTCCAAAGCTCTCAGAAAGCTCTAATAATTTAAATTTAATGTTGTTGTTGTTGTTTTTTATCTGGCTCTATTTTACCAGGAGTTAATATTACCTCCTGAAGATCCACTTATAATTTTTCTCTGTCTGCTAGCCCTCTTTAATCTTATTTTATTCTTTTCTTACCCATGAGTCTAGTCAACCTCGCGGCTCAGGTGAAGCTTATAAGATAGCTTCACTAGTAACAGACATTAAAGCAGAGGCGACAATGCACGCAGCAGCTGCTGGTGTTATGTTAAAAGGTCAGAGAAAAGGAGAGTTTCTAAATGGATTTGGGATAGGTGAAAAATTAGTAGTAGGATGCAGGGTCTCAGGAACTCATAATTTGTGGTGGGAGAGCATCCACTTCTGGAAGTCATAAAGGCCTTTATTGTCTCTTGCATGAACATGGTGTTGACCATGGTCCCCTTCCTTCTTTTATTTCTGAAGTTCTTTGAAAATCTGGAATGTAATGATGTTCTTAGAGTCTTGCATATAAGGCGTTGGACTTCCCTCTTTGGTTGCCATTGGTCAAATCACTCATAAATGTATCACCACAATATGTAAGATGGGAAATGTCCATGGCAAACAGTAGCATACATTCTAGATCAAGATATATTTGGTCAGGTTTTACAAATTGCTAAAAAAATGGATGGAAGCAGAGGTGGGATATCTTTTAAAAATGTTAAAACAGACACATTGAAGAGGGAGCAGCAGTTCTAGAAGGATAATTTCCCCAGTCTCATGCCTGTCCCCCTAACTTCTGTCTATAAGTCAAGCACAGAATTCTTGAATTAGTGAAGCAGCTGCTGGGAGCAGGTGGAAATGAAGGATTGGTCCATGTTGGACTATTTGGACAGAGAGGGTGAGTGTATTTTCTTTGGTGTGAATGTAGAACTGGGCTAGAGATCCCTCGTGAAATAATAAGAATCCCACAATTCCCAAAGAGCACTTGACCTAAAGAGATCCATGGATCCCAGACAAGGAAGGCACACCAATCTTTGTGTGTGATTGTACATCAACATGCTCGTGATCTCCAGGCTCACAAAGCACCTCCAGGATCCTGTTAAACCTGTGGTTCATATTCCACCTTAACCCCTAGCATGGGTTGGTATAAGGCTTTGAAAAAATATATATATCATGAACACAATGTAAGGCTAGCTTTATGTTAAATATCAGGGATCCAAAGAAAAAATAAAGTAAAATTTAAAAAGATACAAATGTGATCTACAGAAACCACATGGAATAGACACACATCTAGAGTCACATTTTAATGTTCTGTGATGTGCTGCAGTAAATGTTTGCTCAGGTGTTATCAGAACATTGACTTAGAGCTTGACCAAGTCACTAACTTTGCTGAAAAAAAATCTGGTGTTTTCATCTATTTTATTTAATTTTCTTTGCCCAGTTTTAAAAACCATGATAAATTCTCAACTACAAGAGAATTTTATTATCTTTCTAATAAAATGGAAGTTAAAGTCTGTGACCATTTGTTATCCAAGATTTTATGTATTTCTCTTTTCATTTGACCTTGGTGGCAAATTTCTGAAGGAAAGGCCATAACCTACAATCTTTATGATCACCTCAAGAAATAAAACAGATCAATATATCAATTATAATTCACTAAGTTATTTGTATAGGAGCTCTGATCAAAGCATCCAATAAAATTATGTTTGATAGTGTTTGAGAAATTTGGGCAGAAATATAAGGAAAAATTCTATGCCTGTTATGGAAAGCCAGAATTTTATTTAACTTTGTGTTCGTGGGTGAGACAGATCACATTTACCCTTTTAAGTAAATTAAATTCTCATGTCTTGATTTGTACAAAGTAACAGAAAAAAAAAAAAAGATGGGATTATTTTGATGGCTTTTTCTTTCTGCCTGGAAGGAATGAATCATTTAAAGTATGAGATCAAAAAGAAATATTACAAATAGAATTTGTAAAGAATAGAAATAATAGGGTCATTGTTTCCATAAACTAGCGGAAAACACTCTTTTTAAATGTTGTGAAGTTCTCAGTAGTTTTAAAAATAAAGTGAAAACTAAATCATATTGACTTCATAGCCTGCAGTAGAAACACACTGAGCCTTAAATATTAACATTTGGTGCCATTTCTTGTCCTATTAATGTTACAATGAAGACCGACTTCAACTAATCTGTCTTCACATAGTTCAATTTTACAGTATAATTCCAGACAAATGGAGGAAAATGAGCTAAATATCCGTACACCAACTTTTTCTCAGCAATGATTTATTTCTCTAATAAAAAGTAACCAGTATTCTCTATTTTGAACAAATATGATATAAAATAACCTAAAGTACAAAAAATGAAAAAAAAAAAGGAAGAAAGGCCAACAGATTGTATACAGGAAATGGTTTTCGTATCATAAGTCTAAGAATCTGAGGAACTGAAGTTCAGTTCAATCTACACTTGGGTGAAGTGGCCCAAGAACCCTGGGGGTAAAACAAAAACTTATTACTGCTAGAAAATGGAGTTGGCTGTACTATTTCATTTTAGTGAGAATTTGTTAGACATGATACAGTATACACCATAAACGATTGTGCTGTCCTGATTATCCAGACTGTAGTTCTGGTTGTTCTTTAAAATTGTAGAACAAACAAAATTATGTGCTCCTTCTAGTCAGTAGCAATTCTTTTATAAAATCGTGTTAAATTTGGATTGTCTTGTTTTTTATTGTCACGGATATTCATCGTCCCACATATATAAGCAAAAAAGGATGTTTGCCAATTTGTTTCAGTCAGCATGCATATTTTAATTAATATTCTTCTCTCTCTACCATTTAGTATAATGTATGCAAAACATGTTCATACAAATAAGCTAAATATAAGTATACTAGTTTTCTGTTGCCGCCATAACAAATTGCCACAAGCTTGCTTAAAACAAGGTATATTTATTACCTCACGGTTCTGACAGGATTAGCAACTCAAATCTTGGTGATGGAAGGGCTGCATTCCTTCTGGAAGGCTGTATTTGGATTCTTATTTCCTTGTTGGCTGTCAAATGAGGGCCCTCCTTAGCTCCTAAAAGCCACCATCTTCTTCAGTTTGTGGCATCCATCTTCATCTTCAAGTACATGATAGTGAGTTGAATCCTTCCCTTGCTTCAAATCTCTCCTGCCTCTACTTCCATCTCTGTATTTCTTTTACCTACTTGTTCCTCTCTGCCACTTCTATGAGCTCATGAGATTACTTGTATTGAACCTAGGCAAATAACCCAGAACAAACTTCTACCTGAAGGTCGCCTTAATTCTTTTTATTATTATTATTTATTTTGTTTCATTTGCATCCAAGTTAGTCAGTATATGGTGCAACAATGATTTCAGGAGTAGATTCCTTAATGCCTCTTACCCATTTAGTCCATCCCCCCTCCCACAACCCCTCCAGTAACCCTGTTTGTTCTCCATATTTAAGAGTCTCTTATGTTTTGTCCCCCTCCCTATTTTTGTATTATTTTTGCTACCCTTTGTTCATCTGTTTTGTATCTTAAAGTCCTCATATGAGTGAAGTCGTGTGGTATTTGCCTTTCTCTGACTAATTTTGCTTAGCATAATACCCTCTAGTTCCATCCACGTAGTTGCAAATGGCAAGATTTCATTCTTTTTGATTTCCAAGTAATACTCCATTGTATATATATATATATATATATATATATATATATATATATACCATGTCTTTATCCATTCATGCATCCATAGACATTTGGGCTCTTCCCATACTTTGGCTAAGGATGATAGTGCTGCTATAAACATTGGGGTGCATGTGCCCCTTCGAAACAGCATACCTGTACCCCTTGGATAAATACCTAGTAGTGCAATTGCTGGGTCATAGGGTAGTTCTATTTTTAATTTTTTGAAGGACTTCCATATTGTTATCCAGAGTGGCTGCACCAGTTTGCATTCCCACCCACAGTGCAAACGAGATCCTCTCTCTCCACATCCTTGCCAACATCTGTTGTTGGGGGTCACCTTAATTCTACTTGCAAAGCTAATTTTGTCATTTTAAGTGACCTATTCACAGATTCCAGGGACTAGGGTATGGACATCTGAGAGAGGGGCATTATTTTGCCTCCCACAACAAATTTCTTGAAATTGTTAAGACTTCTTGAGAATCTAATTTAGATTTAAGAAAGAGAAATTTGCCATTTAATCTCTTTTAACAAGCAATTTGGACAAGCAACTTACTTTTCCAGAGGCTCAATTTATACACTGATAGAGACTTACATCTACCTCATAAAGTGGGTTTGAATAAAATAAGTTCTTGAGAAGTCCTAGCGTAAGATGGCAGCACAGAGGAAAAAAAAAAAATCATTTTCTCATTTCTACCTTCCTCAATCTTTTCCTTTCCCATTCCTTAATGTGTGTGGTCCCCAGAAAATACTTTTTTCTTCTTCTCTTTTTTTTATTCTAACAAAGCTCTGTCAAAACCCATTAATTCACAAAGCTGGTTGGTCTCTTCTCAATGACCCAAAGTTAGGTACAGTTTGATATCAAACTGAACACATAATTTAACTTCTGTCTTCCACTTCTATCTATCTCCTTCATTTGCTTAAGAATGACATTATCCCATGACCCAAGGCTATTCTTGACATTTTCCCCTCCATTACCAGTCTTTGTCAGTTGAATTTCCATACATACTACCAAATAAGCTTTTTCATACTTGTCCATTTCTATGACTGTTGTCTTATACTGGACTTCTATCTTGGTTCTCTAAACTTTTACAATTATTGCTCAATAACACGAATAAATTTAAAAAATGGTTTTAGTACTTGAATTGTTTGACTTCTCAAGATTATTCAACACTTTTGGCCATTCTGTCCTCCAAAAAGTCACATTGGCCTCTATATACCAAGATATCCTGCCTCCTTCTTCTATCATGCCTTGCTCTTGTGATGGTTAATTCTGTGAGTCAACTTGGCTAGATTATGAAGGCAAGATGTTGGTAAAACATCAGTCAAGATGTTGCTGAAATATTTTTTTGTCTATTTGTTTTTTAGACATAATTAAGTTCACAACCAGTTGACTTTGAGTAAAGCAGAACACTCTCTGCAGTATGGGTGATCATCATCCAAAACAAAGGAGGTTTCCCAAAGAAAAATAAATTCTATGTTCAGAATGCAACAAAGAAATTCTCTTTTCAGCCTTCCAACTAAGACTGCAACATCAGCTCTGACACAAATCTCCAGCCTATTAGCCATAATGAAGATTTTAAACTTGCCAGCCTGCAAAATTTGCTTGTAACATTTTTTTAATTAGTCATTGTATTTTTATTTTTTTATATATTTTTTAGTGTTTATTTATTTTTGAGAGGGAGAGAGAGAGACAGAGCATGAGTAGGGGAGGGGCAGAGAGAAAGGGAGACACAGAATCCAAAGCAGGCTCCAGGCTCTGAGCTGTCAGCTGTCGATGCAGGGCTTGAACCCACGAACTGTGAGATCATGACCTGAGCAGAAGTCAGACGCTCAACTGACTGAGCCACCCAGGTGCCCCGAAATTAGTCATTTTATTTTAATTTTATTTTTATATCATGTTTTTGAATATATTTCCTTGAATCAGTTTGTTAAAACATCTATCTATCTATCATCTATCTATCATCTATCCAAAAATAACATAAACACATAAATATATGTTGTTATAGAATAAGGTACATAATTTCCCCAAGTAAGAAAAGTGACAAAGCTGGCTATATCTTCTAGAGAGAAATAAATATAGTCTTGAAAGTTAAAAGGGAATTTTTTCTCATTTTTCGGACATTTCAATCACCAATTCCCATTCCTGGTGATTCAAACACCAAAATATCTAAAAGTTATTTACCTCTGCCATCACTTCCATCACTTCTGACATAATCGTCGTCTATCCTAATCTGAGCTTTTAACAACTTGTACTAGATCCATTCATTTTTTTTTCTCTTTTAATTCATCTTTCTTTTTATAGTATCTCTTTGACCTCAGAGACATTCTAAATGCTTCCTAGCCTTCTCCAGTCTCATTCCTCCCTGTTTCCCCTATCATATTCTACTAATTCAGTCATTACTACTTATTCTCTTCTTAAGGTCTTCTCTTGTGCTATCCCCTTTGCTTGGGACACTCTTTTTTCCCACTACCTACTTAACTTCTACTGAAATTTATAACTCACTATTTATTTTATATATTTAGATCAGTCTTTAGGTTATTCTTTCTCATTGTATTCTTTATTTCTGTTTGTTTTTATCATTCATCAGATTTCATCTATTTCAGTATTTCTCTGCCCTTCTAGGGTATAAACCTTACAAGGACAGAGGTTGAGTCTATCTTATTCTCACCTGTATTCCTGTGGCTAGCACCAATTACTAAATATGTTTGGTGCTGAATGCACCTTTGTTCAAAAATGAGCTAATACACGGATGAATATGCTTCTCTTGATTTCTTCTAGGGTGATTCTCTTCAGTTTCGCCTCTACTCTGTTGTTAGATTCACTGTCCTTGAAAATAACATTTAAGATACCAACCCTCTGATTAAAATCATTCTATGGCTCTCCATCTATTTAAGGATAAAGTTTACATAGCTTACTATGACACATTTGACCCTTGGTTTATATTAGAAGAAATACAAATTTAAATAATAAAGAGCCCTACAGCACCATTTTTTAATCTTGTAATTCCAATAAAGATAAATCAGACAAAATAAATAACAGAATTAAAATTATGAATATAGCATGGGTTCTTAATAGATTCTTCTGAACTCAAACAACTTCCCTAGGCACTGAGGACCCAGAAACGTTCCCAGATCTGAGGAATCATGGAGTAGAGAAAGTTTTTGTCTTATTTCCTTTGTCTTTAACTTTACATCTTTATCCTTCACAGTTTATCTTTATTCTTCTAAGATTATCTGTCAGTTGAGAGATGAGTAACCAGTAATAGGTAACCTTGATACTTCCCTGGCCTTGTCTATGCACCATCACCTCCTGCCTTCTTTGATGACTTTGCTGCCTGAACACAGAGAGCCAGCCTTGCCCTAGCTATCTCTTCGGCATTAGTACCAAACTGAAGGCAGTTTCATCATATTCTGTCATTCATTCAACAAATATTAATCAAATGTCTACTTCATATCAAATAATATTCTGCGCTTGAGATACTTTATTAGATAAGAGATTCCCTCCTAGGTTGTAAACTTTGCATTTTAGTATCATGCATAAATATCTTACATAGACTAGTATCTTTTCATAAAATAGAGTTCCCCCAATTCTGCCTAGGTAACCCAATACCACTTTCAAAATTCAGCTTAAACATGATTCATGGGAAATCTAGCACATCTGTTCCTTCAATCCAATGCAAAGCATTATAATAACACATAGTATGCATAATTGTAATTACTGAATGACCTTTCCACCCAAGACTGTGATCCTTCTGTATGAAGACTGTCATCATCACCATCATATCTACAAGCTCCATCCCTGCCTCAGATAAGGCTTTTTATTGAAATTATAGACAACAGTATATCACCTTTAAGTTCTATATTTATTCCTGGTCAAGGTCATGGGAAAAAGTGAGCGGTTTATGGACTACTAAGGGAAATGTTAAAAGTGTGTGTCTTATTTGTGGGATAATAGTAATAGAAGTATCTTTAATAAGACTGAAACGTGTTTTTAATAGACCTAGTTTGAACAGAACTTAATTTGAGACTATAAAGAAGAAGAATTTTCCTTTTACCCCTCATCTCACTGGTAGAATGTCGTTAAGATCAAAGCTTTTTGTGTTTTGTTTCCCCATGGATGCCTATGTTGGTATTTTTATCATAGACTATTAGTTCTTATTATAGACTTGTAGACATAATAGTTGTGATTTCTTCTCAAGTGTTTGAAGGCTGAATGAAAGACTAACTCTCTAGACATTTCCTAATGAGCAGGGAGATATATACATAAAATTCTCCTTTAGCTGACTCAGTTTTGTAAGTTCACATCTTCATTTTATAGTCTCATCTAGCAGATTAAGGTATAAATCAGCATAATAGAGGGGGCAGGAAGTAGATGGGTAATTTCAAGAGGGTTTCACTTTTATCTTCCCCCAGGGTAGAATTGATCCATTCATCATGAGCTAAATTTTCTATGTCTACTATCAAAATATGGTTCAACTGGTAAACCTAAGTAATGAGATCCATATTTCAGGATCTGGGGAAACTGTACAGTTTAAGCAAAGGAATCAGCTCACTTTAGCTCATCAGTATCCATGGTTGAGGTCATTTTGTTTCTGCCTGTTTTCTGTAAAATAAACAGATATAAATGTCCAACTAGTTTCCCACTACCTAGTGACAGTACGCTAAAATCATTAGTGTTTTGCCCTGGTGATTATCCACCTCAAATTAAAACCATAGTTGAGTAACAAAGTTGACCTGTTGATACTAAGAACATATATACATCACAAGCAGTATAGCTGTTAAAAACACGGAGTCAAACTGAATAGGTCCAAATCCTGGCTCCACCCCATATAGACCTTGTGATTTTGCATACATCACTTAGTCTCCTTAGGCTTAGTTTCTTCACCTATAAAATTTTACGAGATTAAAGAAACCTCTATGATAGAATAAAGTGAGGATTAAACGAAGTAATGGGTGGGAAGTTTACAGCAGAGTGCTCATAACAGAAAAATACACAATAAATATAGAACTTTATGATGTAAGCTATGAATATTTAAACAGAACTGGGGGTGCCTGGGTGGCTCTGTCGGTTAAAGGTCAAAATCTGGATTTCAGATCAGGTCATGATCTCATGGTTTGTGAATTCGAGACCCATGCTGGGCTCTGTGCTGACAGCGAGAAGCCTGTTTAAGATTCTCTCTCTCCCTCTCTTTCTCTCTCCCTCCCTCTCTCTCTCTCAAAATAAATAAACATCAGACAAACCAGAATTGAAGTAAACTTGTTGAATCTTCCTAATCCGCTAATATATACTGGTGAAGTGACAGCTCCTTTGAAATGTTTGTCATTTCTAGAGGAGCCTGGGTGGCTCAGAGTCAGTTAATCATCCAACTTCAGGTCAGGTCATGATCTCACGGTTCATGAGTTTGAGCCCTGTGTCAGATTCTGTGCCGACAGCTCATAGACCTGAGCTTGCTTGGGATTCTATGTCTCCCTCTGTCTCTGCCCCTCCCCTACTTGCTCTATCTCTGTCTCAAAATTAAATAAACATTAATTTTTTAAAGTTAATGTTTTTCACTTCCAGACTTTGCCAATAAGAATCCAATACTTACTAATATTAAATGTCTGAATGAGACTCTTTAGAGGAAAAAACAAATATTACTGGTGGTGATATAACCTACTTATAGATGGCTGTCAATCCTGGTCTAAGACAATCTAGATTAATGTCTGTTTCAGGGTATAATAATTAATAGAGTGTTTTAATATTCTAAATAAGATCTTGTTTGGATAACAAATTATATGCTCACACTAATTATAAAAAACATAGAATCATGTTAACATTCTCTAAGCTCTCAATTTTATTCTTGCTCTAGCACATATTCCATGGATAGATTGAAACAAACTATAAGAAAATTATCGATTTGTTTATTATTCAGCAAATCAATTGGTCATGTGACTAGTTAGGTTGATTATGATTGATTGCATTATTATTGGCAGTCTAATTTCCATAAAGGGATTCCAAATCAAACATTCGGATTCATGAACCCACAACCTCCAATTCATGAACCCACAACCTACAACAAAAATTTCATTAAATTTTAACTTTATTCTACTAATAGGGGAATGATTTTTGTTTGTTTGTTTTAGTAATGGTGACCTAGGATGAAAGGAGATATTTCAAAATCACATTTCTATGGTAATGAGGCTAATGCATTAATTCAATGTGAAAAGCCCGATAAGTTGGTTTTAGATTCATGAGTTACATTATATTGCTATTAATCAACTCCTCCTGTTTTTTGTTTTTTGTTTTTTGTTAGAAAATTAAATGATTGTATTCTGTATTTATGTGCATGAACACACCTGTTTCATGTTTTAAGAGAGTAAGAGGACCATAATGTATGTTGGGAGGCAATTCTCCACGGTTCTCTTGCATTTCTGCATATCATATGACCAGAGACACTAACTGACTTTTTCTAGACTATCTTCTCATGAATGTTTGTATAATGAAGCAGTGAGGAGCCATCCCTGTTGGGCCCTGTCTAAACTATAAAATCATGACAAATGCTTGTGGATAATTTAGGTCAGTGGTTAGCAAATATTTATGCAAAAGTGTGTATGTGAGGCACATATGATCTTTGTTTTTGTTTGTTTGTTTGTTTGTTTGTTTGTTTTACAATCCATCCTCTAAAAAATGTAAAATTTTCCTTATAGGTAATATATCAAGAACCTTCAGGCAGAGGTTAACCCATGGGTCACAGTTTGCCACCCTCTGCTTTAAGCCACTAAATTTTAAGGTTGTTTGTTATGCAGTAATCCCTAGCCAAAACAGACTATACCATCTAATCATCAGATTATTTATGTTCTACCTGATGCACTTGTTAAAATGTTTCTTGTGGATTATTGTGTCTGTGCACCTGTCTAAACTGAGTTTTCACACCCGGCTCAAGTTTCTCATCCGCTTCCATGAAATCACTGCCACTTTTTCCTCATCTAACCCAATAGGAATTTTAAAACCTTCTAGGTTAAAGATGCTTTTACCCTTGCAATAAAAAATTGGTAAGTTAAATAAATAAGGAAAATAGCTTGTTATTCTAACAGATTTGTTTTAAACCGTAACACCGCATCTCATTTTTCACATATCTTCAACGCAGCATTTTCTCTTTTGATTTCAATCATTTAGATATGTATATTTTCAAACTATTATCTGCAGGTGCCCACCACATTCACTTGTCCTCTTTTGTATGTTATCTCTGTTAATGACATCACCTTCCTTGATTTTCTCAAGCTAGAAAATAAGGGTCCTTTAACGCTCAATACTTCCCTCTTACTCCACAGAGTTAAGTGATTATCTTTTTGCTACATATGATTTATACTTCTTCTTCATCATCCCAACTGCCACATGGACTTTCATTTAATCCTTCATTGTCCATGAACTGAACTTTGTCATATATTATCTCAGGCCACCAAATGTGGATGCAACACAAAAATTCATTTGAACTTGCCTGAAAATTCTTAATGTTAATGAAAGGAGATTCCAATCCTAATTCGTTAAACATGGCTAAGATCAACTATACATTGATTAGATTTGGTATCTCTCACAAGAAACCTTTTTTCCCCTTTCTTTTCCATCTTCCTGGTTATAATTTAAGTCTGCTTTTCATCTATTCACTATTATGCACCACCTCTCTCATACAATCCAGGAAGTTCTTAGACATTAAGCAATGGAAATTTTTTGTTGTTGTTTACGTAATTTTTCTCTAGACAAAAGTATAAATACTTTTTATTATTTTTATTTTTATTTTATCCCAGTCTTCAAATCCATTCATTTAAAGTCACTCCCGTGCTAATTATTTTTCTTTTTATTATATAGATATTTACCCAGCCACCACAAATCCCTGTTGCCAAAGGTATAAAGTCCTACTCTAGAGCTCAAAATGCATGCTATTTCTTGAACTTTGAACTGCCCCCAATGTAGTTTAACAATTAAGCCTATTACTCTTCTCTGATTGATTCCTAAACACCAAACATGATTGCTTCTTTAATACGCTTCAAATAAACCATTTTCTCCCAATCCTTTCACAAATGGATTCATTTTTCTGTTTTACTTTCACCCCACCCCCTTTTCTTCACTTATCCAACACTGACAATTCAGTCTAAATGTAACCTCCAGACTCCGACTGGTTGGCTCAGTCGGTTGAACATACAACTTTGGCTCAGGTCATGATCTCTTAGTTTGTGAGTTAGAGACCCACATCAGCTTCTGTACTGACAGTTCAGAGCCTGGACCCTGCTTCAGAATCTGTGTCTCCCTTCCTCTACCCCTCCCCTGCTCACTCTCTCTCTTTCAAAAATAAATGAATATTAAAAAAAAAATTAAAAAAATAAAAAAATAATTTTAAGCTCCTTTTATATAAGCCTTCTTGAGCACTTATGCTTTTTTAATATTTTTTAAAATTTTAATGTGTATTTTTTGAGAGAGAGAGAGAGAGAGACAGAGCATGAGCAGGGAAGGGGCAGAGAAAGAGGAAACACCGAATCCAAAGCAGGCTCCAAATCTGTGCAGGCACAGAGCCCGATGTAGAGCTTGAACTCACAAGCCATGAGATCATGACCAGAGCTGAAGTCGGATGCCCAACCAACTGAGCCACCGAGGTGCCCCAATTTTAACCTCCTTTTAAAAACTGCCAGGCCACATATGAGTTGAATTACTTGCTTCATTGGCTTTGTTTCCACTATATTCTTTGCATTTCTTATGTCAATTCTATATTCTGATTAGATTTTGATTTCCTCAAGGAAAATAGCAGTGTAGTATTTACAGATCTTTGCACTGATATTACTCACAGGTTCTCTCTTTATGGAAGAACTGATGAATTTTTTGCCCTTCAAATATCAACTTGGCCAAGTTGTTAAAAAAAAAGGACACTGCATTCTTACTGATGTCCTATAAAAGTGGAATTAATAAACTATTGTTTTACACTAAAGTCAAAAGTAAAATAAAATACAAAGTGAATTACTCAGGTACTCTTTCCTCATAAAAATTCTCCGTTTACACTAATGAATGTCAAATGTTCCACAAACTTGATTTTTTTTCCCCTCAAACTTAGATGCTACCTGGCTTCAGTGGCTACCTGTACAGTGCCTGTTATTATAAAATAATTTTAAAAAATTCTAAAATCACTGTGAATCAGTAATCTCCTTACTATAGTAGGGAGAATCCTAAAATACTCCCTGCATTTCTCTCCCCTGATGATACACATCATATAATCCTCCTCTCTTGAGCGTGGGCAGGAGCTGTGACCTGCTTCTAACAATCGAATATGGCAAGGTGATTGGATATTACTCCCATGGTTAAGTCTTACACGACGTAAAACTCTGTGTTAGCAGAACAGAGACAGAAAGTCTCCTGCTGACCCAGAAGAAGTAATCCAGCAGGCTGTGAACTGCCTGTGAAGATGGCCCCGTGGCGAGGAGTTGTGGTTGATCTTTAGACGTTGAGGGCCACAGTCATATCTAGCCACAAGGAAATGAATTTTGCCAACAAATCTGAGGGAACCTGGAAACAGATTATTTCCCAGTTGAGTCTCCAAATGAGAATGCAGCTCATTTAGCCACTTTAGTACAACCATATGTGACCGTATGCCAAGGACCAGCTAAGCTATGCCTGGATGCCTCACCCACACATACTGGGAGATACTAAATGTATTTTGTTTTGGGCACTAAAATTTTAGCAATTTGTTTTGGAGCTTTAGAAAATTAATACAGATTAGCAATAGGATTCGAATACATATACTCTTAGGTGCTAAAGTTAGGTGCAATCCCCTTCTTTAGATTTGAGCCAATGCAGAATTTTTTTAATGCTGCAGTAAAAGAATTTCAGAACACGTAGCCTCCCGGACGCTATTCAAGGATTAGTTCAATGGCTTTTAATCTCCACTCAAAATATTATTTAAATATATTCATATTTTACCATTCTTTTCAGTTTCCTGCTTATAAGATTTCTCCCCTTTTCCTTTGTTTTATTGTTTTCGGCCCTTTATTGTTGAAGCTTACTTACTCTAAAGCTAAGTGATCCTAGCAATGGATTCACACAAGCATGTTTTTTATAAAATATGCAAGAGTAAAGATTTTAACCACAATTGCTTAAGAATGGTGTCTCCTTTAACTTTGGCCTCTAGTCTGCACAGTCCTCTCTTGTAGGTGATTTTGAAGTAGCTGTAGTTATTTTGGGAATTCAGCTATCAGAAGGTGATTTGGGGCACAGTTAGTATTTACCCCAATATATTTATGTTCAGAGTAGCTTCCGTATAATTTAAAGCTATTGCCAACCTTCCTTAGGTTGGAATGTCTTCCAGAAACACTTTTATGGCCTGGACTTCTGACTCATATAAAGTTGTGAAACCAAAGATTTGCACAATATATGCTTACACCACTCATTCTCTTCATCTTATCAGAGAAAAAGCTGCTTTCACGATACCTAAACTTGTTGGCTCTTGCTACCTTGCAATTTTTAATATATTTTTATTTAAAATTCATCTAGCTGCCAATTTGGATTTTTTTTTTTAGTGTGATGAGATTATCTGCCCACTATAAAGCTGTTCAGGCTTTGCAATATGGGAACAAAACCACTTTAAACATTCTAATATTTTCAAAATTTAAGAAGTGAGACCCAAACACAAATAAAATGCTAAAGTTTATTCCAAAAGTTGATATAACTCAAATGTGTCATTCAACTTCCATTCTAAAAGACATTTTGGAATCTTTTCGTAAAACACAAGTGAAATAACAGATGCTTGATTCGGACACTTACGAAAGGTATCTCTTTTGTTGGATTAATATTTGTTTATTGCAGAACTGAGAAAAATTTAGGTTAAAAAACAAGTGGGATGTGAAGCGATAAGGATAAATATAAACGACAAAATAGAAAATATTTCAATATTAAGAAGTAAATTGTAACAAAACTAGGTAATATTAAGTACATCAATTCATTAAAAAGAGATAAATTCCAAAAAATTATTAATAAATAAGGTCTGAGTTTTATGAATCCATTTACATAAAAAAACATATAACAAAATTTTAAATGTATTGTTCATTTGGCACATAATACCAGCACCAATGGCAGTAACATAAAACTAAGAAAATGTTATCTCCATAAAGATACTAAAGACAAAGTAGTTAACGAGTGAATACTTAAAATTAGTCACCAAAGAAGTTTTAAAATACCTTGAATCTTACAGTTCATAAATCAAAAATGTTTATAGAGATTCCCCCAAATTTAACACTTTAAAAAAATTATGATGTTATAAAAAATTATGAGGCCCAAAGCTACTTTTCTAAATAACCAATAATATTAATAATAAAAATATATATCAAATATACTAAAAAACAGGCTGAAATATTTTTCTCATTCCTTTAAAAAATATAAAATGCTTTTATATTAAGGGATGATCATAGTATGTAGCCAATAATATGATAGACAAAACTAATATAGAGGCATGTCAGGCAGTTGGTTAATAAAAACATGCTATTTTGGGGGCACCTGGGTGGCTCAGTCACTTGAGTGACTTGACTCTTGGTTTCTGCTCAGGTCATGATCTCACAGTTCCTCGAACTCCACATTGGGCTCCGTGCTGTTAGCATAGAGCCTGCTTGGGATTCTCTCTCTTTTTTTCTCTCTTTTAATGTAAATAAATAAACTTTAAAAAAATTGCTATTTTTTCTAGCCTTTGAATTTTGATCCTTTTAAAACTTAATGTGTTGTGATTTCTTTCCTCATATAAAATATATAGTCCCTTTCATAATACTTTTGTAGTTTTTCTTAAAAGGTTCCTCTTATATACCATTGAACTTATATCAACCTTGGTGTACAAAGTGAAACAGAATGTTTTCCTCATAACTACATGTCTTTTCTAAAGTAGGAGGCAGTGGATGTTTTTATGTTTAGTCTTTGAGCAAATACAGTTAGCGGTAAGGACATCCAGTAGGGGATTCATTCCCTCCTTCCAAGGCAGGTCATTTGTTTTCTGGCAATCACATTACATAAAGGACAGGACAGTTTTTGAACAGAGGGTTCTGAAGAGAACTTTACAAGTTTTTAATGTCCCATCTGTTGCAATAACGTGAAAGAAAATGGATGACAAGATTTGACAATGATTTACTTGAGCTTAATATTTAACAGTCACTGTTGGGGTTTCTTTTTATTTTATCTTTCTTTCTTTCTCTTCTCTTTCTTCTCTTCCTTTTCTCTCTCTTTCTAAAGGAGGAGAATAAGTAAATTTCTTGAACTCTCTTGAGTCATTTATACTCTTAAACTAGTGTTAACGGATATACTAGAGAATTCTGTGAAACAGCATCAGAAAAGTCAGACCCAATTTCTGCAAAAGCTATGGCCACATGAATTCTTGAGGAAATAGAGAAGGCAACAAACAGCTTGTTAATATTTATTGATCATATTGTATTCACTTGTGTCAGCCAGATTTAGATCCAAAAGGAAATATTTACGATTACTGTTTTTTGGGGCATCTTCATTGGTATATAGTTTACACGTGATAAAGTTCATCTGGAGAGGTGATTTCTCTGATCACAGAGGTGATCAGTTCACTGATTTTAAGTAAATTTGTGGAATGATGCAACCATGATCATAATTTAGCAACACCTCCACATCACACCCCCCACACCCTCACGCCTTTGCCTTCATCAGTCATAGGGAACAACTAGTCTGCTATCTTCCCTAATAGATTTTGGATATTTCATGTATAGAAAGAATCAGACTATGTCATCTTTTGTGACTAACCTCTTTCACTTATCATAATGTTTATTCTTACTGTAGCCTGCAGCATCCTTTCTATTGCCAAATAATCATATTCCTATATGTAGATATATTACATTTTATCAGTTAATCAGTTAATGGACATTTGGGCTCTTTCCAATTTTTAACTATTAAGAGCATTTATATACATGTTTTCGTGTTGGATGTAGGTTTTCTTGTCTATTGAGCATATGCTTAGGATAAGAACTGCTGTATTATATAGCAACTCTATTTTTAAACTACCTGTTTCCCAAAGTAGCTGTATGGGTTTACTTTTCCACCTGCAATCAATGTGGTTTTCAATCTCTCTACATCCATGTCAACACTTGCTACTGTCTGTGTTAGTGCTTTCTACATTAACAGAACCAAGAGGATATAAAAGGTGTTTTAGTATGAGGAATTTGCTTACACAATTATAGAAGCTGAGACCCCCTACGATCTGCTATCTGTAAGCTGGAGACACAGGGTAACCTGTGGTATAATTCAGTCTTGAGTTTCAAAATCTGGAAACAAAGGCAGCACATGATGTCAAGCCCAGTCCAAGGGCAGGGGCAGATGAGATGTCTTAGCTCAACAGTGAGGAAAAAAAGAGGTGAATTCCAACTTCCTCTGCTGTTTAATCCATTCAAGCCTTCAATGGATTGGTTTATGCCCACTTATACTGGGGAGGGCAGTCTACTTTACTGAGACTATTGAGTCAAATACTAATCTCACCCAGAAACACTTTTACAGACAAGAAAAAAAAAGTTTAACCAGAAAATCTGGGTATCCCTGATTCAGTGAGGTAGGCATATAAAAGTAACTATCACATTGTTTCATTTTTATAGCCATTCTGGTGAGTGTGAAGAGGAATATCACTGTGGTTTTGTTTCCCCTGTGCCCCTGACTCACGTTGGGTACCTTTTCATGTGCTTACTGGTCTTTTGTACATTTTTGGATAAATATCTATTAAAATACTTGACATTTTAAATTAGATTTAGATTATTTATCTTTTGTTACTGACCACAACACCTTAATATTTTTATTAATAGGCTCTATTTTTTAGAACAGTCGTAGGTCTACAGAAAAACTGAGCAGATAGTACAGAGAATTCCCATATATTCCCATTTCCCCTGCAGTTTCCTCTACTATTAATACCTTACGTTAGTATGGTTAATTCTGTTACCATTAATAAAGAAATATCGATACATTATTATTAACTAAGGCCCATCATTTATTTGGACTTCTTTTTTTTTTATTATTTTTTACCTAATGTCTGCAATTTTTGACATCAAAATTAAAGTAACTTTTTAAAACATTTTCTTCTGTGATTCCCCACAACTTCATTACAAAGAAGGCAGCAGAAAGTATTTCTTAAGATTATAATGTAAACAGGACTTTTAATGTATTTGGGAATAGATCTGTAGCTAATGAAGTTTGAACTTTGTAGTCATTTTCATGAACTCCTCCCTTCCAATGTCCTGAGTGATCATGATACTTTTAACTTACAAAAAGTATATATATAGTTAGTCAGTTAGTTAGTTAGAGTTATAAGACACTGAAACCCCCCAAATTTGGATGAACATCTCAAAATTCTTTATTATTCCATAATGTTAGACAACACCAAATGTTTTGGCATCAAATTTGCCATTGTGTTTTGAAGATTCCACTTACCTATGTCTTAACTGGCAGTAAAGGTAAGATATCCCAATTAGAGAAAACCCATTATTTGGGGCTCAAAAGAGTTATAAGAAAATGTGTCATATTTTACCCATTAATCATCCCTAACGAGAAATGCCATATACTAAGGAGAAAATGGAGGGCAGGACCCTATCAGATGCACTCTGCTTGCTTGGGTCATACCAATTCTGTTTGAATATTATCACTCCTTATGATTAATATTAGTCCTCTATAGAATAAAGGCACTTCATATGTAATATTCATCAATACACTTTTTATCAGGTTTTTTGAGCACATTGTTTCTTACATTATTCATGTCTACTTGAAGACTCTTGTGAGAAATTCCTTCTGAATCTTAGTTGAAGAAACTATAATGCTATAGGGCATATAAATTTATTTTTATCTTATGAATATGGTGAACTGTATGAATTATATATTTTATGCGATGGTTGCTAGAAAGCCTAGAGCTAAGATATAAGATATTCATCTACTGAGTGTACCTAGATCTATATATCACCTCTTTTTTTAAAAAACTTTTTTTAAGTCTATTTTGAGAAAGAGAAAGAGAGGAAAAATGTGAGTGGGAGAGGGGAAGAGAGAGAGGAAAAGAGAGAATCCCAAGCAGGCTTTGAACTGTCAGCACAGAGCCCAATGCAGGGCTCAGACTCAGGAGCCATGAGATCATGACCTGAAATCAAGAGTTGGATGCTTACCCAACGGAGCTACTGAGGCACCCTTATATATCACCTCTTAAGCCCCAACTGTGTTAATCCTTGTTTGTTCATTCATCTTCCTCTGCATCTAGATTTATGGTAGGTAATTTTATTTTATCTTGATATGCTTTTCAAAGTCACCTTAAATATATTTTTGAATATATTGGCATGACTTAACTAAAAGTGTGATATAAAAATATAGATAATAATTAAATAATGAATACAAATGAAATTGAGTCATGAAACAAGCCTAGCTTTGTGGGTAACTCTCATTAATTTTCTGGCATAGCTTAGAAGTTGAGAAAATTTACCTGAATTCCATTTTGCTGTTGAAAAACAAACAAATAAACAAGCTCCTGATTTTGTTTTAGTTAGAAATCTCATGCTATTTCACATTCTAGAACTTGTTTTACTTAAATATTACTTCCAATTCACCCATTAATTTCTATGACCTAGATTTTAAAAGTCGTGATTTATTGATTGATTGTTTTACATATGAAGATCTTTTCACTACAACTCAAGACTCACTTGTCCAGCACTAGGATTAATCTTGAATCAATCCTGAGGAATACTGAAAGGATTATGCTTATAATTTTAGCATGCCTTGATTTAAATTTATGATTTCAAAAATGTATCAGTATATCCAATGTTATATTAGCACTCTGTATCTGTTTTCTTACCAAAGTTTTGCTTGATTTTCTAATTCATTCGGCTTATGTGGAAATTGAAGTCATCTCTTTAATCCAATCTTTCCTGGTGTCCTGTCCACCCTTACCAAGCAATTTACTTTATTTTTTTTAATGTTTTATTTTTGAGACAGAGAGAAAGAGAGACAGAATACAAGCAGGGAAGGGGCAGAGAGAGAGGAGACACAGAATCCAAAGCAGGCTCTAGGCTCTGAGCTGTCAGCAGAGAGCCCGACACAGGGCTTGAACTCGTGTGCTGTGAGATCATGACCTGAGCCAAAGTTGGATGCTTAACCAACTGAGCCACCCAAGCACCCCATCAGGCTATTCACTCTAAATTAGATTGTTTCCCATACTCCCCACCAGACATTAGATGGTTTGTTCGAAGTATAATCCCAAGAGTTTCCCTATTTAGAATACTTTGTCCTATCCAGAAATGAGTTGTTGTCTTATATTCATTGAGCCCTTAAAGATTTGCCCCCAAAGTAGATTAGTGTTGTTAGCCCCAGCCCTGGCCTATTCTCAATTGCCTTCCCATTGAGCCATGCCACTGAGGTTAGCACAAACCCAAAGAATTAAGACACTGTCACCAACTTGTTTTTTTTCTCTATGGGGAGAATGAGCAAATATGGAATGCATTCTAATCATATATATTACTGCTTTCAAACAAGAGACAGTGTTTTCATGTAAGATAGGCAAATAATATTCACAAGTTTAGGGAAGCCTGATATTTCATCTCAAAACTGTAGTTAAGGGGCCATGGAATTTATCAAGTTACAGGACACACCCTGATCATCATTTGTCATTGTTTTTGTTTTTGTTTCTTTTCCACTTTTGAGGACAAAAGAATCAGTCTCTTTCTTCAAAAAATAAAACTGCAATGGTAATGATCTAGCCCAACTTCTTCTTAGCTTCTCTATAAAATATGCACATTTGTTCATGGCACTCCCACTTCTGTAGAATCTCTGTATCTATTACACAGGAAATTTGGAAATGCTCTCACCACCAAATGGTTGCACAATTTAGTCACTTTTAAAATTCTGAGCCAAACTTAATGATTTTTCAGAGAGAAAATAGCATCGCCAGAGGCTTACTTAGTACTGTCAGGCCAGAGTTGTGTGTTTTTATACTAATGACTAAAAATCAGGGACCCTGTATTTTCAAGACTGAGCAATGAGTACTAGGAATAAAAACACTCTTACCCATGAAGGCAGGTGTGTGACAAGTAATGGATGACAATATTTCAAGACGGAGCAAATACCATGGAGAGGAGATTGATAAATACAAAACCTGTAACAGGCAGATCCTTTATATAGTTTATGTATTGAACATTCCATGGTATTTTTGTAGTATGGATTGTTACAATCATCGTGTTAGTCTGCTGCTATTATGGAAAACTTTTATAATTAATGATCAGAAACTATCCTAATAAATATAGGAGTAGAGAAGGATATTTAATTCAAAGTTGTTAAATACATTATAGCACAGTAAACACTGGAATGGCCACAGACCTGAAAACGATGTTGTGTCATGACAATAATTTGTTCTGGGTGTTCCATCATAAACATGGTCCTTTATAAGGAGTGAACTTTGTGATAGCTATGCTTTGCACAGTATACTCTTAGTAACAAAATTAATGCTTACTTTGATATATTAATTCTTAAAATATTTGAGGACCCAGGAGTGTGCAAAACAAATTGGAAGACTGAAATAAATAATATGTTAGTCAAGCTAGACCAGGTAATATTTCAAAAGCAAGTATCAGTGGCTTAATTCAGCAGAGGTGTAGTTTTTACTTTTGGCAAGCATAGTCTGAGTTTGGTAACTTACGGTAACTTTTCTCCCATAATTCAGATGCTTCTGTCATATTGCCCCTCCTCGAAATACAGACTCTTGGACACCACAGGAGCCTAAGAGAGAACTTAGCTCACACTTTTTCTTAAGTGAATCATCCTAAAAATGACACAGGTTACTTTTGCTTACAGCCCATTGGTAAGTACTGGGCATGTGCCTCACTAACTACTAGGGGCCAAGAAATGTGGGTCGCACAGGTGCACAGAAAACCGAGGGCTAGAAATATAGGTGATACTACTAAACAGAAATCTGAGATGGTTTTCTAAGTGAGGTCCGGTTGGTAATGTGATATCAATTCTATATTGTTATTCTGGCTATCATGATTTTACATTTTATTTTGTATTATAATACATTCTCCAGGAAATTCTTCCAAGGACTCAAGTATTCCCTGATTGAGATATATATTAAATTCTAAGCCACACAGTTTAGAGAAATTAAGTTATTTATGTAAGAAATCATAAGATTACATACAGTAATACTAAATACTATCTAGATGTCAAGGCATCTTCTCTTTAATTCTAAAAAACCCATATTTTTACACAGTATTTCCCACCCATATATTACACAGAGATGGGACAGAATTAGGTATATAATAAAGAGGCAGTGATGAACCAGATTTAAAACCAGTCCGAGGCAACTGTTATTTCTCTCTGTAGTACAGTTTCCTCTCCTCACCTCTACCACAAAAACAAAGCCTGCTAAAAATCAGCAATTCTGAAATTCTCAGTTTCAAGAATTAACTATGGACTGCATTGAGAAATCTACATTCCATTCCTAGCTAAATTTCTGCTTTCCTGATCAGCATCACGGGTCAGTCGTTCTTTCTGATCAGAAACTATCCTAATAGTTCTCTCTGAACCTAAAATAGAAAGAGATTTAACATTTTTAATATCATCAAAAACATATAACTTTCATTCTTCTTAAACTCAATACTTTCATAGTTTTCATTTAAAGAATCTGCAAGGTTACATTGCATAAGTTTCTTCAGGGGGGAAAATAATCTATTATATACAGTTCTATAGTTTGTATTGCTCTTATCTTTTTCATGACTATAATATTAGAGTTAAATTTATGTAATTAATCCAAGCACATAGGTTTTCTTTTTCTACTTAATTATGCCATGAAACATTTTAGGTTTAAGAGTATTGTTATGATTTAAAAACTGATTAAGAACTTTACTTTTCAAAAATCATTAAATATTGATTTAGAAATATCTCTACATCTAAGGAAATTTTGCTTTTCAAATTGATACATAATCAAATTTTGCTATAAAAAGCATACAATGACACATTGAGTCATGCCCTAGCTTCCATTTGGAAGGTAACCTTGGAGGGAAAAATTGGAGGTTGATGTTGGCAGAAGCATCTTAGACTTTAATTGGGAAAAGACATTTGAATTGGCTTTTAGTTGGGGGCATTGGCAAGAGGGGTACCCAGGGCAATAGACTCCCCACAAGTGGAGGCTGATGGCTGAGGCTGAGCCCCAGGTGGACCTCCTTTTCCCAACACACCCCTGCATACCTCCTTCCCCCCAAAGCTCTATGGCACGCCCAGGAACAGGGAGGATGGGAGGGACCACAGTGACTATTCACCTGGACAGAATATCAGATGACTCAGATACCAGCTTCCCATCGTGGGTCTCTATCTTCTTCACAGCCACAGCCTGGAAGGATCTGTCACAGCTGAAGGAACTGGAGACCCTGCCAGGGCAGGACTGGAAGGAGCTCAGTCTATAGGTGAGTCCAGGGCTCATGAGGCCCCGGTAGGCTGAGCCCAGCCCACCTCGGTAGCCACTAGTCTGGTCATAGTATGAACCCTCATGTTCTTCCAGACTCCAGCAGGGTCTCCTCGCCGGCCAGCAGCTTGCCACAGGTGACGATCTTGATGTCCAGGGCTAGCTTGATGTTCATGAACCCCTGGCACTGGCACGGCTGCCCGGCCAGGTCCTGCTTGGCTCAAGGCAGGGCGGACTCCAATTTGGCCAGCTTGGCATTGGCATCCTTGAACCTATGGTGCTCCGCAATGGTGATGACTGCCTCCGGGGAAGCCCTCTCGTCCTTGAGGCCCTCCAAGTTAGCCTGGAGTTGATGGATATTTTCGTTCATCTCGGAAATCTCTGTCCTCGTGCAGTGAAGGTCGTGTCCGTTTGTCCCAGCCACTATCTGCAGCTCCCCACTCTTGACCTGGGGCATGGTCTCAGCCTCAGCTGCAATTGTTTTTATGATATTTCAGTATGTTGGGTTATTTCAATACAAATATTTTAAGAATCAGAATATTTATCACAAATATCAATGAGCAAATATTAAAGAAAAAGAAAAAAAAAACTTCTCCAAAGCTGAAAAAAAAAGTTCATCCCCACCTTGCACCAGTTCTAACTGTAGATTGGTGTTATTAAACCAGTTATGATGGATATTTAATAGGCCTGCGCCAAAATGTACTGCATTTAGAATATATTGTTGGATTTGGTTGCCAGGAGTTTTAGAGTTTATTTTCATATTTGTTCATGAGTGTTATTATACTGTAATTATCTTATTTCAAACTGTCTTTTTAGTTTCTGGTGTAAACGCTTTTGCTAGCTTTATAAAGTGACAGCAGCATGATTTCTCTTTTTCAGCTATCCAGAAGGACTTGTAAAATATTGGAATTACTTGTACCTTAAATGATTGATAAAACTCAGTGATGAGGTCATCTAAGCTGTATGTGTGTGTTTCATTACTACTACAATTTCTTTAATTGTCATAGGCTTATCATATTCAGGTGTTTTATTTCTTTTTTTTAATGTGTTTCTGAAGGTGTTTTTTAAGTAGATATGTGTCTGTTATATCTACATGTTCAAATGCTGGCATAATTTGTTTCTATTCTTCTTTTTTTATTTCTGACTTACTTGTTCTTCTTCTCTGTTTCTGTCTCTCTCTTTGTCTCTCTGTCTCTTATCTCATAAAAAGTACTATTATCTTATAAATTCACCTGAATTTCCTATGTTGAAAAGATACATAAGGATGATATTAGCCAACATGTTTTCATTTTGTAGAAAGTTGTGAGAAAATGGGATAAAGAATAAAATAAAATTTGAGAATAAAGGGTAGATGAAAAATTCATATAAATTGTTAATCCTATAAATAGACAAATAGATGATAAATCAGATAGATAAATAGATAAATAAAATTTTAAGTGTAACAAACTTGACGTTAGAGTAATGTAGTTATAAGCTACTTTAAATCAGAATTTTTTGACAATTAGCTTTACTTACTAAGATGATTACGTACATTTATGTGGAACTCACTCCTGTATCATAAAAACTTTAGCAAAGATAAATACATTTTTAAATAAATCCTATTATTAACCTTTGAAGTTTGTCTTTCCATATATTAAGTTGGAGATACTTTCATTTAGGTAAAAATAGATATTTCCACCAGCTTCTCAGTAGGAATAGACCTAGGGCTAGAATAAGGACTCCGTGTTACCTGATGATCAGGAATGTGCTAGAATTCCACTGGGTCATGAAGATCATTTTAACTCTTCTGGGGAGTGGCTTCGTTTTCTTTTAACTTCTTTGTTTCTATGACTAGCATAAATCAGGAGGGGTAAAGAGGGTGAAAAACATGACTTTCTCTTTAGCATCAGTTAATCATTGAAAATCATTTTGTTCCATTTTCTTAAGGCAATGAGAAGCGTGAAACAAATGTAATGTTTTCCACCAAGCTACATTTATTGAGTAGTTGAAATGATTGACAGCTCAAAAAAAAACTCCTTTCAAAAATAGTAATTAACAGCAGCAACCCTTCCAAACAGACTATCTTCTGTCAACAAGCATCACAAAAAGGCATCCCAAACTTGAAATGATGGTGGCAGGTAAGCAAGATATGTAAGCCAGAGCAAGCAAGGCACTTTAGCTCTCAAATTTTAGTGAGGGAGAAAACACATTTTGAGATTTCCTTGAGAAATAGCAAAGCCTTAAAAGAAAATGTTATTAAAAGAAAATTTAGAGATGATTCTCAATATATATGAGATGGCTTTGCTCAAAATACTGTATTCTATCTTATCGAATTATTTCAAAAGAAATAATGAAAAAAGTTTCCTTTTGTCTGAAGACTTTGTCCCCCTGTTATTGGCTTTCCTTATTCTTACCCTTCTTTTTCTTTGGGATTGGCCAAGATGTCTGTTGCCTGGAAGGGTCTATTTTACTAAGGTTTTCATCATTTTTTTTTTCAATATACTGCCGTATGGATAAAACTGTCTTATTTCCATGTGGCCCTTACGATCATTAGAATTTAGGAAACAATTTTTTTTTGTGTGTGTTAAAAAAAGTGCTTTCTCTTTCTATTAGGACAACTTGTTACTGAGCTGAATGCTTACCCTTTGAAAATACAAGTTAAACTGGTCTTTATTTACAAGGCTGTTTAAATGATGCATGGTATTACATATTGGAGTTTGTGGTGAGAATTAATTGCATGCTTCTAAATATGTGATTGCTTTATCATTTTCACTCCTGTAAAAATGAGATGTTGATTTTTACCAAATTTCCCTTGATATTAAATCTTTAGCATAAATGAATATAATTGCTTCTCATCTAATAGAGCTAACTCTATAATACCCAAGATACCCTTTGGTGTTAAAATAATGCGATCTAGTGAACTTGGCCTAACACCTCTTTTCTTCAGTAAACTATGACAAATTTAAGTTTTGGTGTAAGTAGGCTGTTTCAATTTCTTTCTCTTCTTTGAGTATTTTGCTGTAGTTGCTGAATAGTTTCTTAGCAAGGGAAGAAAAAGGATTAACTTGACTAAAACCCAGTTAAAATGCAAATGAAATGAATTTCTGGGCAATAAAGCATGCATTAAGCTGGAACTCTAATGAACATAATAGTAAAAAGTCCCCGGAATATTTTATGCACCTCTATCTATTTCATCTTTATGCTCATCTAGATGTAAGTCTTCCGATAATTTTAGAGGTTTTGCATTTCTGCTTGCCACAAACATGATTAACAGCTTTATTGCTCCCTTTTCTCCAGAGAGGGCTTCAAACCTACTTAATTTCACTCTCTTGAAACCAAATCACGAAGCCCAAAAAGATTTTTATCTGATTTCTAAGATTTATGCTTATTTCATAGGGATTACTGAAGTTCAATATTCATGGCCGCATGTAATATAAAATGGCTAAGTACAGTTAGGAGGCTTTGGTATTTGTTTTGCAATGAAATATTTAAAACAAAACAGATTCAATGTTTGTGTTATGGCGGTGTGTTAATTATTAGGTTAGAGATAAGAGGGAATGGTTTCTTCACAGAAATAGAGATACAAGTTTCTCTTATCAGCCTGAAGATAGAGGATAGCCTATCCAGGAGGACTGGAGAGGAGAGTCATTTTGGTGATGGATTTTGCTGAGTCAGGTATCCCTTTTGTTGAGCTAAGCCAGTGTTTAAGCCAATGTAACTGGGTCATTTCTTTTACCTTGTTAGACCTATTCACATTTTGCTCAACAGCATTTTAAAAATTCAGAGGGTTTTAATATATTATCCTGTAAAATAATTGTATAATCTATTATTATAATAGATCATAAAAGAGTATGGTCATTATAGAGTAAGTACTATTCCAGAATCATAAAATGTTAATAAGTGTTCAAGGTCAAGAAAATATAGGGTAGGTTGAGAGTTAAGTCTATAGAAGCTGGTACATTATGAGTTGAAATAGCTGCAAAAGATTCATGAAGTCTATTCTATGCCAAGAACAGTATCCCTGAAACTAATTTAAATGATTAGTTTTACTTTTTTCATGTTCATCCGTTAGAAAGCATATGGTATTGCCTCAATGATTATAGCAATAAAAAAGGACCATTTGCTAGTCATGGCAATGTTGTGACTATGAGATGTAAAGTCAAATATAACAAAAGAAAAGCAGTCTTAAAAACTAAAACCCATGGAAATGTATTATTTAGTGCACAATATGCTTTTGATATTGGAAGAAGATATTTTGGCCTCAACTATATGTTTGTATATATATACATACACTCACGTACACACACACACACACACACACACACACTCACACACACACACACACTCACACACACATACATGTGTATAATTAGGAGGGGCAAATGAGTTATTGAGTAGGTGACCCTATCTACTTATCCTAGTTGATAGACTATCTTTGGACTCTTTTTTTTTCCCCTAAAAGCCAGAATATTAACTTTGCCAACTACTCTGTGAATGAAAGATCCTTCATCAAGTATATGCTCTGTCCTCCAGGAAATACAAAGTGCAGTGCTGCCTGGTGACTCAGAAAGCACTTTAAATAGCTGAGGAAATGTAACGCTTTTACTGTCCTATTTAAATTATTCTTTCTACAGTTAAAATTGAGCTGTTATTCTATCATAAAATATGTACCTATATACTCATTTACATTCATAGAGTCGTGGAGTTCTTAATCTTAGCTTCCCTGAAACAATTAATTCCATTCCAGTCATGCTCTGGGTATCGCTCCTTCCTGCCGTCCCTATCTGGCTCCACCTCTGCATTCTTTTCGAGTTCTTTCCTATTATTAAAGAGAATAGACATAACATGAATATGCACTTACTGTGCTTATCTGAGGTAACAGTGCTTTGTCTCCATGAAGTGTTTCTTTTCCTAATTTGTAATGCAGTGTTTCTCCATTATGGTAATCCACTATTTCAGTCATTAGTGGCGGTGGTTGACAGTCTACATTCTTGGAGAACTGTGTAGATGGATTATTGGCTCTGACCCAAGAAGGTTAAGTCACTTGACTAAACACCACCGTTATCATTTGGCTGTCCAACACGTTGCCCTCTCACATCCATGCATGTATACCATTACCCCCGATTTGTTAGAAAACTTCTACCCTTCATTCAGGAAGACACTCTTCTAGTAAACTTTCAATCAAGGTGTCAGCAACATGGCTGCTATCACATTCCTCTGTGATCAATCAGGGATGAGCACATGATCAGGCAGCCCGAACAAACCCATCCTGGCAACTATTCTACTACAAAGAGAAGGGATAATTTTATTTTTGTTTTGATGTAATTTATTGGTATAATTCTACATCAGAGTAAGAGGTCTTTGTTTTCATACTTTTGTTTGTTTTTTTTTTTTTTTGAAAAATACCATAAAACACACTGCTGGTTTGAAAGTTCCTAGGAAATTTCCCAGGTATAATATGAAACAGGCACTGTATTCAGAGGGCACGGAGAGACTGAAGAAAGAGGTAGGCTCCTACATGCGGGTAGGTAGCAGGTTTAGCCAGCAAGGCAACTTACATATGTGACTTGTCTTGGGTGGCAGCAAGATGAGTGGATTTCTGCACCTGCCTTCCAAATCTTAAAAGTTTATATAGAAGTCTTAACTGGATTCAGTCACATATACTGTCCATATGGCCTTCCTGTCACATTACTCTCTCAAGGCCATGTCTGTGGAGCACTTTTCTGGGGGCAAGGAAGGCAAGCATAACTCACATTCCAAGGATAAGGACAGGGGTGGGTGGTCCCCAGTTGCTCTGGGCCAGCTCCAGGGTCAAATGGCTGCCATTTCCCCTTAATCTTCTTCAACAATCCACCTTCCCACTCCCTTGTGACTGGCTCTTAAAATTCCACCAGCTCCCTTTTCTAAAATGCACCCTGAGTGGTCAGCAAGGGGTTTCCTTAGCGTGGAGGTAGCTATCTGGCTGCATTGGAGGCAGATGCTACAGCAGTTATACAGGCACATGCAAAAGAAAACACAGATTAAGACAATGATTTCCAAAAGTAGTGACAGCGTCTTCAGCCAAGATCCGGCATCTGAACCACTGATTTATTCTAGTTCCCTGGGCTGGGGATGGGATCAGTCATGGCATTCACCTGTGCCTTTATGTGATTTTAAAAAAATAATACAGGGGCGCCTGGGTGGCGCAGTTGGTTGAGCGTCCGACTTCAGCCAGGTCACGATCTCGCGGTCCGTGAGTTCGAGCCCCGCGTCAGGCTCTGGGCTGATGGCTCGGAGCCTGGAGCCTGTTTCTGATTCTGTGTCTCCCTCTCTCTCTGCCCCTCCCCCGTTCATGCTCTGTCTCTCTCTGTCCCAAAAATAAATAAACGTTGAAAAAAAATAAAAAAATAATACATTAACAGGCTCATCATGTATAAACACACAACATTCTGTTAGGATGATGGCATGGGTGTCGTTTTGTGAGCCCATCCTGTGTTGGAGGACAGCTTTTCTCATTAGAAACATTTCAGTGTTCAACAAGGACAGACTGTTGGCTATTACTCAAGGCTTGATGAGTAAATTTGGTAAGGATTCCTGTCTGTGCTCTATCATCCTCTAAACAAATGGAGGAAACAAAGATGATGGCCAGATGATCATACCAGTGAAACACAGAATGTGCCTACCTGGCTCTAAGGAGAAAGTTTGGCAGCTGTTCTTACTATGGGGCAAATTCACCTTTGTGCCTAGGAAAAAACCAGAGTGTGATGGACCAGCTGCCCAGGTGGAAGCCACATTTTGTGCCGCATAATAACTGGATTCCATTTAGTGCTACCTAACAAATACCTAGGCAGTGTAACCAGTCAGTGCCAAATCAGTCGCTCTCCCTTAATGTGACAGAATGATGCACAGTTTCAGTGGTACCTGGTATCCCATCCCATGTTTCTGGTACAGTTGGGCTGAATCTGTTGAGAGGGATTTTTCTGTTCCCAACATAGGAATACCCAGGTGCCCAAATATCCATGACATGGAATCAGCCATTCCCAAACATGAGTATAGCCACTCACGGCTCCAAGGGTGTATTTCCAGCACCTTTTTGACCACCAGTTTGGTGGACCGTCTTTATAGTTTGTCTGGCAGAAAAACAACACTCATGCCCAGTATTTTAATACTATGTCCTACAGGCTATGTTTCTAGATCATTACTGGTAATATCAGATGAACTAAGAGTACGAGTCCTGGTTTATTCTTTAATGTACTGCTTAAGGGCCTTCTGGTCCCTTAACTAGAGAGGCGGTGCCCACCGTGGCAATCCTGAGGAACTGTAGAGAAGCAACTGTTGCCCACATACCCAGCAGGTCGATAGATCTTTCTTGGGCATATGAGTGGACCCACTGTGAAAAGGTATTTCCATCAGGCGGTGGGACATCACAGGAACAGCCAAAGTCTAAGGCCAGAAAGACACATTTGATTGAATCTTATATGGGAAACTCTTCCCCTTCTATAAGAATTACACTCATGGCCTGATTTTTAGAGATAATGTGGCTGGCTGCAGCTTTAGGAATTTGACCCAGTTGTTCATACCAACAATGTTGGCCGGCGGGAGAGAGGCATGAAGAGATGGACTGGGGACAGGATATGCCAGACCAGTACCCCACCTTCTCCTCTCTTTTGATGGTGCATATTTTATTTCAAGTATAGTGTGTTTCAACAGGTCTGGCTTGCAGCAGGATAAAAACAAGTCATTGGGGACTGAGTAGTTCTCTCCAGGGGTTGAGAGTAACTCACCCAACCAGGCGGGACATCCCATTGCAAATGCCAGTGGACAACTCCTTTTCCAGGTGTGATGAGATTTGGTGCTCTTGGCAGCATAGCAGTGTGGATTCCTGGTGAGGATTGAGATGGTGGCTGTTCCCTGTGTCTCCCATACCTTTATGATGCTATGTGCTTCAAAGGGTCCCCAGTTTGGCATAGGGGGCAAAGAGGCCCTACTAGTTCATCATTCAAATGTAGTAAAGCCTAGGGCAGTACTTTTGTCCACCTGGCCAAGGTGGCTTTACCAGTTAATGATTTAATTTCCTTCTTGAATATTCCATTCTTCCTTTCTACCAGCCCTGCTGCTTGTGGGTTATACGAGAGATAGAACTGCCTCTATGTCATGCTGTTTTACCTAGTCTTGACCTTTGAAATGTGATTCCTAATCACTATTTATTTTACGAAGGTTATCCATATACAGTACTCAGTTTCTTTAATCCCCTAATGGTAGCAGGTAGTTTGCATAGTGGCAGGGGAAACCTCAGGGTAGGTCGGATGTAGTGTCCACACTGGCCGAGGAATATTCAGAAACCTGACTCAGAGGGAAGGGGCCGATATAATCACTTTGCCAATACTTCACCTGCTGGGAACTCTGATGAACAGCCCCAGATTCTTTTGGCAATTGCCTCGGGCATTGTTTAGAATACACAGTACGTGCTCTTACTGCACTAACCAAGTCACTGTACTTCAAGGGTGATCCAACATCATTGGCAATATGCCATCTCATGTGGGCACTGTGATGGCTACTCTTTCTATCCATCCAATCTGCTATATCTAGTTAAAGGTCAGTAGACAGAGCTTATACTTGAGCTAAGGATCAGCTTCCTAATATAAACAGGAGATGTCCAGTGCCTTATGAGCTGGGACATGAAAAACAATGAGGACTACCTTAGTCTCTTGCAGACGGACCCATATGTCTTTCCACATATCTTGCCCCAATGAATGATCATCCACTCCTCAGCTTTCTATTTTCTAAGCCTGATGGCTAATCCTTTTAGAACAGCCTAACTCTCGGTGTATAAGGTTAACAGCCAGGCATTATGAGTGATCACCGGCCAGACTGCTCTGAGCTCAGCCCGTTGGCTGCTGCACTGGCTGCTATATGAGAGGCTCTACATAAAGTACTGTGCGCACTGCTAGAAACTGTTGCTCTGTCAGGGCCTAGGGTTTCTGCTCCCTTCTGGATCTGAGACCAAAGTCCCAGGGCACTCTCCCCTTTCATTGTTTCTGCCACTGTGCCCAACCCATACTTTCTGGAGTCACAGAAACATCTAACTCAAATGACATCCTTGACTAGGATGTGTCCAGAGCTTTAATCTATTTGGTTAATACTTTTCCCTTCTCTGAGCTGGTTTCCTGTGCTGATCCTCAGTCCTATATGTGCCCTTTCTTTGCAAGGTGGCATAGGGATGTGGGCACTATACCAGGTGGGCATTACAATTCTCCCAAGTTTGAAAATCCCTACAAAGGCTTGCACTTTTTTCACATTCTTAGGGGTTGGACTGGCTTGTACTTTATCAGTCACGGCTTCTGGGACAAACAAAACTTCCTGGTGGTGTCTGGGCCTTGAATTTTCTGTGGGCTCACTGACCATCCTCTCCTTTTCAGATGTTCCGGGAAAGCCTGAAAGGTATCCTGTGGCATCAGCCATTCTTTACATGTTAAACATTATATTGTCAGTGTAATGGGTCCACATTTTACTGATGTGGGGACAGAGAAGAGAGATAGGTGTCAGGCTGCCATCTCATGACATATGGTGGAGCTATGCAGGTAACCTTGGGGGAGCACTTGAAAGGCTCACTGTTGCTCTCCCATGTGAAGACAAATTGATCTTGTGACTCAGTGCATAATGGAAAAGACATTTGTTGAGTCCAGCACAACATGGTTCACTCCTGGGACCATGGCCAACATAGCTAAGACAGTGGCAATGTCAGGCGAGGCCACATAGATGCGGGGGAGTGGAATTGCCTTGTTTAGTTCCTGGTAGTCCGCTGTCATCCACCATGAGCTTCCTGGGTCTTTTTAATCATCCAGACCAGGTTGTTGCAGTTCTTGGACAGTTCCCCTTGTCTCCTTATATGTCCCCCAGGCCCTTTATATTATTTGACAGGGTTACTGGGTTCCAGTTGGTTCTCCCCCTCAGCACTGGCTTCATTACTCTAATCCACAGGTGGAATTCACCAACAGAGGTTTTTAAAGTTTGATCTTGTAGAATATCAATGTCCAATATGTTCTCTGTTACTGCAGAGATTTAAACACACACACACACACACACACACACACACACACACACACATTACCAGGGAGGTATGCCCAATTTTCAGTGTCAAAAGGGCCTTGCTAGCCATAACTTTGTCTTCTTTCCACTGATGGCTCTGAGGGGGCCAGAAAATTTCTGAAGGTTATTCTGTATTAGAGTACATTCAGCCCCGGTCTCCACCAGTCCTATTACTTTTTATTTCTTGAGGACCATAAATAGTGACTTCACCATGAGGCCTCTGGTCACCTCCAATGGCCCTCACTTGTAGACAATCTTGGCCTGCATTCTATACCTTGGATGTGGGAGGCACCCATCCTGAGTAGGACTATGACCCTGGGGCTTCTGCTGGAGCAGGTGGGACTTCAGGGATGACAGGGGCAGGTGAGGATGATCAGACTATATTTCAGGTATTAAGACTTTCTACAGGCCAACCAACATAGTGTTAGGTTTTCAGACTATCTGTTCAGAAATATTCCTCAGGAATGAGATCATGCCACATTTGTTTCTGGGTTATTCTGGCTGGACCCTTCATAGCCAATTGGGATAGTCCTTTGGATTTCTGAGCTTGCCCCTTTCTATAGCCTTTACCACAGCCCACATCTATTCCCCCAGATCAGCAATCCCACAGTTGTTTTGTCCCATAACCAAGCTTAGCGTGGATATCAGTGTCTTACAGGAGGTGATGAGGGTAGACTGGAGAATCTTGTCTCTCATTCTTGCAGGGAATGTGACTCAATCAGGGCCTTCAAAGGCAGGAGCTTAGACTGTCTTTCTCACTCCCAGCTCCCCAAGAATTTGCTACACTGACTCTATGAATTTATAGGGTCCAACTTGCCCAAGGTGATCCCCTTCATTGGGCCAAGGTTTCCTCCTGGAAAGAATGATCGGATCTATATGGGGATAAGGACCTTGAAGTCACCAGGCACCATGCAGGTGCTGCCAGAGGGCAGAGTGTGTGGTGATGTTGCTCATTTTCTCTGCTTCCTGCTCAGTCAGAGAAATATTATCACCTCCCATATCCCATAGCAGCACCAATCACACTGTTAAAATTTCCCTGGCCTTTTACTGGGACGTGGCAGCTGTGTGAATAAGCTCAAGGGAGTATATTCCCTCATTCTGGATGTTTCCTGAACTGGGGGCTGTATTGCTAGCGGGGGTTGCCTTTGCTGGGCTTTTGCTTTCCTTTGTATCAGGGGTCTGGTAACATGGGGTGCTCTGCCAACTTCACTGTCAATCACCATAAGCCCCTCTGCTTCTTTCTCATCACTCTCCCCAGGATTCCACATCTTAGCATCTCAATCAAGCTTAGTCACAAGGGCCCAAGTCTCAGTCTGTGGCAGTTTGAACCCTTCTAGCTTGGCAAAATGGCACGCTAAGTTCTCTAACTTACTATCCTGCTCTCCCACCTTGTCTTCCAGCCCCAGAGTCATCAGGCCTGTGGACATTTTATGTTTTTGTTTTTGTTTTTTTTTCCTTTGCTAAACGTAACTCATTTTTAAACTTCTTTATATGAGCTTCAGCCTCCATTTGGGCATTGGTGGCCAGTCGAACCGCCCACAGTAGAAGACAGCCCAATCCATGGCCATGTGCTTTCATTCCCTGGCTCAGTGCACTTCTTCCAGCAAGTGAATTAGACCAGCTGGTGTTTCAGGCATCTTTGTACTTACTCTGAGATCCACACATATCTGATATACGGACCACCCCTCCCCACATAGAAGTTAATGGCTAGCTTGGTATTTGCCCCATGGATGGAGGAAACATCCTTCTCTAACTACAGTTTTTCTTCCAGATTTCTAACTCAAGCTTCAGCCTCTAGTTGGGCATAGGTGGGTGTTGACCTGCCCATTGTAGAGGTGAGCCCACTATGGCAGCCATGCATTTCTCTTCTTTGCTGCAGTGTGCTGTGTGTAGTTCTTCAACAATTGCATCAGACCAGCTGGTGTTTTCAGGGTGTTCCCATACTCATGTTGTGGTCCACAAATATCTGATGTAGGGGCCACCCTTTCCATGAGGAGTCCAATGGCCAATTCAGACTCTCCCCCACAGATGCCACATTCCGAAAGCCCATTTCTTTGGTTTCCTGGCCAGCTTCCCAAATGTTGCTTTGCAAGTTCCTAGGGAACTTCCCAGGCATACTCGGAAACTGACCCTGTATCCAGAGGGCAGGGACAGGCTGAAGAAAGAGAAAGGCTACTCCAGATCGGTAGGTGGCAGGTTGAATAAGTAAGGAAACTTATAGGAGGCTTGCCTGGAGTAGCTGCAAGATGAGTACATTACTACCCTCACACCAGAATCTTAAAAACGTTTGTAGAGGGACCTTAACTGGTTCAGGCACATATGCCATCCATATGTCTCAATGCTACTTCCCTATTTCAAGGCTATGTCCTTGAAGGAAATTCTGGGAGCAGAGAAGGCCAGCCGAACCCACATTCTAAGGACAGGGAGGGGGTGAAGAGCCTCTGATTGCCCAGGTCCAGCTAGCCAGTCAACTCGTGGTCATGTCCTCTCAATGACCTCCTCTAACAATATATTTTTATTTAACAGTGTACCTGTTATGCTTTGGAAGGCTACTTTGGCATAAGAAGGAGTATAGGTTATGATACAATTATGAACATAAAAATTAATCCACATAGTTTGAAACAAAATATATCTCAAGGAGAGCATAGGAATGTATTCAATTAGAGACTTTTCTCATAAAAGGGTGAAACATTACTTAAAATTAAGATATGGATCATTCTTTCAATTAAAAAAAATAGAGAGGTAGTTGTAACAGTTTGATAAATTCACTGTTTTCCTAATAACGTTTTCCTTGCAGCACATTACTTTCCAGGTATTTGAGATTTTGAATGAACACTAGATGTATTTAAGCCAATTGTTTCGGACTTGATTACACTGGCTAAAATAAATGTTAACTGGAATAGATTACAAATATTATAGCGGCAACAACTTATCATCCTGGCGACTCATAAAAAATTTTTAATCCATATAATTCTTCTATAGCTAATAGGAGTAAGCTAAATTTAATTTAGACATCCTTTTTTCAAATATCTGATACAACTTATCATGTTAATATATGCTTATTATGCTAATATATGGGATATAAGGCCTAAGAAATATATTTAACTCAAGATCCCTTATGCAGCAATAACGTGCAATGAGGGAGGAACGACACAGCCATTAAAAATAGGAAGCGTGCATATCCCTAACAGCCTCGTGTGAAACGAGTTTGTCTACGAGTCCCTAAGCTGCTTACTGTGTTCTCATGGCCTGCATTCTGGCTTCCATATACTTTCTTCCTAAAGCCACCTGTGGATGACCCCTCACGCACAGCCCCCCGCATATACCCATCAAGCCACCTGCTGCCAGTGGCAGGGACCCTTCCCATAACACACAGGCTCTGGGCCCCACCATCTTCTCTGCTGTACTTTACTTTCTCTTTTTCACAACAGCCCTTTCTTCCCTGAAGACCCAGCCCTCTCCACAGAAGAGACCCTGGCCTAATTTCCGTCACCCCAAGCTTTCACGCTTCTAGCCAGAGTCTTCTCAGATCTGCATTGAAGGGAAATGGAATCTTGTCTCCTTGGAAACCGCTGGATGGCAGTCCCTGACAGCTGTTCATCGTTTTCCCAAGGTGCCTGGACTGTGTGTAGGGTCACTCAAATGAGGGGGTGACCCGGGGGTGTGGATTGTCAGGTTTGGCCCAGATGACAAGCGCGTTCTCCGTCTTCTGTGGTTAAGGGCCTCAGAGGCCGACTGACAGACACAGCCTTGCCCAGAAACGTGGGCTGTTTCTCTGCCGATGCTACCACTCCTGAGAGGGAAAATGAAACTGAACAAGAGTGGTCAAGAGGCTTCAAGTGCACAGTGTGACAAAGCATGGGTTGTATATGAGCAGATCATTCGGAAATCGAACAGTCAACACTTTGAAGGAAGGAGAGAAGAAACAGAAAGAAACAGAAGAAATCACATCATAATTATGAAATGGACTGCAGTTGTTGGAAAAGTTTTATTTTATCTTATCTTTATTTTTTTAAGTTTATTTATTTTGAGAGAGACAGAGACAGCATGAGTGGGGGAGGGGCAAAAAGGGAAGAAAAGAACATCTCAAGCAGTGTCCTTGCTGCCAGCACAGACCCGATGCAGGGCTCGAACCCACGGACCGCAAGATCATGACATGAGCTGAAGCAGGACACTTTACTGACCTGAACCATCCAGGAGCACCACATGGCCACGGGGCTCCTGGGTGGCTCAATCGATTAAGCATCTGACTTAAAAAAAAAAAAAATGTTTTAATGTTTATTTATTTTTTGAGAGAGAGACACACACACAAGAGTGCAAGTGGCGGAGGTCAGAGAGAGAGGGAGACATAGAATCTGAAGCAGGTTCCAGGCTCTGAGCTGTCAGCACAGTGCCCAATGTGGGGCTCAAAATCGCTAACCATGAGATCAAACCTGAGCCAAAGTTAGATGCTCAACTGGCTGAGCCACCCAGGCGCCCCCCACACCCCCAAATTTTATTTTACTATGTGATAATAACACTCAGGGGAGAGGATCCAGGTTTTTCTGTCCAATCTGCCATGGTTGCTCTTTCAACTCCTGTTACCTCTGTTCTTACCTACGTTCCCACCTTTTTCCCTTCCCTCGCCATTTCCATGAGACTCCGTGAATACTCTCACTGGTGCTTTCTCTACACGAAGTGGTTATTCTTCTAATATGAATGTGCTTTTGTTCTTTGTATTAACATGTCACACAGACATATGTGTGGCAGCAGTCTGTTTTTTAGATTATAGCTGAGACGTATGTGGGTTATTAGCTAGAAGGTTGACAGGGCAAGTTACTTGACTAAACAACATCATGGCACTGTGCCATAAAAGCCTATACTTAGATTGCTTTTATAGCAACGAGTATTTAATGGAAATAAAAGACTGAAAATAATATTCTGATACCACCACACGAATTTACATTTAATTAGAAAAACCTTACACTGAAAAATATTCCGATTCCAACCCATGTAGTGTTTGAAGCGGGGTGAATGATAAATGTCCCCACTCTACCCTCATTATAAACCAGTTCGAGGCAGATTTTTCTCATAGTGGTGATAGAGGGAGAGACATTCTCTCCTTTGTTTGACTTACATAGAATAGTTATGTGCTAAAAGACCAAATTAGGTCTGGTGAGAGCTTCTTAATAATAAACAATTTTTGAAATTTTAATGGTAAGATATAAATCATGGTTAACAGGATTTTGAAGAGAACAGATTACTTCTAACAGTTAATCATATAATGTTTTGCCTCAAAAGCAGGGTGGATTATTTTACTTTATGAGCAAATGCATCAAGGAAGGTGCAGGTGCTAAGGCTGCTCCTTCCCCAGGCATTTCTCTTCTGTCTGGAGCTTTATGCTGATTAAATTTAAGTATGTCCTCTCCCACCAGTGGTAAGATCTGCTCCTGTCTTTAGTCTTCAGAATTTGGAGAGGATTTAACTCTTGTCTAAGATTATCCACATACAAAATAAGGTTTGTAATTAGTAGTTTGGATGGACTATTCTTTTTTTTAAATGTTTATTTATTTTTGAGAGAGAGATTGTGAGCCGAGGAGGGCTGGGGGGTGGGGGTGGGACAGAGGACGTGCACTGACAGCAGAGAGCCCTATGCGGTGCTAGAACTCACGAACCGTGAGATCATGACCTGAACTGAAGTCAGACACTTAACCAACTCATCCACCCAGGTGCCCCTGGACTATTTATTTATTTATTTATTTTTAACATAACACTGCTTGAGAATACACCCTTGTCTTAAAAACTTACTAACATTATCCGAGGTTTCCTTCTATGACCCTTCTTTTGTTTTCTCACCTCCCATCTTCCTTCAAGAGGTCTCATTCTCATGTTTGTGGAACCTATACTTTTTTTAAATGAACTCTTCAATGCAGCCGTCATTCTTCACTTCGAGTACTTGTAATATACTTCTTGGACAGCTCTTTAATGACACATTGATATAACTGGACCACCTCATCCCATCCCTGATAGAGACTGCCTCAGGACGAGATTGGTGAATTTTATAAAGTGGTGCACATTGATAATATTCAGCATTGTATATCCCAAGTTCAGTTCTTGGGTGTGCCATACAGAACTCTTCGACTTACAAACCACCTGTAGGAGACCCCACTTGCACCATTTCCGGTCCTCTCTTCCTACACAGCTCTGCGTGCCATCGCTGCAGTTAGGTGCCCTACTCTGTGCTGTGCTTCAGCGTCACATGCGTCCTGTTCCAGGGTTTCTTTTGGCATCGAGGTAAGAACTTGCTTCGCGTCCACACAGGCACAATCTGAGCCTGTGAGGTCTTATTGCCAGGCAGGATGGAACTTGGATGAATAGGCAATGAGACCCAGAGAACAAATCCCTCCCCTTTCTCTTCTCCAAGTGAGAGTCCCGAGATGCACTTCATGCAGTTTCATTGGGACTGTGGGACACTGTGAACACTGAAAAGTGCGTCTTTGACCCTTACACCTTGGAATTAGACATCAGAGGAAAGTGATAGCACACGTGTCATTTATTTTATGTCAGTAGGTAACCTATGCAAAGACAGGATCAGAAATGGTCCTGGAAAGCAAAGCCTCAGAAAGAGAGCTTGTACCTGAATTACTAACCAACAGAAGGTCAATGAGGGTGTCCATGAAGGAGGTGTGTGGCAATAAACTCTGGCATTCCCTGCCATTCCATGGCATCACGACTAGTGTGGCTTTTACCTGTGCTTAATTAGGACGGTACAAAGAGGAAAGTGAGCCATTGTGATGTCCATTCATGGTGCACTTGACCAGCATGGGAGAAATAAATATAAGGGTGGCAGGCTGGCTTTGACTAGCTTATTGAAAGTCTTGGAGAAAAAGATGATAGGCTAGAAGCAGCAAAATTCACCTAAATGAGAAAGCCATAAGATCTTTTTTTTAAACACTAAACTCCAGTTAGTTAACATACAGTGTAATATTATTGCCAATATAGTGTTTCAACCCTTCTATATAACACCCAGTGTTCACTACACTCCTTACTCCCCATCACCTATTTCACCCATTCCGACCCCCCCCCCCCAACCTCCCATCTGGTAACCATTAGTTTGTTCTCTATAGCTTAGAGTTGGCTTCTTGGTTTGCCTCTCTTTTTCCGCCTATGATCATTTGTTTTATTTCTTAAATATCACATATGAGTAAAATCATACAGTATTTGTATCTTTCTGACTGATTTTTTTCACTTAGCATAATACTCTCTAGCTCCATCCATGTCATTGCAAATGGCAAGATTTTATTCTTTTTTAAGATACTCCTCGTCTCTAGCCATGAGATGTCTGTGCTGAAAATCAGGCCCAGCTTCAGAATATAAGCATAGTTGACATGCAAAGAAGTTTTAACATATCTCTTTTGTCAAAGTCAGGCTACACTGGAAAAGAAACAAGACTCAAACCTGAAATAGGCCTACGGATGACAAGCCTGAGACTCTTAAATTCCAAGTGTCCCTTGAACAATCAAGACCATTTGAAATACGCATATTTAAATTCAAGGTAATGAAGAATTGTGATCTTTGAGGGATTAAGGTCTAAATATCCCAAACAGGAAGTAATCCAGACCAGGCAAATTACCGACCAAGATTTCTTGTAATCTAGAACCTGTGGTGGAGGAGAAAGGAGAAGAGGGATATTAATGAATCACAGCCTGTCACCAGCCGTAATGATGAAGAATGTAGCTTGCTTAAAGTCTTTCAGTTATTTCATATGGCTACCACCCTTGGCAAGGATACTATGGTGAATTCAACTTTCACTTTCACTCTTGTAAAATAATCGTGTGCCTTTTATTCTCATTGAAATGGTATCCAGATACTGTACCGTGGGAGCCTACTATAATAAAGGAAATGAGTGGATTCTTGTGGCACAGGGACTTGTATCAGACCCCTCCAATACAACATTTTTAAAACGTTTATTCATTTATTTTGACAGAGAGCATGAGTCACGGAGAGGCAGAGAGAGAGAGAAAATCCCAAGCAGGCTTCGGACTATCAGCAAGGAGCCCCGTGTGGAACTCACCCCCCACAAACCATGAGATCATGAGCCAAAACCAAGAGCCAGATGTCTAAACAACTGAGCTACCCAGGCGCTCCTCAAACTCAACATTTCCTTTCACTCACCCATCTTGTTCCAGCTGCCCCAATTAGGTTGTTATGACCTAACTAGCTCTTTCTGGTGCAGCCTGAATACACCTGACCTTATGCCAGTTCAGCATGATTCTCACCTAATTTCCTAGATCTCACTCTTGATGCCTGCTACAGGAACCCCTAGGTACCCACTCATATGTTACCTGGGAGGTTAGAGTGGGTAATGACAAGATGATATGGCTTTTACCAATGGAAGGACAGCCCAATGGATGAATCCTTCTCTCTTCTGATCAGCATTCCTGAGATGTATTTTACCAGACTGCCGTGGTACACGCCTGTGGTTGGGACGATTGTTCACTGACAGTGGAATCCATTTGGATAAAGTGCTGTTATATTGGGCCACCCTCCTCCTGTCCTTTAGTCCTGTGTTTTTTCCTTCTCATGGTCTCTGAGATCATGATTCATGAGGTGACAGCCCCAAAGATGTTTGCCTCAGACTCTACTCTCTGAGAAACTCCAAATAAGATATACTTCAATAAATACAATCAAATACATTGAATTACCAAATAATACCTATTTAGTATTAGTGTGTAGAGAATATACTAAGTCTAAATATGTCTGGGTTTTTTTAATATAGTTAAGATTTTGGAAGCATCTCTGCTATTTCTGATTTCCTAATATGCTGCTCTCTTCTCTGAAGAGGAATTTGAAAATAATTGTCATATAACCCTTCATTGCAATAACTCTGCTTGCAGAAATGTATCCAATGGATATACTCTAAGGAGCATAAAAACCATTTTATAATTGTGATTCTCACATCCTGTTGTATGATAGGAGGAAAATATCAGAAACAGATGTATAGACTCAAGTTAAATAATTTAAGTAAATTATGATACAGATAAGGGATGAAATATTACACAATAATTGAAATTCACAATCTGGGAGCATATGTAAATATCTGTAATATGTTTCCAGGGGAAACTATGTTAAAATCTGGATGTACTGTGTGACTTTCGTTTTGGAAATATATAAAAACATTAATAATAGGTATTTATGATTTTTATACAACATTTTATTGTTTTAGAAATGCTTTTTTATGTTTTTAAGTTTTGTAGAATAAAACCATTACTTCTAAATGAGGTAACAAATACTTTATCGGGGTGCCTGGATTGCTCAGTTTGTTAAGCAACCAACTATTGATTTCTGCTCAAGTCACGATGTCACGGTTTGTGGGATCAAGCCCATGCTGACAATATAGAGCTTGCTTGGGATTCTCTCTCTCTCTCCCTTTGCCCCTCCCCAACACACACACATGCATGTGCTCTCTTTCTCTCTCTCTCTCTCTGTCTCTCAAAATAAATAAATAAACTTAAAAAAAGATAGGTAAATACCTTATTACCATAAATTGTCTGAATCTTGTATTTATGATATTTTATCTTTGAATACTTCAGTATTTTTCTCATAAGTGATTACTTCTTTAAATATTTCACATTAAAGAAATATCTATGTCCTTATTTTTTATTTTTCTTTAGAGAGAGACTGTGCAAGTAGTGGAGAGGAGCAGAGAGAGGCTCAGCACAGAGCTTGATCCCATGACTCTGGGATATGCCCTCAGCAGAAATTAAGAGTCAGAGGCTCACCCAACTGAGCCACCCAGGTGCCCCTGTCCACACCCTTCATTAACCAAGTGGAATCCAAATATTTTTTTTTTATCTTATCCAGTAATGTTTAGAACAGACTGAATCATAGAGTTCCAAAAACATTAGTATGTAGTTTAACCAACATTTCCAGAATCCGTTATGGAAGACAAGTGGCATATTATAGGTAAGACTACAACAAGTTGGCATATTCTAGAAAGATATTCAATGCAAACATTTTTAAAATATAAGGAATAATATCAAGACACTGGTATTACATTTGCACATATATATAATCTTTCACATGGCTGCTATGAGACAATGTTGCAACCTTTGCAGTAAATTAAATATAGTATTATCCAGGGACAAAAGAGAAAAAGGGAGTTACTCTTTCGATTTGCTGAAATCACATGTATAAAACAATGCAAACTAGATTTAAGAAGATTACTCACTTAATTTCCATATCTTCCACATGGCCAAGATTATGGCAGGAAGGTTGCCTTGGCACATAGCTGAGTTTCTACTTTGTAAGGAAATATCTACTTGCCATCAACTACTGAGGATAAAGTCCAGTGATAGAGATAAGGTCAGTTTGCAGAAATTATGATGATTGCATTAAATTGTACCTAATAGTGTCTCTCTAGCTCTTCCTCAGCCAGTTAGAAAAACACAATCAACAGCTGCATAGATCTTTGACACCTTATTTTTGGAAACGCCATGGTCAGCAGCAACTAAACACAGACAGAATATTTCTTGATGCTTCCTGAAGCTCAAGCAATAAGAGAGTTAAGTGACAACCGATCTGAAAACCAGTATTACATGCACAAATGCCCGATGCAGTTAATATGAAAATATGTATCTTCTGTGTAAAATATCTTCAAGAGACAAACCAGCTGAAGATGTTACCAAATATGTCATTGATGGACATTTCAATACTGCCTACTCGATCAGCCGGATTCTAACAGACTTGAAAAAAGTTCAGCTGCCTGACCAAGGATGCCCATTAAGACTAGTATCATGAAAAAAAAAAAAAAGAAAAAAAATGTATCCCTGGAGAATATATAACCAGAAGACCAGAAGAGTGAATGTTATAACCTTATTTTTTAGGTGAGATCACAGGTTACAATATAACATTCTAACCACTCTGATTAAGTTTAGTTTAGTTAAGAGAGTCATAGTTTGGTTGTAGAGAATTGAGGGTTTTTTTTTAACCCATTTAAAAAAAATCGTTCAAATATATTTCTGAAATGGGGCTATGGAGGGGTGCAACACTTTATTTGGGATGTCTAATCATTAGAACAGTCATAAATCCCCAGCAATTATAAATAATAATATTAGTAATAAGAAGATCCCAGAATTTAGCTAGGTGATTCTAAGTATTTAAGACTATTAACAATCTTGCTAGATATGTTGACTCTATAAATCTAGAGTAGGGACTAGGAAACTACCTTTTAACCAGGAAAACAGGTGATTTTTTTTTATACAGCCGACTTAAAGATTTCATAAATAAACTTAGTCCTAAGTTATCTTTTTCCATATGGTTTTGTTGGTTTCCAACTGATTATGATTATATTTTTCTCAACCAGATTGAAAATATTGATCTTTATTTTGCATTCCTAGGCTACTTTTAGGATAATATTTGGAGAGGTGTGGAATGCATTATGCCAATTTATTATTATAACTCATCACCTATGTATTGTACTTATAATTACCCAAAGTATCCATTTAATGATGTTTTTCTGAAGTAAAGCTGATAGCAATTCTGACAGGTTCGTAAGGCAGAGACCAACCTCATTTTCTATATAAAAATCAAATTATAGAACACTTAAATAATACGCTTATAACTTCACTGCACTTTTTAAAAATGTTTATTGATTTTTGGGAAAACACAAGGTGGGGAGGGGAAGAGAGAGGAGGACAGAGGATCTGAAGCAGGCTCCACACTGACAGGCTGACAGCAGTGAGCCTGATGTGGGGCTCGAACTCACAAACCACGAGATCATGACCTGAGCTGAAGTCAGAGGCTCAACCGACTGAGCCAACCAGGCGCCCCCACTTGCACTTTTTATTACAGAAAAATGTATTGTTAAAACAAAACCATCTTATCTTACTGTGGTTTTATGTATTAAGTTATTGGATTCACACAAATCTTGGTTATTGGCTGGCAGAATAAACACCTCCTGAGTGTAGGTGCGATGTCCCTAGCAACCAGAAGTGCATGGTGAAAATAAAAATGAATAAATAAGTAAACAAATAAAAAGATGGAAAGAATAACAGTAAGAGAACAGAACTTAAAGGAAGGAAGTGCATCTAAATGTATAATGATAAAACTAAAATTGTCTTAGGATTTTCCCCCACAAAGGGAAAAATATATTCAGTGCGCCTCATTTGTTTTAGTTATACTTTCTTATCCAAAAGTATTTTCCTATACTTAAACACCCTTCAATACCTATTTATTTTCCATCGTAATCCATTGTGAAGGACTTTTCCTACCCTACAGTGAATTTGAATTAGTGCCATATGCCGTTCTAAAAAGCTTGCTTCTATGAAGTATTCGCTACAATAATGGGCACCCTTTTCAATTTGTGTTGCTGCTCTACAGTAGAATTGGAGGCAAACGATATAAGTGTGATTGTGAACGTGTGTCCATGTATGTGTGTGTGTGCTTTATTGATCTATATCTGTGTCTTCGTGTATGATTAATATTTTACCTGTGTCAAAGATGAATTACTAAAGTCACCAATTTATTTTGTCCAAATGGCTCATCACAGTAAAAGGTAATGGAAATGTAGAAATATTTTAATAATCATATTCATAATTTTAGATCATGAATTCCAACTCTTTATATATAAAAGAACAGTAGAAAAATATAGGTACGAAGACATGTAAAATTTGCATTCACTGTTCATCTTCTGCAATAATAAATTGGATTTTATGGGAATTTTTCAAACATTCTTCGGTGTGTGTGTGTGTAAATTAATTTTCCCATTTGATTGTAAACAGGCAGCATTTTGTTATTCATTTGCTGCTACATTGTCTCAAATCACCCTGAGTTTTTCCTTCTTTCCTGAAAAAATTTAGCAGATGATCCGCCATAGTAAGAGAAGTTATATTAACCTCATTATGCTTGTAAACTATTTATGAATCTTGGAAAACATTTACTTAGGGTAGAGAGAATGTCTTTTGGGATTTCATCTTAATGAATTTATATATTGTTTTAATCCACATAATCCAAATGTTTCACAACTTCATGATTCAAAGCTTTTTAAACAACTCCTATGAGTGTTTTTTTTTCCTCAGGAAGAGTATAAATACCTTGCACTGCAGATATTAAATGTGCATTGCAGTTGAATAAATCTGTTTTATCTGTAGACTGTGTATACCTGTAAATACATTTCTAGTCAAGGACTAAATTAAAGTAATTTGGAGTGGGTTGGGAAAAAGAAGAGAATTATATAGACTTGCACAATACATGGGTGGTCCATTGAATTAATTTCTATGTTCTCTTCAAAACCCCAGGCTGTCCTCCCAATACTGATTCAGTGGCTAAGGAATTCGGTATTGCCTTACCTCAATATTGAATTATGTCCTCCTCTCCAAAAACACAGGGTGACTTTTCCTCATTAGGAGTAAGCAAAGCTGTCAATCCTGAAGAACTGTGACTTAAACAGGAAGATAATTTTTATTTTTATTATTTTTTTTATTTTTATTTTAGAGAGAGTGACAGAGAGAGCAGGGGAGAGGGGCAGAGGGAGAGAGAGAGAGAAAGATAAAGACAGAGAGAGAGAGAGAGAGAATCTCAAGCAGACTCCATTCTCAGCATGGAGCCCCACATGGGGATTGATTCCATGACCCTGGAACCGTGGCCTGAGCCAAAATCTAGAGTCTAACACTCAACCGACTGAGCCACTCAGGTGCCCTGATAATTGTCTTATTTATTTATTTATTTATTTATTTATTTATGTTAAAGTTTTATTTATTTTGAGAGAGAGAGAGAGCGCAGGTAGAGGAGGGGCAGAAAGAGAGAGAGAGAGAGAGAGAGAGAGAGAGAGAGAGAGAGAGAATCCCAACCAAGCTCCATGCTGTCAGCGTAGAGCTCAACGTGGGGCATACAAACAGTGAGATCATGACCTGAGCCGAAATCAAGAGTCTGACTGAGCTACTCAGGAACCCGATGTTATTTTTAAATGAAAAGATACTTCTCAATGCAACCCTGAAAGACAATTTTCGACTCCAAATGGGACTTTTGAGTTTACTGCTTGGTGACTTACCTATGGTGGCTACATCAGGTGGAGTGATCGCAGAAAGTAATCGTTATTTGCAGCAAATGAGGAGATCATGGGGAAATGTTTTCCAAAGCCATGGCTCCTGAGCAGGGAGGAGCAGGTCCTTTTGATTAGAGTTTAGGATGAGTATTTGGAAAGGGGAACTTTGTCATCACATATAAAGGTGGGCATAAGGCTATGTAGAACTTATTTAGAAAACATGCGTATAGGAGCTTCCTATGTTATGTTAATAACATAAAATAAAGCTTCTGTTCCTCCTAGAGGGAGACTTTCACATCATACTGAAGCAGAGGTGACTGTCAGAGACTTCTTCACTCAAATGTGCAGGCTTGGTGCCAGGGCTCAAGCTGATTTAGGCTGGTTTAGGCTGGTTTAGGCTGGCAAGCTCTTGGTCTGCCAGTAGGTAGTCTAGGGCTACTCTGTGGTCTAAGGCCCTTTGGATCAAACAATGTAGGACCTTGCTTGTTCATAAGCTAGAGCCATATCAGTTGACCTTCGGTCCAGGCTGGGGTACACACAGCTTGTGTATTTGTTAGTGGAACCTGAAAAGAAACAAGAGCTGATTAGGGAGAAGCAGTTGTCTGAAAAACGACCTTTACGTTTTCTGTATTTTTACCTTCATTAACTGCATCAAGCATGGTTTCAGTGCCTCAGCTCTAACAGTATCTTTGTTTATGTTTTATTGTTACTAATAAAATAGAAATTTGCTGGTACAAAGGAGCCATAGTGATATAGTCAATGGATTATTTTTCCAATGGCTAAAGAGCTGGTAAAGTGAGCTTTGTAAAAATATTAGGTAAAAGGTAAATTCCTGTATTGGCTGCTGTCTTATACTGTGAAGTTAAATGCTGACTTAAAATATGGAGACGTAGGGGCGCCTGGGTGGCTCGGTTGGTTAAGCGTTCGACTTCGGCTCAGGTCATGATCTCGTGGTCCATGAGTTCGAGCCCCGCATCGGGCTCTGTGCTGACAGCTCAGAGCCTGGAGCCTGTTTCGGATTCTGTGTCTCCCTCTCTCTCTGCCCCTCCCCTGTTCATGCTCTGTCTCTCTCTGTCTCAAAAATAAATAAACGTTAAAAAAATTTTTTTAAATAAATAAATAAAATAAAATATGGAGATGTAGAATGGTGTTTTCCCTCCTCTGTGTCTCTGACAGCTAGTAAGGTAAAATTAATATAAAATGCAGGTAGAATAACATAGAGATTTCAATTAACTGATGTGCAATATGGAAGGAGGATGATATGATTTAATATTTTTCTATCCCAATCTGCATGGAACATACTATATATATTTAAGACAAGAAAAGGGAAGGGGATAATCACCAAGAAGAAAATGTAACAAAAATCTTCAGTTTTGAGAGACCAAAAACATTAAGGCAGATAGTTCTTTATTATTTTTCCAAATTGTAGAATCCTTCAAAAACGTGCAAAAGTTTATTTAATGTCCTGTCTGTTGCATTCTTCTGAATTATCTCTGCTTTTGACTGTCTTTAAGCTTTTTTAGAAATATGAATATAAAACTGAGTAATAAAAATGATTCTAGTCCGAAATGCAAATCATGGCTAATGGTATACAATGGACAATTGCCCTGTGAATACTGACACATTTTGCATTAATTTGTAAATTTATTTTAATGCCAGTAATGACATGTGTGTGTGTGTGTGTGTGTGTTGAAATTGTCTTTGAACCAGTTGTAATATCTTCCTGGTTCCTTCATTAATTAGTAAATAAAATATTTGACATTTATCCAACTTATATAAAAATTATTTTACTTTACCTTTAACAAATATCATAGACCACATAGACATTGCAAAATAATCTTTATTATGAGAAAACCACAGAAGGATATGCTGAATGAGTTAGAAGAGTATAGAGATAAATTAAATAATATCAAAAAACAATAGTGATATAAACTGCATTAGAAGTATACAGATTTGAATCAATAACACTGAAGTCATAGTGACATGGAGAATACCTTAAGAAAATAATGATGCAGAACAGGAGGAAAACCTTAAATACAGTGAGTAAATGAGATATCTGGAGTGGAGAAATTTCTATAAAAGAGAGATATTGTTGAACTTTAGAACAGGATTAAATAAATAAGCCAACAATGTTTAAAGAATATAAATAATAAAAAGAAAGTTTTCTGGCCTCCAGAAACAGAAATCACATCTCTTGTATGGGGAAAAAAAATCAGAGACCTGAGTTTTCACTGAAAAAAAAAAAAAACAACAACAACAAAAACTTCAAGACAGTAGAAGAAAAGTTGAGAGATATAAAATATGAAGAAATTTACAAATTTCAGAAGAAAAGTATAACAGTTTCCCCAATGCAACTAGCGATTTGAGGACACCACACGGATAATAGAGGTGTCAGCCCAAAAGAAAGGAAGAAGATAACTAAACACACTAACTCACTGACAGACGACTGAATATACCAGCCAACACCTGAGTGGTATCAGTATCTGTGAAGAAGACAGCAGACCCACCAACGGGCCACATATACACGTGTGACTGGGAAACAGGCCGCATATGCACCCCAGGAAAGCTAAGGGGTACCCACAGGCAAGTGGGGGCGATCAATTTAACAGGAGCAGCTGATAGGGTGAGGGTGTTTGCATACTCCAGTCCCTGGATGTGGACAAAGGAAACTGGGGGACTGTAGCAAATCTGTCAGCTCAGTTCACTTTTCAGTGCTGAAAAGACAGAAAATAAAGTTCAACATGAGCAGGACAGGGGCCAGAAAGGTAAAAAACAACAACAACAACAAAAACAAAAAACAAACCAAAAAAAACCCTCTCAGATAAAAACGAAGGAGAGAAAGAAAAGAGGGGCTTTCATGGTGCACTGAGCTGTACTTTTGAGCATTGCTGAACCCGACAGAAGCAGCTCTGGGATCATGGAATTGAAAGTCTATCCACTTCCTCCCATCACACACTTTAAAATTTGGGAACATGGGGGCGCTGAGTAAGTAGTTCAGTGGGTTAAGCCTCCCACTTCAGCTCAAGTCACGATCTCTGGATCCGTGGGGCTCAGGCTCTGTGCTGACAGCTCAGAGCCTGGAGCTCACTTCAGATTCTGCCTCTCCCTCTCTCTCTGCCCCCCCCCCCCCCGCTCGCATTCTATCTCTCTCTCAAAAATAAACATTATTTTTTTTTTAATTTAGGAACGTGAATTCCCTGTAAAATAAACAACAGAAAAGGATGGCAGTTAAATCCCTTCAAGATTTTCTTTTGTTAGAAAAATATAATTAAAACAAAATCTCTGCCCAATCCTGAACCCTCATCAAAGGTAGAAGAGAATGAAAATAATCCCGTTATTGAATAAGCGTTAAGCAGGGATGTGAAGCGCATCTGGGCAATCCGCTAAGAGAAGGACGAGGCAGAAGGAAACCTCACCCTTTCGTATAACCAAACAGCTGCAACCCATTGCATACATGTCCTCAAGTGGGGCAGTAACTATCTCTACAGGAGGAGAACTTGAAAGCACATGTTGCCACGCATAAGTCCCCTTACATTTAGGGTAATCTGTGTTGACCATCAGCATTAGCTAATTGGTTTTATGCAAGAAAAAATATATAAAGCTTAAGATTCTAAGAATTTTTACATCACAGCATGCGTATCTGTGTGGGTAGGTGGGTATGTGTGCAGAAATACAACTTCAACACTTTGACCTAAAAACACAGCAATTTGTACACCTCTCTAGAGGAAGATGCCATCACTACGAAGAAAATAATGAAAGCAAGTGTCCTGAAATTTTCAGAATAGGACATATAATTGCTCTTGCAATCCACACTAGAAAAATTATTCCTAAATATAACTTGTTTACTTTGGAAACTGAACAGTGGTTGGGGAATGGAATGTAGGGAAAAATAGTTCGGAAACAGACAAGAGGCGTTAACAATTAAAATGTTGACAAGTGACGTTCTCAGTATCTTAACGACGTAGTGATTAACACTTCCAAAATTCATCACTGCAAATTGACATTTCTCATTACATGTTGGCTTCTGTGTGTGTGTATGTATTTCACGGAATATACTATAATGGTTATCCTATAGGCTACTCTCAAAATCTATTTAGTTTTATATCTGTATTTAGCCAACATTTAATACAATGTTTTAATTTACACAGCTAATTTGAAAATATCACTCCCCTCCAAATAAGAAAAAACCTACATAAAAAATATGGAAACTATGTTTAATCTTATTATCCAGATACAATCATTGTCACTACTCTGCTGTTTTCCCTTTTGGTCAAGTTTATATGCGGTGCGGGTTGAGAAATGGACTTATGCCAATTTGCGTTAGTAAACTTGTGATTATAAAATATCAATCACATCTCTAGGCAAAACATTCAAAATAATGTGAATTCCCCAGAGATTAAAATTTTGTTAAAATGTAATTAATCTTGAGGTCGTCAGGCTCAACCAGTTGCAAAAATTTTTAGATGTTTCCACATGACACCCCCACCTAAGTTGAAATAGAGAAACACCTGACTTTATTAGGATAAACCCTGCATTATGAAAGGTTTCAAATTGAGACAAGTATTCAGTCTTACATCTCTCACAAACATGCCACATTCCTGAGTGTATTTCCTTCTCTTTGTTTACATGTATAGACTAGGAGGTTCCCAGTGGAGCCTCAGTCAAATTTTTTTGAAGATCTCCCTCCTGAGACTTACCACATGTTGATTGATTGATTGATGATTGATTGATTGATTATAATGCATAAGCACGGTTTTTTTTAAAGAAAAATTGTGGCTATTATCCAAATTACAGTAGGAATGATTACACATATTTTAACAAGGGTAGTAGATATCATGAAGTGTTTAATTTGATATCTGTAGAAAGTCGCTTTTTTCTAGAAATTCTACTTCCTTGTTATTTACTATTTATATTGGAGAATACAGGGTGATGTGTCCATTGAACTTGCTTCATGTGATATAATCGAGTTATGATTTTGTATGGCTCTGTGGTTTACTGCTTACATCTCACCGGAGGTAATAAATGGTCTCAAAACACGTTTACCAAAGCCACCTGTTAGTGAGCAAATAGTGTGGCTATTGGTCCCTCGTAAATCTGTTAGGGGTAAAAAAGAAAAATAAAGCAAAAAAATAAAAATAAAAATAAAAAAAGCAGTGCTTTGTTGCACTGAATTCCTGACAGGTGAACAAATCCCATCATTAACTGACGGCTCAAAAAAGTATCATGTCAACATGTCAGTTGACATTTTCACAGCAAAGGGGAAAAAAAAGATAACATACACACACACTCTTCATCTGGGCTTGCTTTCTGATATCTGACATCATGATCATGTTATTATGCTTTAAATTAAATGATATACACACATTTATTATGCTTTAAAGGAATATATTCAAAGTGTATTCCAGCTAAAGGAAGTAAGTCTCATTGAAATTTGACAAGGTTCCAATCTGTTCTATCATCTCCTTTTTTCACTTTACGTTATGTGTTGAACATTTTCTTGTGTCATTAGGTTGTCTGTGACAACCTGATGTTTTATAACGTCGCTACTGCTACTCCCATTACTACCTCTACTACCTGTGACAGTGAGTACTCACTCTTCTGTGTCATTTCAGGACAAAGAGACTGAGGTTTAGGGGGATATACAATGTGTCAAGTTAACGTATTTAATAAGTAATGAAGCTCAAGGTTTCAGTTCTTGGGAGAACTCTCAGTCATAATCACTAACCATGTCTCACCATTAACTCCTAAAATTCTACCAGAAAGGTAGACCATAATTTATTTGAATGAATGTTTAGATAGACTTTCAAATTAAGCTTTTGTAAATAACAATAGAATATATAATTACATAATTATATATTATACTATAATTATATAGTATACATCATATACATAGTGCATAGTCTTTCTTTTCCTTTTTTTTTTTTAAATGAAAACAAGTTAATGTAGATTTATATTCCAGGATGGTCAGCTCTATCTCTACTATAATTTTTAGATATTTTCCCTCGAATGTGGTTTCCTTTAAATCAATAAATGCTTATCTCATGCTGAATGCTATTTTTGATGAAATATGCGCAAATGGCTTATTTTACATAATTGTGAAAATAACATTGATTTCAGACGAAGCACTTTCAATGAGATAAGCATGTTACTGTAAAAACAGGAAACGTGGAGTCAAAATACTTCACAAAGTAAATGCAAGAAAAGAGCTGCAAATTAAACAAGTAGAAAACTCATACCCTTTTCACACATGTTGGATTTTTGAGCCCACACTAGTTGTATTTTTATATTGTAACAAAACACACCTTTGACGTTGTTTCTTGATGTGTTAAAAACGAATTTATTATTAGGAATACGTTTTAAGCAATGGCTTTATTGTGTCTGAACCCTCATTATTCAAAAGGCGAAATGGTATAAAAATGTGCAAAGGTACAGATGGCTTAATTAGAAATAAATATGTATGACTGTAAGTTTATAGATTTTAGTAATAATTTGTTTATCTGCACACACATACACACACACACACACTGCCAGAAATCATTTGTAATCTCTAGACTTACCTCTTGAATATTTTTCATTCACATATTCATTCATTTTGCACATATTTCTATTTCTTGCCTCCATCTTATTGTTTTTCTGCTCCAATTCTTATCTCTCCACTTTATGCACATATTTTTTTTTAATTTGTATATGAATTTTTGACGTTTCTTTGAATTCTTTCAGGACAGATGGGGTATATAAATCAATGTTTAACCCTGATGGGGGTATCGTCAATCACTGTCTCCGTTCTCAATGTCTCCAGAATAATTCTGTTGCATCAATTACAGGTGCAGATGGAGGTATGATTACCCATCACCATTCTATTAGGTTTTCAGGATACAACTTCTTCTTACTTGATAACAAAGGGACCCTGGGGTATTGCGTGAGGAAGCATGTATTCCAATGGTGAGGAAAATGGTAGGACAAGAGGCATCATTAACACTATGTATTCGGATAATGAGCTGCTGACGCTTAGAAAGAAAACAATAATGGTAGGCGCAGCTAGCCAAGTCCTTGGATTTTGCCAATGTCCTTTTCTTCTGGGAGTAAGATTTGGGAGATTTATGGGTGCTGACTCAACCATCACTTTACTCCTGGGCTATCAAATGCCAGACCCTATGTGATCATTTACCATCCTTTCTTCTTGTGACAATATCTTGCTTCTCCCAATATTTAAACCCTAGAAGTTAGCAAGAAGAAATATGTATACTTAAATTTCTACAGAAGTAAATAATGGGGGGGGGGATATATAAGTCACTATAGCAATGCAGTTTGAATGTACTGTATTTTCACAAACCTGTCATTTGTCACCATAAAACAATCATCTTCTAATCCCATCTCACATTAATTTCTCATTGAAACCTCAATATTGGGGGTTGTAAGGGACATATGGATATTTTGTTTGGAGACTTGGAAATTGAGGCATTATTTTATGAATTAAAATTATTTTTTTTTCTTTTTCATGTAGTCTATGAGCTCTGTAAACCTTAGAAAGTTGCCATCTGCCTATGCCTTGCCCAAACACAGTCCTATTTACTTTTTGATAAACAAAACAAATCATAATATTCCACAAATCCTTTAATCATTATTTCCTCTGGGACCTATATAAAGGGTGGATGAATACTTGTGTCTTAAGAGATGTAAACACTAAACAGATAGCATTTTATAAGCTCAGTGGCATTGACTTGAGGATCACAGCAAACCAAAACCTGAAAGAACCTGAAATTTATAGTTAAAAAAACACCTTTGCAAAACAAAAAATACCTTTGCAAATTGTATTATTTGTTCACATGGTATGTCATTGGTCACATTATCACCACTTTACCTATCAAATAGGAAGGCAAAGTCACCGGCTCGAAGCCTACCAACAAACATTTGCGTATGAAAACTTTCCGGGATTTGCTATGTGCAAACAACAGATTTCAGCGGACTTCCCACTGAACTGCCTGGTGGAGACCTTGGGTCAGATGTCAGCCCCAAACAGAAAGCGTGCTGTAATAACATGATGACACAGACCTTTAGTTAATGTTGGATGCCAGTCTCCTCCTGTCCCCAGGTTCCCATATAGATCTCTGTGGAGGCAAAGCTCTCAGTTATATTCATGTTAATGAGAAATCGGAGATGACACAGACACTGGATTGATTGTGCCTTTACTTCTCTCTATCACAACTGCAAAAGCAAACTCTATCATTAAACAGAGAAGTTATGAGCTAGCAATGAAAGTAATGAAAAAATAATCAGCTTATAGTTTTACCTAAGACATTATAAAATATATTAAACAGGTACCACCCTTGTTTTTCAAGATTATTAAATTTAAAATGTAAAAACACAACAGAGTTTTAGTTCTTGATATGAAAAATATTAAAATCTCTCTGCCCCAACCCATTTATGGGACATTACACTTCGCAATTTTTTTTTTGTCAGAATGTTACAACAGGACAATACTCTAGCTCCCTATAATAACAATTACACAGAACCTGGTTTTGGCATTATGGTCTTTGTTTAACGTAAAGAACCTTGTGACGATTTTCTCTATGCACATCGTGACACGGTATTGTGAAGCCACTGTCAATTTTGTTGTTTCAGGTCCCTGTATGAAAATTTCACTCAGGCTTTATTACTCTATGAAAATGCTGCCTTTCCTTAATGGTTTGGTGAGCATCCTTTTATAGGATAATGAGACTCAGGAAACTCAGCCTGTTTATCTACATGCCCGTCACTGTCACGGAACCTAGCACAAAGATCTCTGCTCATTTCCAGTTACTCCTCTTGGGCTGGGTTCTCTGGAAGAATCATTTCCTCCTCCCCCCATAGCTTTTTTAATAATCGTTGGAATTTTGCCTCAATTTCTGTATGAATTTAGTATAATCATACCTTCTATTACATGCTTCCTCGAACAATTTGATGGTATGCTCCCTCTTTGCTGGTATTATCTCAAACCACAAAACACTGGTCTGCTACAACTATTGTTATTTATGTATTTATACTATATACATTTTAGAGGAAATTGGTGGTAGCAAAGCTAAATAATCTGTCCAGGAGTGCATGGCAAATGTTGCTTAGGTCTCCGGTTGGATTCAAAAGCTGTGACCCTAGACCTAGTGCTCAAGCTCTATGGGAAGTCAGAAAAATAGGATGGGCTCTAACGTAAAGGAGAGACCTGTTCATTTTCTCCCTCCTTCTGCCTCCTTCCTTTTCTTTTTGTCTCTCTTTTTTACCTTTTTTTATGCTTTCACGTTTTCCTCCTTTCTTTCAAGAAATTTCATTGAGCCAACCTTTGTATTATGCTTCACCATTGTTTTCTGTGCTGGGAAGGGAGAAGACAACAGAGAATGAGCTAAGAGACTGTGTTTCCACGAAAGAGGAAGGCCTAGCTCGTCCTATTCATCCTCATCTTCAAATAGGAAAATTAAAACTTAACACACATCCTCTCTTAAATTCCTTTAATTTTGTATTTCTAAATTATTACAAACAGCATTTCTGTTTTGCTATTGCGCGCATGTTGGTATTTATGAAGTGGGTTTAGAAGATGCAGGTGAAGAAATCAAAGATCTAACCTTGCAGTGAAAACATTTCCCATATGGACATGTCTAACTTACAACACAGCAGCCAGTGAATTACATGGTTGCTAGAATTTTTTTTGTTGTTGTCACAAGAACCTTCCCGTTCTTATCTTTTTACCGCAAACCTAAACTGTAAAATGTTCAAGTCCCACGAAGGCTTATTAAGTAACAGAACTGCTATCAGTTTAACATTCAATGTGTGACCTATTCTGCAAAATTCTGAAAAATGTGGATAAAGAAGAACCTTGCCTCTAGTTGAAGTTTACAATAATATTATGATTATTATGCATAAGCTCTTGGTTGCTGCTTTCTCTCCATCTCATTTTCTTTGTTTCTTTGTTTCTTTCTTTGTTTCTTTCTTTCTTTTTCTTTCTTTCTTTCTCTTCTTTCTTTCTCTCTTTCTCTTCTTTCTTTCTTTCTTTCTTTCTTTCTTTCTTTCTTTCTTCCTTTCTTCCTTTCTTCCTTTCTTCCTTTCTTCCTTTCTCTTTCTTTCTTTCCAAAAGCATTATTTTTGAAGTTGTTGCTTCAGAATTTCATTCAGCCACTGAAAGCTCATCTGATCACATTCCTTCTTAATAGTGATAATGTGTCTTCCTGGATATTAACAAGAATATTCCATTTAGTTTCACTTCACCATTTAAAAATTAGTGGCCTGCTGCACACCCCTAATCTCTTCATTCAGAACTGACACAAGGTCGTTTATTTTTTGGCTCTCTCCAGCCTTTGGTGCGCTAGTCTATATTTTTAACATAGGATTTTTACCCCATTGAAACTGTAAATAACTGACTAAAATGAAATCCAAACGCATTTATGTTTTTACCACATATGATAAAAACTCTGATTATCTATTTATCTGTGTATCACTAAAGTTGTATATTTTATTGAACTCTGTGTAAGGATGATGTTATCTACAGTAATAACAGATACTGAGCTTTTATAATTTATTACAATGTTTGAAGTGCTTCATGTTATTAATGCTCGTGTGAAGCCTGAGGTGTAGGCATTACACCTGCTATGTACATTTTGCTGATTAGAATTGAGTCAGAAAGAGATTAAATAGAGGGCAAGACCCCAGGGTGGGTAAGTTGGAGATCTGGTTCTAACAGACTCTGCCCCACTGCTACACGATGCGGGATTCTAATGTACTCGGTTATCTGACTCCAAGACCTGTGCCTACTTTATACGGTATGTTGCCACACGAAGTGAAATCAGCCACTAGCTTAAACGAACTTTTGAAAACTCCCCGTTGCAACTGGTTCAGAGACAGGAAAGAACACCGCTATTCTCATTTCACACATAGAAATGTGGAGTGCTCGGTTGCTTCCAGATCTCAGATACATAGGATGGTATGTAAACAAGACTGTAGCTAGACTTGCTTAGTTGGATCTTCCTTTGTGGTTCTGTAAGACTTTTCCATTGAATCTTTCTTCCTTTTTTTAATGTTAATGTTTTTGTTTTTTTTTTTTTAACTCAGGAAAGTCTTGACGAGATTAAAATAGATATATGGCTCTACAGAGGAAGTTTCTGTAGTAACGGAAAATACATAAAAGAGAGAAGCACCAAAATGTAACATTCAATTCACACTGGAAGATGTATTTATTCTATTTATAAACCTAATACCATGTTGGGTTCACCATTAATTCCCATCTTTAACATTCTCCAGTTCATTTGTCTTAAAAGCCCACATACTGTTGGTTCTTGAAAGATAATTGAAGACATTTGCATTTTCTATCACGAAAGGGAAATAGGGACAACTGGAAGAAACAATGTTGAGACCTGCGTTTACAGCCTCATGTGCCTCTCTTAGCGCCCCTGCTGAGCCAGCCTCTCCACCCCCACATCAACCTCCAAGGAGTCTACCTTCCACTCTGTCCTGGAGCTCTCAGCCTACGAGGACATTTATGCTCATTTACCACAGTTCTGACCAGATATGCAAGACTTTCTTCTCTGCAGAACTCTTACGTAGCCCAGTTTGACCCAACCTAACACTCCTTTCTTTCCTTGAACAAATCCCTCTAATTTCTGGAACTTAGAGTCTGTCATGAGTACAATTCCGATAATGATCTCCATCTGTTTTATAAATTCCCCTTTAACTTGTGCTTTAATTGAAACCTAGTTATGTCCTAAGAACAACAGTTCCCTTTTCTTGAAGTCTTAGTTGTGTGTGTGTGTGTGTGCGCGCGCACCTGAATATATATGTGTGTGTGTGTGTGTGTGTGTGTGTGTGTGTGTGTGTGTGTGTTTCCCTCTCCATGTGGTTGGAGATGGTATAGGTAAATTCCTTACAATGAACTGCTGCTTCTTAGATATGGTTCATCTTCAAAAACCCCACTCTCTTTAAAGCTATATTTCAGACTATAGGCATACTCTCATTGTTGCACAAATTAACAGTCTTTCCAAGGAATTCTTTCATTTCATAAATATTTGCTCTCTTGATTTAATGTTTTTCTCTTTATTTCTCCTAAACACTTGGATTACAATTAGACATTCCTACATCACTGGTCCAACATATATTTCTGTATACCTAATACTCTCCTCAAAGTTTATTCTCATGATCTTCTACATCTCATTTAATGACCTTATCATTTACCTAGCTAGGTCAAAATCTGGGCGCCTTCCCTGATGCTTCCTGTCCTTACACTTCATCACTTGCTCATCAGAAAGTCCTGCAACAGGTAGACATGTAGATGTTTGTAGCTCATTTTAAGCAGTGTATACTTTATTCTGAATATGATCATAGGCCACTGGAAATTTGTAAATGGGAGACAGGATTTGACTTGAACATGCCTCTGTTGTTAATCCATAAAGAACCGACACTAGTGGAAGAAGGAAGAATTCAGGGAGGTTATTTCTATATCAAAGTGAAATAAAATATTGGTACAGACTTGGGTGATTTCAGTAGAGTAGATGAGAACATCTTCCAGATGTTTATTCCAATCTGGCCACCTGGATTTTCATGCTGATCCTAAAACACAAGGAGCCCATTCTTGCCTTAGGGTTTTTTTCTTCATTGTTCTCTTGTATTTGAGATATTCCCTAGTTCTTTTGCAGAGCATCAATGCACTGCATTACAGTCTGTTTAAATATCACCTCAGAGAAAACATCTTAATACACCTTTAAATTCTCCCCATCTATCACAGTCTACTTCACAGCCTAACTTTATTTTATGGTACATATGTAATATAAACATACAAAGTAATCAATCATACACATGTGTATATACACACCATTATACATTATGAATGTTATTATGTAATGTATTTATTTATTTCACACCATTTACAATCAAATGACTGAAAAACTCCGGGTTTTTGATTATCTTTTCAACCACGAATTCTTAGCACCAAAAACAATAAAAAAAAACACGTGATATTTCAAACACCAATTGATTAAATAAATGGAAGTTTTGTCAAGCTTAGAGCTTAGAGAAAAGGGTAGAATATATTCAAGTGGATGTAATTTATAACAACTTCTCTACTTTTATAGGTAAAAAAGCTTAGACTTGGAGAAAATAAGCAAAATATTTAAGACTATCACCAAATTATTCCATAGGCAGGCCTAAAAGAAATCTTCAACTCTAAATCTATACTATTTCATACAATTCATTCAACAGAAAAATATACATATTTAAATAAAAAGACAAGTGACTGTGAAATGAGATGTATCTGTCTCAAAACTCCATAACCATGGGGCGCCTGGGTGGCTTGGTCGGTTGGGCGTCCGACTTCGGCTCAGGTCATGATCTCACAGTCTGTGAGTTCGAGCCCCGCGTCGAGCTCTGTGCTGACGGCTCAGAGCCTGGAGCCTGTTTCAGATTCTGTGTCTCCCTCTCTCTCTGACCCTCCCCTGTTCATGCTCTGTCTCTCTGTGTCTCAAAAATAAATAAATGTTAAAAAAATAAAAAAAAACTCCATAACCATCTTTTTTCAAACTATGAGATCTGAGGAAGATCATTTAAACATTTTGAGTTTTAGTTCTTCAATCTATTAAATGACAGTCATACCATTACCCTTGCAAATTTGTGGCAAGATTTATAACTTTCTATGGGAAGTAGCTAATCATTGACACCTGTCACTACAAACTTAAATAAGTGGTAGTTTTATGGTGGTGCTGGTGGGGCTGATGGTGTTGCTCTTGGTTATCACTGCTACTTTGAGCCCAATTTGAAATGGTCAAATATTTTATATACAGTAGCCCTCACCCCCTTATCCACATTTCACCTTCCTTGGTTACCCATAGTCATCTGTAGCCCAGAAGCAGATGATCCTGTTTCTGATGTATCCTCAGAAGGCCAGTAGTAGCCTGACATGGCATCACAATGTCTATGTCATTCACCTCCCTTAATCACATTATGTAAGCATTTTGTCACCTTGAGTCATCACAAATAGAAGAAAGGTGAATAATAAGATATTTTGCAAGAGGAAGAGGGATATCACGTTCACATAGCTTTTATTACAGTGTATTATTATTATCCCATTTTACTATTAGTTATTGTTGTTATTTTCTTACTGTGAATACTTTATGAATTAAACTTTATCATAGGCATATATGTATAGGAAAAAGCATAGCATATGTAGGGTTCACTACTGTGCATGATTTTCAGGCATCCACTAGGGGTCTTAGAACATATCCCTTGTGAATGAGTGGTGGTGGGGGGACTGTGATTAGTTCTCTAATACTGGACCATGTTTCTCAGTGTGGCTGTCTTATAAAATTGTGCCAGAAATGAATTATATATTACTCCTAGAAAAAGCATTCATTTTATCAATAAAATGTGTTTCTATATATCAGAAAACTTGTGTATTTGTTTCTAAGTCAAATGCTCCTTCTTCAGGAAATTAATCAAAACATATTCATCTATTTTCACTTGAATTTTATACTATGGATTTATTCAATTCTTTATTATATACTGTATTATTATCTAATTCTGACTTTTCCACTAACAAATAGATTTCTTAAGAGTGTATATATATATATATATATATATATATATTCACAATTTTGGATGTGGAATTTATTTAAATTAATCCCAGATTATTTCTCCTGGAAGTGTTTTCTGCACAATATATTCAGGGCATTTATTTTAGCCTTTGAAGTACAGAGCTCTCCCCACATGACTCCAGCTGTCAAAAAGCAAGCATCTCATTGTGTGTGGGAGTGTTGTCTGACAGTCTAATGGATAAATGACATATTTAAACAATTTTATTATATTAAAGATTTTTGACTAAAGTGTTTTAGGGTTACTTTATTCCCCATAGTAAATGACATATTTTAGAAACTTGGAGCTGATGTTCCTTGGTTAACCTGTCAATTTTAGTTCCAGAATCTACAGCGTTTAGAAGTCAATGCCACAAGCATAGCTCTTTAAATATTTTGTACATTTTTCCTTGCATGAATAACTTCCAGGATTTGATCATGCACTTGTGCCTAACTTAAATATATTGATTATTGATATTAGATTTCTCATTAAAGATAACCTTAAGAGTAAGTCAGGTTAAATATAGCATATAATTGACATTCCTCATTAGAAACTCTTATTTCTTTTGATTCTCTGGAATGACCTAGCTTTCGTCTCCTTCAAACCTTGCAACTAACTCTTCTTCTGACTGGCTTTCTCTTCCTGTTCCTTAGGATTCAAAGTTCTTTTTTATGTTCTTTAGTATCTGCATTCCCTCCTGCCCTCAGAAATTATATCTGGGCTTGAATGTTAAACAGTCATCTCTCCGTGGATTAAAAATTGTAAAGTAATTGCAAGACTAGGTTTTTCTTCCATCTCAGAATATTTTACAATGTTCCATACATGAATAACACTTGTTCAGGAGAGAGGAAGTCCAATGAACACTTCCTGTAGCAAATGCAACTACCATCGCAACGTAAGAAACCTGACCTTAATCATTTCAGTCCACTGGTGCTCCAGCACTGGTGGTAAATTTGGGGAGCAGATGCTTCTTGTTATCTGTTATCAATGTGTGTATATTCCTTCACTCTCTCTTACAAGGACACACACATATGCATGTATATGTGTATATATACATATATTCTAATGCATGTATTCACTATCAAATACAAATTTATACTCATACTAGATTTCATCAAATTTAGGATGCCACCGATTTTAAGCTGTGCCACTGCACTGTTTTATTTATTATTATAAATATCAATATATAATATTAATAAATAATATTATTGATTATTATTGCATCATATCATTTATTACTATAAATTATAATATTAATTCATAATATGAATGCATAATAATATAAATATACTAGGTTATGCTATATGGTATAAATACATACTATATATACATTATATATAAATACTATACTGTGTATGTTAATGTACATAAATAGTACATATATAAACACTGTGTGTCTGTATCTGTCTATGTATCTATCTATCTATCTATCTATCCTCTTTCCACAATTGGGTATTCTACAAGCACTGGAGATTTTTCTGGCTAGAGTTTTGTTGTCGTTTTTGTTGTTGTTGTTTTGTTTTGTTTTTTAATGGGAGAGTGGGGACATGGGATAATGGAATCAGCTAATAGATAAAAGACCTGTGTAGCAGGTCAAAGTATATACTATATCATAGAAGGATTAGATTCTATGCAGTACATTGTGGGGAGGAAGGAGTGAGAAGCTGATATATTTCAGCAAGATACCAGAAATATTAAAGAATAGTATAAAGATGTCCTATTGGGTCCTGAAAGCCATAAAAAAGTGCCTCATATTAAGGACAAGAGCTGGGTACTCTATCACTATAACCTGGTCTGGATGACGTAGTTAGAGGTGGCAGAGATATAAGTTCTAAGTCACTCCGTATAACTTTTCATTTTTCTCCTATTATTTTGCGCAGTAAATAGATCTCCTCCCCTGTTGGACATCTTAGACCTACGGAAATTAGGTAGGGTAATGCTTTCATGGATTTAAGGAATAGAAGAACTACAAGAGAGTAAGATATTAAAGTCAGAAAGAGGAAATATGTAAAGACAGATCTTGAGCCTTGAAACAATTACTCAGGTAAAGATCAAACTTGACTTTGGATGCATATTATATTCATTTTCTACTGCTGAAGTAACCAATTCTCACAAATTTAGTGGCTTAACACAACACAAATTAATTCTTTTAGTCTTGATGGTCAGAAACGACAGGTAAATCCAGGTGGATTCAACTAGTTTCTCTGCTCAGGAGCTCTCAAAATTGAAATCAAGAAATTGTCTCACCTAGAGTTTACCTAGCAGCTCTGAAGAAGAATCTACTTTCAAGAAAATTCGGGGTGTTGGCAGAATTGAGTTCCAAGTGCCTCAAGACTGAAGTGCTGTTCCTTCGCTGGCTGGCCACCGGGAATTATTTGCAGCCATCTGCATTCCCTGGTGCGTGGACTCTTCCATGGTCCTAGTCAACTCTTTCTTGCCTCATCACTGCAGGTCGAAGTTCTCTGCTTTTAAGGATCATGAGATCAGACAGCCCACCTGGATAATCCAGGGGAATTACCCTTATCTTTTAAGATTCATAAACCTAATTACATCAGCAAAGTACGCCCTACATATTTGGAAGGACCATTCTGGCTACCATGTGCAAATCCATCATGCCAAAATTTTAGAACCAGAATTTAGAACCAGAGAAATACTAGTCTACTCTAAAGTTAGCACAGTGAATTTGAATGTTTTATTTCCTCTCATAACTCTGTAATTTGAGTCCTCTCCTCATTCCCTAACTGCTAATGTAACTGAAATTATAATTTTCTGTTTTCTGCACTTCATTATCCGTTCAGGAAGGCTAGAGCTAGCATCTCATAGAATATGAATCATGTTTGCATATATGCCTGAGGGGAAACCATGCACTCAATCCACACTCTATTTACATAACTATTAGAGTTCTGCACTTTGGGGATGCTTGTCATTAAACAACACTAGTGCATACATAGAATAAATCAGCACCTTGGTTTGCATTTTTGTTTGGTAAGTTCTTACACACATAAGAGCTAAATATATATATATATTATATAATATATTAATATATAATTATATAATTATATACATATAATTATATAAAATTATATAAAATTATATAAAATTATATAATTATATATATATTTAATATATATATTTAATTATATATTTAATTATATATATTTAATTATATATTTAATTATATATTTAATTATATATTTAATTATAAACAATATAAAATATATATTAATATATAATATATATATAATATAATATAATATAATTATATATAATATATATATATAATATAATATATAATATTATATATATAATATAATTATATATATAATTATATATATAATTATATATATAATAATAATATATATATATAATTATATATATAATTCAATATTTGCTGTACGGGGGCACCTGGGTGGCTCAGTTGGTTAAGCGTCCTACTCTTGGTATTGGCTCAGCTCATGATCTCATGGTTCAGGAAGATGGAACCTTGAGTCAGGCTCTTCACTGACAGCGCAGAACCTACTTGGGATTCTCTCTTTCTCTCTCTGCCCCTCCCCCTTTCAGACACAAGCTCTCTCTCACCCTTTCTCTCTCAAAATAAATAAATGAACATAAATAAGCAAATTAATTACTTGATTAATTAATTAATTTGGTAAATGTTTATTCATTTCTGAACAAATATTATATATAGAGCGTGGTGATTATCTCAAGAGAGGATTTGTGCCAGGCTACATAAGGGTTGTTTGGGGTACTGCAAATGCTCTATTTCTTCATGTGGACAGAGGTTACATAAAGGCGCTTAGCCCACCTTTGGAAATTGTTACTGTGTACTTATTTGTGTGAACAACTGTGCACACGATTTGTTACTGTATGTGTGTTTATGTCTGCCTGTCTACATTCGTGCTGTAGTTTCAAGTTAAATGTACAGATTTGGGGTTTGTCAGAACCAAGTAAGTTTTCAATTCCCAACCACTTATACCTTATTATAACATTGGACAAGTCACTTGAACCTCTCGAGCTTGTTTTCTCATGTGTGAAATCAGGGCTATGTTACTGAACTAGAAGATCTGGGAATAGCAAAATTACTCAAGTCTTTACATCTTTTTATGTGCCAGCCCTTGAGCATTATGTGTGGAATCCCATCTAATTCTCATAATGCCGTGAGGAAAGAGCTGATACAGCCTCTACTTTGGGCATGAACACATGCAGGCTTACAAGTAATTAATTACCTTGCTTAAAAGTCCTACAGTTAGTGAGTGAAAAAGCCACGATTTTTTTTTTCTTAAACTGTTTACCACACGCCTAAATCTAGTATTAAAGGGCACCATGCTTTTGTATTACCAGAGCCATCAGGAAACTTCAGGTAGCCAGTGATACAATAACAGCTCAAATTGGCACAGGCAAATGGTGGGGATTTTAAATCCTGTCAAGAAATTCGCAAAATAAAAGAGTGCGTATCTAGGAACTGGCAAGACCTGGAATAAAACAATACCCGCTCATACGCATCTCACTGCTTGCTGGTAATCCAGAGAATTCTCAGCACATTGGTTTGGGTGCTAGACCCTCCCCTGTGGCCACTGTGCTGTAATAGGATGACTAGTGGTCCCTGGTGAAACAACATGACTGGAGACAAGGGAGAAACAGCTCCTTCAAACTTGCATGTTCTCTGAGTTGCACTTGTATATGAAGGATGCTTTCTGGGAAGACAAATCATACTTGCCCACAGAAAGCACTAGCATGGAAATAGTCAAGAAGTGTCAGCTGTTATAATCATTTGTGTCATGTTCAGAGGAAGATATTCTCATCTTCATTTTCTGAGCCTTTTTCATCTTTTAAACGTAAAAATATCTATTTTCTTCCATTGTATTCTTTTCGGCATTTCTCTGCAAATGCAGTAGATACTATTTTTACTTCTAGAGTTCCCAGAATTTAAGGGACTTTTAGACATTTTCTTTGTGGCCAAATGTCTTCAACTGAACACTAGAGAGAGGATAGAGAGGGGAAATTATACTTCTTAGGAGGTAAAATTGTGATTCTCCCCCCCGCCCCGCCCAGGCTCCATTTTACCCAAAATGAGAGGGAAAGTAACACTCATCAGGTAGTAAGTACACTAAATAGGGCTCATCCCTGATAACATTTTTGCAGAAGACCTATGGCTCCCTCACTCTCTTTGTCATCAGTGTGTTTTAAACGGCTGGCAGTAGGGTTAAATCGGGATTGGAAGTTAGATTGATCCTATAATTGCTTTTATATAGGCTTCCTCAGCGTGTCTCTGCTTGAATATGAATCTCAAATTCAAAATCCAAAGACAAATAATCTTTTGCTTATTCATTATCAGAGATTAAGCATGTGGGTTTAGAAAATCTACAGCTGTCTCTAATGTCTTAGTGGCCTAAGGAAATTAATGACTTCCCAAATAAGTCAGAACAGTAGGGGGATATGTTAAAATAATAGTTCTCATCCTTTGCTGAGCAGTAGAAATACATTGGTCTCTCTTAGTAATATAATGCCAGTCTTCATCAGAGACCAATTAAAACATGATCCCTGAGTACATGCCCTGCAAATAGCATTTTCTAAAATGTTCCTTAAGTGGTTGAAAATTTCCCAAAACATTGCCTAACTCTTAAGAGACATGAGGTATCTAGTTATAAACCACTGCATTAATGCGAGGAAGGATTGAACTTAATAAATACTACCTTTTATTCCTGTTTACTTTAACATACTTTGGAAATATTTTTATTTTATAGCATTTGAATTTTTAAGCAGAAAAGAGAAATGGTTTGGATTTCCCTCCCTTTCAGTTCATAACACTAATGAATCTAAGCACAAATGCTGAGTCAAATCTTTGTCTTTTTTTTCATATGTCTCCGCTGAGTAGGGAGAAAATATATACCAGTTAGGGAAAGGGAAAAAAAAAAATCTCGAAATGCTGAACTTGCTTTTGCTAAAAGTAGAACCAATTACTTTCCTGGCTTTTCTACACACATAAAAGGTATCTATCTGATGCTCAAGCAAGTTTCAAATTACAAGCACGAGCTGGTCTTAACATGTAATTCTTAATCACCTGTAGCGGTGTCATTTCTAGGTCACAAACATGCTTTGTCAGCGATTACTTATTTTTCCAAAGAGCTGAGACTATCATTTACAATATGCCTAGATATTTGTTCATCAAACTCATAATGCTTTTGTAACGATACAAACATAAATAAATACCGGTCTGTTCATCTCAGATGCATCTCATTTTTTCCCAAGGAGCCACAATAGCTGGATCCTTCCTTCTCCATACTCAGTTGGCAACACAGTTTCATTTTCTTAACACTTTTTCCTCTGTTTTTGCTTTGTTCCTCATTTTCTCCATATCTATATTTGTATATCTAAATGTATACACATGTGTATGTGCATATATATGTGTGTGTATGTATATATATTCATATATAGTCATATGTAGTCATATATATATATATACATACATACATATATAGTTGTATGTATATATATATATATATATATACATATATATATATATATTTATGTAGTCCTCCATGAAATAGAGGTCAAGTATTTCACCATTAACCTTATTTTTATTCATTTAAATGGGATTACACCCAGAGTTATTTTTTTAATTAAATGATGTATAATATGTATATATTTTAAGAGCAAGAAAGTTAAATAAGATTCCAATATTACAATATGTAGGTGCTATTGTTGTTATGTATTACATATATGCATATGGTGATGTTAAATACGCAGGCCTTTCTCAGTAAATTACTACATAATTAACAAATAATAAAAGAAATAAAGACAGTTGGGTTTATAAATCAGTATTTCTGGATTTTCTGGTGTATATAGAACCAGGTGCCAGAAAACAATACATAGTTCTATTTGTGCTCAGGCTTTCTTTCTTTTTTTTTTCTTTTTTTTTTTTAACGTTTATTTATTTTTGAGACAGAGAGAAACAGGGCATGAACGGGTGAGGGTCACAGAGAGAGGAAGACACAGAATCTGAAACAGGCTCCAGGCTCTGAGCTGTCAGCACAGAGCCGGACGCGGGGCTCGAACTCACGGACCGCGAGATCATGACCTGAGCCGAAGTCGGCCACTTAACCGAATGAGCCACCCAGGCACCCCTGTGCTCAGGCTTTCTAAAAGCAACTTCTGGCACAAATAAAATAATTCATTTAAGTTGCCTACTTTAAATACCCATGTGACATATAAACATTCAAATCTTTCCATGAATTCAGCATAACAAATATTTGATCAAAATATAATAAAAATGTGGATTCTAGAGCTAAACGTTTCTTGTTATTTTATTTCACTTGGTAATAAGACCAACAGTAAGACTTCTGTCAGATAAAGTTATAAAACTTTATTGAAAGATATTATAATAGATATAACATATATATAGATATATGTAGATCTATATATGTATATATAGATAATAATTGTATATTATATCTATAAAATATGTCTATATAGATTATCTATAATATATCTATATATTATATCTATGTGGATATATATTATAGGTATAGATATACCTATTATATAGGTATATCTGAAAGAAAGAATAATTGAAACTGGAATTTCTCTAAATCTAAATACAGTTAATGCAGTGTGCAGGTTTCAAAGCATACTAATTAATGGAGCTTATTAAGAAAATTTTCGGGGCACTGGGGTGGCTCAGTTGGTTAAACTTCTGACTTCGGCTCAGGTCATGATCTCATGGTCTGTGTGTTCGAGCCCTGCGTCGGGTTCTGTGCTGACAGCTCAGACCCTGGACCCTGCTTCAGATTCTGTCTCTGTCTCCCTCTCTCTCTCTGTCCCTCCCCAACTCACACTCTGTCTCTTCAAAAATAAGTAAACATTAAAAAAATTAATAAAAAATAAAAATATGAGACACAGTAGAATATTGCTTTCTAATTATAATATATGTGCAATTTATTTTGATTTTTCACTTTAATGCCTCTTTACGATAATTTAATTTTGAAACACTGGGTATTATCTCTAATTAACAAGGCAAATTTAAATTGATTTAAAAATAAAAATGGATGATATTAATTCTCACCCAGTCTGTGCCTTACACCTTGACTTCAGATACAGGCTAACAACATAGGAGACATCTTTCTGGGTAGCCGTTTGGGCTTTCTGAGCTCTTAACTGGCCTTGGATTATCTTTCACAGATGGCCAGGTTGTTAAGCAGATGGCCGTTTCCTTGACCTTTAAAATCTTTGTTTTTCTTTTCATAATTACCTGTGGTTTATAATGGATCAAATTCTCAATTTTATATAATTAGCTTTTGCATTTCCATCATGTGCTCTAAAACATTACTTAAGTAGAAAGAGCTCATATGTTCATATGTAGAAGATCTCAAAAAGTGCATTTTCTATTGGGTGGGTAATTTTGGAGTGGAATAACTTTTCTGAATTAAAAAAAAACATACCCATTCTGTAGCATGGTGTGTGGATGCGACGGGCGACTTTCCTCTTCCCATTTCCTTAGACTGAAATTTATATCCCACATCGATGTGGTACAGAAGAGTGAGTCAGAGAGGCCATAGTGGGAATCAATACTCCCTTTTCCATAATGAAGACAGAGGACTTTTTGTAAAAGATCTAGGATTTGATCTGGTTATAGAGGATTGTTTTGAACCATTATCTAGGCAGGGTGTCCCGCAGAGCTGATACTTCAGGGAGCACCTGCCTTTGCTCAGAGGCTCAGGCACTGTGCCATGTTCAGCGACCATGTCAACTGAAGCCTGAGAAATATACATTGGTATTTCATGTTAATTAAGTATTCCTTGTCTACATGTTAACAAAAGTGCTTGAAATTTATCTCTAGTAGATTGACTTTTGCAGATTCTTGGGTGATATCGAAGCCAAGCAAAATGTGATGGCAACTATGACATTTGAAGGATTGGGGGAATTTTTCATCATTATGAATCTAAATTAGTAAAATGTCTCAGTAACAGTCTGCCAGTCCCAGGTTCACCATTTCATATGACGCCGTGTAAGCAGTCCATTTCACAGTGGGACACTGTGACAACTATAAGGTCTACATGAGTCATCTGGAAGCTTGAAAGGACATTGTGGACAGGATCTATTTCACTAAAGACCCTGGGGAATGCAGGGGAATGACGCAAAGTAAATCAGTTAGAACACTGGAAATACACCTGGCAGAGTGCACCTAGGTCTAATTTTTACACCCTTTGACTCTTCTTTGTACAATTCCAGGGCAGACTTAGTCTTTACGCATCTTTACTCTTTTTACCTTGCCATCTCCTCACGCTAGTGCCCACTGCTCCTGGTCTGTGCTGTGGTGGAGACGGGTCTCCGACCCAAATTTTGATTCCCAAATCAAAACTCCCTTCTGCTTTGAATCCTGGCTCATGACCCAATATTGGTGTTCTTTCCTTTCAGGTAACATCCACAGTATGACAGCCATTGACTATTTGTCAACTAACATGACATAATTTTTCTCAAAATTCGATAAGCCAAAAATAGTTGATATTAAGATTTTTACATATTACAAGATATCAAATTATCTCTTTCAACCTTAGTTGCCTTATATTTTACACAACACATATAAGCATTTATCACAGTTTATTTAACTGAATGCTTCGATATAACATAATTTTTTTTTCAAAAAATTAAATTATCATATCCATAATCATAGTATATCAGTGTGTGATAATTGGCAAAGCATTTCCTCTGGACAATTATAAGCATTATTTGTTAGCCCTGATCTAAATGGGGCTTAATCTTTTATATAGCATATATATTAATACACATACAGGATACTTTTTTAAAAGGTATATGTTAAATATGCATTCTTGGAATTTGCAGAGAAAAGATATAAAAAATATTGTAATTATATTCATTCTCAATATATGCTTTTTAACTCACTGTGTAGTTGTTTACTCACCATTAAATTATAATTACCTCATCCAAAACTGTGTGTTCGACTCTAATGCTTATTAGAGGTTATAATATAGACCTCTAACTTTTAATTATGTAATGTAATCTCTCTCATCTCGTTGCATGGTTTTAACTGTATATACGTGGTAATGATCCTTAAATCAAGAAAAATATATATATGTATATTTTGTCTATCACATACTCTTCTCTGGCTTGTATGTCCTAATGCCTACACAATATGTCTACTTGGATGTATCAGAGCCTCAGCCAAAAATTTTCATTCCACCCCAAAACCTGTTCTCCTCATATTATTTATCATTTGAATACCAGCACCATCTTTTTAGCTCAGGTCAAAGTCACAGATTTTTTTTTCCTTCTCCCTTTTCATATACAAATGATCAGAAATCTCTTTTCTCAAAGTCTGGCAGTATCTGACCCCATCTCAATACCCCTATTGCTGTTATGTTGGCTCAAGCCACTATGTCAGAATGGGGCCATGACAGTAGCCTTCTACCAGGCCTGACTGCTCCCTTGTTACCCATCTCCAGTTTCAAGTCTTCTACAGAGCAGCCACATCTACTTACTGAAATTGGGAGTTCCTTGCACCAAGCTTGCCAAGGTTTAAAATTAGAATGAATTTGAAATGTCTTCCCATAACCTGCCTATGTAATCACGTAGGGTATAGTCTCTCCTTCCTCAATAGCCTTGTCATCCACCACTCCCCCTCATTCATGACACCCATCCATACTAGTCATCCTTCAGTACTTAACGTGACAAGAAGGTTTGCACCTCTAAGTCATAGACATTCCTCATTTCTCTAGCACGCAACACATTGCCCCTATGTCTCCTCATGGTTACTTCTCATCACATACTCTCTTACATTGCTCCCTTTCCTAAACTCAGTTTTATTTATGTCCCAGAATTTCTCACAGGGTGAAGTTAACTTATTTATCTCTTTGTTTACTTGGGTGTTCTATATCTTCTTCTAGAGAAGGTGAGTTCACTGAGGTCAACGACTATCTTTGTCTCAACCTTAGCACCTTATCTCCAGCATCCAAATCAGTGTCTCACAGAAAGTAAGCACTCAAGAAATATTTATTTTAATAAATAAGCAACTAGTCATTCATTTCATTATATTTATAAGCTATTACTCTATTTCCTTTTCCGGGTAACTGTTCTAAGAGCACTTTGAATTTCTGGTTGATTTCGGTCATTTTCTAAATTATTGTGTTCACATTGGATCAAAATTCTGTCAGTCTAATATGAGGGTTGCACTAATATTATGATATATATATATATATATATATATATATTTATAAGAAATAAGTGTGATTCTTATCTCATAATTCAAACATTTTTAATAATGCCATTATAAAGAATCAATATTTAGGTGATAATTGTTTTCCAAGTATGATCATTGTGTATATGGAGAAGAATATTCCAAACACCTAATACACATCTAGATTTTTTGTGTTGTACACAATCATTCTTTTTTTTCAGATGAATTTTATTATATGCAGTAAAGTCAGAAAAGTGAAATCTTTCTCAATATTTATACTAAAGATTTCTCATTCACTTAGCTTTTTGATTTTAGGTATAATAATGATATAATAAAACTACAAATTTTATTATACTCCTTAAAAAGTAAAAGTTGCTTTTCAGTATATTTAAAGACAAAACACCATTTATTAGTTTTGTTTGACCTTTTACTGGAGTCTTCCACAAAAGGAAGAATATGGAAAAAAAAATACTAGTTGTAACATTATTTTGCATGTTTATGAAAGTCATCATTAAACACTGGGGATTAAATGGTTTAGACAAATGTCATCAAATAGCTACATACACATCAGGACAATGCTTTATTTGGATCTGAAAGATTAGGATCCATTTCTGTATCTACCAGCTTCTATGTTGAGCTCAGGCAAATCTACTTAGATTTTCTTTGGTTAATTATAACAACACATCTTGTTAAGTTCTAGGGATGATGTTTCATGGGCATAATACACGTGACACTGTGTCTATACCAGGTATTTAGTAAAGTTTCGATTTATTTATTATCATTAGTTTACTTTTGTGGTTGGCATTGTCAGCCATTAGAGGTATCCTGTTAGATTCTCATATGCAAATGATCAGAAATCTCTCAAAGTCCAACAGCATTAACCCCATCTCACTACCTCTCTACTGCTGTTATGCTGGCTGGAGCCACTATCTCATACTAGGACCACTGAAAATGTTACCTTACATAAAGCTCGGATTAAGGGAAGCCATATGAAACCAATGGTAATCATCACTATGCAGAACATATGGCACATGGACATAAAAAACACTGCTAGGTGTGATAGCAATGAACAACTAAAATAAATAAATAAATAAATAAATAAATAAATAAATAAATAAAAAATAGCAACCCAAAGTGGTTCAATTCTCAACTGAAGTCAGAACCTGAAACCTTGCAACAATCCTGCTTTTGAGAATTGTTGGGTGTTATCTCTTGACTGAAGCAAGCTAATACAGTTTCCTGATACTTGTGCAATTTGAGAACACAGGAAGCAATTAAACATAGGTCACAGTACTCCTTTGCTCTGTGACTTCAATTGCTATCACTCTCCATGTTTTACTAAAAAGAGATATTGATGGTCTTATCAGGACATCAAACAATCCACTTTATAAGTGAAATTGTGCTTATAGGACCTGATAGACAAAAAATGAGGTATTGCCGCTACCTTCCTTGGGTATATGCATGATAAGAAATGGAAATATACCTCTCTTCCAAAAAAAAAAAAAAGAATGGGCCTGCTACCAAGTTAGAGGCTGCTTTGTCAAGCCAACCTGAAAAATCGTGTGCTACCCTTTGTGCTGACTCTCCTACCATAAAGAAAGAAGAACGACAATTTGAGGGCCTCACTGATTTTTAAGGGATGTTTGCAATGTTTGGTTGTGCAGCTCTGACCTATTTAAGGCTTTGAATAGGTCCCAGAGCAAGATAAATTTATTTAAGTGGCCTAGGGTGCAATTCAAAGAAATGTTTCACTTGGCCCTTATGACCAATTTGATCCAGTTCTACTCAAATTGTAGGTGGCAAAATGCCATGCGGTATGCAGTGGAGAGTCTGTGGTGAGCTATGATAGAATATGTACAGCTCAAGTGCCTGTGTTTTTGGAGAAAAGCCATACCTTCTTGGGTAAAAACAACAACACCCTACTCTTATAAGAAACTGCTTCTGGTTTGCCCTTTGGCTCTGATAGATAATAAGCAACTGACCATCCGAAGACAAAAATTCGTGCAACCTTAGCTGCCTATCGGGAACTGGGTTTTAGCTAACACACAAAGCCATGTATTAAGTACATCTAACCAAATTCCAACATTTTGTAGTTGTTTGTCAGCCTGTGTCTCCAACCATCTCAATGTTAGCTGAGGGAACTTAAGGACAAGTGGCCATGGTACCAGGGACAGAGGTGTACCAGTGCTTCTCCGGACATATCCTAAGGTGTTGACTGGTCTTTTAATATACCAGTCAGTGTCCAGTAAGGAAAACACAAACTACTCTAGGTATTTTAAGCAACATGGGTTAAATACAGGTGTCGTGAGTCAAAATACTCAGTTGATTTCTATGGTTTGCAAATGGAAACTTGAGTGGTGAAATGTATATTTTAGGTATATTAAGTTTACACTAGATACAGGTACTATGGACATCCATTTTGTTTCATCTTTTATGCATTTTTTATTTATGATTCAGTACATATGTTTGAATATGTACAGAGTATATTTCAGGATCTGTGTTGAATTGTATAAATTCACAAATGACCGTGACATAGATCCTGATTTAATGGAATTTTACTGTATGACTTCGTGTCAGTTGTATTAATAGTAGGGGTACTACCAATTGCTTTTGTTGTCATAAATTCAGAGTAGGTTTGAGGAAGTAGCTAGTATTTCAGTTGCAGGCATGGTGAAAATGCATAATTTTTGGACACAAAATGTGGAATCCTGAGGCTCTTATTATGGAGCCCAGCCGTTCAAGTTGGACAGAAAACACAGAGTTGAGGTTAGAGACTTCTAACTCCTATTTCATGGGTTAATTTGGGATCAGAGCAACCAGGGAGCATATAGAATGACCTCCTGTCACTGAATGAAAGCAGCGGGAAGACTGAGTCTTACAGAAGACTAAATGGTACAGGAAGGAATTGTGGAAAATTCCGGGCATAAGCAGGGAAAGGGGTGTCTAACTCCTAGTTCAAAAAGCATATTAGAATTTTAACCTCCTGAGAAGCATTTCTGATCCAACGTATATCAAAAAGTTAATTTGAGAGAGTATACCATAATGATTAGAACATGGGTTCTGGAACTAGATTGCTAGCCTCTCCATTAACTCTGTGATCTTAAGCAAGACATTTTGCTCTTCACCCCAGTGTCTTCATCTGTGACATGGGAATGTTAGAATGTCCACATAGCAACTTCATTATAACGGTTATGTAATATGCAAAACATGCCAAAGGCCATTTTGACTCAGAGTAGAATCTCAACATGTGTTAGTCATTAATTTTGCACTTCTACCTAGAGGCATTGGTTATAAATATCTACCTTTATATTCTTCTTCTCTAGTGTGGTGACTTATTTATGGTACTTGTTCAATAAATTCTTATGGAATTAGGTGATTTATAATTTTAAAGTTTATTTCACCATGTCATTTAAGATTCATGGAACCAACATTTGGAAGAAGTCGTCATGTAAAACTACCACTAGCTAAATTACCAGGAAAGTTGATTTACAATATATCATTATGAATCCAAAATAAAGCAGAATGCTATATCCCAAGTCATGACCTCTAACTATAGATTTGATTTCCATACCAAACAGCCACAACCTTCTGTTGATTCCTGAGGTGCTGACTGACCATAGATAGAATTTCCTAAGAATGTTTTACCTTTATTCTTGCTAAGCACCATAATGTGCTTTGAGCCTACAGGTTTTCAATCCAACCAACAGAATTTATATCTGTTACATTTCATCTTGTCAGATTGATCTTGTTCCTTATAGCTATGAAGACCATGGGGTATACTAATTCTGTCAGAATATCTTTGGCATAAAATAATATCATAACAGGGACACCTGGGTGGCTCCATTGGTTAAGTATCAGACTCCTGATTTTGGTTCATATCATGATCTCATGGTTTGAGAGTTAGAGCCTTGCATTGGATTCTGTGCTGACAGCTCAGAGCCTGCTTGGGATTCTCTCTCTCCCCCTCTCTCTGCCCTTCTCCCATGCATGTGCATGATCTCTCTCTCTCTCTCTCTCTCTCTCTCTCTGTCTTTCTCTCTCTCTCCTCTCTCTCTCAAAATAAATAAATAATTTTTTTTTAAATCTCGTAAGAATTAACTCTGTTTATCAGGTTTAATTTCTTGACTGATATTCTCAGAAATGTTTCTGAAATTGTAGTTCATTTTCAAAACCCCAATATATATGGTAATACAATTGTTACTGATGTGAAGACTGAAGTCATAATCCCTTTATTTTTTAATTTTTATTTATTCATTTTTTTTTTTGAGAGAGAGTGCCCACAAGTCAGGGAGAGGCAGAGAGAGGGAGACAGAATCCCAAGCAGACTCCACACTGCCAGCACAGAGAGAGCCCAGTGCAGGGCTTGAATTCATGAGCCTTAAGATCATGACCTGAGCCGAAGAGTCAGATACTCAACCAAGGAAGCCATCCAGGCACCCCATAATCTCTTTAAAAAGAAGCTAGTATTCTCCATGTACAATTTTGAATCAATATTGTGTTATATAATTATTTAATCTTTATTTCCTCTTCCATATCCTCTGTCTACTCTTGTCCATTCTGATCAATGACCAATGTCCTGTAGACTGACTTCTAAAGACTACATTACCTAGATACCTGTCTCTAGCTTCCAACTGGATTTGGCCAAAGGAAGTCAATGGCAGGTGGTTGGAGGGAGGGAGAGAAAGTGAGGAACACAGAGAGAGAGAGAGAGAGAGAGAGAGAGAGTAGGGTATTAGGTATTAAGGGAGAAAACAGGGTATCAATCTCCCATGCCTCCTCCCGTGAGGCCATTATATTCAGAGTGACTGTGTCTGTCCATCTCTACCTACTGCAGGAGATTCCAGAACTGCAGGTCCTTCCAGATTCTGATAAACTCTTGCATCTTTTGTTTCTTTAGACCTGGCTGTACTAATGGTTTCCTAGTGTCTGTATCCAAGGGTATCTCACTATCCCCCTTGCTGCCCATAATTCTGTAAGTGGTCCCTTTAGAAACTGTCTTAAGTTACCATTTTAGGTGTGTTTCTTTTTTCCCTGCCATTAATCTGATTGCTACAACCATCAATTTATGTTTGTGTATATATATGTATGAAGATACTTCTGTTGAGAAGCTTATTCTTTGGTATCTTGAATTTAAGCAATATATTAAGTCTTCTGTCAAAATGTCTTTATATAGAATTATATTGGTGGAAAGGGAAAAAAGAACTATTATGTAAATTATATTTTACATAATATCCCATTTTTAGACAGTGTACTAGGAACAAGTTTGTTGTATTTTTTTAAATTTGCTTTATGTTTATTCATTTTTGAAAGACAGAGAGATACAGCACAAGCAGGGGTGGGGCAGAGAGAGAGGGGAACACAGAATCTGAAGCATGCTCCAGGCTCTGAGCTGTCAGCACATAGCCTGATGTGGGGCTCGAACTCTTGAACCGTGAGATCATGACCTGAGCTGAAGTCGGTCGCTCAACCAACAAGCCACCCAGGTGCCCCAAGTTTGTTATTGTTTTACACATAAGGTCTCATACTGTGTGGTTACATACTCTGATTATCACATCTTTTTTTCATTTTTGTTTTGAATCTCTAATCTGTATACTTTAGAATCTATGGTAAAGAAATTTCCCAGAAGAGAATATAGTCTATATGGATGCAGTAAGTTAGGAAAGGACAGTTAATATTTTCACAAAACTCATGGGAAACAGGAAAAATAGAAATGGATGAAGATAATAAAATAAAAAAAATCCTACACCAAGAAAAAAGATAGTTGAGTTGCTTTAGAATGACATCATATTTCACAGCTGCGACATTGGCAAGGGGATAGATCAGTCATGACTACCCATTACTCGTTCAAATTCATATGACTTAAAACTAGGCTCATGCTTCTAATTGGTGTGGGATCAAGTTCTCCGCACAACTGCTAATTTATTTTTACTCTAAGAATTACTCTTGGGTTTTTATACTTTTGTGCTTTTAATAGAAATAAGGAAAATGAAATTCATAGAACTTGTTTTATTAACCAAAAGTGGCACATTCCACTTACTGGGAAATGAAATGATCTTTTTCACAGTTGCACACAATTTCTTTTCCCCTCAATGCTACCATTAATTAATTGTATCCTTTTCAAGAATATGAAGTAGTGATTAGATATAAGTCGTAAAAATATACACATTTATTGACGTAAATATATCAATCGCTTTCAGTATTCCCCTTTCATTTTTAAAACATGAGAGAGATGGCGAGGATAGAAGGAGGAAGGGAGGGAGAGAGAAAAACTTGAGACATATTTTACTGAACAAACTTTAGCCTCTTAAATAAGTTTCAATAGATTCAATTATTGTTAAAATCAGTAGCATGACATTGTATTACATGTAAACTGTGGGTCCTCCCTACTATCGCAATGAGGACCTTTCAAATGGGATTTTCTCAAAAATTTAAAAAGCGAGGGATACATAAATTTCATCTTTCATTAATTTTCTTGAAATTTTAGGCAAAGATACATAATTTTCCAGTTGATGCTTCTTTAAATAGATAGGAATAACCCTTTCAGTACAACATAGAATGAGGGAGACAGTTGACCAAAACTTAACACAGCATATCTGAAAATATTTACCTTGCAATTATATCTTGACACAAATGCATGAGGGAAAAAGTGCCTAATTCTGCTCTGCCGCAGATATTACAGTAATGCTCTAGCAACAGGGCTTGGGGTTTCAGAAACCCTAAATTAAGTTTGAATACATGTAGAATTGGGTTTAAGAACACAGAGATTGGCTGTAGAATAGCATCCTATACTTTGCAGAGACATTTGAACTTAAAAAAATTGACCCAGTTCATTTAGCTCTAGATACCATGCAAACATCGAGTAGCCTTTTTTTTTTTTTTTTTTTGGAGAATTTTAACATTTATTTTATTTTTCTATGAAGAGGGCACAAATGGATCTATATCATACAGTGCCGGACAAACCCTGGGGCGGCGATGACAGATAACTCCAGACTCCTGAATCAGAGAAAGGAGAGGTTGAGGGGGCCACACACTCTGGTGGCAATGCCCCCCAGCAAAGCTCTTCTCCAGTTTTTATTGAGAATCTTATTGGTATATTTCAAGGGAGGCATGGAAGGGAATGTATAGTTTCAAAAGCATGAACAAAGCACACTCATAAATTGTCGGGGTAACAGTACAGAGTAGTGACCTGCGGCATACCAGGGGAAAGTGACCGAGGCAATATATAGGGCAGTGTTATGTCATAGGAAGGGGCTTGTTTCTCCCTTTAGATCAAGCCTTTACAGAGAGGAAAAACGTGTTGATCCCCAAGCTAGGTCTGGCTCTTGTCAGCCTTGACATTTCAAAGGAGACCCGGTTTTCCTGGTCTGCTTTGCTGTTTCTCAACCAGCCCATTCCCAGGCTGTAAACATTCCCTACTTAAATTGTAGCCAGCCAGGTTCTTTGAGCTCCCACAATACAGGATGGCTAATGTTATTATGCAAGGAAATCGCGATTTATTTATTGTTAGGGCCAGATGAAATGATTGCTTTCAAAGTGATTTAATATTAGAGGGTAGAACATAGCAAAACAAAACAAAATGCTGCAATAAAAAATAGACTAAGAAAAATTCCCACAACAAAAATTTCCGGTAACATTTATTTGCATCAAAATATATTCACTTGTTATGAAAACCATATTATCATATTAAAACGTTTTTACTTTTATTAACAATTTGTTTTAATGTTTATTTATTTTGAGGGAGACGGAGACGAGAGAGCATAGCAGGAAGGGACAGAGAGACAGAGAGACAGAGAGACAATCCCCAGCAGGTTCTGCACTATCCTCACTGAGCTTATCTGACTGAGCCACCCAGGTGCCCCCATTTTTTAACAATTTTAATTGTAAACAATATGTTTTACAATTTTTGAGCTGCGCAGGATGTAATATTTATTGAAGCCATTGTATATTCTACAATTTATGGATGGGCAAGATTTTGGCATGAGAAAGCTTACTTTCTAGAAAAGTATTTGGGTGTTTAGAAGAACCATCCATTGTATTTTTAAGTTTTCCTCGTTTGCAAATAACTTCAAAATAGAAAGATTTCTAGCAATTAACTTTCGTGTACTCTAGAAACAAGCAATCTAGGAGTTAATTCATTCTAAATGACATGCTAGGCTTGTTCAGTGGAAATTACTACTGATATAATTTGCCATGTGTAATTATTTTATTAACATGGAATAATGAGGAAAGGCAGTGGCAAGCATTCTTTAAAAAACAATTTAAACAATACAGGCATCTGTATTTATTCTTGGTATTGAAAGAAGTAACCTTTTCAAATACTTTAAAATCCCACCAGGGAAGAGATAGACACAGTGACAGAGACAGAGACAGAGGCAGAGGCACAGACAGAGACTTCCACAAGGAAGAATTCCAATTTTGACCCACTGCAGACCAGTTCAAAATAATACATCAAGCCAAGAACAACATGAACTCAGCATAAAATATTATGGAAGTGTCATGTATTGGCTCCTGCATTTTTTTCTTTTATTTTCTTTCCAAGTTTTATTTAAATACGAATTCGTTAACATACAGTGTAAATGTAGTTTCGTGTGTAGAATTAGGTGATTCGACACTTCCATGCAACGCCCAATCTTGGCTCTTTTAAATATTTAGTGATCATAGCAAATCCTCAAGTCCACCTTCTCCCTTACCTGTTACGTTTTGATCTTCTTTCCAGAATTCTGGAGGGTTGAGCTTTCATCCTGTGAATCTCTCCCTCCGCATATTTTATTTTGTGACTTCATCTTGAGGATGCACTCTTTCAGTACCTTTCAATCAATAAATATTTGTATTACTATTTAAATCCCATCCACTGGACCCTCTCATTTCTCTTTTCGTCTTTGTTAAGTATGTGGTTGTTTTCATTTTCATTTTGGTTGGTTATCTGGGACTGAGAATAAATAAGTATTTGTGTTCAGTCTTCCCTTTTTAACTCAAAGGCTGGCGGAAGACAATAAAATATGTAAATTAAAATCTAGTAAATAAAACTTAATTCAAATAATTGACAAGGTATTTTAATAATGAGTTATTATTTGCTATTCAAAACCTTACCTCTTCAATTTTCCCCCAGATTTCAACCTGAGTTTAGTGAAGTGAAAGTAACAGAATCATACAATTTTTCTTTACAAGCTCTCCGAATTGAAGCACCTAACTTTCTGAGGAAGTTAAGACACCGGTCAAAAAAAAGACCCTAAAATGAAATCATTGGTCTAAAATGATTGCCATCTGAATGACTCTAGAATTAAACACCTCAGATCTCTCTTATCATAGACTTAAATCTAATAAAAGAAATTGACACCTTAAATATAACCATAACCTGCACATATTTTTCCAGGCTTTGTACCAAACCCTATATATATCATATATGACTTTAAACAGGAAAAAAAACAAAAAACAGCCTTTTCCAATATTTCACTTCTAGAAATCAATTTCTATTCCTAATAAATGTAAAAAAATAGTTCAAAGTGGACTTACCTTATATATTAGATAAAACCATTAAACTGCAATAACAATAATTTAAAAGCCAAGTATTGGCTAAAGTATTTTCCTTATGTTAGAATAAATATATAAGATTAATTTCTAGATCATGCATACATCAGATAAATCTTAGAGGTTGAATTTTAATATCTCCAGTAGCTTAGAACTATAACACTTTTTACGTTGAAATTACAAAATGTAGGGAGAAGAAATCTCTATTAATCAGGGGTAAATCAAATATAAATTGGTTAAAGCAGAAGGACTTTGAAAATTCTCTTTGCTTTGCACAATTTTATCCTTTGAGTGAGAACTTTGGCCCAATCCACCCTAGTTGGTTCTGTTTCTCTGTTCCTCTAATCAAACTACCCTATCATAAAATTCAAATGTGCGTTTATGTCCCTAATTATTAGCCTTAACTGTCTTAAATAGAATTTTTCCATTTGCCTACTGGAGATCTATTAGTAAGTATATGATACTACTTTGGTTAGAATAATAATGTATTAATAAAATTTTCCAACTATCTAGGATTCTAATTTCCAAAGCATTTTGGGTAAACTTGTATTCTTTTATTAAAAAGGTCACATCTGATATTAATCAATCAATAATCAGTTGATTATTTGGATACAATTTACTGAATCCACATTCAGATATGGGAAAAATGTTTTCTATTCTTTATAATTGATCTAATTTCCTGTATAGTCACCACCACCAGGATCAAAAAAAAAAAAAAAAAAAAAAAAAAAAAAACACAAAAAGCATGAATTAGTACAAATCACTAATAGTAGCTTTGAAAAGTATTTGCTTAGTTAACTTATTTCCTCTTTATTCATATTATGCTATGCACAATGATGTGTACACATATGAGGTAGAATGTAGCTTATGTGACCTTGTGACCAGAAGATAGGGTCTTCAGAAGCAAATGTATCTTCTTGCTCATTCTGGTCTCAGATGATGGATAGGTAATTATTCAAGGCTTAGAGCTGTACCTGGCAATCATGACTGTCCCCTCATAGATCTTTGGATTCATTAGACTTCCATCACTGTCGTTCTGTGACTTTAGCACTTTACCTCTTATCTTGAAGTCTTTGCTCAGAAAATCCTCTTCCTTCTGACCCTGAATCCTCTTGCTAGATACTGAAACTTTCAGCACTTGAACATCTCATTGTGGTCATCGATCAGAACATTTGTTTCTCTTCACACTGAACTCAAACCATAGGCCAGTCATAACAATACACAGCCAACTGCTATTTATAGCTATTAAACTACAATAATAATCATTTATTATTGGTCACAGGGAGTTTTGCTAAAGCCTCCCAGCCTCCTTCCAGAGACCCCATGAAAACACACCCTTAACCATGATGTAATCATTCCATCCCATTTATATCTTATGATTCTAAAGTGTCCTCTGATCCTACGACTACCTTCTGCTGAACAGAAGGAACAAGGAGCTTGGCATCTGATATATTTAATTGTCTCTTTATTTTTCTCTTTATAATCCACCAAGAATGGTGGATTTTATTTCATACCCAGTAGAAAATTCTCAGATACAACAATGCATAAAATATCAGGTTTGGGGGTTTTTCCTATGGTGGCGGAAATGATCATTAAAAAGAAGAAACCAACATTCTGGGTTTTTTTGTTTGTTTGTTTTTGACAACAATGTCTGATTATTATGTCTTCTTTATCTCTAAGGAGGTCAAAGAGTGCAAGCTTCTTTCTGGGCTGTGGAGGGAAGGGACAGGGCAGGAAAGCTTCAAGAAAACCTGGCTAGAGTAGAATATTAATATGCAAACACTTAATATTTGCAAAACTTCAGTCTCATTGCATTTCTTTCCTTAGTATAATTACCAGTTCTTTTATTTACTCACCAGCTATTTTGTAGAGAGTTGTGCTATTGTCAAAGCATCCCGCTGGGCTTTGTGGAAGAAAGGATGTTGAATAAGACCAGTGTTCACCTTTTCAAAAAGCTTACATTTTAGGATAAATATACAGTCTAAAAAAATGCATCCTTTTTTTTTTCTCAGAAGAAAACTAAATACAAAATTTTGTTGTTCATTAACTATATATGGTCATATGTTCTCTGCATTTCTTTTTGGATTCTAATGATAATCAGAATTATCACTTCCATAACTCCTCAATGATAAAAGTGATATGCTAATAAACTTCTTTTTGCGCATATTTTTCCAAAAGGAGAAATTTAACTTTAGAGCAGTTAATTAACTTTAGAGCAGTGTGAGGGGAGGGTGTGTAAAGAGAGAGAAAGAGAGAGAAAGAGTGGGAGAAAGAGAATTGTCTTATTTTGTTTTGTTTTGTTTTCCCAAACGTGTCCGTGAACTTCAAACACCCTCTTAGGTGTCAATCAGTATTTGGCAATATTTACCCATGTTTTTAATGTTACTTGACTCAGTTTTGCTTAGTTCCATTCAAATGAGGGCCAGTAAAGAGCCCCATGGGCAGAAATACTATGAAACGTTGTAAAGACTTTTTTTTTTACACAATGCAGTGAAAGCTTAAATTAATGTAGGATAGTGTTGATAAATTAAACTTGCTTATGTTTTGTCTGCAAACCCATGTTCATTCAATTTTTCAAATACCTGAAGAAATAACATAGTCAATATGACATTTTAAATATCCCAGTACCCTAATTGAAAGGAATTAACTAAGTAGGTTTATTTTATTTTTTTTACTGTTTATTGCTTTTTATTTATTTTTTAATATATGAAATTTATTGTCAAATTGGTTTCCATACAACACCCAGTGCTCATCCCAAAAAATGCCCTCTTCAATGCCATTCACCTACCCTCCCCTCACTCCTAAGTATGTTTAATATGTATGTGTTTCTAATCACTTTTAAAAGCTGATATGGATTAACCATATGTCATATGGTTATGTCATATGACATTTTTTTCAGAATGCTTTAGAAACTTCAAGAACTTATCTAATTTGATGACAGATGAAGATAGTATACTCAATAGAAACTATAGTATTTCTAAGACAAGTCTTGTATATTTTCTTCCATAAAAACCTAGTGGAGGGGGCCGTCTAAGATGGTTAATTAGGAAGGTAGTGAACTCACCTCCTCCCTCTTTAATGTTGGATTCTGTAATGTTCTTAAGCTTCTTAATGACTATCTTCTACCACTTCCTTATGACACCAACACAGTCTTTACTCAGAAGCAATGATATATGTAGAAGGAGAAAAGGTTTAGAAAATAGAATTGATTTAATGTAAGCCACTATTACAAATACACATGCTGAAGGACTTGCTTTCAGATTCAATGTCAGCTGAATACCTTGAGGAGGAAATAAGGGTTTGCTTTAAGCATGAGAGGACATAGTTAAACTGGGAGCTTGCCACCTTTCTCTACCATGAACATGAATACTAGGTTCCTGCTTCTTACCCACCTTTAGGAAAGGGCCAGCTTATTTTAGACTAAGTTGAGAAATGGTACCCTGTTGTGAAGGGGTGAGTTGGCATGTATTTTCCTTTCAAAGGGTAGTCTTCTTACTACTATCCACAGTGGCATGAGTTGGAGAGAAAAAGAGAAAAATAAACACTATTTGTATTAGCAGTAGTCAAGCGGAAATAGGAAAAGCCTTCAGAGTAAATTTAAATATGAATACTATTGACTATGATTACTTACCAACTTCTGTTTGCAAAAAGTAATATATATCTGTACAAATTATGCTAAAGGTTGGAAAAAGGAACATTTTTCCTTTTTCTGTACAACAGAGAGGTAACGATAAAACTTCCATTTTGAGCCCTTATAGTATCACATTAATAAATGCTGTTTGAGTTATATATGAATGCACATATATGCATGAGCTATATATAGGTCAAAGTTATTTAAGTGTTTTAAATTCAGTTATGTAAGATCAAAATTATATCATTTTTGACAAAATAATCACCGATGCCAACATACTTTACCCTTAAAAAGAATTGTATATATGTTTGACATATACTGAAATACAATTTCCCCCTCTCTTCCCCAGGATATTACACAAAAGAAACAAGGAAAATAGAAAGAAAAAAAAATAATTTTAAGAACACCTAGATTCACACATGTATGATGGCTTCTAAGATCAATTGAGATTCATCAGAAACAAAACAGAGATGAATACTCTTTGGGAAACATAGTCATATGTCTACATGTATTTTAAAGGATGTAACTAGAAAATATACACAGATCTACATGGACATCTAACATTGGTCCAGAAGCTTTTTATATTCCAGGGTATTGACTCCTTGTATACTCTCTATGGGATAGGTGGTGTCTTGAAAATAAGGAAATTGAAGCATAGAAGCAATGAGGAACTGGATCAAACCACATAGTTCAATGGTAAGAAAAAAAAAAAAAAAGCAGGATTCAAGTCTAAAAGCTGGAGGCCACACTTGCAACCACTGAACAAACTGTCTTACCTAAGGTTGATGTCAAAGGTTATCCAAATACTAAATTTTATGATTTTAGTAGCAAAAATTACCAAAAGCATCAATGTTACTCCTAGGAAATTTGGTTTAATCAGTCATGCCACATCAATTCATGGAAAACTATTAAATAGAATGAGGTAGATCGATAGGTCTGTTGAAGACTATACACACACACACACACACACATATATAGTTTTAGATAATTAAATAGAAAATCAGTTAAATGTATATATATTTAAATATACATATTTAAATATATATATATATATATATATAGTTAAATAGAAATAAATAGAATTCTGCACATGATCAAGTATTATCTACATTTTTTTTTTGGTTTTAATTAACAGATATTATTTCCAGAGTAGGTTCAGGTACATGGAAACAAGACTCCACATTAGAGAACAAATAGATTTCAATTCTTACAAAAGAAAGCCCAAATGTATGTGATGAATTCCACCAAATATCATAATAAGAACTAATACCAGTTCATCACAAATTGCTTCAAAAAATACATGTGAGGGACCTCCCAAATCATTCTATGAGACCAGTATTATTAAGATATCAAAACAATGCACAATCTTGTAAATATACAAAAATCACTGAATTTAACACTTTAAAAGAGTGAATTTTATGATATGCAAATTCTATATTAATGTTTAAAACAAGGATCTATTACAAGCAACCATAATATGGGATGTAACAAAATAATTAAATCTTCACGCTCAAATATGGCTTCTAACAAAAAATGTATTTTGTAAATAGCCCCGATATTGATAGATAAATCTTTTAATTAAAAAGTACCACAGCCTATTGATAAATATTTAAATACAATTTTTTAAGAAATGTATAAAGGATGGAAAACCACATCCGTAAAACATAAGTTGTTTAAACAATAACATTCAGTAGTTATGAATCAATAAGTACTAGAGATGAAAAGAAAATCCAAAAACTTCCCACAGAGGAAAATCTAGGCCCAGACAGCTTTAATGATAAATTCTGCCATGTATCTAAAGAAGAATCAATACCAATTCTTCACAAACTGTTCCAAAATATAGAAGATGAAGAAACATCTCCCAACTCATTCTGTGTGACCAGTATTATCTTGATACCCAAACCAGACAAATATATTAAGAAACCTAGGAAAAAAAAAAAAAAAGAAACCTAGAGATTAATGCCCCTTATAGATACAGGCATAAAAAGTTCTTAACCAATAGCTAACTAACTCCAGCCACATTACCATGACTGAGTAGGATTTATTCCTTGAGTGAAAGGCCCTTTCAACATTTGAAAAATCAATGCAATCCCCTATTATATCAGTTGATGCAGAAAAAAAATTTGGGGGACAAAATTCAACACCCATTGACCATAAAAATTTTCAACCTGTTAGGAAAACAGTGGGATTACTTCAAATTAGTGGAGAGCATCTACACCAAAATTGTAGCTAACATCATATTTAATGTCAGAAGACCAAATACTTCCCCCCCCAACTAAGATTGGAAACAAGACGTGTATGTCCACTCTCACCATTTATTTCCAAAATAGTCCTAGAAACATTTAGCCTGTGGCGGTAAGCACCCCCTCCCCCCAAAAATGAAAAAACATACAGGCTGGAAAGGCAGAAATTAACTTATTGGTAAGTAACATGATCATCTATGCCTAAAAAAAATAAGAGTTCTCCAAATAATAAATAAATTCAGAAGAGATAGTTTTTTCAAGTGGCCAACATATGTCTACCCATCCTTGAGCATCTATACTTGGGTATTTTACTTTCCCTACTGATACTCTGGAAACTGTGTCTCCTCTTCTCCAGGACCAGCCTATTCCTTGCACACCATCTCATGCCCTCTGCACGTATGAAGAGCATCGCCAACGTGTGATGTATTTTGTTATAAGTATATTCCTTTCTACTGACGCATTCACATCAGCCAAAAAGGACATTTTGGTCCTACCTTAAAAATAGCCTGTCTTTTCTGTACTACCTCTACAACCACCACTCCAGTTTTTGGCTTCCTTTAACATGCAGACTCCTCAAAAATTATTCATATTTACTGTTTCCAACCCCTCTTCTATTTTCTCTAAAAATCTCTTACTTGCAATATTTTGCCTCTACTCTGCTAACAAATACAATGCTCACCAATGCCCATTTGGGAAATCCCCTAACCAGGAGGTCTCAACCTACTTGTCTACCCAGCAGCCTTCGTCTAAGTTGATGATTTCATGTGTCTTAAAGAGTTTTCTACATTTGACTTCTTGGGTATTACAATGCCATTATTTTTTTAATCACTGGCCACTGTTCTCTCTCTTTTGCTGGTTCCTCCTCATCGTTCCAGGCACTCAATTTCAGAGTCCTCAAAATTCAGATATTGAGTTGTTTCTTTTGTTGTTGTTGTTGTCTACATTTGTTGCTTAGTGATTTTATCTAGTCCCCAGTGTTAAACACTCTACACACACTGGGCTCTGCCTTTATTAGCATCGATTCCCCAAAAAGAGATCTTGAGATGAGGATTCAAGTACAAGTGATTTGAGAAAAAAATCCTGTGGGTTGGGGAGACATTAGAAAAATAGGGAAGTTAGTCAGGAAACTCATGGAGGCAAAAAACAAAACAAAACCAAAAACCTTGTTATTAAGCAAGTTATCGATACGAGTCAGCTTGAAAATCCCATTAGGGAACCGTGAGAATCAGAGAAGCATATATGGCTAAGTGGTCCCACCTGAGGGGTAAGAAAACACAGGAATATTTATCCACTCTGATCATTCAGTCACTGATTGAGGGCTCCTCCAAGAGGATGTTAATTCCTCCACAGTTTTGACCAGTTTGGGCTACTGACCCCAGGATTAAAGAACCGAAGGCAAAAAAATCACAGCCTGAACTTGTGTAAGTTTGCAAGTATATGAAAAACGTTATCTCTACTAAGATTTCTAGGGCATCTCAACAGTGTGTTCATCGTGGATTTCCCGGTCTCACACATGCTCCGCATTTATTTCTCCTGCAATTCCCTCATTTCAGGAAATGGTAATTCCAAATTTGCAACTGCTCAGACCAAAAGGATTGGGGTCACTTCTGAATCTCCTGGTTGTCTCACACTACCCTTCTTACTGGCCCCCCATCCAATCTGTCTACACACCCTGAGGGCTTCTCTCACTCTCTCTCCACCACCCCCCCCCCATTCCTTGGCTACCACCAATCTGAGGTAGAATATGGTGGCAATTTTCTAACTCATTTATTTCATTCTGCTGTGTCTTCCTTTATATCATCCAGAATGATTCTGACCAAAAACTAAAACCCATCATGTAATTCCTCTGGTCAAACCTTCTAGTAGCATTCCATATCACTCATAGTAAAAGCCAGTGTCTGAAAAGTACCTACAAGAAACTTGAAAGATGTGCCCCCAGGATTAACTCTCTAAACTCATCTACCACTTTCCTATTTGCTGGGTCCAATCCAGTGAGGCTGATCTCTACGCTTTACCTTGGACGTGAGAGAATGATTCCTTTTAGTGCCTTTGCATGGGGTGGTCTCTCCTCGAAATATTCTCATCCCATATCCACTAGTTCAATCACCTCCTACCTATTGGTTATAATACTTTCCCTGAAAAACCTATTTAAAATTTCCAGTTCTCGCCCAGTTACCATCTCCCGTTCCTGTATTTTGTTCTTATGACATTTACCACTGAATGGAATAGTAGATAGTATTTAAATTAAATACTTTATGTCCTTCTTCCATCTTGGAATAAATGTTGCAGGCAAATAGTTCTTTCTTCTGTTTTAATCATATATTTATTCCCCAAGCCTAGAACAATTTCTAATGCTAGTGGGTCCTCAAATATATATTCATTGTAGGAATGAATTTACTGAATTGTATATTTACTTGAGGATTAACTGGAAGACACTTGAAAAACAAATAATTTTATTTCATCCACAACAAGAGAATGCTTTATATTCAAAGGTGTTTATAGAACACAAAATAATATTAACACCAAAGAGCATATGAAAACAAAAACACCTCTGCAATTCATTTCAAATTCAAAACATTTTTACATTTTCTTATAACTCTTTTATATTAGTGTGTCTGGTTTCCTTACACCTTCGATTACTATTATTGTTACAGCTTTGTAAGGAGAGAGTTATACATAGAGCGGATTCAAAAACAAATAAAAAAATAGTATGTGAGGAGCATCTGGGTGCTCAGTTGGTTAAACGTCTGACTTCGGCTCACGTCAGGATCTCACTGTTTGTGAGTTTGAGCCCCACATTGAGCTCTGTGCTGACAGCTCAGAGCCTGGACCCTGCTTTGGATTATGTGTCTCCCTCTCCTTCTGTTCTTCCCCCACTCGTACTGTCTCTGTCTCTCAAAAAATTAAAAAATGTTTTAAAAAATTTAAAAAAATAGAATATAGTAAATTAGACCAAATGAGGGAAATTTCATTCAATGTCATCATGTGATACTGACAAGGAAACAATTATAAGTTATGTTCAAGTGACAGTGGACAAGATATTTAATATAGCTGATGAATAGAAATATTAATCATTATATTAACATTTCTTTAAAAATTTCCCTAAGAGGTAAATGTGCTTCCCCCCCCACCCCATGCTTCCCCCCCCACCGCTGCCTCCATTTTTGTCTGGATTGTGTTGGAAAGCAAAACAATCAAAATACATATGTTGATAGATCTCTTTGGATGAATATCTTTTGAAAGTAACATGCCTATAGAAGAGCAAAACTATATTCACACCAGTAGCATGTTTATCGTATAATAAAAACTAATTTATTCACTAATAAGTGTCGGTAACCAGGACTACAGTGTCTGACCCATCGTAAACTTGATAAATATGTAAATGGATAACTGAACAAGAATTGCTAGATGTTACAGACACTGGCAAGGAGGGAGGAAAATGAATTGCCTATTCTATCAAACAAAGATTTACTTAGTTTAACAAAAAAAAAAAAAAAATGAGCTTGGGTGAATTAATTTAATCAAATAACCTGATTCATTTATTTCTGTTCATAAGCTCCTGACCTCTCCATTAGAAACGTCAATATAGGGGCGCCTGGGTGGCTTGGTCGGTTAAGTGTCCGACTTCGGCTCAGGTCATGATCTCACGGTTCGTGAGTTCGAGCCCTGCGTCGGGCTCTGTGCTGACAGCTCAGAGCCTGGAGCCTGTTTCGGATTCTGTGTCTCCCTCTCTCTCTGCCCCTCCCCTGTTCATGCTCTGTCTCTCTGTCTCAAAAATAAATAAAGGTTAAAAAATTAAAAAAAAAAAAGAAACATCAAAATAGCAAATAAGCAAGAATATTTATTTAATTACTGATCTATTTCTCAGTCCGTAGACTATATGACTTTTTTAACTTCTGTTTTTGCCTTGGCAACAGGCAGAATATTTAGCACGTGGGAGTAGATACCCAAAACAGCCCTGTGCAATTACAACATAAATAAGACATATAAATTTGTAGAAATGCGAGTTTTGATAAAAGGAGTGGCATGGATACAAATAAATCTGGGATGGTACCAGAGGTGAAATTTTCAGTTTATATAAAGGAGACTGCAGACAACAGCAACAAACCCTGGGGGTGAGAGAAGGTAAAACTGGGGGCAAAACGGGAATCTCCGGTCGTAAGGAATAAAGAACAAAATGGTGGAAGAAAAAAAAAATACCTGGAAAGAACTTTGCAAATTGGCGCATGGCTACATTGTCAGCAATCATTAGGAACACTTCTGACAGCTGTTTACAATGCTACTCAGAGAATTCTTAAGCAGAGTCACAGGGTGACTATCATGGGGTGGTCTGGAAGCTCCACTTGGCCTTGGTCCTCCCAAATTTTAAGACCCTATTTTGTTACTATGCTTGTATTATTTCTGGAAGTATGTAAAGCCATTGAATATTAGTGGAGATGAGTTTCCCTATACCCAAATCATATTGTAGTTCTTGTACTAACTTGGCAGATTAATAAAACAAAGTGAATTGTGTCTTTACTAGTCTTAGTAATAATAAAAGTAAAAATAAAAGTAATAATAATAAAGAAGTAATGATAAAAGTAATAAAAATTAAAAAAACGAAGTGAATTGTGTCTTTACTAGTCTTACTAATAATAAAAGTAATAAAAATAATAAAAGCAATAAAATAATAAAAATAATAAAGTAATAAATAAAAATAATAAAATAAATAATAAATAATAATAAAAGGAAATTTTTTCTGCAAATTAATACCATAAAACTGAAAATTCCTTGAAACACAAAGCCTTTTTATTAAATGTTTTCTGGATTAATGTCAGACACAATTTATGAAAGCCATCACGAGGCTCTTGGAAAAAAAAAACAGTAAATAGCTTCTTAAACTACATTTTACTTTTTTTCTTTCATGTGGTCTCATTATCTTTAAAAAAAATGTGTTTAGGGAGATGTGATAACGCTGAGTTTGTACACAGGATCATCGCATAGAGCACCTCGTTGGTTAATAGAAACGTTGCTAAAAGTTACAGCAGCGCGGGGTTTTCCCTTAGGCTATAAATAATAGATTACTTTTGTGTTTCATCCAATGCTGACAAGAAGAGGAATGAGTTGGCATCCATATGGTGAATATTAACTACATTTCTAGCTATTGTTGCGCTTAAATATTTAAGGCCTTATTTATAGATTGCAATAAAATGCAATAAGGAATTAATATATTGAATATAAAATTGTAAACAAGATCGCGAGCTGTAAAAGCATTATAAAACATTTCTTCTCTATAAAATCTGCCTTGTCTGTCTAATAGATAACCTGCAAAAGTGTAGATTAATGACTGAGGAGCTGAATTTATCTCTTTGCAAACAATTGGGATCCTGATGTCAGCATTGATTAGGTGAGACTGCATGGCATAGTGTCCTAGTGTCAAAAAATTGTTCTGGTGTTCTCAGTTCTCCCATTACCTGTGTTATATTTGGAACCTCTTTTGCAAAAGCCTGGGTTTTGTGATATGTGCAATAGGGGAAAATATATATATTCTACATTGATAGTACTCATAACAATTAAAATGAATATTTTTCTAGAAGAATATATACGTTGTAAAACATTTTAATGGTAATTTTTTTCGCTCACTTATTTTCTATGAATTGTAATTCCTTAGAGAGCTAGCTCTAATTCTTTCCATCTTTATCTAGCTTCCTAGTGCCTTACATATAAGAAATTCTTATTCAATATTTATTAAATGAATAAATTCAAGAATGAATAAATAAATAAATAAATGCATAATTTTGATCAACATGTTACGTTTTCCAATGTCTACAGTGGAAAAATTCACTATGGCTGCCTATTGGCCATTTTAGTCTCCATAATTCCAATCATAGAATTAATTCTGATTTCCAATAGAAGCAAAGTTATCTCTGTACTTTCTATGGTGTTTTTGAAATTGGTTTAATGATATCTTGCTGTATGTGTACTTCATGCTTTTGGGGGCATTGTGATGTGAGAGAGGCTGAAAATAGTTACAGCTTCACACAAATTCTCATAGATTCTCATATTTCATCTCAATTTTCTGGATACATAAATCTATGCAGTGTAGTTTACTAGAAGATGTACTTTATGTGGATCCACATGAACTTGGTATTACACCTGAACGTGCCACATACTAGCTGTGAGATGTAGGCAACTCATTTTTTTATTCATTAAGTTAGAAAACTAATATCTCCTACCTTACTCACCTAGAGAGTTGTAAGTACCAATTGGGTGAATGTATATAAAGGGACAATGCAAACAACAAACTGATCTAAAAATAAAACCAATGACTAGTTTGGGATTTTTTTTTAGCACACTCTTTATTGTTTTTAGCTTATTTCAAATAGTGTACTCTTTATGCAATGCCCAATATGAAGCTATACATGAGGCAGTGGTCAATATTAGTAGTCTACTATATGAATGATTAAAAATATTCTTTTTAAAAAAATTTTTGAATGTTTATTTATTTTTGAGAGAAGAGAGAGCATGAGCTGGGGAGGGGGCAGAGAGAGAGAGAGGGAGACACAGAATCCGAAGCAGGCTCCAGGCTCCGAGCTGTCAGCACAGAGCCTGATGCGGGACTCGAACCCCTGAACCATGAGATCATGACCTGAGCTGAAATCGGACACTTAACTGACTGAGCCACCCGGGCGCCCCTAAAAATAGTCTTGATTCGAGCAAAGATTAAACAAAAATGTTATGGAAAAAGCAAGTCATTTTACGTGTAATTTTTCATTGAAGGATAAAAATGCAACAAATATAAATTTTAAAAATACTATAATGCCATGCATTCTATCGTAAAACTAGTCACTATCTTGTTTGTGACATAGAATGAAACTTCTAGGGATGGATAGTTTTAATTATTTTTCTTAAATTTTCTGATTATGTCCTAAAAAGTCACTTGAGTAGTTTTTCAATTAATGTTCTATTAAAATTAAGGTATTTTTTAAATTAAAAGTAGGAAGTTCACAGTGACTCTATCATCTTCTAAATGAAACTCAATATGTTGGAAAAGTTTCAGATTTGCACATTATTATTGTTATTACTATAAACAATAAAGTATAAAAGTATAAAAATGTCACTGCTGTTAGTACTTGATTTTTATTGATGTTTCCACTGCACATAAAAGATTCTATTAATTTCTGTTATTTATTCTACTTAAAGAAAATTATTTAAAATCTAAAAAAAAACCACAATCCAAAAATTTCCCCCATTTTTGGTTTTTATTTTAAGATTATATTCCTAGATGAAGCTGGTTGGCTGGAAGGATGGGCTATAATGAGCAGTATTTAGAGTTCCAGAATCATTATCATTATGAAAATATTTGATTTGTGATGACCTAGGCAGCAATGATCATGAGGAGTAAGGCATATACTTACATCATGATGTTTTTAGACACTGTTTCTTTTCAATAAAGAATATCAGAAATAGATTTTGTTCATTATCAATGGCATGATAAAGGGGGACAAAACAGGGCTACTCCCCCCAATAGTCTGAAAATACCTCCTGAGCACTTTCCCATTAGACTCAATAACACACCTCTCTTTCTATGTATTACTCTGCAAGGCAATACTCATTGGGTGGATTTGTCAGAGCATAATGGCAGACAAATATTCTCATCCTGACAAGGTCCATATATTTCAACATAGAAACAGAAATTGGTACATAATCTTAAAGATTTCCCTTATACATGACACTAGCCGACTGGATTGGTCACCCGGTAGAATCAGGGACTCCATCACCACAAAATCTAGCTCAGATACTGAGACTCAGGATGCCACAGCTGCATTAAGAGTGTATGGAAAGATTTATTACTCACATAATGAGGCTTTATGAAGAGAGCAGGGCAGGTCCCCAAGCAGTCCAAAAATTGCTTCACAGAACAGGGAGATAGGACTGGCTTAGGGTTTCATGTTTTTTAGGGGGTGGGACTAGAGTATGAGTTCCCTTACATGGATCACGGCTTCTGTGGTTGGAGCTTCCCACCAGCACCAAAAGAAGCACCCAGGCTTTCTTATCTGCTTGCTCAGATGTGGAGCAGAAGGGGGGGCAGGAGTGTTGGGGCTTAGAAACTTTAAATAGTCAGACATCAATAATAGAGTTGGACAATTTATTAAAACGAACCCCCAATATTTAACAGAAAACTGAAATGTGTCATGTTTCATTTAATTGAATTTGAACTTGGCTTAATTAAGCCATTATGGTGCCTATAGCCTGAGGCTGGCAAGAGAGATGAAAGTTCTATTAAATGCCTTATTTAAGAGCCCAGCGCTGTGTCATTTGAGAAATCAAATGAGTGACTTCATAGCTATCGGTAATGCCTAGAACCCTGAAAGCCACAAGTAACATCTTGAAGAGGACATATACTGTTGTGTCAGAATGTAGAGAGACTTGCATGACCTGGGTTCCTATCTTGAGTAGCTAGAAGCGAGAACTTTGCAGAGTTTTGTACCCATGAGTGGCAACCTTGAATAAGGAATGATTGGTGTCATGAGACCACTTAACCAGATCATTGGCAATGGTTGTGGGGTATGTGAAAATTTGCAAATGGATTAATTTGCAAACAGATTTGTTTTGTTTTGGTTGGTTTGGGTTGGGTTTTGCCTGGGCATTGGGGCTAAGATAACTGCCTGAAATCTGGAGAACTGTGCTCACCATTGGTTCTTATCATTTATCAGGGACATCTGATCTGGTCAAGGCATGAAAACCAGCAGCTCTTCAGTAGATTCCACTAGGCTTGACTGCGGTGCTGGTCATTTCGTGGATCCCAAAGGGCTCACGAAGAGGCCAGGAGAGGACTTGCACCCGTCAGCAGCACCATGGCATCTCACAAGGAACGGAAGGCAGGCGGTACCACGCTCTTCTGGAAGTGGCATGGGCAGAGGGCTCAGGTTTGGATCCATCTTGTAGTTGCAATTTTCACATTAGCAAGGAGGACTTGATGGCTGCACAGGTTTGCAGCATGCTGATTTCAAGTCCCACAGCCTAAAAGGACGTTAAATATGGAAGGTCAGGGTCTTAAGGCCTTAGGAAGGTCTCTGTTCCAGGAAAATAAAGTATGAGTGCACCTGTCATTCTCACAGCATGTAGCCGAGGACCAAGGAAGTCAGTGTTTGACTAGAAGTCCTTGGGAAACTTGTAGGCATCATGGAGAGTAAAATTTGTAACAATAAATACATTACCTGTGAAACCAAAAAAAAGGGCTAAAATATTTTGGATTAGTTTTATTGTCAGCATGCTGACTGGGTCAATGGTTGTTTCTTGGCAATGTCAGGGATTAAAGCTGCCGAAGAGTTAAGAGGTTTTTGTATCTCTTCGTTTATATCTTGAAGACGACCTAGAAAATAAATACTATTATTCTAATTCTTCAGGTAAGAAATCTGGGTTATGCTTGCATTCTTTTGACTTTTTCAGGTCCAGCACTCTCTGATAGGCAATAAGGCTCTTTTTGGGACTATGATATCAGCCTCTAAATTATACCACATGGAAAATCTTTGAAGGATACGTAAGAAATGATATATTCATAAACTGAGCAATACAATGTGATTTTCAGCAATATTAGTGGACTTAATAAAAATTTATATATTTACTTATCTGAAGTCTACTTACCTTATTAGAGTTATATATAATTTTCATTAATATATATTCCTAAACCCCTATGGTTAGTTGCCCTCTTGACACATATAGTTTTTGGGGTTTGTTTTTGTTTTTTTGAGACAGAGCTGGCGAGAGAGAACCCCAAGCAGACTGTCATCTCAATGCCTGACAAACCGATCATGACCTGAGCCGAAATCAGGAGTCTGACATTTAACCAACTAAGCCACCCAGGTGCCCCAACATATAGATATTTTTTAAATTTTTTGTTACATTTTATTTATTTTTGATAGAGAGAGACAGAGCACAAGTGGGGGAGGGGCAGAGAGAGAAGGAGACACAGAATCCTTAGCAGGCTCCAGGCTCCGAGCCGGCAGCACAGAGCCCGACTCAGGCCTTGAACTCACAAACCGTTAGATCATGACCTGAGCCGAAGTCGGACGCTTAACTGACTGAGCCACCCCGGCACCCCTAGATATTTTTAAAGAGCAATATAATACGCTTTTGTTTCAAGTAGCTTGGGGTAATCTATAAATCTTGTTTCCCTCTGTCTCATTCCACATCTAATGTCATCAGGAAATCCTATTGGAATTACTTATTGTTTTCTATTAGCACTACTTGCTAAAAAATTTTTGTTTATTTTTGAAAGACAGAGTGCAAGTGGGGGGAGGGCAGAGAGAGAGAGAAAGAGGGAGAGAGAGAGAGAGAGAGACAGAATCTGAAACAGGCTCCAGGCTCTGAGCTGTCAGCACAGAGCCTGATGTGGGGCTTGAACTCGGGAATGGCGAGATCATGACCTAGGCTGAAGTCGGATGCTCAACTGACTGAGTCACCCAGGTGCCCCTCTATTAGCACTACTTTTAAACTATGTTCAGTGGGCTTTAAATAAATAACTGCTAAAGCTAAAGACAAATAAGGTATTATGTAAATTCATTGAGGAATTAAAAGTTGAAACTGACTTTGCTTGTCATGCAAGGAAACACACATTAATAAATTCACTGAGTGATGACTAAGGGAGAAAAGCCAAGGATTTTATGAGCAGGAAGATGTTAACCAGCGTGGAGAAGTTGGTCATCTGAATCAGGTGGAAAATGTGCCAGTTTATACTTGGTTGGTTCAAACAAGTCTTGTGGTTCTTGGCCAGGGAAGGCTATTTGCCTGGGTCCGTTGGGCATCTATCTGGTGAATGGGCTAAAATACCGATCAACCTCATCTGGTAGGTTGCTCAAAGTTCATCATTGTTTAACAGTTTGAATGCATTAGAACATTCAGTTAGTTACCTTCTAGGCAAGTGCTGCTGCACATTGACATCAATCTTATTATAAATCTGAATTTCTCACTAAGTACTCGGCTGCTGCCCTAGATAAGACATCATCATCATCACCTGGATAATTACAATAGCCTCCTACCTGGTTTCCCAGCGTTCATCCTTGTTTCCTTACAAAAGTGATCATTGAGAAACGTAAGTCAGATCATGTCACTTTTCTTTTATTTTTTAATTTTTTTAAAAGTCCGTTTACTTATTTTGAGAAAGAGATAGCATGAGTGGGGGAGGGGTTGAGAAAGGGAGAGAGACAGAATCCCAAGCAGGCTCCGTGGTGTCTATGTAGAGCCTGATGAGGGGTTTGAACTCATGAAACCATGAGATCATGACCTGAGCAAAAGCCAAGAGTCAAATGCTTAACCGATTGAGCCACCCAGGTGCCCCAGATCATGTCACTTTCCTATTAAAAAACCCAGATTTAACTACTCATTTCACTTGGAGTAAAAGCTGAATTTCTTAAAATGGCTTATAATACTTCAAACTTTCTATGCTATCACCCCGTATATCTGAATTACATTCTAATATCCAACATCACTTACTTTCTCCCCATGCACATCTTTTTTTCCCCCGTAATACTGCTACTCTCAGGCCATTGAACTAGCTGCTCCCCCTGCCTGGAAATTATCCCCTAGATATTGACCTGGTTTCCTCCTTAACCTTGTCAAGTTCTTCTCTATGGGGGCTAAATTGGCCACCCCACATACATCTACAAATTATTCGTTGTGTACGAAATTTCCTTCTTAAGAAATTCATAATATTTATCACCTTCTAACATACTATATAATCTACCTATTCATACATCTACTTACTATGTTTTATACATTTCTTATCTGTCCGCAAAGGAATTTAAACAAGTAGACACATGCTTTCTGTTAGATTCACAAATATTTCTCAAGCATATAATAAGAAACTAGCATGGTTCAGCAAGGTCTGATAATTTAGCAAAACAGCATATGTAAGGCCATAATGTAAATCCCCAAATTTAAATAATTTAAATTCTATTCTCTGATGATAAGCAATAAAACTGAAAATAAAAACAAAATATCAAAGTGAACTTTCCCAGATGCAAATTTATTAGACAAAACAAATCTTAATAAGAAAAATAAGTTAGTAATATAAACTTAATACGTATATTAACCTCTTTTTCCCTTTGAGATACTTTAGTTCTGTTTTTGGTTGTTATTGTTCTGTATTTATAATTAAAATATGTGTTTGAAATAGGAAACTGGTGATTATTCTTTTGTGAGTAAACCTTAGCTATATTCAATTATGTTTTTGATTTTTTTCCATATATTCTGCTATTTTTTTAAGTTTATTTATTTATTTTGAGAGAGAGACAGAGAGAGAAAACAGGATAGGGGCACAGAGAGAGAGGGAGAGAGACAGAGAATTCCAACCAGGCTCCATGCTGTCAGCACAGAGCCGGACACGGAGTTTGAACTCATGAACTGTAAGATCATGACCCAAGTTGAAACCAAGAGTCTGACACATGACCAACTGAGCCATCCAGTCTCCCTCATATTCTGCTATTTTTGATTTGCTTTTAACTGGACCCAAGCATTGCTTAACAAATTTTTAGACCTGTTTTTCGTTTGTTTGTTTGTTTGTTTGTTTGTTTTTGCCAGAATATGTTGTTTGTAATATTTCAGCTATTGATTCCTACAAATAGTGTACCATATTAAATAATCTCTGTTTTTGCTAAATATTACCTCTTTTGTGGCTTGATAACTAGCTATTTTTGAAATCAATATTTTAATGGTCACTTGAGAAATAGTGATTTCCGCACAATAGAATTGTGGAGTGAGTTTATAAGGGAGATCACAGGTGCTAGCTGTATTTACATCTTATTTGGTGTATTTTTAAAAATGTCCTGAGAAACTTAACAGAAGACCATGGGGGGAGGGGAAGAAAAAAAAAAAAAGGTTGCAGAGGGAGGGAGCCAAAACATAAGAGACTCTTAAAAACTGAGAACAAACTGAGGGTTGATGGGGGGTGAGAGGGAGGGGAGGGTGGGTGATGGGTATTGAGGAGGGCACCCGTTGGGATGAGCACTGGGTGTTGTATGGAAACCAATTTGACAATAAATTTCATATTAAAAAATAAAAAAATTAAAATGCCATTTTGGTAACCAAATGCCTTTTTATTATATATTTTAAATTGGAATCCAAATTAAATTAGATTGTGTTTAGAATTATCCATATTAATTATAAAATCTAAGCCATTTGTAGGAAAAGAGGGACAAGTTTGTTGAGTATTTTAAAAACTAATATCTGTGATTTGTGGAAATATAAACAAAAGGTATTAAACTTAGCCTTGGAAACCTTGTGCATCTATGCACATCAAAGAAGAGGAATCATAATCTCTTCACCTCATTTTTATTTATACAAATATGTTCAATAAGGTTAATTAAAAGTTTTTATAGTTTGAAAGTAATATAATACTTTTTTTTTCTTTAGCTCATTCTTGTTTTGTTCCCAAACTGTAGTAAATTAAAAAATTCACACATAAAAATAATATGTAGAGTTAACAATAAAGAGTATGAACAATAAAGTCTCTAGAAATAAAATTCAGGCTTAGTTCTTTGATATAAACTAACACTAATTTATATATATATATATATATATATATATATATATATATATATATAATTATGTCTTAAATAGTGTGTGTGTGTGTGTAGTCATATATTGCATTGTATACATTATCAGAAACATGAACAATTGACAACTATTATGTGTTTCATTGTTTCTTAAATTTAAATTATCACCATATATTACATAGTGATTTGCAAAGGCACCATTGAAAAATATTTTGTTAGAATAACTATATTTTCCTCAAAATTAGCCCACGGATGGATTAGGTCTATACTACTTGCATCTTTCTAGAGCTATAATACACTCTCTTTTTCCCCTAAATGTGCAGTGGAATATGTTTCTGCATTGTTACTTTTGCTATCTTCACAAGAAGCATAAGAAATAGTTATTATCCACTCAGGAGATAAACAAAATTCTTGCCAGAAAAATATTGACTTACTTAACTGAATGAGACATATGTAAAATCTACACGTGAGCACTAAGGGGTCAGCACTGGAAAATTGATTAAATAATCACGTACAAATGAAAGAATTTATATAACAATAAAAATGGCATTTACTAGGCATTTTCCACACATTTTGCTAAAAACTTATGTGCAATATTTTATAATTGATGGGTGGATTTGAATTATATTCTGTCTGAAACTTGGTCTATGTGACTAAACTATTACCTTCTATTTGTATAGGAGCCCAAATTATCAAGTAGTTCACTTTTCAAATAAAGACTGCCCTGCATTTCAGTTTTCATTTATGATATGAATGATCATTAAGTGCAACTAGATTGAGTGAATAAGAGAATTCAGTAAAAAGAGGATTCCATCTTATATGAGCTTTTTGTTCAGAATTCAATTCATGAAGAAAGTAGAAATTCTCAAAAAAAAAAAATAGAAATTCTCATTGAATATGAGCAGGACATATTAAAATAAGTCAAAAAGTCTAATCCTTCTACCTTGTCTCTAGTGTTTAAATAGATTTTTGTATGGGGGTGCCTGGGAGGCTCAGTCGGTTGGGTGGCCGACTTTCAGCTCAGGTCATGATCTCCTGGTCTGTGTGTTCAAGCCCTGCGTCAGGCTCTATACTGGCAGCTCAGAGCCTGGAGCCTCCTTCTGATTCTGTCTCCCTCTCTCTCTGCCCCTCCCCTGCTTGCTCTCTCTCTCTCTCTGTCTCTCAAATAATAAACATTTTTTTAAAAAGTAAAAACTAACAGATTGTTGTGTGTGAGTGTGTATATTTTTGCTTGACAAATAGATGAAGTCATTCTTTTGTTTTGAGTAGCCATATTGGATTGTAGAAACAGTAACTAAGGCAATAGAATCAACTTTCATGCAGTGTTTTTTCTGGTTATTAAATATCCCCAGGGCTAAGATCAGCTGAGGAAACTACTGACTCCAGAGTCTGAGGTCATGTTTATTTTTATACAACTCTCGTTATAATCTCATACAAACTCTCCTTAAAGGGTGCAGGGAGTGGAATTATTTGCATATTATTTTATTTCAGAGTTATGTGTGGCCTTTTTTCCTCCATAGTTCCGGGACGACATTTTTGTCAAGTAAGAATATGTTAAGAAATACTATCAGGATTTACTAAAACTATGTAGTCTGTTAACATTTGGCCTTCAAGCATATGTGATACCACTGTTACTATAATATACTCCTAAGTGTATAAAGGCTTAATGTATGTAGTAAAAATAAGTCTGTGATTTGGGAGGGTGGGAAAACAAAGGGGAGGATTAATTCATCGGTGACAGAATCTGAAGGGAAATGACACCAAGGGACACAGTAATTAGTGTTGTTATTTTGTTAGAGCATCCCAGTACCATAATGCCACAGATGGGAAAAAAAATCTGAATTTGGTGAGTTTTCATGGGAGAATTTTAGAAGGGACAAATAGATTGGAATATTTACTTATTAACAGCATTATTAGAAATGATGGCAGATGGGGAAAATTAAAATAAAATCCTAGTTGGTTGGTTTCAAGATTTCCGAGAATTTCCCAGATAATAATCATCCATTTAGTTATGGAAAAATATGCAAACAAATATTTCTTGAGATACTCCACAAGGGTCATGCAATATTCAATGGAGTCACTAACTTCGGCCATGATTCAATAGAATGCAAATTAGTCTCCATCTGTCATTAAGGGTGATTAGCTAAGATTTTGCTCAGAATGTCATACTGTAGTTGTTTGCTTAGGTGCTTCTGGTCATAGAGCCAGATGAACTCTGCATTATAGACATTTTTTTAATAAAATTAAGTCTTTTTTTTTATTTATTGAGAGAGAGAGAGAGAGAGAGAGAGAGCACAGAGGAGAAGAGAGAGAGAATCCCAAGCAGGCTCCACACTGTTAACACAGAGCCCTGTGTAGGGCTTGATCCCAAAACCATGAGATCATGACCTGAGTTGAAATCAAGAGTTGAACACTCAACTGACTAAACCACCCAGGTGCCCTTGCATTCTTGACATATTAACCAATGGACCAGACATGGGGATAAGATCACTTCGGCCCTTTAGACCCATACAACCACTAAGAGGATAAATTAGGGAGCAAGGAGACTTGTAAGTAAAATGACATTCTCTTTTAGTCTTCATCTTTGAAAATGGGCTCTTTGGATGAGTACTTTGCTCTGGACAGGATCTATACTCATCCCTCTTCACTAAAAATCAAGTCTTTAGAAGGGATATTATAAACTAGATGTCACCTTTCCAATATCCTTTATTGATGACAAATGTAGGCCAAACACGCAAAAAGAAAGGATAGCAACCTTGACAATATACTCTGTACAATAAACTGTCACATATGTCAATAACCACTTGCTCTGACTTATCCTTGCACTTATATATCTGTCAAAACACACATTCCCTTGTAAAGGAACATCTTCTATATAAAGTAGGAATCACATTTCACAAGAAGTTTTACACATTTTCTTACTAAGATGTGATCCCATTATTCATAACAGTTGGCACTTTGCCTTGTCTCCTCACAAATTTATCATAGAACATTTTCAGTTAATAAACATAAGCTGCCTTGTTTTATCCCATTGGCTTCTTAAGATTCAATTGTGTGGATATTATATGATTTATGAAATTATTCCTCTTCTGAATAACACATAAGCTTTTTTACAGATTCACTATTATAAAAATGCCGCATTGACTACATATATATATATATATATATATCATGTCATTTATAAAATGACATCTCATTTAGAAAATAAATATTTCTGAGGAAAATTGCTGGGCACTAAGAAATTCACAGTTAACATTCAAGGAATAATAGTCAATGAATTTTCAAAGTTGTAATAAATTTACGCTCTCCTCAGCAATGATACTTCTAATTTCAGTGATGTCTTTCCAAAAGTACATCCTCACTACTTTTTTGAATTTGCCAGTATTTCACTTAAAAGCTTTCTCTATGTATTAATTTACATTTTAATGTTTAAGATAGTTAAGAATAATTTCAAATATTTATTGCTATATGTATATCTTCCTTGACAAATTGTCTCCTGTTTTATTTTTGCTTGTTCTTGATAATTCAAGCACAATATGCAAAGGATTGTACTTAGAAGCTACTTTGCTTCTGAATAAAGGATAAGAATATAGAAATGGTTGGATTGATTTGGACGCTTAGTGGAGATACTGACTAACTCTAGGTCCAGAATTGACATTAAAATTTTGGTCTCTCATGGTCTCATGGTACAGTACACTCAACCAAATGTGGGGAACTTTGCAAAGAATAAAAGCCTAGAGAACGAAGCAGGGGTCAAACCAAGTTCTACTTTGTAAAGCACATTAAATCCTACTAAGAACTTCTGTTATATCGTGTGGAATATCAAAATATATTCAGACGAGATATATCATGAGTAGGTGACTAATTTTAAAAGTTCATATTTAAAACAATAATAATTTTAATTAAGATATTAAATTAAAAAATAAAAGTTTATATCTCAAAAAAAATAAAGAATACATTGTACGTGATTAGGAAGGGAAATAAACATGTCAATGAGAAGATTTTACCTGTGCAGATAAATTAGGCAGGTGACTTGGAGTATGCCAGAGACAATGGAGACTGAGGAAATTGGACCAGGTTTGGACAAACTTTGAGAAAAATTGGTCAGCAGAATTTGATTGGATATGGGGTGTCAGGAAGAAAAAGAATTAGGAATAGTATCTTACTTCATGGTTCCATAAGGATATTATTTACTAAACAAAGGGAAGTTCAGAAGAGTGTATAAATATCTTAAATGGGTAGACATTTGAATATATTAATGTGAGATATATCTAAACCCTTGTTTAGCATTCTGTAGGAAAATGATTAAATCTGCCAATACAGATTATTTCTTTTAAAAAAAAATAATGTTTATTTATTTTTGAGAGAGACAGAGACAGAATGCAAGTAGGTTAGGGGCAGAGAGAGAGAGGGAGTCACAGAATCCAAAGGAGGCTCCAGGCTCTGAGCTGGAGCTCAAACCCACGAGCTGTGAGATCATGACCTGAGCAGAAGTCGGACGCTCGACCGATTTAGCCACCCAGGCACCCCCAGATTATTTCTAAATTTAGGGTTACTGATGGTGAATCCCTTATTAATCATAAGACATAAGACAATCTACTTTAATTAAGTGTAGTAATAGATTAAGTTACATTGTTGAAGCTGACTTTATTGTTATTTATTTATTTATTTAATTTGAGAGAGAGAGAGAAAGAGAGAGAGGGAGGGAGAAAGTTTGCATGCAAGAGAGCTGCGGAAGGGCAAAGAGAGAGGAAGAGAGAGAATCTTAATCAGGCTCTACACCCAGCTGGAGCCTGACATAGGGCTCCATGAGCAGTTAGATCTCATGACTATGAGATCATGACCTGAGCCAAAGTCAAGAGTTAGTGCTTAACCAACTCAGGCACTCAGGCACCCCTCTGAAGCTAACACTAAACAATAAACACTTTTCATTAAACACATGATATTACATATATTTATAAAGGCATTGTCCAATTTACTTTATTACATGTTTTAATAAGGAGGACACAAAGAGTGAAAGCCTACAGAATTCCAAGTAAATTATTATTTTTACAAAAGTTTTGCAGTTTTTCTGATGTCTTTCAGTCTTTGAATATTATTTTTCGATTCAAATGACAATATTTACTTTGGTAAAACAATTATCTTTCCACAATGGTGTTGTGGATATAATCAAGGTGATTTTCCTCTGCAATTTTATTGAGTGTAAAAAATTTACGTTACCAGTTGGGCACCAAAAACTGTTGTAACAGGAAATGGAGCATGTAACATGTCTACCTACCTGAAAGAATAATGGCAAGACTTACTAAAATATTTAAAAGGTAAAGAAGTAAAAATAAGAGGAAGAAGAGAAGGAAAGGACAGGAGAAGGAAAAGAAAGAGATGTATATATAGAAAGAGAGCAAGCACGATAGTTCTTTGATATTTCTTTAACAGAACTGTGCTTCCTTCTGACTCCTCTTGAACATCAACCTTATATCCCAGGGTGCAGTTAAATATTTTAAAAGAGGAATAGAAAAAAAGATCAAAAAGGTTCTTTCTGAAATTAAAATGGAAAAGATCAATGAAAAGGATTTTTTCTTGCAAATACCTGGCCTTATAGTTTATCATTCATTTTGCTGTAAAATTACAAGTAGCCTTTGAGAATTTGGTGCCATTTATGCCTAGTGGCTCATTTACCCTTGACTTTTAAATTCCATTAATCCTCTTTTATGCTATATGCTACTCTACACTTATTTTTTTAATTCTCAGTAAACTTTCTCGGAGTAAAATTATGAATTTTTTTGTTGCCCAAATCTTCCCATTTCCTTTTGTTTCACATGTGCTGAGAAGTTTTGGTTCATATTTATTTAAATAATGAATACCTTCAGGGCTGAAATCACTTATTGAGACATTAAAGGATCAGTGTACTTCTAATTACTTATGTTCTGTTTGTACTGACTCACTTTTGGAAAATCTTGGGCTGATTAAATGAGTCACAAGATTTTATTCTTAATGGATTGTTATGTAACTATGCTGACCTTTTAGTCCATATCTTCTTAATATATTGTGGTCTAACTCACTATTTAGTGTGACATGACAAGTAGGGCTGCCCTAATATGACCATGGACATTTATCTGGGCTGCCTGGACAATGAGCTACCTGGAAGCACTTCAATTCCCCCAGCCCAAAAGGCCACCCCTAAGCTCCCATATGGCCTCGTGACTTGTTCCCATTGTGTGCACCTAAATCCAACTCCCAACAGGCTTCTGGGTCCACATGAGCAGGGTAGCTGTCACCTAAATCAAGGCTTTAGTTACTTCATTGGCACATTTGTCCATCCTGACAAACTCATATCCTTTTGAACTAAAGAAGGGAGAGGAACCAGAAGCTGGATTTCTTTTTCTGGAATGCAAATTCATGATTTGGTCCATCATTACACCTTGATCATGGCTTATGTCTTTCTGATTATACTGAGACCTAAGACCTAAATCATTTCTATTTTGTGACCCCTGATTTGTAAATTTCTTCAATAAAGCCTTTTATCTTAGTGTATGCTATGTAAAATGTGGAATTGGTTAAGAATCCCCATTGTCTATCAGGTATTAATCGCAAAGAGACCTACCTTGCTTATTTGGTTTAATTTAGTGTCACTTTTTAAAATTAAAAAGTGATTCACTTACTTGGTGCTCATTTCATTGTAATCCTCTGTCAAAATCTCAGTCCTCCATAAGTTTGCCGTCAGTTTACCGCTAAACTGATTTGTCTTGTGAAAAATATACAACCATAGTAAGTGGTGTCACTTGAATGATAATTTATCTAAAGCGAGTCATTACTCATTCTGTCAATCTATTACCTTACCTCCAAACATCAACACTTAATTTCCATGCTCAGACCTAGGTAATTCTCTTTTTATTTTATTGAGTACACTTAAGCATCAGAAAAGACCACAACCTTCCATCATCTCATCCACTAAATGAGCTACACCTGTGCCTCTGAACTTTGCCTTCATTTCTATTGTGAAAACTTTCAATAACTTGCATCTCTGCATAGCAAAATTCCTATGAGGTTTCAATGGCCCGTGTAGCCTATGGGATCTGGCTCCTGTTATCTCTTAAATCTATTCCCCGCCAGTCTCTACCTGGCTCACCTGTCACAGGATAGATAGCTACTTTTGTCGTGCCATTGGCTTGGAATGCTTTTCATGAGGTGTCCACACGGTGCACTCTCTCATATCCTTCAATCCTTACTCACATGTCGCCTTATCAGTGACACGTCTGACCCCTATTGAAAATTACAAGCTTCAACCTTCCTCTCTCCACATCCCTTCCTTTCAGTTTCTGCATAGCCCTTACAGCCATCCACAAATATATACGTTTCCTCTCTCTGCCTCTTTCTCTGTCTCTCTCTCTCTCTCTGCCCAGTTTTCTGTGTAACTCCAAAAGGATCTGTAATTATCAATGTATCCTTGGTCCTTTCAGAGAACACTTTCTAGTACATAAAAAAAAAAAAAGATTCTCAATACATACTTTTGATTTTAATTTTTCAAAAGAATAATTCAGCATTATATTTAGTGCCCAATACAAAATAGCAGCAAGAAGAAAGCCTCACTCTGAATTTTATAATTTCTATTGTATGTTATGTATGAAATTTCACATATTTTCCAAGTTTTTAAAAACAATATTAGAACACATAAAAATATATTATTAAAAAAAGTATGTTTTGCAAATGCACAATAAATGTATTTAACAATAATAATTTTGTACTCCCCCAAAATAAAATCCTCAAACACACATTTAGAACTTAATGACTGTTCATGTGCATAAGCTAATAAGAACCAAGAGACCAGCAAAATGCTGTGAAGATATAGTTACTGAGTAATATATATTTGCTGATAGCAATGTTGTGGGATTTTTCCGTTAATGAAGAGTAAAAATTTAATTCTTAAAAAAATATTTAACTATTTAAAATAATTGATCATTTCACTTATTAATTCAGTTAGATTTTGTTGAACACATCCATATGGTAAAAAACGGTGGTAAAAAACGGACTAAGATGTAGGCACTTTCCTCTGAAATCTTACAGTCGTCTGCTATTTGAAACACACATTTTTCAAGGAGGAGCTATTACCTCATATAAGTGGCCAAGAAGGTTGGCAAGATGGCTTTAAATTTAGTCAATTTGACATAGTATGAAGTTAAACTCCTACGTCGAAAGTTGAGTAAATGTTTGTTTGCTTGCTTTTAAGTACCCTCAAGTTGATTGGATTTGAGAATCTGACTCACACTAAACATCTGTAAGAGATGTCATATACAGTCCAGAACTCACACTTATTGTATGAAGTATGTCAGTCTTATGGTTGGAAATTTGCCGTGGCTTGAACGACATAACATCTTCCTGAAAGAAAGTTATCTGGTAAAGCAAAAAAGTCTTTTTTTAATTTTTTTTTAAAGTAATCTCTATGCCCAATGCAGGGCTCAATCTCACAACCCTAAGATCAAGAGTCACATGCTCTACTGACTGAGCCAGCCAGATGCCCCCAAAAGTATTTAACTTTCCATCTGGAAAATCCTTTAACGACAGCAAAAAGTTGAACACCCAACCTGTCAAATCCACTTTATATTGCAAGGAAATAGGATGGAAATGAAAGGAAATAATTATAATTATCTTTAATGTAAAGAAAGAAGGTTTTCAATGTGAAAGCAAGAATTTAGATTTACATTGAATTCTACAGCAATGATTTGAATTATTTCACCTAAAAAGGTGAAAGAAAATAAATGGGAGGATTTTGTGTTTGTAATAGTTTTCTACTGCTGCACATTGTTAACACATTTTCAGCAACATAGTGGGTTCAAAAAACACCCATTTATTATCTCACAAGTTTGATAGGTCAGAAGCCTGACCACAGCTTCAGTGGAGTTCTCTGTTTAGATCTCCTAAGACTGACATCAAAGTATCAGGTTGGTTGTTAGTTCTTACCTGAGGCTACATGCCTTTTTCTACGATCATTCAGGGTATTGACAGAACTCAGTTACTGCATTTGTAGAACTAGGGTACTTGTTTTCTTACTATCTGTAAGAGGGCTGGGGATGCTATCAGTGCCTAGAGGGCCACCCAGAGTTTTTTGTTTGTTTGTTTTGTTTTTTGTTTTTTCCCCTTCATGGTTTGTAATGTGGAAGTTAGTAACCTTCTTCAAGGCCAGTCTTATATAACAGTTGTGAACAGTCTCCCTTACCATTTTTAACAAGTATCAGAATATTTTTTTTTCCTTTACAAGATGAAATGTCTCATAATCAAATTAAAAGACTCTAAATTGTTATAAGTCTGTGAAAGGAAATGAACATTAAATATAATGTGAAACTAACACAGAAGTTGGTGGGGCAAACGTTGGATACGAGAGTGAAGGCGTGTTTCTCTACATAGGTCAGGATCTCAGGTGAGATCTGATAGATGGAAAGAAGCCATGTACTTGAAGATTCTCAAGGAAAACATTCTAGGGAAGAGAAGAGTAAATTCAAACTACCAGAGACAGAAAATGTTTGAGGCCTTAGGGGTGGTGTGGGGATAGGGAATGAGACAACTGTGTAGCTCAGTCAGGTTCCTGAGGGAGAACTCATGGAGACTGACATTGAGATTGGAAATGAGACTGATATCATCATATCAATTAGAGGTAAGGTGTTTTTTTTTTCCTTTTATGTTAGTAATAAGCTGAGGGAATATTTGGGCATCATGAATGTATGGGTTTTCATCAGGGAAGCAGTTTTATGGAATGATAAATTTCTTGTAAAAATCATGCATTGCCTATTTTGAGGAGTTGCTGGAGAAGGAAGGTCCACAAAAGGAAGTTGGAGGATCCAGGAAAATCATGAACCAGTTTATCAGAAGTACCAGAATATATGGGACAAAACCTTCCTACTGACATTTAGAGCACAGTCAGCATTTGCTTCAAGGGTTGTAGAGAGGTGTCATTTTAAATTGACTCATATGATTTTAAAAATAATGCCCTTCTTTATTCAACTGTAGGATTCATATGGGCAGCTAACAGAATCCTTTTTTCCTAATAAACACCTGAGTTTTAGCACAATATATAGAACTTATATTATACGTGGAACAAATTAAACTATTTAAAATTTCCAGTCTTCATTTTAGGCAAATGTAAAATAAAAAGTGATTAAGTCTAACTTGTAAGTGTTGATATAAGAATTAAATACAATAAGGATTAAATAACAACATTGCCTGGCACATAATAAGTGCTGAACATTGTTAAGTCAGTTAAGATCTCTTGTTTACTTTTTAAGACAGACATTCAGTCTGCATGTATTTAATGAATACGATGTCACTGAATTGTGCTAAACACTGAAAAATGAAGTCTTTTAAGACATCTGAAGCACATTCTTTTATTAACATGTGGTGTTGTGAAAATGACATGGGATTGGATTTAGAGACAGGGTTTTAAATTTTCCCTCCTTGACTTAAGAGGAATCTGAACTGGTAAATTACTTCTCCTGTCTGAACTTCAGTGTTTGTGTAAATATTTTTAATTGGTGACCATAATATGTATTTACAAGAGCTGTTGTGTGGATTAAATGACTTAATATTTATAAAGCCCTTGGTCTAAGGAAGATACTCAAAAGTATTGTTTTCATATACTATTGAGGATAAGATGATTCTTCAATGAAAACAGACAATGGCATTCAGCGAATTTCAAATTTTATGTTTTCTAATTGTCATTGGTTACAAGAGAATTCAAATTTAATGTCTCTACTACCCACACATCGTTTTCTAAAGTGCCCCCCAAAAAGCCTATTTCTCAAAAGCTATGCCCCTAGACCAAAACTGACTTTGTAGTTTGAAACTAAAATAAAACTAAATCAAAGAACAGTTTTTATATATAGATTGATCTGTTTTATCAACTAAGAAGTGAGTAAGAACTACAACATATCAAATACTACCACCCCAGGAAGTGGGGTCTGGATATCCCAATTAATTTTAATGAAAAAGTTGAATACTTGAAAGATTGCACAAAACTTTGTGTGCAAATGATGACATTTCACAACTCATTCATATATACTTCTCGAAGAAGAGTCCATGTATCATTTGAAAGTATATGTCAATGAAATCTCATCTAAACCAAATGGCATTTTCAAAAACTTTTATATCTTTATTTAATGGTTTCTTTCAGCACTGTAAGTATTAATAGATTATCAAATTGAAAGATGTTTGTTCTGACCTTCACATAGCTCCATTTCTTGGTGGTTTAATGTCTCTTATGAAGCACCAGAAGTGCATTAGTAATTTCTCATTTCTCTATGACTCCATGATGCCTATGTCACAAGACAAATGCTGAATCAATTGATGGGTAAAAATCCAAATAAAAACACATAATAAAATATTTCCTATTTTTCTCTGGCACCTAAATTCAAAATCCTACAACAGAAAAGCATCTAGATATTTCAAATTACACTGTTCTCTTGGGAAATTTTGTTTAGTTAATTGTTAGACATTTGGTAGAGAAGAATAAGGTACATATTTGCATACTTTTAATTTTTTAGGAAATGAAAACAAGAAATTGAAAAAAAATACCAGGGAACAGAGGTTTGGCACACAAGAAAAGACACACGAGGTATCTTTGAAATATATTCCACAACGGTATATTTATAAAGCAACCCATAGCTCATAATCTTAGAGGAATTTTTAATTTGAGAGAGCATGGACAGTGTGTTCCCACAAAATGAGGAAACTATAAAAGAAGAAGTAGACATGTTAAGAGGATAAAATTCAGCCCAACAGAGTAGTCATGGGAAGTACTATGAAGCTAAATTTGCACTCAACCAGGGAGTCAAGAGTTCAGATAAAATCAGAAAGGGGTAGAGCTATGGGAACTCTACAAGTGAAAAAAAGATCTTGTTAAGAACATCTTTAAATAAACCTATTAGAACATAATGTGAGAATTAATACAGGAGTAGGCATACATAAAATTAAATTGGAAAATAGAAGGCAAGTGTTAACTTCAGCAGAATAAAGAAGAGGAAGAAAAGTTAATAATAGAGTAAAACTCAGCAGAGGACAAATGTTTTCATACATGTGGTATGTCACAGCACATATGACACAAATTGTGGAACTAGACTGTTTGTGGTTGAAACTCAAATCTGCAACTTACAAGCTGTGTGACCTTGTACATATTCTTTGTGCCTCGGCTTCCATATATGTACATTAATAATACTTTTATCATTAACTGAGTTCATAGATATATTTAGAACAGGGCTTGACACTGTTTGCTTTTCGTGATGATACCTATTGGATTAACTAACCTTATACAATAACTTATTTATAAAATAACTCATAACTTATTTATAAAATAACTGTCATGAAATAAGAGGCCTACCTACCTATACAAAATAAGTTTCAGAATTAAATATTTCATCACACCAACAACCAGCCAATGGTTTATTTCTTAAAATTTTTGAATTGACAATTATCAATAAATTTTAAGATATAAGGGAATGTATTGATATTAGAAAGTTTGCCACATGACTTTAAAGCTTTTGATAAGCAGCAGGCCTAGGAGATACAGAGGATTGATTTTTATTAGAGATCTGTAACTTATCTGATAATTATTAACCTATGTCCATGAGTTATATTTATAAACAATTAAGATATGCCCTTTAAAATATATTTTGAATTATTACTTGTAAAGAATTTTTTTATGTCAGCTTGATTCCCAAACACATAATGACTGAGACAAAAGGGGGGTATATAGATGAGGAGAAATACTGTATATTTATTGTTGGGAGATAATTTTCCATGATATTTCTACACATCATATAAGAACATTTGTTCCAGACTATCTTTTCAAGGATACTTTTATAACAAACAGCCTTGGAAAATAGAAGTAGGGTGTCCTTCTAGGGTAGAGGAAGATTCATTTTCTGACTAAGATAACAAAGATAGCACATCCCTTCAAGGGTAAGAGTTGGGCAGGTTTGCTAGTTACCTTCTTACAAAATTAAGGTGTTTTGTTTTTTTGAGTTTGGGATTCCTTGGCTTGTGATACAAACCTATTGTACAAAATCCAGTTAAGCTTCTCTGTGGGGAAAAGTCCTATGGGAATTGGGAACAGGACAAAGGGATGCAGACATGAATGGCATGCTACCAGCTGTGTCAGGAGTAATAAACTATATTGTTTCTGACCCAGCGATCTCATGTCTCCTGACAGTATCTACAAAACTGTGTCAGGCTTACCTGTCAGCTTACTCACAGTGTAAACTTTCATTTGCTTCACAGTTCTTGTTTTTATTTTTGTTTGTTTTTGTTTTTGTTTTTTTAAGAGGAAAGATTGATTAAAAGATTAGCAATATAAGCAATGAAATGAACCAGTCACTTTGCTGGAATGACAACAAATTGAATTCATTGGACTTGATTGTTGAAGTGCTTTGAAGCCATCCTGAGTTAGGTACAAACTTATTTTAATTCTGATACAGTCTATTCTGTTTGTGATAGGGTGCATGAGATTTAGAGTAGTTTCTAGACAGCACAGGGAAATTTGGATAGTGCTATGAAAATAAAGAGAAAGGGAGAAAAAGAGTATTTTTAAGATTAGTTTTCTTTAGTTTTCTATTTGAATTGTCACACTTATAGATAATAGTACATTAAATAATGATGCATAAAAATAATTATAAAAAAAGTAACTGCATTGCAACCACACAGACCATTTCTAACATTCCAGAAGTTCCTAGTTTCCTTCACAATTACTCCCTTTACTCTTTAAACCAAAGGTCAACACTATCATGACTTCATACATCAAAGAGTTATTTCAATATAAAAGAGACTTTTGACTGTTCTGGATATTTTAATCAGACCTATATTCCATTTCATGTAATCACTCTTCAATAGGAGTTAATCAATTATTAAACATATTTATTATGTTCTTAATTAGATCATTGTGTTTTTAAATTCTAGAATGTAATTTTGCTTATTATTATTTCTGTAGATTTTCTTTCTTTCTTTCTTTCTTTCTTTCTTTCTTTCTTTCTTTCTTTCTTTCTTTCTTTCTCTTTCGAGACAGAGAGAGACAAAGAGAGACAGAGTACGTGGGGGAGGAGCAGAGAGAGAGGAAGACACAGAATCCAAAGCAGGCTCCAGGCTCTGAGCCATAAGCACGGTGCCTGAGGGTGAAGCGGAGCTCAGGGGAGCTGGAAGGCAAGAACTGTGAGATCATGACCTGAGCCAAAGTGGGACTAATCAACTAAGTCACCCAAGTGTCCCTCTGCAAATTTTCTTAATCCCCTTTTCTCCATAACACATAAGTTATAATTTTTTTTAAGTTTCTCAGATAACTTCATTATCAAAATTTACTTTGAGTTCAATTCTAGTCTTTATTCTTTCTTTGTTTTCCTCTTCTGTTTATCTTGTATTCTCATATATGTGATTATTTTTGACTGATTAATAACTATAGAAAAATGGGGAAAAAATTAACCAAGGAACATGCTTTCTCCAGAGAACATTTATGATTGTTTTAGGCAGGAGACAAGGGAATTTACCAGTCCCTAATCACTTCAATCTAACTGTAGCGATTGAGATATTTTGAATCTTGGCTCTAGTTCCCCAGAAGGATTTACTATTTCTAATTATCCTTAGCTTAGTATCATTGGAGTCAAATTTGAATACATATGGTGTTTGCTAGGAATCCATTCCACTTAGTAATATCTAAACTCCAATTTTTATGTCTCTATATATGACAAACTCAAAAGTTCTATTCATTGATTTAATCTCTTAGCTACTTCTTGCTCTAGTTCACTCATGTTCCCTGGGACAAGCTAACCAAAATATTGAACTAATTTCTTTGTATTTCCTTCTCTCAAGATATGTTGGTCCCATAATCCATCCTTTCTTTTCAAGTTGATCTCAGAAGATTTATTCTTCTATATTTCCTAATCCAACATCACTAGAAGTAAAAATTTGAGGTAATTTTCAATCAAGGACAAGGTATGAAAGACAAACAGAATGAAACTTTCTTTGTTACTATATTGGTTTTCTATGACTGCTGTAATAATTTCAATAAACCCCATGGTTTAAAATAGCAGAGGGACGCCTGGGTGGCTCAGTTGGTTAAGCGTCCAACTCTTGATTTTGGCTCAGGTCATGATCTCAAGATTCATTAAATTGAGCCTTATGTCAGGCTCTGTTTTGACAACGTGGAGCCTGCTTGGGATTCTCTCTCCCCCCTCACTCTCTGACCCTCCCCCACTCTCCCTTTCAAAATAAATAAAGATTAAAAAAAAAACTCTAAAATAACAGAAAAGTTCTCCTCATAATTCTGGAGGCCAGTAACTTGATATCAATTAGCAGGACATTGTTTCCTCCAAAAGCTCTAAGGGAGAATTTTTTCTTGCCCCTTATAGGCTCTGGTGGTTCCAGAAGTTCCTTGGCTTGTGGCTGCATAACTCCAATTTCTGCCTCCACCTTCACATGGTCTTTCTCCATGTGTCTGGGTCTTTCCATCTTCCTGTGTGTTATGATGTTACGAGAATGCTTTTCATTGCACATAGCACCCCCGAGGATAATGCAGGATATATTCATCTCAAGGTCTTTAATTATATCTACAAAAAGCCTTTATCCAAATAAGGTCATGGTCATTGCCTCCAGGATGAATATGTCTTTTAAGCGGCCACCATTCAACCCACTACAAATATGTTGAGACTTTAATCCAAAACAATCCCAGGGTATAAAATGTCTTGAGGAATCTGGGGTTTTAGGATGTGAAGTCAAGACATGAAACTTAACCACAGTATTAAACAAAAAAAAATTTAATTACATGAATTAAATATGAGTTTTTCTAATAAACTGAAATGGAAAAAACAATAAATATAGCCAGTTTTCTTATTTCATTTGGATATCAATGAGTAGTTACTTTTCTCTCTACATTAAAAACTTCATAAACATAAGCACATTGTAAATTAGATGAATGGCAAAAAGTTATAAAATGCATAATTTGCATGAGCGTTGGGTCTGGGTTTGGGAGGGATGGTCTAGTACTGGGAAGGGCTAGAGCCCGGATTTCCAGGAGATGGCATAGAGACTGGGGCCACAGGGACTGCCTGGCACTGAACTGATCTTATCACGTGGGGCTACGGCAGTTGGCCTGTAACCCAGAGCCTCAGAGGTCAGCCTGAAGTTATGGATCTGGCAGTGGGGTGGGTGGGGAGCTTTGGACTGAAGGAAACAACCTGTAGGTTGGGGCTGTCGAGGCTGCTCAGGCGTTCGAGTACCAGGAGCCAGGGACTACCATAGTCAGCTTGAGGTTGGGTTGGATCACGAGCCTAGTTTAGCTATAGTGAGGCTGGTACCGGGCCTGGCTGGGACCTTGGGTTTGCAGCAATCTTCCAGGAGCCTGGGGCCACAGGAGACACGTAAGCCATGAGAACTGGCCTGTGCCGGGGTGAGCCAAGAGTCTGGTGCCACCAGAGCTGACTTCTTTAGAATACCAGGAGCCTGGCGTCCCAGGAGCTGCCTGGGGCTGCGGGAGTCAGTAGACACCTGGGCACCTGGTTTCATGGGAGCCCTACAAGAGCTACTTAAGTTGAAGTGGCCCTCATCCTGGGGTCAATGGTGACGTCAGAGTCCCATTTTACTGTCTTCCTCCCTGAGGTCTAGTGTCTCTCTTTCTCTCTGTCCTAGGCTGCCTTAGTTTGGACACAGGGTGACAGGGTAATGTGAATATTGTCTACTCTCCTTAATGCATCTTTTCTTCTTTCTGCGCTTCACTCAGGTACTACAATCCTTCATCTGGAATTCTTAGATCCTGTGAAGGTATTTTCACGTGCAGATGATTGTTCAAATTAACGTTTCTGGAAGAGGACAGGCACTAGAAATCCCTGTACTGCCGTCTTGCTCTATCTTTCTGTTTGAAAATCTCAAAAGCAAAGTAGCATTGTCCTACAATGGACAGACAATGTTCTATCAGTGCTTCTTAAAATACAGTCTCATATGTTTTACTTTTGAAGGCAGAGTCTTTTATGAAAAGTCAGCATCCCACTGCCTCACTCCAGGCTTGCTGTTTACCAGTGTTTGACACATGTTAAAAATGAGAACTTAATAGGTTATAATTATGCTCTAGCTGTGTCTGTGAGCAGGAGAGTGGCATATACAAAGTCATACCATTGGCAATTCTTAAGCATATGTGAAAACAATTTTGTAAAATGAAATTTGCAAACAAGATTCAGTAAGGGGAATTCACTAATGCACATCAGTGAGTTTAGGAAAAAATACTGAATGGCCAGCTTAATTCAGGGCCATTTCTCATAAATTTACATTGCCAAACTTTACAGACTTATTCAAGATGAACATATATTGTTTTGGGGAAAACTCCACTTCATAAAATGGTATCATGTGTGAATGAATAAAGATGTGAGACATCATAAAATAAAAGAAAAGCTGTATGTTTTTCTCCTTAAAAATATTTAACATTCTGTAAATAATGAACTAATTTTTAAAACATTTCAGGTCGGTGTTTGCTTTACAGATGTAATCAGAGCGTTCCATTCTTGGACATTTTTCTTGTCTTTTTAATTTTTTTTTCTTTTTCTTACCCTAACTCAATGCCCCTTGAAATTCTTATGTACTTCCAAAGTTTCATGACCATGTTTGCTAGTTCAGATCTCTTTCCTGGGTTCTTTAAACTACATATTCCATATGATTTTCAGATATTTAGCTACACTTTAACTCATCCTCCTTTCCTAGACTTTCTTCTTCCAGAATTTTTTTTTTCTGATGAATTATATCCTCTTCCACGAAGTAACTAAAAAGAATTTGGAATCTAACTTAGGCTCCTTCCTTTGTCTTGCCACTGAACCTGAGTCCATTACTAAGGACACAAGGGAATCTCTTAAGAGTGCTTTTATGCCCACTCTCCCTCTCTCCCTCCCTCTCCCTACAGCTTCCACTTTTCCTGTAGCATACCCCACGGATTTTAACCTTTTTGACCTTTCTGATCATCAGTCTTTACCTCTTCCATTCCACATGAGATCTGGTTCTGATGGAGAACGTTTCCCTGCAATAATCACATCCTGAAACTTTCCAGGTAGTGGACTGTACACTACCAGACTTCATCCTACATGTTTCCTTCTTCCCACAAATTGCTCCTTCTTATTTAAAACCTGAAAACCTTTGCATGTGTGGTGCACGCGTGTGGTTTCCTAGTTGTTTAAGGTTTGACGGTAAATCTGGTTCTTGTTATTTCATCAGAGCCCGGAATGTTTGCTTGGTGGGAATTTCCACTTAAATTTGGATATATAGGTATTTTGTTTCCTTGTAGAAAATCAATAGATATTTTAAAACAAAAGACTGTTTCACTATGACAACAACTTTCACTTCTTTATTTCCTTTAGCTAAGCGGCAACTATAAGGAAACCAGGGGGAAAGTGGTAAAAACTGCACAGCACATACTGAAGGATCCTAGCCAAGGATTTAAGATTCTTGCCTCCACCCAGCACAGGCAATTATCTCTGCTCTCAGATGTCACTGATTTGGTTTTCAGCAGGGTAGGAATCATCCTATGATCAGTATGCTATGGTACTCAACAAGCTTGGAATGCTTTGGAAAGATGAAAGGAATTACTGTTTATCAGTCTGGTTGGCTAATCCCATGTACTTATTGAAGGGTCCAGGTGTTGTTGGCATGCCTTCCTTTTTCTTGGCTTGCAGTTTTATCACACTTATGTTGAATGTTTAAACTCAACATTACATAAATTATTGTATCATTCATTATATAAACTATACAACATCATGTCAATACATTCTAGAATTTTTTAATACTTTACAAACTTTGATAACAATTTTGGGATAAATAAGGGACTTATTTCCTTTTAGAAAGTAAGCCATATGCTTAACTGACATGGGGTAAATATAATCACAATACGAATAATAGTTGAGAAAAATATATTTACAAGAAAAAAACATTTTTTTGATGGAAAACCTTGTTAACCTCCTTCAGCACAAGACAGCTTTATACTCAATGACATGAAGATGTAGAATGAGGCATCCTTAACAAAACTGCATTTCACACATCATAGTATGATGCAAAATGCTAGAACTTAATGGGGAAATAGATGCACAATTAGAGGTGGAAATTTCAGTACCTTATACTGAGTAGTTGATATTTAATGTAGACAGATGATGAGCAAGGATATGGAAAACTTGAACTCTATCAACCTAGTTAACCTAATGGACTTTTATTCAACATTTCCCCTAAGAACAAGAGAATACACGTTTTGCTATAAAAACGCAAAAAAGTTAAACAAGATAAACCATATTATGGGCCATAAAATAATTTCCAGTAAATTTTTTAAAATTCAAATTATTAAAAAGTATATTCTCAGAAGGAGATAGATATAAATTTGAGATTTTAAGGAATATATCTGGGGAATCAACAAAATACTTCTAAATAACATAGATATCAAAGAATAAATTGCAAGAAAATTAAACATGTTTTGAATTGAATTAAAAAAAATAGGGGCGCCTGGGTGGCTCAGTTGGTGGATCAGCTTAGGTGATGATCTCATGGTTCATGGGTTAGAGCCCTGCATCAGGCTCTGTGCTGATAGTGCAGAACCTGGAGCATGCTTCAGATTCTGTGTCTCCCTCTCTCTCTATCTGCCCCTCCCCTGCTCACACTCTGTTTCTCTCTCTCAAAAAGTAAATAAACATTTTTTAAAAAATTAAATGTATACAATTTCTGGAATGGAGCTAGAGCAGGGTGTTTGTAAGGGGGAAATTATAACATTAAATGGTTTTATCAGAAAATAATAAATGTATCAAGTGCTTTAGTTTCTACCTTAAGAAAAAAGAAGATATTTAAAATAAAACATATAGAAAGAAATACTAGCAGACATCAATAATTTTAAACAAAAAAAATAGAGAAAAGTTACCAATATTCAGAAGGATATAAGACACATCATTTCCTACACATTGCAAAATGACAAGAAGTATATTATGAACAATTTTATGCCAATAAATGTTTTAAATTAAAAAAATGGAAAAATTTTTTGAGCAATAGGAACTATCGTATTTCATTTGAGAATAAATAGGTAATGTGTTTCCTTGTATCTATTAAATTGAAATCTTCATTAAATCTTCTCAATAACAACAAATGCAACAACAAACACTTCATTTGCAGATGGATTCACTAATAATTCTCCAAATTTTTAAAGAAGAAAAAAATAAAATTTTATACAAAATGGTCAGAAAATGGAATATGAGTAAAACCTTGTAAATCATTCTGTTGTCAGGATTACACTGACCCTGGATTTATTTGCTGTTTCTTTTCTAGCTCCTTTAGGTGTAAGTTTAGGTTGTATATTTGGAACCTTTCTTGCTTCTTGAAATAGTTCTGAATTGCAATATACTTCCCTCTTAAGACTGTCTTTGTTGAATCTCAAAGATTTTGGACTATCTTTTTTGTTGTTCATTTATTTATTTTGAAAGAAGAGAGAGACAGAGAAAGAGAGAGAGAAAGAGAGAGAGAGAGACAGAGAGACAGAGAGACAGAGAGAGAGAATGAGTGGGGGAGGGATATACAGACAGGGAGAAAGAAAATCTCAAGCAGACTCCATGCTGTCAGCACAGAGCTCCATATGGGGCTCCATCTGAGGAACTTTGAGATCATGACCTGAGCCAAGATTCAAGAGTCAGACACCAAATTGACTGAGGCACCCAGGTGCCCCTGGACAGTAGTTTTTTTTTTTTTCATTTGCATTTGCTTCTAGGCATTTTTTAATTTCTTCTTTAATTTCCTGTTTAACCCATTCATTCTTTAGTAGGATATTCTTTAACCTCTGTGTATTGGAGGACTTTCCAAATTTTTTTCTTGAGGTTGATTTCAAGTTTCATAGCATTGTGATCTGAAAATATGCATGGTATGATCACAATCTTTGTACTTATTAAGGCCTGATTTGTGACCCAGTATGTGATCTATTCTGGAGAATGTTCCATGTGCACTCAATAAGAATGTGTATTCTGCTGCTTTAGGATGAAATGTTCTAAATATATCTGTCAAGTCCATCTGGTCCAGTGTGCCATTCAAAACCATTGTTTCCTTGTTGATTTTCTGCTTAGATGATCTGTCCATTGCTATTAATGGGGTGTTAAAATCTCTACTAATATTGTATTATTTATCAATGAGTTTATGTGTGTTATTAATTGATTTTTGGGGCTGTGCTCCTAAGTGAGGGCAATAAATATTTATAATTGTTAGAATTTCTTGATGGATAGACCCTTTATTATGATCAAGTGTCCTCCTTTATCTCTTGTGTTAAAAGCTTGTCTTTGTGTTAAAATCTATTTTGTCTGATACAAGTATGGTTACTCTGGCTTTCTTTAACATCCAGTAGCGTGATAGATGGTTTTCTATCACTTCACTTTCAACCCGCAGGTGTCTTTAAGTCTAAAATGAGTCTCTTGGAGGCATCATATACATGGATCTTGTTTTTTAATCTATTTTGATACCCAATGTCTCTATTGGATCATTTAGTCCATTTACATTTAGAGTGATTATTGAAAGATATGAATTTAGTGTCATTGTGTTATCTGTAGAGTTGGTGATACTTTCTGGTCATTTCTTATTGCTTTTGGTCTATTTTCTTTTTTTTTCACTCCACTCAAAGAGTCCCCCTTAGAAATTTCTTATAGGGTTGTTTAGTGGTCACAAAGTCCTTTAGTTTTTGTTTATTTGGGAAACTCATTATTTCTCCTTCTATTTTGAATGACAGCCTTGCTGGATAGAGTATTCTTGGCTGCATATTTTTCTGATTCAGCATGTTGAGTATATCCTCCCACTCCTCTCTGGCCTGCCAAGTATCTATGGACAGATCTGCTCTGAATGTGATGTGTCTTTCCTTGCAGGTTAAGGGTTTTTTTTGTTTTGCTTTGTTTTGTTTTGTTTTTCCTTGCTGCTTTGAGGATTCTTTCCTTTCTGTGCATTTTGTGAATTTGACTCTGATATGTTTTGGCAATGGGTGGCTTTGGTTGAATTTATCGGGAGTTCTCTGTGCTTCTTGGATTTTGATGTCTGTGTCCTTCCTCAGATTAGGGAAGTTTTCAGCTATAATTTGCTCACATAAACTTTATGCCCTTTTTTCTCTCCTTTTGTCTCCTGGGATTCCTATGATACAGATGTTATTATGCTTTAATAAATCACTGAGTTCCCTAAGTCTGCCTTTGTGATCTCTCTTCTCTTCTGCTTCATTATTCCCCATTATTTTATCTTCTATATCGCTAATTCACTTGTCATCCATCCTTGTTTTTATGGCCTCCATTGGGTTTGCATCTTGGTGATAGAATTTCCAATTTTGGCCTACCTAGATTTTAGTTTTTTATCTCTGAAGAAAGGGATTCTTTGGTGCCTTCTTTGTTTTTTTCAAAACCAGCTAGTATCTTTATAATCATTGTTTTAAATTCTAACTTGGACATCTTACTTATATCTGCATTGATTAAATCCTCAGCCATCACTTTTTTTTGTTCTTTCTTTTAAGGTCATTCCTCCATCTTGTCAGTTTGAAGGGAGAAACAACAACAACAATAATAATAAAATGAAATAAAAATTTAAAAAATTAAGAAAGAAATAAAATAAAGGAAACTAGATCTTAGGGGTATGCATGTTAAGAGAAGTTTGACAGAAGAAAAAAAAAAGAAGAGATGGGAAAAAATTAAAAAAATAAAAAATAGTAAAGTTAAATTAAAAATAAAATAAAATAAAAAATGTTGCTCTTTTTGTATCCAAGAAACAAAAGAAAAGAAAAACGACACCAAAACAAGAACAGAAGCAATGACAGCAATAAATAAATAAATAAATAAATAAATAAATAAATAAATATAATAAAATAAAATAAATACACACACACACATACACACACACACACAACCAAATGAAGCTAGATCCAGTTCCCTCTAGAGCTGAAACTTTGCACCAGTCTATGGTCAGTAGACTAAGCTCCTAGAAGAGATTTGTGCAGGTCTTCTGGTGGACGTACCTGCTGCTTTGGTTTTCAGGCAGACTTGCCCAGTGGAGATGTGTCTGAGGGCACAGTGGGCGGGGCTTAGTGATGGCTTCCCAGGGGAATTCTACCAAACATTTAAAGAAGAGTTAATACCTATTCTTAAACTTCCCCCCCAAAAAAAAAAAAATAGAAATGGAAGGAAAACTTCTAAACTCATTTTACAAAGCTAGCATTACATTGATTCCAAAAGCAGACAAAGACCCCCACTAAAAAGAATCACAGGCCAATATCCCTGATGAACATGGATGCAAAAATTCTTAATAAGATATTAACAAATCAAATCCAACAGTACATTAAAAGAATTATTCACCATGATCAAGCAGGATATATTCCTGGGCTGCAGGGCTGGTTCAATATCCACAAATCAATCAATGTGATACACCACAATAAAAAAAAAAAAAGGATAAGAACCATATGATCCTCAATAATTGCAGAAAAAGCATTTGAAAAAATATAGGATTTATTCTTGATAAAATCCTCAACAAAGTAGGGATAGATTAAACATACCTCAACATCATAAAGGCATATGCAAAAAATGGAAAGTTAATACCATCCTCAAGTGGGAAATATTGAGAGCCTTTCCCCTATGGTCAAGAACAAGACAAGGATGTCCATTATCACCATTACTGTTCAACATAGTACTAGAAGTCTAAGCTTTAGCAATCAGCCAACAAAAAGAAATAAAAGGCATCTGAATAGGTGAGGAAGAAGTCAAACTTTCACTATTTGCAGATGATGTGATATTCTATGTAGAAAACCTGAAATACTCCACCCAAAAATTGCTAAAACTAATTCGTGAATTCAGCAGAGTCACAGGATATAAAATCAAAGTACAGAAATCTGCTGCATTTCTGTACACCAACAGTGAAGCAGTAGAAAAAAAAATCAAGGAATTGATTCCATATGCAATTGTACCAAAAACAATAAGGCACCTAGGAATGAACCTTACTAAAGAGGTCAAAATCGATACTCTGAAAAATACAGAATACTTATGAAAGAAAATGAAGATTGCATAAAGAAATGGAAAAGCATTCCATGCTCAGGGATTGGAAGAACAAACATTGTTAAAATGTCGGTACTACCCAAAGAAATCCACACATTTAATGTAATTCCATTCAAAATATCACCAGCTTTTTTCACAGGGCTATAACAAGTAATCCTAAAATTAGCATGGCATCACAAATGACCTCGAATAGCCAAAGCAATACTGAAAAAGAAAAAGAAAACTGGAGGCATCACAATTCCAGATTTCAAGCTATATTACAAAGCTATAATCATTAAGACATATGGTAATGTCACTAAAACAGACATATAGATCAGTGAAACAGAATAGAAAACCCAGAAATGGACCCACAACTGTATGGTCTGCTAATCTTCTACAAACAGGGAAAATATACAATGGAAAAAAGAGTCTCTTCAACAAATGGGGTTGGGAAAACTAAATGACAACATGCAGAAGGATGAAACTGGATCAATTTCTTGCACAATAGAAAAAAATAAACTCAAAATAGATGAAAGACCCAAATGTGAGGCAGGAAACCTTCAAAATCCTACAGGAGAACACAGGCAACAACTTTGATCTCAGCCATCACAACTTCTTACTAGACATGTAGCTGAAGACAACAGAAAACAAAGCAAACATCAACTAGTGTGACTTCAAGAAAAAAATCTACATAGTGAAGGAAATAAAAAAATAAAAATAAACTAAAAGGCAACCTATGGAATGGGAGAAGATATTTGCAAATGGCATATCTGATAAAGGGTTAGTATCCAAAATCTAAAAATTTATCAGACTCAACACGACCCCCCAAAAATAATCCAGTTAAGAAATGGAGAGAAGACATGAATCAATACTTTTCGAAGAAGACATCCAGATGGCTAACAGACACATGAAAAGATGCTCAATATCACTCATCATCAGGAAAATACAAATCAAAAACATGATGAGTGGGGTACCTGTGTGGCTCAATCAGCTAAGCATCCGACTTTAGCTTAGGTTATGATCTCATGGTTTTTGAGTTCAAACCCCACATCGGGCTCTCTGCTCTCAGCACAGAGCTGCTTCAGACCCTATCTCCCTTTCTCTCTGCCCCCCCATCACTGTCTCTTACTCTCTCTCAAAAATAAGCATTAAAAAAAACCATTGTCAGAATGGCTAAAATTAAAAAAAAAACAAAAACAAGAAACAACAGGTGTTAGTGAGGATGTAAAGGGGAACCCTCTTGCACTGTTGATGAGAATGCAAACTCGTACTGCCACACTGGACAACAGTATGGGGGTTCCTCAAGAAACTAAAAATAGAACTACCCTACAGCACAGAAACTGCACTATTAAGTATTTACCCAAAGGATACAAAAATACAGATATTCAAAGGTGTACATGCATCCCAATGTTTATAGCAGCACTATCAATAATAGTCAAACTATGGAGAGATCCCAAATGTCCATCCACTGGTAAGTGGATAAGGGGATATGGATTATATATACAATGGGATATTACTCAGCCATCAAAAAGAATGACATCTTGCCATTTGCAATGACATGGATGGAACTAGAATGTATTATACTAAAGGAAATAAGTCAATCAGAGAAAGACAAATACCATGTGATTTTGCTTATATGTAGAATTTAAGAAACAAAACAGATGAACATATGGGAAGCAGGGAGATAAGAGAAGGAAACAAACCACCAGAGACCCTTGATGATAAAGAACAAACTATGGGTTGATAGAGGGAGGTGGGTGGGGAATGGGCTAGATGGGTAATGGGTACTAAGGAGGCACTTGTGATGAATACTGCGTGTTGTATGTAAGTGATGAGTCACTGAATACTACTCCTGAAACCAATGTTGCATGGCATGTTAACTAACATTTAAATTAAATTTAAATAAAAAACAATACACTGACATTGGGGCATCTGGGTGGCTCAGTCAGTTAAGCATCTGACTCTCGATTTTGGCTCAGGTCATGATATCACAGTTCCTGAGATCAAGCCTCATGTCACGCTCCATGCTGACAGTGTGGAGCCTGCTTGGGATTCTCTCTCTCCTTGTCTCTCTGTCCCTCCCCCAAGTTCAATCTCTTTCTCAAAATAAATAAATAAACTAAAAAAAAAAAAGATTACACTGACCCTAAAACCAGACTTCACAAGGAAACTAAACTACTGACCAATATTCTTAATCAACATAGACACAAAACTCTTTAAGAATATTTTAAAATATAAAATGTAGTGCTACACATCATGACCACGAGGAGTTTACTCAAATCATTATTTGCATAGTTCATTTATCAGTTGAAAATCAAGAAATGTAAATAACCATATTACCATAATACATATAACTTTATCCATGTTACAAAAAAACAGACTCATCTTCAAGTTGAAGAACAGCATTTGGCAAACATTCAACACTTGTTCTTTAGGAAGCCTCTTAGCAAACAATGAAGATGAGGAAACAAAATTTTTTTAAACATTTATTTATTTATGAGAGACAGAGAGAGAGCACGAGTGGGCGAGAGGCAGAGAGAGAGAGGGAGACACAGAATCCAAAGACGTCTCCAGGCCCTGAGCTGTCAGCACAGAGCCTGAGGAAGGGCTTGAACCCATGAACCATGAGATCATGACCTGAGCCAAAGTCTGACGCTTAACTGACTGAGCCACCCAGGCGCCACGAGGAAACTTTTTTTTTTTTTTTACCTGATAAATGGTATCAGCAAAATTCAGCACATAGGACCGTGCTTGGTAGTGATTATTGAATGCTTTCTCACTAAGACTAGAAGAAAAGCTAGGATACCCAATCTCTCCACTTCAGTCTTATCCTGATGTCCCTGTCCTGTGCGATAACACAATAAAAAGAAAGCCCATGCAGATCGCAGGGGAAAAGTAAAATTCCTCTTACTGACAGAGGACATGGGCACGTATACAGAAAATTCGAAGGAAAATATAAAACTTGTGAGTTCTATAAGATCAAGAGATAAGGTCAATAAATGAAAAAAAATCAGATTTGTCTTTTACATTAGCACAGAATAATCTATTAAATAATAAATATTTAAAAATTGTATTTACAACAGCATCAAAAAGAGTCAAATAGGTATAAATTTAATACAGAGCAAGAATTGTACAAGAAAAACTATAAAGATGAAAAAACCATAAAAGTTTAAATAAATGGAAAGACACTCCATGTGAATGAATTGGAAGAGAATATTAAGTTAATTCTCAAAGTAAACTGTAGGTTCAATATAACACCATTCAAAAATCACAGCCGTGTGTGTGTGTGTGTGTGTGTGTGTGTGTGTGTGTGTAAAAATTGAATGGTGTTTTTAAAATTTACATGTAGGGACACCTGGTGTCTCAGTCAAGCATCTGACTTCATTCAGCTCAGGTCATGATCTCATGGCTCATGAGTTTGAGCCCCGCTTCGAGCTCTGTGCTGACAGTTCAGAGCTTTCAATCTGCTTCGGATTCTGTGTCCTCCTCTCTGCCCCTCCCCCACGTACAATCTGTCTCTCTCTCTCTCTCTCAAAAATAAATAAACATTAAAAACATCAAAACTAAATAAGTAAATAAATAAAATTTACATGTAATTCAAGATCTAGAATAGACAGAACAATTTTGAAAAAGAACAAATTTGTTCTGTTAGTTTGGCCTCAGATTTTCTTTCCAATGCTTAACCCACTCTTGATGGATTTCATCCCTCTCCACTTACAAGGACTTTCCTTCTTAAACTCTTTTTCATGCTGATTTGTACTTCATTGAAGTAACAGAAACAATTAGAAGAAAATTTGTATATACTCTCACCATCAGAGCTACTAGCATTCTTGTATGTTTACCTTTCTTTTTTTTCTTCCCCCCCCCCATTTCAGTGCTTGGACTACCCATATCTTATCTAAAGTTACCCCCATTTGTCCACTGGATCCTGTCTCCTATTTAAGCAGCGATGCCCTTCCTGATTACCTGATATAATTAGCAAATGTATATACCATTTCGAATTATCCCCTCTGCATGTTTATAGCTTTTAAATCGTGATAATGTATATTTAGAATGTGGAGTTGTTTATTTTTATCGAACCTTGTCTTCAGTTTACCATTCCATTAAAGTGTGGGCTCTAGGGTAGTGGGAGTTTTGTATTTTCATTGTTAAGGCTTCACTGTCTAGACCAGTTCCCAGCATCTAGTAGGCTCTTAATGTCTTTTTCAAGGTCATCACACAGAAATTGTTTGGTTTCTCCTTTACATCATTATCATCATCCTCTCCAGTGATCACTGTCATCTGTACACATCCATGGTACACTAGAACTCATTTTAAGCAAAAAATACAGAACAAAACACATGAATTCCATATTATAGCTATTACCCCGTTTCTCAATCCATTTTTTAGCTAATCTTCTTTAAAAACTTTTTGTATGCTCTACAAATTATTTCCTTTCAAATATTGAAAGCTATTTTGTGTTTCTTTCATTGCTTCCACTCTTGTCCAAGAGACAATATTCTGTTACCTGGATTATTGTAATAAATTTGTAACTGGTCTCTGGCTTCCAAGCCTGGACACTCTTAAGTTCCAGATTAATCCTTTGAAAATAAAAATAAGTTATTCACTTGTTTGAAATCTTTGGATATTTTTTCCATTTTACTCATAGTAGGGTCATCAACGTCTCCTGAAGCCAAATGACATCTATCCCCCTGCTGGTTCACTGACTTCCTTTCTGGTCTTACTTTTCATGTCACGGCAAATACACAGCCATCAATGTTGCCCCTCACAGTAGCTTGAGTTTCACGGCTGTCTGTTGTCAAGAAATCCCAATGCTTTAGTCTGTCAAATACATAATTGGTAGCATTATTTTCCATAGGTCTTATGCTAGAGCAGGCACCATAATTTTTGTAAATTAACAGAAATTGGGGATACCATTCACATTGAGAAATTATTGTTGAACATGTCCTTTAAAAAACAAAACAAAACAAGCCCCAGACCTTTAATACCAATGATTTATTTTAAAGGTCATGAAAGGAAAACTAAAAAGTTGGAAAGGTGATCAATTTCTGTCAGTTTCTGAGGGAAATGAGAAATAATTTCTGCTACTTTGGCAGTAATGAGAATGATGTGGTCAGTTGGGTAGAGGTCATTCATTTTAAAAGGTTAATTCAAAGAACTAGAGTGTTTCTAAAGGAAATTTATTTGCTAAGTGAGGAACAGCTAAATAACCTTTAAATAAATGAGAAGAAACCAAGATTTAAGGGATTATTGCAATAGTATTTGAAAATACAAAGAGTAAATATTTTATCAGATCTACATATGATAACATGGAAACAAGTACAAAAAAAGATTGGAAGACAAATGCAGCTCAAAATTAGGAAATTTTTCTATTAATGGGACCCGTCTGACGCTGACATGACATCATAAGGAAATTGTTTTATTTTACTGATTGTATACTAGTATAGCTTAAACGACTATATGGCAAACTATTTTAAAAGTATTCAATAATTGGGGCACCTGGGTGGCTCAGTTGGTTAAGTGTCCAACTTTGGCTTGGTCATGATCTCATAGTTGGTGAGTTCGAACCCCACGTCGGGCTCTGTGCTGACAGCTTGGAACGTGGAGCCTGCTTCAGATTCTGTGTCTCCCTCTCTCTGCCCCTCCCCACTCATGCTCTGTCTCTCTGTCTAAAATAAATAAAAAACATTAAAAAAATTTAAAAAAGTATTCAGTAATCAATTTAGTAGTCAGACTAGAACATCGCTAGGAATAATATCAAACTTGAAGTTATTTTATTTTTAGTATTACAAGTATCTTTATGCCTAAAGCATTTAGTGATGTGCCCTCATCCTTGCCTTGCTAAGCACTCCTTATAAATCCTATTGAACAGGTTATCCTTTGAGATAATAAAACTACTGACTTCTTGAACTCCTATTTAATTAAGTTAACACAGCACAGTTTTAAACGCATAGGCCAAATGAGTATCATCAAATAATGTTTAATAAGTACAATTTAAAGGGAAATAAAATGCAGGTGTTAATTATGCTAGCCTAAAGCAAGGTAGGCAATAATAATTATTTTTAAAGCTGGTAAATATTTAATAACATATTAGAACTGTAAGAGAAGTCGAACTCAAAACCAATCAAGCTTGTTCCATGTACATAAACTAAATTTGCTTTATGGAGTAACTAAAGGAACTATGTACCCTTACTTGTTGGATGTTGCTTCTCCCTTTTTAATAATTGTCAGTAAATTCAATTATTTCGTTCGCATTGATGAATATATTTCTAGAGAGAGAAATACTTTGTACGTTTCAAGTTATATCAATAATAGTATCCTAATATTTGAGCTTTCCTAAGTCCTAAAATCCTAAAGACACTTGCCAAACATAAAAAGATTATCTTTTTCTTTTCTATCTAGCTTTGGGATGGGAAAATGAACTTCTTCTTCTCAAGTAATTTTATCAAATGAATATTTTAGCATGAATAGCTTAAGTTTAATAACAATTTGGATTTAAATGAAGATATATGTTTTGAAGTGAAGTCCGGTGTCTCCATTTCACTTCTGAAAATGTCCTGTTGAGATAGATTGGGACTATGCCCAGTGATTTTAATTATTTAGCATCATTAACCACCCATAGTGGAGTCATACAATCTTATTTAAAATATAGACCAATCATTTATAGCTCTGTGGTCCTAAGTAAATTTCCATATCTAATGAGCTAAGGATCTTTATTTGTAAAATAAAAATAAAAACGGGATGTAATTTTTCCATTTTACGCATATTGAAATATTATTGGGATTTCAATAAGAGCACAAGTAAAAAAGAAAAGCAATGTCTTTGAATTAATTTTGGCCAATTTCATAAACTTTATGGATTTTAAGTCTGTGTCTAAGAGTCCCTTTCTCTCCTGCAACTTCATTTGGATAATCTAGACCAGGATTCAGAAAACTGTGCAGAAAAGACTTAGGCAACGCTGTCTGCGTTTGTAAATAAAACTTAATGGGGGGCGCCTGGGTGGCTCAGTCGGTTAAGCGTCCGACTTCGGCTCAGGTCACGATCTCACGGTCCCTTGAGTTCGAGCCCCGTGTCAGGCTCTGGGCTGATGGCTCAGAGCCTGGAGCCTGCTTCCGATTCTGTGTCTCCCTCTCTCTCTGCCCCTCCCCCGTTCATGCTCTGTCTCTCTCTGTCTCAAAAATAAATAAATGTTAAAAAAAAAATTGGGGGCGCCAGGGTGGTGCAGTCGGTTAAGCGTCCGACTTCAGCCAGGTCACGATCTCACGGTCCCTTGAGTTCGAGCCCCGTGTCAGGCTCTGGGCTGATGGCTCAGAGTCTGGAGCCTGTTTCCAATTCTGTGTCTCCCTCTCTCTCTGCCCCTCCCCCGTTCATGCTCTGTCTCTCTCTGTCCCAAAAATAAATCAAACGTTGAAAAAAAAATTTAAAAACTTAATGGGACACAGAATTTCTCATATAACTGGGTTACACACACACACACACACACACACACACACACACACACACACACCACATTCTTTATTCACTCATCAGTCAATGGACATTTTGGCCCTCTCCATAGTTTGGCTATTGTTGATAGCACTGCTGTAAACACTGGGGTGCATATGGCCCTTCGAATCAGTGTTTTTGTATCCTTTGGATAAATACCTAGTGGCACCATTGCTGGGTCCTAGGGTAGCTCTATTGTTAACTTTCTGAAGAACCTTCAGGCTGTTTGCCAGAGTATCTGCACCAGTTTGCACTCCCACCAACAGTGTAAAAGTGTTCCCCTTTCTCTACATCCTTACCAACATCTGTTGTTTCCTGAGTTGTTCATTTTAGCCATTCTGACAGGTGTGAGGTGTATCTTGTTTTGATTTGTATTTCCCTGAGGATGAGTGATATTGAGCATTTTTCCCCCATGTGTCTGTTAGCTATTTGGATGCCTTCTTTGGAGAAGAATGCAGAATTTTCAGAATGTCTTCTGCCCATGTCTTAACTGGGTCATTTGGTTTTTGGGTGTTGAATTTGATAAGTTATTTATAGGTTTTGGATGCTAGCTCTTCATCCAATATGTCATTTGCAAATATCTCCTCCCATTCCATAGGTTGCATTTCTGTTTTGTTGATTGTTTCCTTCGCGGTGCAGAAAAGCTTTTTATCTTGATGAAATCCCAATAGTTCATGTTTGCTTTTTTACCTTGTCTTCAGCTACATGTCTAGTAAAAAGTTGCTAAAGCCAGGGTCAAAGAGGTTGCTGCCTGTGTTCTCCTTTAGGAAAATGGTGGTTTTCTGTCTCACATTTAGGTCTGTCATACATTTTGAATTATTTTGTGTGTATGGTGTAGAAAGTGGTCCAGTTTCATTCTTCTGCATATTGCTGTTCGGTTTTCCTGACACAAACTAATGGAAAAACATCCCATACTGATGAATTGAAAGAACAAACATTGTTAAAATGTGTATAGTACCCAAAGCAATCTACACATTCAATGTAATCCCTATTAAGATAACACCAGCATTTTTCACAGAGGTACCAGAAAAGACCCTAAATAGCCAAGGTAATATTGAAAAAGAAAAGCAAAGCAGGAGGCATCACAATTCCAGACTTCAAGCTGTATTACAAAGTTGTAATCATCAAGACATATGGTACTGGCACAAAAATAGACACAGATCAATGGAACAGAATAGAAAACCCAGAAATGGACCCACAACCATATGATCGACTCTTCTTCAATAAAGCAGGAAAGAGTATCCAGTGTTAAAAAGACAGTCTTTTCAACAAATGGTGTTGAGAAAACTGGACATAGATATTCAGAAGAATGAAACTGGACCACTTTCTTACGCCACACACAAACACACACACACACACACACACACACACACACACACACACACATTCAAAATGGATGAAAGACCTAAATGTGAGACAGGAAACCTTCAAAATCCTAGAAGAGAATATAGGGAGCAACCTCTCTGACCTCAAAGATAGCAACTTCTCACTAGATACATCTCCGGAGGTAATGGAAACAAAACGAAAAATGAACTATTGGGACTTCATTACTATAAAAAGTTTCCACACAGAGAAGGAAATAACGAACAAAACTAAAAGGTAACCTAAGGAATGGGAGAACATATTTGCAAATGACATATTGGACAAAGGGCTAGTATCCAAAATCTATAAAATCTTATCAAACTACTGTTGTTGCTATTAAAACTTGAAAGAGTTCAACAAATCAGTAGTCTAATTGATTGCACGTGTACAGTGTAGATCTGTGATTCTGTACGACTTAAACCATACATTTTTACAGCTTCCTCAGTTTCAAAATGTCTCTGAAATTTGGCTGTAATCAGCTGTCATCTGTTACCCCACTCAGCCTTCTTTCAGTGTTATTTTATGTTTATTCTATGGCAATTGATCCGTTTCAATTTTGGATCAAAAGAAGAATGAAGCTAGATTATCCTTTTGCAAACAGAGGAAACTATTTTCCTCCTTGGGAAGGGGGGGACCCTCTATGGCAGATGTGAAGAGCCTCAGGCTGGTACCTTTGTGCAGTATTCAACTTGCCTACATCGATATAGTAATCCTGGATAACAGTTATTATTATTGTTATTGTTCTTATTATTATTAGCTTTACTCTTTTCCTCAAAATTTAACCAACTTGCTAAGGTGCCCACATTTGTTTACATGTGGCGAAGAACAGTATCTCTTTATAATTATTCTACTTTCTTCTGTATCTATTATTGTAGCTCCATTCATATTATTATTTTGAATAATTTAAACTTCATACTAGCACTTTTTAATTCATCTTGCTAATTCATTTTGTGTTTTTTTTTCAAAACTAAATATCTTGTTTTGTTTAGTTTTATATTTTAGTTTATTTTGTAATCAATTTAGTGACCTTATTTTTAATCTCTTTCTATTTAGGTGGTCTTTTTGTGTGTGTGTGGCTCTATTTCCTTTTTATCTTCATGCTTAGTTTCCTTTTGTTGAAAAAAATATTGTAGTTTCTTATTTTTTATATAATATTAGGAGTTGGTGTTATGAATCTTATTCTGAGCATCATTTTAACTAAATCCTGTTGGCTCAATGCATAGTATTCAGATGTGTTATATTCTTAAAAGTGTTTTTGCTTTGATTGTTGCTTTCTTTGAGCATTAGTTATAAAGACTTTTATTGATGAGTGTTGATTTCCAGGTGATATGATGTGTTCCTGTTATGAATTTCAAGTTTAATTGTTTACGATCAGACTGTGAAATTGTATATGAGAGAGCCGGGGTAGAAACCCTGTCTGTCGTCAGTAAGTGTCCAGATTTGCTGCCTTCTGCCTCTGCCAGAGAAGAGCACAGAGAATCTACCTCCAAAAGGTATCTTCCATGAGTCATCTCTACAAGACTCTTAAGTCAGTAGTACATGAGAGGGCTGCAGCTATGGGTAAAGTATTATATCATCACATATTTGTTGTTAGTGGAAGAGAAGAATCATTCTCACAGAAATATAGAAGATATATAAAAAGTTCTATAGGTTAGTCTAAGTTAATATCTTCTATAGAATTACCATTAGTGGCTTTGATCAGCTGTTTGTCCTTTGGAAGAATGTCAACATAGAAATATAATAGGAAAACAGATTGCACTTTTAAGTAAAGGCAAACTTAAGGATTGGAACCATATTAACTAATATCAATATGTATGTTACTCTATCCTTTTTAGAATTCCTTTTATTTCAATATTAAAGTCTCTATAACTTGTAGGTCTTACTTTAAAATAGTGGTTTTACTGCAAGATATAGACAAAGGCTTGAATGAACTATGGTATGCAGTATTTTCCTAAGCAGACTTATTAGTGTTAAGGTATCATCCTTCCTCCCATATTCAATGTATGCTTCAGAAAACGCAAACAAAATCCAAATTATACTTTTGTAAATTTGAGCTTAATATTTTAAGTAAAAACTTAAAAACAAAGAAAAAGACAAAATAATATCCATATGGCATAAACCAAGTGATAATCTTTTTTTTGAATTATTTCATTTTTAGTTATTCATTTTGAAAGAGAGAGACAGAGCATGAACAGGGGAGGGGCCTGGCGAGAGAGAGAGAGAGAGAGAGAGAGAGAGAGAGAGAATTCCAAACAGGCTTCACCCTATCAGTGCAGAGCTCTGATATGGAGAGAATATATGGAGAGAATATATAGACTAAACCATAAAAAGCCAGTTGTAAAATAATTAACCAAAAGCTATATGGTAGATAAGTATTTTTATGTAAAACCTAAATGAGAAGAAGTTAACGTTTCAATTAGAAGATACTTAAGATGATGTGATGCTCCTTAAGTTTTAGCTCAACATGTGGATACCTGCCACAGTCCATACTTTTTGCATTTCCTACTGCTGGTTGTAATAATATAACTAATCACTGGAGGATTAAAAGCAAACGGAAGTGATGTTTATGGGCCATGATCTGATAACATTTTCCATCTTCACTTCCTTTTTCTTTCTTCCAAATGCCTGGGAAATAGGAGAAAATGGAAGTGTTTTGAGCTTCAAGGGGAAGCCATTTTGGAACAGGAACACCACCCCATCAACCCTGGACAGTCTATTCACTTCTTATAAGAGAGAAAAATAAACTCTACCTTATTTAATCTCTGACATTTTGAAAACTCTTTATTATATCATCTTATGCTGAACCCCAGCAAATCAAAATAATAGAACCCATGGGGACACAATTCTGAAACGTTGAGAAAAATTTCACCATTGGTGGAAAGGAATTGTATAATATACATACAAAGCCTTAAAATGTTAATTCTCTTTGAGTCAGGAATTTTAGTTTTAAAAAGGAATGCAAAAAAAACCCAAACAAATAATCAAACAAAATTCTGTAAGTACCCAAAGATGGTCGTGTATAATAGGAAAAATAAAACAAGACGTGTTCATCAGTAGAGGATTGGCTAAACACATTATGTGGCATTTGTTAAGGTGTGGTAGACAGCTGCTATTTCTGCCTTAATAGCCCCATTCTCCCTTCTGGTAGAAATCCTTTCCTCTGGGGATGCATTTTTCTGCCATTGAGCTCCAAACCTCCTGTTTCTAGAGTCTTTTGGAAATGTAAACATCTTACAAATTCCGTGGGAGCAAAGCTAGAGAATCACTGCTTAATTAGACTATAGAACACACATACTCTATTTTAAACTCTAAAACATATTTATTTTCTCACTAGGCTTTCAGGAAGACAACTATAAAAGCTAACACTCCTGCTGTATCTCAGGATTATTAGTTCAGACTTTCCTCCTTTCAGTAATTAAATAATTTAGTACGAACAATAGCAAACTGTAGTTTCTTTGGACAGGTAGTCTTTTGAATGCTATCTGAATGACCAGAGGGATCATTTTGCTCCCTTTTCTACAGATTATTTTAAAATTTCCTATTCCAGAATGTGATACTATCAAAGGATAACAGGCATGTACTGAAAACAGATATACTCTTTTCCTTTTTGGGTGCTTTTTGTTTTCAACTTGGTGTCCAGCTAAAGAAACATTAAAAATAATAATAACCCTACTTCCATTTGTCCTAGTCTCAGAAGGCCATTTTGTTTCTATGTTAAAAGGAGGCTCTCAGATTCCTTGATAACTTTAATTTTCACAGGATTTGAATTTTTAGTAAATACAGGTTATGCTACCTTACAAACAATGGGGATAAATTAAACGATGGGACCTTGTAGAATTCTTACACTCAATTCACTGGAAGGTATTTTCAAGAGAAATGCAGGAAAAAGTTTTTGTAATCATTTTATTTTTCAGTGCATCTTAAATTTTTTTTAATGTTTCTTTATTTCTGAGAGAGCGAGCGAGCATGAGCAGGGGAGGAGCAGAGAGAGGGAGACCCAGAATCCAAAGCAGGCTCCAGGCTCTGAGCTGTCAGCACAGAGCCCGACGCGGGGCTCGAACTCACGAACTGAGAGATCGTGACCTGAGCCAAAGTCGGATGCTCAACCCACTGAGCCGCCCAGGCGCCCCTCAGTGCATCTTATTTGATCAATGCATAAGGGCTTTTTTTGTTTGTTGTTTGTTCTTCACTTGAACACTTTTGGAATGGGAAAGTGTCTTAGAATGTATCACATTTTGTCATCTCTGTCAGCCATGAGGCATGCCATTTCCTGAGTACATACAGATGTGGTTATAACTGTTCAGGTTGTTGTCTTTACAATTAACTCATTTACATTGTTGGCATTACACATGTGGGATTAATTACCCATAAGTGTCTTCAAAAAGATTGCAGTAGAACTTAGAAATAAAACCAAAGTGACTTTTACGTAACCCTAGCAGGACACTAAAAGGGACGGTAATTGTATTGGAAACAAAGATGGCGGCATAAATTTGACATTATTAGAAAATACATGTTTGGTTGGGAGAAAGACTGCAATTCCTTATTTTATTACAAAGCGCAAATTGAGAGTTTTGTGGAACCCAGGAATGGAAAATACAGGGGTGCCTATGTGATTCAGGAGGTTAAGTGTCCGACTTTAGCTCAGGTCATGATTTCATGGTTTGGGAGTTTGAGCCTCATGTCGGGCTCTGCGCTGACAGTTGAGAGCTTGGTTGGGATTTTTCTCTCTTTCCCTCTCTCTCTCTCTTTCCCTCCCCTACTCTCTGTCTTTCTCTTCCCCTCTCAAAATAAATAAATGAACTTGAAAAAAACAAGAATGGAAAATGCATGCTTGGAAACGAAGCTGGCTTACAAAGGATTGCTTGTCACATGATGTGCAATGTAAGCGAGGGAGTGAAAAAGTGTCATTCTTTCATAGGCATGCAGTTCATGTGATGGGCTGAGAAGATAACAGAAGAAAAACTCTGTGTCATAATTTCATTGTTAATATGTTTTCTTATTAGAGGTATAAGAAAAAGTTATGATGCTATCCTATTTAGCAAAATATGGTATTGAAGCTCTAAAACATAAAAAAAAAATAAAGACAAGAAGAAAACTTCGGAGTAGCCTCAAAATTCTTCCTGATGCCTCTCCAAGTTCAAATTACTGTCTAGGAACTCAGGTACCACTTAAAAGGTAGATTTTTTTAAAAAAATGTAACACATAGGGGCGCCTGGGTGGCTCAGTCGGTTAAGCGTCTGACTTCGGCTCAGGTCATGATCTCACGTTTCGTGAGTTTGAGCCCCACATCGGGCTCTGCGCTGACAGCTCAGAGCCTGGAGTCTGCTTTGGATTCTGTGTCTCCTTCTCTCTCTGCCCCTCCCCCTCTCATGCTCTGCCTCTCTCAAAAAATAAATAAACATTAAAAAAATTTAGGGGAGCCTGGGTGGCTCAGTCGGTTGAGCATCTGACTTCGGCTCAGGTCATGATCTTACAGTCCTTGAGTTTGGAGCCCACGTCTAGCTCTGTGCTGACAGCTCTGAGCCTGGAGCCTGCTTTGGATTCTGGGTCTCCCTCTCTCTCTGCCCCTCTGCCACTCGTGCTCTGTCTCTCAAAAACTAAATAAACATTTTAAAAAATAAAAACAAAATGTAACATATATATGTAGACATACCCTCTATATATCATGCATACGCATACATACATAAGCATTACACATATATATGTGTGAATGCATATATACACATACATATGGTTCTAGGTACACACATGTATATATGCATACATACACATATGTACGTACACACATATAGTATGTGTATATACACATATATACATGCACATGCATTATATTTTATTTTTCCAGATAACCATTTGCTTGGTTTATTGAAGGATAAATTTCCCATCACTCTTGCTATTTGGAAATTTTCGAAGCATAAAAAGAAATGCCCAATAATATTCCAAGGCAAGAGACGATGGCAAACGATTTTATTTAGAAAAGTTTATCAAAGGATGACACATGTCATTGTTAGTAAACATAAGTTCTGTATTTCTATGTCTATGTGAGGAAAAATGAGTTAAACTTAATAGTTGGCTAAGTACATGCGGTAATGGAGAGTGCTTATGAATTATTTCCTGCACATCACGTACTGTGACACATATATGCACCTGAATGCTCCCAAGCTGAACACAGTTCAATATTCTTAACATATGAGAAGTGATAAGTCCATGGCCGGGATGGTGCTTTCTTGAGCTGATGAATAATAAGCTGCTGTGAAATAGACAGGAGCTCAGCACTGAAGCTGTCTCAGGAACATATGCCCGATTTTTAAAATTAATGTTACGTTCATCCTCTATTATCACTTAACATTTTTTTCTTAGTTTTTAAATATTAATCTTACTTTATCATCTTAATTCAGCGACATTTCAAAAGCTCTGAAGAAATTATTTTAATGAGAGTCATAAGATAGTTGGTTCTTCCTCTTTTTAACGTATTATTTTTAAACGGTTTATATGATGGACATTTTCTGTTCTATACTTAATTATGAAGTAAAATAAATCAAATGAGAGGGAGAGGGAGAGAAATTAAACTAGAGCGGGAATGGAATAAGATCAAAGTGAAAAGAGAGAGTAAATATTTTTTTTAATTTTTTTTAACGTTTATTGATTTTGAGACAGAGAGAGACAGAGCATGAACGGGGGAGGGGCAGAGAGAGGGAGACACAGAATCTGAAACAGGCTCCAGGCTCTGAGCAGTCAGCACAGAGCCCCATGCGGGGCTCGAACTCACGGACCGCCAGATCGTGACCCCAGCCGAAGTCGGACACCCAACCGACTGAGCCACCCAGGTGCCCCAAGAGAGAGTAAATATTAAACATTAACCCATGTCTCTGTCAGCACAGGCCAGCCGTGATGAGGCCACAGCTGATCCCCTAAACCACTGATCAGTGGTTTACAACAATTTATTTCTCTCACACTACATTTTTGTCACAGATTTGTCTCCTATTATTCCCCAGTTTCAGGCCGATGGAATCATTTCTATCTGGAACACGGCCAGTCTGGAAACAAAGAGAAATTAGCATGGTCTGTACAGAATGCTACCACACACTTCTTTTAAAGCTCTGTTGGAGTGTGACCATGGCATGCACATCAAGGTTCAGTGACAAACCACATGGCTTCCCCAGGAAGAGTTAAAGGATATTTGTGGACCCTTATGTACTCTATCTCACTCGGTCAAAACAGAAGGTGGGTCTTGAAAAGAACACTGACAGTGAAAATGTATTCATTCATTCATTTAACAAATAGTTACCGACCTATTATAGTTGAGACAACGTGATCAGTTCTGATGTTAGACTGGTTAAGATTATAATCAAGGACCCTGCCCTAAAAAAAAATCCATGTACAGTCACAAAGAATACATGCATTAAATAAAAGTTGCATACATGTGTGATGAGTATAGTAATAAATTTCATTGTACAGATAAGATGTAGTCAGTCAAGTAGGTGGATTCAAAAGTCACATAAAAATAAAATGTTGAGGCCCACCCAACGATTGGCTGAATTTTTCATATAAATGACAGAAAATATTCATGGTAACCCTTAGGTTTCCAGCTTGGAAATCAGTTGCACCATGACATTATTTAGTTTACTAGAACACAGGCAGGAGTATTTATCTTAATTTTTTTTAAATCTTTGTTTATTTTTGAGAGAGAGACAGAGTGTGAGCAGGGGAGGAGCAGAGAGAGAGGGAGACACAGAATCCGAAGCAGGCTCCAGGCCCTGAGCTGTCAGCACAGAGCCCAACGTGGGGCTCAAACTCATGAACTGTGAGATCATGACCTGAGCAGAAGTCTGACGCTCAACGTACTGAGCCACCCAGACACCCCAAGAGGTATTTATTTTAGACAAAAGACACAATCATTTTGTATATATTGAACTGGCAATATGTTTGAAACACTTAAGTAGTAATGGAGATTAAATCTCAGGTTGAAACTACCTTATTATGATGGAATTGATAACTTTGATATTCTAATTGAATATTTTAAATGCTAAATTTGAGATTGCTGGCCTGAGTTATTTCAATGGTTGCAGTATACCCCATGGGATTGGGGATTCCTAGGACACAGTGGTTTGTTAGGTAAACACTGAATCATGATTTTATGATGGTTTTCCAGTTGTATAAGTTTGGAGTATTCAGATAGAGTTATGTAGTTGAAATATTATATAGTTACAATAAAACATAGAGATTTCAAATTTACAACCATGAATTTTGGAAACAATATCTCATGAAAGGAGGATAGAATGATCCAAGAGCCAAAGGCTTGAATCTTGAGTCACATAGAAGATGAGTCAGTGATAGAAAATACTCAAAAATTACCAAAAATGCCAAGCAAGGTGATCAATTATATGAAATACGAAAATTCCTGTTTATTCTCCAAAATCCATGAGACCTAAAAAACTGTCATCACAGAATCAAACATTTTGAAATATTTAAAGTTGTGCAAAAAAAGTCATCTGCATCAAATAAAACCTTGGCTCCTAATATTTTAATTTAATAAAAATATATTTCTGCCACATAGTCCCATACAGGGATTTCCTTCCTGAAGTTTTCCCTGGGACTGTTCAGGAACCCAGATTCTTCTATGGTATGAATCTACTTAATCTGGATCATCACAGATCTCCATGTCTAGTGAGTAGATGGAAGAAGTGATAAATAGAGAATTCCAAGAAATATTTTACCTAAGAATAAAATGAATAATTTCGGATACATGTTACTGCCCAGTATGCTATTCCCTGGTCTCACTTAGATGCCATGATGACTTAGAAATTTGGCACCTGGGTGGCTCAATCAGTTAAGCACCTAATCTTGATTTCAGCTCAGGTCACGATCTCATTGTTTTATGGGGTCAAGCCTTGCATCAGGTTCTATGCTGATAGTGTGGAGCCTGCTTGGGATTCTCTGTCTCCCTCGCTCTCTGCCCCTCCCCCACTCATGCTGTTTCTCTTTCTCTCAAAATATATAAATAAACTTTAAAAAAATAAAAAAGAAAGAAAGAAAGAAAGAAAGAAAGAAAGAAAGAAAGAAAGAAAGAAATGTAGTCATTGCTAGGCAGACAATTCTGGGCAGAAACTCTACGTTATGGAAAGAATGCCCAAATCCTTGGTGATAGTTGCCCTCCCTTTCATAAGAAATAATAAATTAGGGTAAATACAAGTACAATAAAGCCACAGTTCAAAACAGAGTAAGAGAAATATATGACTTTCAAAAATGAACGTGGGTTGAACACAAAATCAATGGATAAAGAGATCTAGAAGGACCCTGAGTAAAAGAACTCACCAACTAATGCGGAAACACCGGTAGTGGTAACAGAGATAATCACGCATGCCCACATACGCACACACAAGTGCACACACGTACGTAGAAAGGTGCGAATCAATAAACGAGAAACAAAGGAAGAAAACGAAATGGTTGATAAAAATGAAGAGAAAAAAACTGGAGCGCCAGAACTGTCAATCCACCAATCATATATGCAGTTGCCAAGGTAGCCAGGAGGATGTCTTAGCAGAACATGGTTTCTGAAGGCTGCAGAACTGGAATTTAACAGGAAAGGAGATGCGGTCTTCTACCAACTCCAATGAGTATGTATTTGCAGTTTCTCTAATGGTTCATGTGATGACAATTGCAAATTGTCATCATGAAAATTATCACATTTTTTTAGTACATCCCACAGGACAGAGTAGTAAAAAGTTCCCCAAATTTTTAATTTGATTTAATTTACTTTAATTTAATTTACTTTAATTTAATTTAATTTAATTAATTTAATTTTATTTTATTATGTATTTATTTATTTTTTGTGCCAACTAATGGAACAGAACAAACAACTATGTTTTTTTTCCTCCCTTAGGTAAATAATATTTAGTCCCATCTTAGACTGGGGAATGGAATGGGGAAATCCCATAGCAGGACTCTATGTTCTGCCACGAGCGTGATTACAGCTCTATGGTCTTGAGCAAACACATCAGTTAATCTCTCCGCATCTTGTTTTTTTTTTTTTTTATGTGTAAAATAAGAAGGTCTTGGAGAGCCTTCTAGTTATGTGTTTAGAAAATACGTGTTGATTTTCACTGTTGAATTGTTTGGGGACTTCCATGTGTACCCTGACAGAAAGGGTAGCATGAGATCCATTAGGAAATAGAATATTCATATTGTGTAAAACAGGGAAAAAGCACAAGTCATGTACTCATAGATGTTTGTCTTATAAAATGTTCATGAGAATGAAGGCTATTTATTCATCTTTAAGTACAAAGCAGGATGTGTAAGGAATGGGCAACAGCTCCTCGAGCTCATGAAAAATGCATGACCAACTTTTTCCACTAAGAATATGTAGTTACATACTCACAAGGTGAGAGAAACTTAGCCTCATTTAGCTAATGATACTTATAGCTACATATTTCATATAAAACAATGCAAATGCATTCTCAGAGAGGTTATTTAAAAGAGCAGATATACAAAAAATATAACACAAATTACCCTAGGTGACCCAGAAATGACTTAAATATCATGAAAATGACTTTACATCTGATATACTACTTACCCATCTGAGGGTTTAATTATATTTAGGAAGCTAATGTATTCAACACAACTTACCTTTGCATTATAAAATCACCATTAGTTTGCCTTCCACAAAGAATATGGTTTTACTTTGCAAATTGTCAGCATTTGATTTTGATTTTTTAAAAAGTAATGGGCTTTCTAGCTTAAAAAAAAGGTTATACCCAAATCAAGGCACTTTTATGTAAGATCATATCACAAAAACGATTATTTACCAAATAATTTTAAAACCCTCTGCATTATCTTATTTAATAAGGTGGATAAATTCAGGTAATATATATCTATTCAAAACATTTGCTCTCTGAGCCTCCTTTGGACATGCAAATCACTTGTAAAAGTTTTCAATCTTACAACTACTGTCCCAATATAGAAGAGAAACAAAATACAAACTCTCTGTGGAAGTAAGTGTTCCCGAAGAGGTGCAAAAATGAAAAGTTTCAGCTATGCAAGAGGATTAAGTCCTAGAGATTTACTGTACAACACACTGCTGATACTTAAAATTTTATTCTATTGTATGCTTAAAATTTCTCTGTAAGTATAGATTTCATATTAGGTCTTATAGTAGTAGTAATAATAATAATAATAGGAGGAGAGAGGAAATGGAAGAAGAAGGAGGAAAAGGAAGAGGAGGAGGACAAGGAGAAGGGAGAAAGAAGGGGAGGAAGAAGAAATAAAGGGGGTGGAAGAAAACTTTGGAGGTGATGGATGTTTATGGCATAGATTGTGGTGATGGAGATAAGGTGTATACTTATCTCCAAGTGATCAATATATACATTAAATATGTATACCTTTTTCTATGTCAATTATACATCAAAAAAATGATTTTAAAAATAATTTAAAGGGGCGCCTGGGTGGCGCAGTCGGTTAAGCGTCCAACTTCAGCCAGGTCACGATTTCGCGGTCCGGGAGTTTGAGCCCCGCGTCAGGCTCTGGGCTGATGGCTCAGAGCCTGGAGCCTGCTTCCGGTTCTGTGTCTCCCTCTCTCTCTGCCCCTCCCCCGTTCATGCTCTGTCTCTCTCTGTCCCAAAAATAAATAAACGTTGAAAAAAAAATTAAAAAAAAAAATAATAATTTAAAAAAAAATCTAAAATCCCTCTAGCTTAGTCCACTTAGTTTCCTGCCTTGGAGGAAAAACTACTCAAGAACCATGGTTCTAAGTATGGTCCTTGAAACATTAGCTTTTCCTGGGAACTTGTTATAATTGGAACTTTTCAGGTGAAACCCTAGAAATACTGAATCATGAGTAAAAATGGAGACATCTGTAAGATAAATTGCATTAATAAAATAAATTTTAATTGTATTTATTTATTTAATTTATTAATTTATTTGACTTAATTTCATGTAACCACCTTTGGTATAAAGCATTTCTAATCATGTTTAAAATTATCATAGCTTCAATTTATTGAAAAGATGTTTACATGAACTGCTAAGAGGAAATGCTTTGACCTAAGACTGCTGTTTGAAGCTGCCCTTAGAGCTAACCATTCCATGGAATGAGAAATCATACTACAAACACTTTGAAGCATAAAGGGTTGCTATCCAATATCCATAAAAAACTTACCAAACTCAACACCCAAAAACCAAATAATCCAGTGAAGAAATGGGCACAAGACATGAATAGACACTTCTCTAAAGAAGACATCCAGATGGCCAACAGACACATGAAAAGATGCTCAACATCACTCATCATCAGGGAAATACAAATCAATACCACAACAAGAGATCACCTCACACGTGTCAGAATGGCTAAAATTAACAACTCAGGAAACAACAGATATTGGTGAGGATGTGGAGAGAGAGGAACCCACTTGCACTATGGACGGGAATGCAAACTGGTGCAGCCACTCTGGAAAACAGTATGGCGGGTCCTCAAAAAATTAAAAATACAACTACCCCAAACCCAGCAATTGTACTACTAAGTATTTATCCAAAGATATAAAAATACAGATTCAAAGGGGCACATGCCCCCCAATGTTTATAGCAACACTATTAACAACAGCCAAATTATGGAAAGAGCCCAAATGTCCATTGACTGATGAATGGATAAAGATTTGGTATTTATAAAAAATGGAATGCTACTCAGCGATGTAAAAGAATGAAATCTTGCAATTTGTCACATGAATGGAAGTAGAGGGTATTATGCTAAGCGAACTAAGTCTGTCAGAGAAAGACAGATTGTCATATGATTTCACTCATATGTGGAATTTGAAAAACACAAGAAACGAACATAGAGGGAAGGAAAAGAAAAATAAGATTTAAACAGATGGAGGCAAATCATAATAGACTCTTAAATACAGAGAACAAGTTGGGGGTTGCTTGAGGAAAGGTGAGTGGGGGGACAGATCAAATGGGTGACAGGAGGGCACTTTTGGGAATGAGCATTGGGTGTCATATGTAAGAGATGAATCACTGGGTTCTACTTTTAAAGCCAAGACCTCACTGTTTATTAACTAACTTGAATATAAATTACCCCCCCCCCCAGTATCACTATTATGTGACAGGAAAAAAAAATCCTTTGGTATTCTAGATCTGCAGATTCTTCAGAAACTCTCGTGTGTCCCAGCCTTTCTTATCATACAGAATGTATAATATTGAAAGTGAGCTATCATTTTAGTTATAATTTTACACACACACACACACACGACTAATTTAAATATTTTTTCTCAGGATACTTCTTAAAATGTTCTGTTAAATTGGATTCCAGATGACCAGGAACTGGAATACAATGTTATAAATTGCTGTACTTAATCAGGTAAGGGCTAGTGTTTGCACACAATTACTTAATTCAAAGAATGTGATCTGATATGGGCAAAGAACAAGGTTTACAATAATAATAATAATAGTAATAGCAATAATATCTTAACTAGCATATAATTACTTCTCTATTGTTTCTTTTCCAGGTTAATATAGATTAATGTAATACCTAGCCTGCTGCTAATTTAAGAATGTCTGTGGATGGAGTAGCTTGGAGTATTTCGCTCCCTATCATATCTTCCCTGGGTAGTGGGAAAGCGAGGCTCATCAAAGTGATTTAACAGTCAAGCTCTCTCCATTCTCCCAGCCCTTCACTGGACCAAAGGTGGCAAGATGGCACACTATTCTCCTTGGAGAGCTGAATTGAAATGATTTCTTTCTGCCACAGGAGAGAGTATGATTTACTCCAGGGTTAAACCAGAATGTTCCTGGCCAAACATGAGAGCAACAGTTTATACACTGTTAAAAATTCATTGCAATATTCTCTCATTCATCAACCTATGTTGTGTAACATTTTCAGGTTTCTGGATTACTTAAGATGTTCCATGCCCTTGTAACTTTCCTAATAATTAATAATACTATAGAAGAGAGGATAAAATTCTGTTATTTTTTACCATTATCCATTCATTTTTAAATGTATCCATTTACTCATGTATTATAATAGATAATTCCATTCTTTTCCATGTCTCCTTACACTTCCTCAGTCACAGCACTTATCAAATTCCATCACATCAAACAATCTGTTCCAGGTCTTTCCCCTAAATTCATTTTGGAATATTATCCATTCTCTTTATTGTAAATTTTAAAATACTCCATTTATTGGCACCGCCATGCATTTGCATAAAGAGTATTTCAACAAACTTTTATTTCTCTGCTCCTTAACTGTATTGCATGTTCTTTATTTGCACATGGTGGGGAACATCAGGCTAACATACTAAGACTCTGTATTCAGAGATGAGGATTTTTTTTCCAAAGACTTTTAAGGCTTTATTGACAATAAACCAATCACAAAGAAAAGCACACATCAGTGTACAGCTCAGTGAATTTTTATCGACTGATCACACCTATATTATAGACTGTGTTGTTAGCATCCAGACAAAAAAAAATAGACCATGAGCAGCACCCCAGAAGTCCCTTTCCTGTTCCCTTCCAGACATTTTCCTCCCTTACCAAGTATGATTATTCTCCTGACTCGCTACACCATGGATTAGTTCTGTCTTTTTGGTACTTATATAAATTGGATCATTCATTTTGTGCTTTTTTATTCAATGGAATGTTCCACCAAATTCTTCTGTTTATTGTTCTTCTCTTCTTCCTCTGATTAATATAATAACCAATAATATCTATGAATATCTTAAGTTAATCGGCTATGATAGGCTATGAACTAATTTATATGTACAATACAACATAATGAAAGACAAACGTGTGTGTGTGTGTGTGTGTGTGTGTGTGTGTGCGCGCGCTATGAGATTTCTAGAACCTTTTCTTATATTATCAGGAAAAGTGATCCTTTCTCTAATAATAGAATGAAGCTTTCGCTGTTATTCCTTCAACAATTAATTAGCCCCCCAAAATAAAAAGCTATAAAGAATTGAGGCCTCTGGGTGCTTCAGCCAGTTAAGTGCTGACTGGCTCAGATCATGATCTTATGGTTCGTGGGTTCAAGCTCCAGGTCAGGCTCTGTGCTGACAACTCAGAGCCTGGAGCCTGCTTCGGATTCTGTATCTCCCCCTCTCTCTGCCCCTCCCGTGATCATGCTCTGTCTCTCTCTAACTCTCAAAAATAAATTAAAAAAAATTTTAAAAAGCTACTAAGTCCTACAAACAAAAAGCGTTTTAAAAAGCTCAATTAGTTTAAATATATAAAGAGATAATGCAAAATTTCCAGTGAATTTCCAAGCATATGATTTGCTTTGATATGCATAGTTACTTTGTGGTGTAGATGGACATTGTCAAATTAAAAAGTTTATTTCACTAATATGAAAGGAGTTGAAAACTGAATCCAAGATAATCTGAAATTTGATTAAGGGACCATTTTTCTGTCAAACAACTTCCTAGTCAATAATGCTATAATTTTCTTAAAGTTCATCATGAATTTAATTACTGAGCATGAACATGAAGTCACAGTAAAACTTAACGAGAATTTGTCTCTGAAGGACCTTATAAAATCTTAAACCTCTTTTATTTCACTGACAGTATTAGGCTAATAATAGAAAGGGAACGTATAGTTCCAGTCCTTACACTAGTTCTGTAAATTGATATTTTTTAAAACACTAAGAAAGCAACTCAGCCCTCCTAGGCCTTGGTTTTCCCATTTGTGCAATAGAACAGTTGATGATTTTCAAGAAATGAAATACTGAATATTCCATTTGGCTGAAGGGACATGGTAATATGAGTTAGCAGCTGGCAAAAGAAAGTTTGAATCAAAAGACTCTGGCTTGACATGATGTGCTTATGGTCATAAAGTCACAGAAAACTCGACAAAACTGAAGCTACTCTCCGTAATTTATATGGGCAGAATAGGAAAGACATCCTGAGAGACTGATAAGCTCTGCTTGCCCTTTATGAATTTGTTCTCATTTTTTTTCATTATGAGACTTGAAAAATATACTGTTGAATAATAATTAAAATTAGCATAAAATCACATGGTACCGCAAAGCGATGTACAGAATCAGTTGAACAATAAAGAAATAATCTCAGAGTTACTAAGAGTCATGTTTTTTAAACCTTTTTGTTTGATGCTTTCTTAGGTCACAAATTTTCCTTTTTGTCAAAAATAGTATAGTGTTTAAGAATGTAAAGCCTTAGAGCCCTATTGAGAAAATGGAGAGAACCGCTTTTAAATGAATTACTTAACTTTTGCAAATATTTCTTTTTAATTTTAATATCATATAGATAAGGATTCTTATCTTTCTTTAAGAATTTCTGATTTGGGGGGTGGGGGTATGGGTGGCTCAGTTGGGTAACTGTCTGACTTCGGCTCTGGTAATACCTCATGGTTCACAAGTTTGAGCCCCACGTCGGTCTCTGTGCTGATAGCTCAGATCCTGGAGCCTACTTCAGATTCTGTGTCTCCCTCTCTCTGCCCCTGCCCTGCTCATGTTCTCTCTCTCTCTTTCTCCCTCTCTCTCTCTCAAAAAAAAAATAAACCCAGAATTTCTAATTTTTGAAAGATGTCAAATACTTTCAATAAATATAAATAGATTTATTGTGTTTTCTTGTACTGGTCTCAAAACATTATAAAGACCTACACTCTGTCATATTTAAATTAATTGTAATTAAATTATAATTATTGTAATAAATTATAGAAATGTTTTTAAATACTCTACCTGTAATCTGATTTACATACTTGTCTAATAAGCAAACACATACAGAGCGCTCCCTTGATAATGGTAATTTCAATGAAGTACGTCTGGGGAAGAATATGGCACTGAAGATTTAGTGATTTTCTAAAATAATTTCTAAGCTAAAAGAGCTTATAACATTTATTGGAATGCCGGCTAGAATTTGTTAAATGTAAGAGACATATGATAATATATTGTTTTCTTTGGTTTTACTTAGTAAGGAAATGCATTAGAAGAGCAAATTAACACAAACTAAAAGAACTATTTTGATATCCCTGAGTATAAATAAATATTAATTAAAGGTCATTGTAAAAAATTAGCTTCAGATAGTAGTGTTAAATAAAATAATATAAGGTGTCAGTAGCTCTTGTTATAATTGATAATTTTATTTCCAAAACAGTCATAATTGATGGAACTAAATAATATAATCACCTTACACTACATACATATGTTAAGGTCAGTACTTATAAAAAGAAAAAAAAGAAAAGAAAGAAAGAAAGAAAGAAAGAAAGAAAGAAAGAAAGAAAGAAAGAAAGAAAGAAAGAAAGAAAAGAAAGATCAGGGCAATATTGAGAAACAATTTAGAACAGAAACTTCTCTCAAGGAGATGATAATTTCTTTTAAGATCTGATCTTTGATTAAGGTAAAATACCTTTAGAACATGAAGACACCATTCTGAAAGGAAGATGAATCATTACTTTCTCTTTTATTCCAATCTACAACTATCCAATCTAGATTATTCCAATCTATAGATCATTCCAATCTATAACTATGGTTATAAGGCGAAGGGAAAATGTCAAAAATAAAGGTGGTTTAGCTAAAATGGTAACTTCGGGAAATTGTATAGCAGGGGCATGCTATAAATTTTACAGATAAAAAAAATGTAGCCCTAAAGAGTTTATACATTTACGTAAGATTGAAAAGCGGATGTTGAAGTCAAAGCTCGCATTCTGTTCTGGAGACCAGTGTTTTCCTACTATATTGAGTTGCTTTCTATGTAAGTTAATGAAGAGAAAGGTAAATAGGGACTCTTTCATGCTAATGACAACAGGTCTTAGAGCAGTGGTTATAAATCATGTTCTGGGTTAACTACGCAAGAGTTAGTTGAAAGTGGGAGTAGATTTTATGCAATGAGTTTCTGGAGCACTAACAGTGTTCACTACATAGAACCCACAGTTAAGTAAATCGATGATTCACATAAGAGAACAATTGCAGTTTGTGTGTGTGTGTGTATGTGTGTGTGTGTGCACTTATCCACTGTATCCACTGAAATCCAATATAAACAATCTATAATATAGTGAGTATGTCTTTGGTATAGTGTTCACAAATTTAGCAAAATAAAAACCCAGCACACTCAGTGAAATCTGCATTTCAGATTTAAAAAAAAGAATATCACTTTTTTTAGAAGTGTAGTCCAAATATTGTATGAGGCACGTTTATAAAAAAAATTATTCCTTGTTTATCTGAAATGCAAATTGAACTCGGGATATTCTATTTTATCTGACAAGCCTTCTTAGGTAGTAACCTTAGTAAGGAAGCAACTTTGCATGATTATTAGAGCTTACTGTTACACTTAAGAATATTCTGAGAATTCTTTGACCTCAAATCCATTTTTACCAAAATGGTTTAGGTGAAGATTATGCAAAGCTCTCAGATATATTTTAAAAATTAAAGTAACCTCTTTTTCAGTGCTGACTACCTCTATAACAGATGTGAATGCAGAAATGAACTTATAAATCTTAAACATTTCAGAGGTATTTGAATTATAGTTATTTCTTCAACTGCTTCCTGATGTTGCTCTGGTAAACTTTTGCCAGTTTGGAGGTGGCTGATCCCTTTTATTGCATGAAGACTAAAGAACACTGGCCTGTGAAGTAAATGTCAACCCCACAAGTTTTAATTTACATCTACCTACTATGAATATGCATGTTCCATCAGAAAATAGAAATAGCATTTCCCTAGCCAACATTCCAAACTGGGAGAATTAGGTAAATAACTCACTTGACATAGATTTCTATGTATGACATTATTTTCTTTCACAGAAGAAAATATTGATCAGCATCTTCTAAGTAAACCAGAAACATAAACCATGTACAATAACATGGCAGATAAGAGTCTGTCCTTCAGTTTAATGGAGGCATATACTTACACCAAAATTGCAAAAAGCCATAGTCAAAAACAAAACAAAACAACAACAACAACAAAAATCAAGGGAACAAGTTAAAATCATTATCATTCATGGTGGACAATCTTGACTGGGCATCCAGTTCTGCTCCATGGAATCACTCTATTTCTCTAACCAATTTACTTCTCCATTAGGTGCAAAAATGTTTTGAAATATACTATAGTCTCCTCAGAACCCTACCATGCTCCAACTTTTCTGATCCTCTCAACTGAGTAGATACTGTTAACTCCTTATTTACAGGGGTAAAAAAAAAAGAATTCAAATGGAAATCTCCACAGGTTCCCACTGTCACATCTACAAATTAGCCTACATTCCCATTTGTGTTCTTCCTTCCCACAACCTCCACTTTCGAAATCTGATCACACCCTTCCATACCAAGAACATTGCCAAAATTTTTCCTTTCTTCTGTGTCTTCAATATCTCTCTCCATGGGTACTGGATCAATTATATTTTTATTGGTACTCAAGGACAAGTTACCCTATCTTAAACATATTTTTAAAAATATGTTTTCACTCTTGTGTGGATCCTGAGAAACGTAACAGAAGACCATGGGGGAGGGGAAGGAAAAAAAAATTAGAGAGGGAGGGAGCCAAACCATAAGAGACTCTTCAAAACTGAGAATAAACTGAGGGTTGATGGGGGGTGGGAGGGAGGGGAAAGGCGGTGATGGGCATGGAGGAGGGCACCTGTTGGGATGAGCACTGGGTGTTGGCTGGAAACCAATTTGACAAGAAATTTCGTATTTATAAATAAATAAATAAATAAATAAATAAATAAATAGGGGTACCAGAGTGGCTCAGTTGTTTAAGTGTCAGACTCTTGGTTTCAGCTTAGGTCATGATCTCATGTTTGTAAGTTCAAGCCCTGAGTCAGGCTCTGCCCTGACAGTGTGAAGCCTGCTTGGGATTCTCTCTCCCTCTCTTTCTGCCCTGCCCCTGCTTGCGTACATGTTCTGTCTCTCTCTCAAAATAAATAAACATTTAAAAAATATTTTGAAAAATAAATATTCTCCCCTTGATTCCTCAGTTTCATCCAATGACTATCTTCATTGTCTGCTGTCCACTGCCTGTATTCTCCTGAGTTTTCTAAACTTGTATTATCGATGTCTTAATTTATTTCTCATTTATGCTCCCTTTTTAATTTGAATTTCTTCCCGACTATGCCCTAGTTTATATTTTATTTTATTATTTTATTTTATTATTTGAATCTATTCACTGATGGCCTTTATCTGATTAAATTCAGTAAACACCTCTCAATCTTTATTTACCAGTCATTACACTGTTGGTGGCACTTTGTTTTCTTGTTTGTTTGCTTGGTTGGTTGGTTGGCTGGTATTACATTTGTGTCACTGGTTTCCATGATATCATACAAACCTTATTTCCTGAATGCTAGTTTTCAGCCCTATATGCCACTGTTTCCACATCATTAGATGTTACAAGTTACACAGGGAGATATCCTTGATCCTCTTTCTAATTCTAAACACTCTTTCTAGAAACATGTGTTGTTGCAGTTTTTTAAGTGTGTATTTATTTATTTTGAGAGAGTGAGCATGAGTGGGGGTGGGGCAGACAGTGAGATGGAGAGAGAATCCCAAGTAGTCTCTTCACTGTCAGTCCTTGAACTCATGAACCACGAGATCATGATCTGAGTCAAAATCAAGAGTAAGATGCTTAACTGACTGATCCATCCAGGAGCCCATGTGTTTTTCTACCATGTTTCTAACTTATATTAATATGCTGAGAGGAGCCAAAAACATATGTCCAGCAAAGACTGTCTTCTAGGTCTTAAGCTTCCATTTTTATGTTCACACTTTACAGATTTGTTTTGATGTCTTGTTGTCAGATCGATGTCGACATAGTCATCCATCTATCCATCCACTCATCGTTATGAATGATTACTATACATGAAGAGGATAAGACAATGAACAAAACAAAAAGAAAACAACTAAACAAAATTCTTCCTTCTTTGTAGGTAAGGTATTATTTTGAAGAGTGGAACAGAATCAAAATTATTAATATGCTTATTAAGTTTTTATTAGTAACATAATATTAGCCGTGGAAAGGGTGACAACATTTGTGTGGTGATTGAAACTTTATATTCAGTGTCCAGTGTATAATAAGTGAAACAACTAGTGTTGGGACTTTCTGGGGGAAGTCCAGTCCAGTGAAAAGATACAAATGCAAAGACCCTGAGGCAGATATATAATGGTTTGTTTGAGAAATTGCTGGGAAGCCAATGTGCTTGATTTAGGGAGGTGAAGATGAAGAACGAGCAAGGTAGAAGAAAATGAAATAATCAAGTTAAAAGAGCAATGGGGGCGGGGGCCTGATTAGTAGGGCCTTATACATCATTGTAAGTGGTTGGGGTTCTACACAAGATGAGAATTCATCAGCAAGTTTGAACAGAGGCATGGCAAGAATTGACTTACATTTTAACAAGGTAAATTCCTGGTTGATCTTTAGGATTGAAGAGGTCAAGAGAGAAAGCAGACCAAATAGTTAGAATGCATTGAAACACATTATTTTAGGAATGAAGTGCCTCAGACAAGGGTGTTAGCAGTGCAGGTGCTGATAAGTATTGGGATGCTAATACTTCTGAATATTGGAGTATTCGTTCTGATATAAGGCATGAGAAAAAGAAGAGTCAAGGACAATTTCAAGATTCTGTATGTTGCCGTGTCACTGAAAAATTGGAAGACTCTGACACTAACTAGATTAAAACTGGAAACTGACATACAATATTCAAATTATTCACCAAAACTTAGTTCTTGTCTAGTGTTTCTTTTCTTAGTAAATTGTATAAATCAGTTATGCAATCCAAGAAAATTAAGTCATGCTTATATCCTTATATATGCTTCCTGAGAAAAATATTTACAAATTTATATATAAATATTCAAGTACTATGTATAAAAGATATCCTTGATATATAAATGTCTATTGATATATTAAATATCCATCTGTATATGATATTCATATCTCATCAATCTATATAAACATATCAATATATTTGAATATATAATATAAATAATACATATTTTCCTATTTGAATTCAGACTCCAAACATTGACTCCATGAAACCAATCCCCTTATTATTCTCTCTAGTCCAGTCTATTACAGAAGTGACTTAATCAGATTCCCCACATCCATTTTGCCTCCTGAAAATTTATTTTTTAAACCTAAGAAAGAAAGAAAATGTTTTCAAATAGAAAACTTAGATCTTTAGCTTAAAACCTTCTGATTGTCTTTCCAGTTTCCCTTAAACTCAAAAATTCTTAAATTGACTATCAGAACCCTGAATATTCTCTTAGCCATCTGTGTCTCCAGCTTTATCATGAACCAAAGTATCCTTTTGTCCATATATTCCAACCATGATAATTTTCTTTCAGTTCATCACATGCAGTCCACTCACTTTTGCACAAGAAGCTCCTTACATGTGCTATTTCCCCAGGAAGTTAATATTCTAGCTCATTTTTATACTTTCTTTCTGCCTCCAACAAGGTGCCTTTATTTTGTATGAAAATATAATTTCTGAACCCATAGAATAAGTCAGGTTCAATTGTTGAGTGTGTTTATAGCATTTTATACTATAGTTATCTATTTACCAACTTGCCATATAGATTATATGCTTCATGAAAACAGAGACCACAATGTCTTGATAAGATACAGATCTCCTGTGCTTATAATATACAATTTGTATATTAAATTAATGAAGAGGTAGGTTTTACGTTGGTTTTAATTTTGTTTCTCCCAAAACATCATTTATAAATGTGTTCATGGGATTATGTGTTAAAACTATACACATGTATTAATGTATTATTTGATATATGAATTAATTCATAACACATTCATTAAAATAGCTACATTTTTATATGTGTATTAATGTAATGAGTACTTTTTAAACATTATATAGTTTTTGTTATTGTAATGTGGCAACATTTCCCAAGTTGTGTTTGGAGAGGATTAAGTAATATGCTTTCCAATGCAAATAAATTAAGAAACACTGAATTAAATAAGTTTTAAAAATATAGATCTTTAGGACAAGTATTCTTACTGTCTTGATATAATACAATGTATTATGAATCTCCAAGAGGAAAAAAAAATATGACAATTTGCCAAATTAAATGCCCATGGAATTTCTAATAGGAAGATCTTGCTTGATATGAACTGACAATAAACTGTAGACTGGCTAATATATGAACATAGACCATCAGAACAATCTGTTAATTAATCTATTCCAGGGGCAAAACTAAAATAATGAGTAGAATACATTCAGTCACAAGTGCTCATTTAATGACATATAAAAACCCATATTGATGTAGTCTGGAAGGAAAAAAAAATGGAAAATTAGAATAAAGAGATGTAGTAGTTAAGAGATAAGGGGCTACAGCAGTAATGAAGTCTCCTTTTCATTATCTATATGAGTAGTTCACTATAAAATTTCCTAGCAACCCATAATTTTGATACATGATGAATTTATCTGATTTTTTAATATTATAGTCCTTACAGCAATTTAAACCAGAAAGGTTTAGAAGATTATTTCAGATATTGTGGATATCATCAAAGAGAAGGTAATTTCAAGGAACATATACTCTTTGATTACAAGCTGAATTCAAAAATAAGAAAGTGCCCTAGGAATATGGCTGTAGATCAATCCAGTAAATTGTACATATGAGTTTATTTTCTCACAACATATTGAAAATAGTTTGCCTACTATAGGATGTTTAGTTTTGTTACACCGGGGGGAGGGGGTGGGCAGAGGAAACTTAATTATGTATGTGGTGCTTGAAAACTGCTTTCCATATAAATAGTTTTTTTGCAAATCAATAAAAATAAGTACCCCCCCAAAATTAAAAAAAATAAATAAGTAAAAGCATTGTAAATGTACTATACTATACTCAGCATCTTATAGAACACCTGAAAATTTCATACTTATAATCCTGATAGGTCTTTTTAAATATTGTATGAACCATCTTTGAAATTTATGGAGTGAATTGATCCTAGGGGAGCTAAGAGCAGGACCTTGAATGAGAGCCAACAGATGCTCTATAAATATCAATAGGCAAGGTTAAGTCAGAGTATTATTTTTTTAAGAAACACAAATCACCAGAATCCTTACCTGTTAAAATATTTTCCTTGTTATCTGTTCATCTTTGCCCCAATTTATAAGCTGAATTAATATTGCTTTACAAATTCCTAAATGCAAATAACTTGTACATACAGTTTAAATGCCATAGCCTTCCTTACTGAGAGCACCTCTCCAGAGAAACAAGTGTATATCATTTTCCATTTCTTTGTCTTTCTTAAGGTTATTCTATAAATCCACTTTTTCTGTGCTCTAAAATGTCAATTAGGATCAGTCCTGCCTCTCCCACTGACAGTTCTCGATTTCTACCTGCAAGAGTTTCCTTGGAGATCATCCATTTTCAAGGAGTTCCCCAATCTCACCATTTCATCTGGGCTTTAGTTTGCTCATGTGAGCAAAATATACAAGACTCATATGTTATTTTTAATTGAGTTTTTCTTAAGAGGTTATATTTTGTAAAATCTTTTTTAAAGTGCCCTTAGAACATTTAAAACATGATTCTAGAATGCTAACATTTTATGGTATTATTTGAGTCAACAATTTTACAATTGTTCTTGGTCCCCAAGGAAATTTGGTGATCAGCTCAAAACCATACGTGATAATTTTTGTGATTTCTGCTCCTTTTTCTTAAATGCACAATATATTGGACACATAAGTTTATATGATTCGTTTTTTTTTGTTGTTGTTTTTTGCTAGAATAGGATTATGGACATGAAAGTTGACTTCAAATTTGAAGGAATTCTATTTTTACAAAAAAAACAAAAAAAGACAATAAGAGGCTCAATATTATAACTTAATGGGATAAAAATTAAGCCTTAATATGGGGAAAAAATGAAACATTTATACTCTATCATGAACAGGAGGCCTCATGGTATTTAAGCAAATGACAGATAATTAGTTGGCAGAGGCATGAGAGGACAAAATCTGGCACTAAAAGAAAATGTATTCAAATTCATTTTTAAGGACATTTTGACTCTGATATCTTACAACTACTTCAATATCCCATGGTAGAAAGTGAATAGTGAAAACTCTGTTTCCAGAAATCCAGCATACCTAAAAGCAGAAACTTCTCACCATAAAACTAAGCAGAAGAACATTGTAAATACAAAAATATTTTAAGTATTTTCTTATATTAAGAATAAGAACAGGGTGCCTGGGTGGCTCAGTCCGTTGAGAGTCTGACTCTTGATTTCAGCTCAGGTCATGATCACATGGTTTGTGAGATAAAGCCCACATCAGGCTCTGTGCTGACAGCGTGGAGTCTGCTTGGGATTCTCTCTCCTTCTCTTTATTTGCTCTTCCCTCACTCACTCTGTCTCTCTCTGAAAGAAAGAAAGAAAGAAAGAAAGAAAGAAAGAAAGAAAGAAAGAAAGAGAAAGAAAGAGCAACAACAACCAAGACTCAAAAACAAAGAGGGAGAAGGAAAAGGAAACCGGACTTGAAAGCTGAAATAAAAAGCTTCTAGAGGAATTTACTAATTTCAGTAGCCTACAGAATAACATTTGTAAAGATTATCCCAAGGGAATGAAAGAAGGCATGAACTAGAACAATGTTAGCATTTGGAAAGAAAAAAAAAATCCAACACTAGCAATCATAGAGCCAAAAGGACAATCCTAGTAAGAATCAGGTGAAAAACCAGGATGACAATAAAGCAAAAAGTTCTTACTGAGCTGCGCAGTGTTCGACAGAAGGGCACCCTCAGAATTTTAATCACAGAATTACCCACTAACACATCCAACTCTTGAATTTTTAATAACTATTATCTCCAAATTCAGAAAATCATAGTTAACTGAAAGTAGTCCCGAGTATGTAGCAAATTTAGTACTTCTCATTAAAAAAAAAAAAAAAAAAAAAAAAATCAGTACTCTCTGCGGAATAAACTCTAGTCTACAGGTTCCACTAACTGAACTCAATTGAACCTGAGCTCACAAAGGAAAATTACACAACAAAGGGAGAGGAGCCAAAGGAAATATCACCAGTGCAATTAAGGCCTTGGACTCCAGATGGCGAAATTATAAAAAGCAAAATACATGATAGTATATACATTTTAAAAAGTAAAAGATTTTAGGGTCACCTGGGTGGCTCAATTGATTTAGCGGCCCACTTTGCCTCAGGTCGTGATCTCATGGTTCCTGGGTTCGAGCCCCTAGTTGCGCTCCATGCTGACAGCTCAGAGCTTCCAGCCTGCTTCAGGTTCTATGTCTCCTCTCTCTGCTCCTTCCCTGCTTGTACTCTGTCTCTCTCTCTCTCTCTCAAAAATAAATACACGTTAATTTTTTTAAGTAAAAGATTTGAAATAAGGACAAGAAATAATCATCTTAATAAAAGATTCTTAGAAGTGACAAATTTTATTTCTTTATATAAAAAAATAGCGTTACTATAAATCAAAATTCAGTGTTTGTGTTAAGTAAGACACAATTAAAACAGCTAAGTTAACTTGTTGATTAATATGAAAAGATGACCAACAATAAATGCATAGTAAAAATAAAAATATATTTATAGAGAACAACCTTTAATGTAGAATATGAATCAAAATAAACTTTGCTTATATAGGAATAACTGAAAATACATGTTTTGAGGCAAATTTTATTTTCAAGGTTATTCATCATATTTGTTGTTTTTCCTTACTGAACCCATCTTAGTCTAGCCCCATTAGAGAAAATAAATATTTATTATCCTAAGAGGCATTTTTGCTTATTTGTTTGCTTTTACTTACGTAAAATAAATAGGTCATTATATGTGTGGATTTGCTACAACACACAGAAATATGTGACATTAGTACTAGGGATAGGCTTTTGAAATGATAGAATAGTGACACATTTGACAAAATAGTCCCTACCATCGTATGGAAAGCACGTGATGTACCTAAGGGATCTTGCCTTTCGGCATATTGCTTAGATACCTTAGGATTGTTGGTGTGCCTTGATTGGTTGTTATTGGCTCAGGAGATGAGTTTCACAAAATAACAACCCAGTATGTAAGCAAGAATTAAGGAAATCAAAAGAAATCTGAAATGTCTACAATTATAACTTTTTCTCATTTCTAACTCATAAAAAAGATCAAACTGACAAGAATTTGTGTATTTGGGGGATAGAGTGGCAAGTCTAAGGGATATAAACATAGCAGGCCACTGACTGGGCCTGGGCTCTAATGTAATGTTTTACATTTTTAGTGTTGATGGCATGTAGTTGGTTTTAATATTTATTATATATTTTTATGCATGAAGTATATAATACTTTTTTCATATATAACATTTTTTAAACATTTTCTGGAACAGAGTAGGATAAAAATGATCAGGAAAGGTTTTCGCATCAAAATGATAATAAATATATTCTGCACGGAATCACAGTATGGTTTCCAAAATTCCCTAAACCCAGAGGGATATCAAAGAAACCCCTTCACATTTGACTAAAGTAATTTACATGCGGAATATTTGAAAATTAAAAAAAAAAAAAAACAGAGAAATTAAGGTGAAAAGACCAAACATACTGTTCAATATTTTTTTCAGTAATATCTCTTTTTAAGCAAATCTAAGAGGGAAAGTGACATATGAGTAGAATAGTTGTGGTCATTTGGAAAATAGTGATTTGGAGAGAATCTATGTGTTAAAATACCATTAGTCGTAGACTCAGGGACTTAAAGTAGGATCCTAATTACATTGTTTAACAGTTTCATGAACTGGTATTTTAATTTGTTGCATTTATACCTATAACAGTAGTTGTTGTTATTTTTTATATAATGACACTTATAGAAAACTATTTTGTGATAAATACTATACTAAGTACTGTGCTTACAGTACTTAGTAAAAAAAGTCACGATCCTTGCTTTCCTGCATGTTAAACTTTAAAGATGGTGACCTAACACATAACTACAAGTATACAAGTAAGTAATTGCTATTTGAATGCATGTTTAAGACTAACCAGTAGAGCTTGACTAATGAAAAGTGTTCTTCGTGGAACGGCTTTTTGAGAAAATTACCTTTAAATAGAAATCTGAAAAGCCAAAGGACTCAGCCATTAAGAAGTCTGTGCAGTGGTACAAAGAGGGCTTTCAGAACAGATCAAGCCAGGGAATGACAGAAAAATGTAGTCATTTTTTTAAGAATTGGGCATTTTCTAAGAATTAGAAGGACCCTAGGGCTAAAGCATAGAAGCAAATAAGGAGAGTGCCTGACAGGAGCTTGCACAGGTAGGAAAGCTCCAGATAATCAGAGCTACCAGTGGTCTATCTAAAGAGCTATTGGTTTTAGTTTTAGCAAGAGGAAAGCATTGGCTACATTAACCATGAAAGTGACATGTCTGATTTTCTAGTTTATTGGTCTCTACTATACATGGAAATAAGAAATAGAGGCTTGGAATAGAGTCAGTGGCAGTTTGAAAGGTGAAAAGTTTGAGATATATTTGTTAGATATGATAGACGTATTGATAAAATTTCCATTAGAATGGGAAAATAAAGAAACACGAGAAAAATGTTATGTTTCTAATAATTCAGTGGATAGTAATACTGTTTACCAACGAAGGAAAGAATGGGGATATCAAGTTTGTAGAGGACTCCATGCTTTTGTTTTTGTGTGTTTTTTGAAAAGTATTCAAATGTGAAAAATCTGTATGACACCCACATGGAGATTTAAAGTAACAAACAGAAAATTGGGCCCACTGACAAATGGGTTATGACCTGGGGAGTGAGAAAGCCAGTTAAGACAGAAATCACAACTTAAACATGGTTCCTGACTCACAAGATAAGATATACTCTGATCTGTGATGTGCATCACAAACTATTTAAATTCAAACACATTTAAGACTTTTGTTTGTTTGTCTGTTTGTTTAGACTTATCCTTTCCAAGACAAGATTTGACACATCCTACTTGAAAAGCAGCACTTCATGGACTCAAAAGGTACAATTTCTGCATGTTCCAGCAACATTTCTGAATGATACAGTTTCTGAATGTTCCAGCTTTTTTATTTTTGGAACACATTAATTGTGTGTACAGAAGGGTACAAATTAAACGGTAAAAGACATTTGAAAAACGTGGAAGAATTTGTTGGGCTTCCTATTGAAAATAAATACTATTTCCTGGCAATGTAAAAAGAATGAATATTTGAGATTTGGGGCACCTGGGTGCCTCAGTTGGTTCAGCGTCTGACTCTTGATTTTGGCTCAGGTTATGATCTCACGGTTCATGGGATGGAGCCCCACACTGGGCTAACAGTGCAGAACCTACTTGGGATTCTCTCTCTCTCCCTCTCTTTCTACCCCTCCACAGCTTGCTCTCTCTCTCTCTCTCTCTCTCTCTCTCTCTCTCAAAAATAAATACACATAAACAAGAATATTTTAGATTTGAGTTTATAATATTAAAATGAAATCATTATATTCAACTTATTTTTTCACAAGATCATTCAACTATTTGTACGTATTTACAGGGAAAGAAGACAGGAAATCACTTCAGGAAGAGAATATCTTCAACCTTATTGCCATAGTCCAGGTGAGGGAGGATATACCATAGTGACTGCAACAGATACGGAAAAAGTGAAAGATTTGAAAACTTGAGGCAGATTTAACAAGACTGACATATGATAGAGCAAAGCATATGTCACTAGACCCTCAGCTAAAGCTACTTCTTGGATGGCTGTGCCATTTATATCGATGATGAATTATGTAAATGGAGAATGTCAGTATTTGGTGAGTTCAGTTTTAGAAACATCAACTTTTAGTGGAATGTGTTTCATAGACACATACATGTTCAGCTTGAGTGTTTATTTATTCAACAAATACTTATTGAATATCTACTAAGGCTAAATTGTGTTATTCGCCTTGAGGACAAACTAGAGAACAAAACAAGTAAATATAGAAGCATATATACAAACAAAACAAGCAAATATTGTGGTGGCTTTGTATTTTAACAGAGAAGTCTGGGGGTGCCTGGGTGGCTCAGTCGGTTAAGCATCCGACTTCAGCTCAAGTCATGATCTCACAGTTTATGGGTTCAAGCCCCGTGTCGGGCTCTGTGCTGACTGCTCAGAGCCTGGAACCTGCTTCGGATTCTGTGTCTCCCTCTCTCTCTGTTCTTCCCCCCCGTTCATGCTCTCTCTATCCTTCAAAAATAAATAAACATTTAAAAAAATTTTTAAAGAGAAGTCCAGATTACAATTAAACATGTGAGTGATATCAGAACAAAATCATGGAAAATTCCCTTGTGAAGGAACGTGGTACCCAAGGAAGAAGTTGTAGAATGTAAAGAGAAGAGGCCTCCAAACAGAATCTTAACATTTCCCGATACTTATGGGGTACCTGGGTGGCTCAGTCGGTTAAGTGTCTGACTTTGGCCCAGGACGTGATCTCACGGTTCCTGAGTTCAAGCCCCACATCAGGCTCTGTGGTGACAGCTCAGAGCCTGGAGCCTGCTTCGGATGCTGTGTCTCCCTTTCTCCCTCTGCCTCTCCCTTGCTCAAACTCTCTCTCTCTCTCTCTCTCTCTCTGTCAAAAGTAAATAAATATTTAAAAAATTTACAAAATATTCCCAATACTCAAGAGTAAGGAACATGAAGAACAGCCTCAGAATAGTTTGGGAGAGATGTCCAGAGACAGAGAATAAAAAGTGACTGCTTAGTATTCGCAGATTCCATTATAAGCAAGTGTTCGAGATCAAGAAATACTATTTGTAAGGTAAAACAATCATAATTTGAATGTATTATATGAATTCCTATGATGATTATGGATAATTTTTCTGAGAGCAAGGTTAAAGACATAGAAAGAGATGTCAGATTGGGATGAGTAAAGAAGTAATTTGACAATAATTAAGGTTGAGCTGGTTTTTTCCAGGGGGATAAGTTAGGTAACAGCAAACAAACAGACAAAAACACCACTAGAGCACATCTAAATGTTAACGATAGTGAATGAGCAAAAGACGTGGCAAAAACAGACACTATCCTTGAACAGTCCTCAAAACATTTGAAGGAAATGACATTTATAAAACAAACAAACAAACAACAACAACAACAACAACAATGATTGAAAAGATGTGGAGACAATTCCTTTCAAACAGAAGCACTGAAGGAAACATACAGATGTAGAGGTTCTGGCCAATGGAGGAGCAGGGAGTTCATATCTAGTGGCTTTGTACATTTCAAGATATCATGGGACAAATTAATATTCTGAAGGGAAAGGTAATGCATGGATTTGGAGATTCGAGAAAAATGAAGACTTTAAGATTAGTTATTCAGAAAATAGGACCATGCACAGAACTAGAAATGCATGATAATAGGGCAGTATCCAGGCAAAATTATCCATTTTCTTACAGTTATAACAATCAAGATGTGTGATTTGTTCATTAGAAGATATTTTTTAAGATAGTGATTAAAGTGGTTGACTATGGTGCCCATGGAGATGAGAAGGAAATGTGAATAAAGAAGAATGGGGAATATGGGTGCCAATTAAAATCCTCTTTTCAAACACAAAGATCCTCATAAAGAAAAAAAAAAAAGGAGGGGCACTTGGGTGGCTCAGTGGGTTGAACGTCTGACTCTTGATTTCAGCCCAGGTTATGATCCCAGGGTCACAGGATAGAGCCCCACACTGGAGGGCGTGCTGACCATGGAGCCTGCTTAGGGTTCTCTCTCTGTCTCTCTCTCTCTGTCTCTCTCTGTCTCTGTCTCTCCCTTTGCCCCTCTTTCCCGCTTATGGCTCTCTCTCTCTCTCTCTCTCTCTCTCTCTCTCTCTCTCTCTCTCAAACAAAAAAAAATTCAAAAGAAAAGAAAAAAAGAAAACTTTATAATACAGGATTTATCACATATATCTGTTACCAGTCAGAATAGAATAGGTTGTGCTTCCGTGATAAAAGCAAGAACACAATATCACCTCTAAAATTTTTGCAGCTTAAGAAATTAAGGTTCGGTTCTTGCTCCTATCATAGTTTGATTGGTGTTTAATGAGTAGCCATCCCTACTGCAATTAAATAAACAGGGACTTTTCCAACTGGTGGCTTTCCTGTCCCCGAAGGACCTACTCCAATTCCTCCACTGGGACTTGTATTCAGCAATCATTTTTAAAGAAAGAGTGAGGCCCAGGTCTTATGGGAAAATCCAGGATGGAAAACAGTATACATGAATTTTGATCATATTCGGTCAGCTAGAGCAAGTCCTCTAACACCAACCCAACTGTAGTCCCCCCGGATGCCCAGGAAGAGAAGACTGCAAAATGAGTATGTAGCCAGTCCCCACTATGGTAGAGCAAATTGAAACCATATGTGTCTATCATTACCTTGATATTAAAATTCATAAGGTCAGAAACTATCTATTTCTCTTTAAGGTGATCATTATATCAGAAGTGAGTGGAAGGAAGTGACTTTTCAACTGTAATGAATAGTGATGTGGTATAAAAAAAGTACAAATTGCTAAAGTAGCAAATAAAATAAGAAGTAAGCCAACCTGTTCCACTGGCAATACAGCTCAAATTACAGGGAAATTTTGACAAAAGGTGGCCTCAAATAATAGGGAGTCTATTAAGGAACGACAAATAGAGTTTTTTGGTTTTTGTTTTTTTTTATTTTTTTTAAATGACTATCTTTGGGGCACCTGGGTGGCTCAGTTGGTTAAGCATCCAACTCTTGATGTAGGCTCAGGTGGTCATCTCGTGGTCCTGGGATCGAGCCCAGCATCAGGCTCCATGGTGAGCCTGTTTGGGATCCTCCCTGTACCTGTCTCCCTGTTCTCCCCCAACTCATACATGTGTGCATGCTCTCTCTCTCTCTCTCTCTCTCTCTCTCTCTCTCTCTCTCAAAATAAGTAAATAATCCTAAAAAATGATTATTTTAATAATAGTTCACGCATAATAATAAAAATCCTCCAAATATAATTTCACTTACAGGGTATAGGATTAGGTAAAGAAAATTTTAACATGTATGGCTTTTTTAAATCATAAGACTGCCAAATTAAAAGTGCACATTCATTGTTCTCCAAAATCCACAAATAAAATTAATAAGGTACATGAAGATACAATGTAATGTGGGAAACAATCATGTCACAGAAGAAAATGAGAGCTTGCCTTAGCCATTTATCTTGTGCTAGGGTCCTGTGGTATAAAATCTATGTTGTCCTAACTTTGAAGACTTGAGCTTAAAATACATTGACACTGAGGAATAACAAGATATATGTGTGTACTAAAATATATACATATATGCTTTATGCTCCTGAAAGGATAGTTTAGGTCCCATTCATTTGCTTTAGGCATGCTGACTTCATACACTAGGATAAAAAAAAATGCTAAATAATATATGGGATACAGTCAGCACACCCCACTTCAACCTTAGTCTTCAAAGTATTGCTCTGAGTTATGTTGGTTATTAGAGTATCAAGGGAAGAAGATTTTCAAAAGTGCCCACATAAATGCGTACACAAATCCTAAACTGTGTTCGTAATGGGGCCTTAGGAGCACAAAATGGATAATGGCACCACGGATGCCTATACACATATGTGGATGTTTGATTTAAAAACCACTGTTGGCTATTATTTCTAAAATCTAGTTGTACAGTGTCATTGGCCAATTACGCGGAGCATGGATTCAGTGCAGACACTATTTTAGACTAAATAAATTATAATAAATTTCTTACATCTTTTACTTTATTAGCTTAAATCTTTTTGGATGCTTACTTGATGTAACAATTATTAGCATTGTACACTTACATATGATTATTATTAGCATTGTAAATTTACATATGGTTTACAGATTACTAATGTTTTCCTATGTTACATTCAGGTAAGTGAGATATTAATTCCGATTAAATGGACTATGGTAGATTGTCATTTTGCGGATTATGAGAGTGAGGATGTGACAAAATTTTCCGCTGAGATTTTTCTTTTTCTTTTCTTTTCTTTTAAAGGCTTCTAACATGCTGTAATGTATTTAAAGCCATCAAAGAATTTCAAAACTGAAATATTATTTTATGTATCATGAAATGTAATGATTTCCAGCAAATTTAAGAACACAATGCATTTTATAATCTATGAATAAGGAAAAGTTACATCTAATATTTCTATAAAAGCTACAGAATTATAACTTCATAATAGTAATTTCAAGATATGCAATTTTTCTTGCATACTCAAAGGAGTAGAATTATCTTTGATGAAAGTAAAGTGCATTCATTCTCATGAAACATCAAATTTACTGTACATATCTCATGATGTTCTCTCATGGAGATAACAACAAAAAATATTCTATGTAGAGTAAGAAAAACCAGTTCTGGGATGTTGAGCTGTTATTCACAGTGGTTTCCTCAAAAATGCAAATTTTGAGTAGAAAAAAAATATATATGTACATATATATACACATATATATACATATATATGTGTATATATATGTACATATATATACATATATATGTGTATATATATGTGTATATATATACATATATGTACATGTATACATGTATATATACATATATATGTACACATATACATGTATATACACATATATATGTATATATATGTATATATATGTATATATATGTATATATATGTATATGTATATGTATATATATGTATATATGTATATACATATATATGTATATATGTATATATATGTATATATATATATATATATATACATTTTATATATATCGTGGCTACATTTTAATTACATTTGAAAGATTACTAATTGACCATAGAAGAATAAACTAAATATATAATTGATATAAATAAATATATGGAGGTTCCCATTATGGATCATTAGGGATTGTTTCCATTTAAAAACGTACTCAACAAAGCTCTCTGATATTTGAAAAATATGTCCATCTTACTTCACAGGGCTACTCTTAAATGATACTGAGTTAATAGATGCAGACCATTTAGAGACCTCCAAAAGGAACAAAAGCATTTTAACCGTTTCAGTCTCCCTGTTTCATACACACCTGCAAAGCAAGACCCTATCTGTTTCGTACTTGTCTACGCATGATCTAAGTTTTTACAGCTGCTGTACATCTTTACTCCAATTTTACGAGTACAAAACTGGGGTCAGGCTGAGATATCTACATGATTTACTCGGTACTGAAAAGCCAGCCATAAGGCATGCTGAAGATTCGCATCAAAGCTCAGAATTTCCAAGCCGAGCACATTTTGTTCTTCCACCATAGTACCCTTGGATTCCTTTTACCAGTTCTGCAACTCATACCTTCAGTCCTGGATGCTTTACTTCCGGCAGTTCCATCCTGCATCCTTCTTCAGAGAGCTGCTCCTTGGCTCCTGGAGCTGCCTCACCCAGAATTACAGAGAGGAGATAGTGCCCTGGCAGGGTTGAAGGGTCACACCTCGTAAGGAAGCCTGAGGGATGACTCATAAAGGGTAATTCCTACTCAAGTCCTGCCCAGGGTCAGATTAAGGTGGAGACTTCATAAGAAGCTGGGCCCTTGACGGTGTCTTCTTCTACTTGATTCTGTTTACCAGGCTTTATTGATTTCTCCCACTAGAACTTCCTTTAAAAATCACTTGCACCTGGACCTTTATCCCAGTCTATCCTTTCAGAGAAGAAGAATCACCTGGAGAGACTGTTCAACACAGGTTCCTGAGTCACAGGTTTCTGGCCACAGAGTCAGTAGGTCCAGAAGGGAGACCTGAGAATGTGTACTTCTAACAAGCTCCGAGGTGATGATGATCTTAATGGTCTATCACTCACACTATGATCATCCTTTGTAGAAAACCTAACCCAAGATAATTTCATAAAGAAGTGGTCTCTTACCTTCATTGTGAATCCCAGTCCCATCCTGTAAAGTTCTGGTTGAAACACGATGCGAGGGCCCTCACTCACAGTTTTATATGTGTCACTAAACACATTGAATTTTCCAGTAAGAGTATCATGCTTTCGATTTTAAAGAAATTCAATTTCAATTATTGAGATAAAAAGAATTGCCTTTTTCAGGCTAATAGTAGAAAATGAAAAGTGGCTTTATAAAATTTAAAATATTTTCCCATTACGTGTTCTACCAGGTAATTATTTTTCTATTTCAATTTTTATTACTCAATTATTCCAAAGAAGAATACCTAACTTCTCACTAGAAGGTTCTATATTATCATGAGCTACCCAGGGGTGTTAGGCTGACAGTAAGGCAGAAGGGAACTTTTGAACTCCACCCATTGATGGCTTGGATGAATGTCGGCATTTGACAAAAAAATGTGCAGCCATACACAGAATGATAGCATTCTTGGTTGCAATATATATCTTGTTAAAATCATTCATGTTGCAATGAAAATTGATAGTGCATATTTTTGTGTGTGTTACTTATGTGGTACTATTTTTCTTATTACTGGAATAATAGTCCTTTAGAAAGGCATATGTCTTTAGAAAGACATACACACAACAACAAAAACAAAAATCAGTGACTTTTGCTAATAGGAAACAGACTCCAATATACATATTCAAAGTTAAAATGTTCAATTGAGTTTTTTTTTTTTATGAAATGCCTAGGCCAAATGATTAGCTATCATTTCATTTTAATAAATCAATACCATACCCTGCCATAAATGTATTTGCATATAAAGCTGTCAAATCCTCATGGTAATTTCTCCTTCGAGGCATTTTTAAAACAAAAAAGTATTTCATTGTAGTTTACTTTCAACCTGTCTGTCTTTATAGAAGCACTGCTATGAAAAAATGTTATGACCACATGATAGCTTTTTAAAAGATACAGTCAGTTGACTATGAAACTTCCATTAAGAAACCTATCAGCTAAGGGATGCCTGGGTGGCTCAGTCAGTTGAGTGTCTGACTTCAGCTCAGGTCATGATCTCACAGTTCGTGGGTTCAGGCCCAAGTTGGGCTCTGTGCTGACAGCTCAGAGCCTGGAGCCTGCTTCAGATTATGTATTTCCCTCTCTCTTTATCCCTCCTCCCCCTTGTAGAGCACTCTCTCTCTCTCTCTCTCTCTCTCTCTCTCTCTCTCAAAGATAAATAAACATCAAAAATTTAAAAAATAAAATAAACCTATTAGCTAAAAGATAGCCTAGTGTAGCCAGTGATATGAGCTTTATTTGAATAAATGCAGAAATTTATGACCTAAGGATTATAAATTTAACTTCAGATATATTCATACACTTGAAGCTGTCAATGTCAAGGTTCATATAAATGCTATCATTTGTTTAGGATACGTAGAGTCAGTTAATTTATCAACATTCTTTTATCCATCTGGTATAATATCTCTACATATTACATATTGGTACAATCCATAACAGGGTTCCATATACACACAAATAACTTACAAGAAATGAAGCAAATTATATTTTTAAAAAAAGAAAGAAAAACAGTAAAAACTTTACCTTAGTATTTCAATTTTTGTAAAAGTTGTGCCATATGACTCCTTTTCTGCTTCATTTAGAAATTCAAATGTGACATTGACATTTTATATCCTAAGAAGCAATATTTCATTTTTAGTACCGGTCAAGGGATAGTAATGATAGATTTATGGCTGTGCCAAGATCATTATATAGATAAAATTAAAGCAGAATCTCAAGAAATCCTTAGTCAGCTCTTCACATAGCCTGAACCTTACATCTTTGGAGGTGACTTTGATCTTAATTCCTGTCCAGGGCATCTCACATCACAGCTACATTTGTCTTATTTCTTATATAACATTTCAGCTTGGGGAAATTTTGCAAACCCTTTTTCGAAAAAAAAAAAAAAAAAAAAAAAAAGAAACCTGCCTTGAACTCCAGGGACAAATGAACCATTTGTTTCCATGTCCCATTTAGAGGCAAAGACCATGCCGAACACATCAAAGGAGACATAAGCAGCCAGAATAGCACAAGTTAGGAAATACGATGCTGTTGAAGCAGTGGTTGAAATATGTTTTCCCCTGAAACAACTTATTATTAACCATCTTGCAATTATATATCAGTCTTGATGGATAAGTACGTCTTATTTACAATATGTGTAATTTTGAAATGATCCATAAATATTAAATAACAACTCTGTATTTTCTAAAAGTGCATTGTATGAGTGGGTATGTTTTCTGGAAAATAAAATGTAAATATATTGATCTGTTAGAATGAAGTACAAGGGCGCCTGGGTGGCTCAGTCGGTTAAGCGTCTGACTTCAGCTCAGGTTATGATCTCACACCCTGTGAGTTCGAGCCCCGCGTCGGGGTCTATGCTGACAGCTCAGAGCCTGGAGTCTGCTTCAGATTCTGTGTCTCCCCCTCTCTCTGCCCCTCCCCTGCTCATGCTCCATCTCTCTCTGTCTCAAAAATAAATAAAAACATTTAAAAAAATTTAAAAAAGAATGAGGTGCAAAAGTCAATAAATTATCCACACAAATTCACAAAGGAAAGCATTTCTGCTTACTTATAGGCTTATAGGTTTTTTTTTTGTATCACTAAAAAAATCCAATGATGAAATGTGTGTATTATTAGGAAAATACTTATTCATTTTATATATGTATAAATGTGTATATGTTTACCCATGCAATGCAATACTGACAGATATATGTGTCACATAAAAACAGGTTGAATAAGCATTCTGTACTTAAGGAGCTTATCAGTTAGCGACTATAATATGGCATGTCAATAAAAAGACATGATTAAGTGGAAGAGTGATGATTGTCCTAAGATTTTCAAAAAAGAACAGGTATAAATCTTATTCTGTTACTATCTAAAGTGCTGATTTTCCTTATTTCTCTCCAGTGTCCTATTTATGATAAATACTTTATACCAGTGGTGGTTAAATTATTTGTAAAATATATACTAGTTGGGATGCATTTGTTGTTTGCAAGAAAGAAAAATCATATGCAGTTGGAGGAGCTTATTTGTCATCAGACAAGAAGGGGTGTCAGCACGAGGGAGCTGGGGTTTCTCGTTCTGTAAAAGACTAGAGTTTGGGATTGAAATGCTGATAGCTGGGGTTTAGCCCTCACTCACCATTCTCCTCTGTTTCTCCCCTGAATCTGCTTGTATCTTTCATTCTCTTCCCTCTTTGCCCCCTCCTTGCCTCCATACTTTTCTGGAATAAATACAGTAGTTTTCCCTTATCCATGGAGAATACATTCTAAGACCCTCAAGGAATGCCTGAAACCACCGATAGATCAATAGATAGATAAATAGATAGATAGATGATAGATAGATAATGCATAGATTATATAGTTTTTCTAAATATATATTATATATATTATATATATTTATATTTATAATATACATTTATATATTTATTATTTATATATAAATGTATATTTATATTTAGAATAAATATATATTTGTATTTAGAATAAATATATATTTATTATTTATATATAAATATATATTTATTTATATATATAAATATATATTTATGTATATATATATATATATATACCATTTCTTTCCTAAATATACATACCTATGATAAACTTTAATTTCAAGTAGGCACAGTAAAAGATGAACAGCAATACCTAATAATGAGTGAAATAATCATAACAATATGCTGTAATAAAAGTTTTGTGAATGTGGCCTCTTACCATACTGTATTCACCTTTCTTGTGATGATGTGGGATGATAAAATGTCTTCGTGATGAGATGAAGTGAGGTGAATGACGTAGACGTTGTGACATAGGGGGAAGCAACTGTTGACCTTCTGACTATTTCTCCAAAGGAGGATCATCTGCTTCAGGACCTCGGTTGAAGGCTGGTAACTGAAACCACGGGAAGAGAAGTCATGGATAAGGGGGTAGTACTGTATTGGAAAATATACCTATCGAAACTTTTTGAGAAAACGTAAATCTGTGTCTACATGGTTTATCTGCTTTCGGGTACTCATATCAAGTCTGAACACCTGTACCTGGGATGGCAAGGAATTTAGATATTTAGATATTTGATATTTTAGTTAAATTGTTCCATTTATAAACTTCTACAAGCTTGTCTCCTTTTGATTCTACTTTTAATTTAGGTCATTTCAAACTTCATTTATTATTATTGCCATTACTATTTTTAGCTTAACAATAACATTTTATATAGTAATGATATATACATTGTGCATAAGTCCAATTATACAGAAGAATATATAATGAGCCACACATTCTCCTCCCATGACCACTGCTAACCACTAAGTTCACTTGGCTAGAAGCAAACACTTAAAAAATTTTAATATCTTTCAACTATGCTATAGATTATTATGAACGGAATGTGTCCTCCCAAAATTCATATGTTGAAGCCTTTATCCTCACTGCGATGATATTTGGAGATGGGGTCTTTGGGAGATATTTAGGTTTAGATGAGGTCATGGAGATGGGGTTCCCATGATGGGATATGCTCTCTCTTTTTGATTTTTGCATAAAGAGCAGTGAACCACTTATAGTATCCTGGTCCTTGACAATTGTTAGTCATTTACAATAAAAGTCGAAAAGTTTACCTTATTGGGGTGCCTGGGTAGCTCAGTGAGTTAAGCGTCTGACTCTTGATTTCAGCTCAGATCATGATCTCACTTATGAGTTCAAGTGCTGCATTGGGCTTTGTGCTGACAGTTTGGAGCCTGCTTGGTATTCTATCTTTTCCTCTCTCTGCCTCTCCCCCATGTGCTTTCTGTCTCTCTCTCCCTCTCTCTCTCTCTCTCTCTCAGAAATAAACTTAAACATTCTTTAAAAAAGGAAAAGAAAAGAAAAAGATGCCTTATAAATGTATAAGATGTCAACTCACTTTTTTTAATGCCTTTTGTGTTTCATCTTACAGGTAAATGATAATTAAGAAAAATCACCTGTCAACTTGCCATTCCATTTTAACCAATATCATTATTACCAACAACATTAAAATTAATACTACGTACCTATGTGATTCTTCATATTTGAATATGCCTCTAGGAATTAAGGGTAAGTAATTAAATGGGTATAGAGTGTCAAATTGCCCTTGAAGGAAGTTTTACTCTCATGAGAGATTGTATTTCCCAAACCTCCACCAGGACTCTGTGCTTTTTGATCTTTAGTAATAAATGAAAAATATCCATTACATATATTTTATTATGACTGAGATTGAGAATCCTTTCATATGTTTAAAAAGATGTCTTTATTTTCTCTTGTGATACCTGATCATATTGTCTTTTTTTCTATCATGCACTATTTTATTGTTTTGTACTATTTTTAATGTAAAGAAATTAGTTTTTTCCCTGTGACACAAATGCATATATTTTCCCCTAGTCTGACATTTTTCTTTTGGATTTGTTAATAATAACTTTGAATTTTGCTATGCAAATGCATCTATACTTATTTTGAAGACTTCTGGAATTTTTTTTTTATAAAGTCCTTCACAGCTCTAACAATATATGTATTTTTAAATGCAATCACATATTTCTTCCATAAGTTTATTTATTTATTTTCAGGGAGAGAGAGAGAGAGAGAGAGAGAGAGAGAGAGCGTGCTTACATGAGCTGGGGAGGGGCAGAGAAAGAGAGAGAGAGAGAGAATCCCAAGCAGATTTTTTACCATCAGTGAAGAGCCTGATGGGGGTCTCAAACCCACGAACCATGAGATCCTGACCTAAGTCGAAGTCAAGAGCCAGACGCTTAACTGACTGAGCCATGAGGGCAGCCCCCTTTTTTTATTTCTAATTTTAGTATTCAATAATTTCATTTAGTTGTTTGTTAATCAGAATAAAGCTTATTTTGTTGTAAGAGGTAAGGAAAGTTTCCATTTTATTTGTTTTTAATTAGTGAGGTTTGTTACAATATTGTCTTCTCTCTACTGATTTGAAATCATTTATTTCCATGTAGTTATTTCTACTTTTAGAGTTTTTATGTTCTATGAGTTTGATGTCAAGAATTCACATTTAAATATATAATTTGTATGATATCTTTTGGGCCTAGTGTCCTTCATGACTTTCTTCTTCTTCCTCTACTTCCTCCATTTCTTCTCCTCTGCATAATGATTATTACTTTTTCTCATTATTCTTAGTTTATTTATATTTCCCCAAGACCTTCAGAAGAAGTTTTCTGTTTTCCTCAGCCCCAGGAGTGTATTTATTAGGAAGAAATTAAATTCACACATTCAGACAAGATGCTTTTGGAAGTGCAAAAATTCATTTCTTGCTCACAGCTATATTTTGTTCTCTTTGTACCATTGTTGCAAAATCATTGTTTAATTTATCTTTCAATATTTTTAAATATATCTTCAATCATACAGTCAGTATATTTTTGTTTTTACCTTATGCATTAAATCTTTGGTAGCCCAACTTTCTGGTCTGAGTTGTGGAAACATTCATAAACATAACCTATAAGAGTAGTGAATTTACTGTGTCCATACTTTGTGGAAATTCGTTTATATGTATTATTTCTTATAATGTATATATGTATAATGTTTATATGTATTATATACATTATATGTATTATATACATATACATATTTATAATGTATATATGTATAATGTTTATATGTATTATATACATTATATGTATTAAATACATATTTATATGTATTATTTCTGTTGTGAGAACAACAGTCAGTAATGTGTGGATTTCCCTGGTTTTGATTTCTGTACATCTTTCTTGGGGAATTAATTGGAAGTGGCAATTGCTATTGGCCTAGTGCCTGGAGTAATCTTATGCGTTGGTCCAATATATGTGCAAATGTTTCTCTGCCCAACATTCCTAAGGTCTTTATTTTCTAGCACCTATACAGCCTTAAACCATAGCTACAGAATCCCCCCTCCCCCACTGAAAGACCCTATGGATTCTACCTACTTCTATTCTAATTTGTAGCCCCTGTTTCATCAATGTCTTTTAAACAAAACAAAACAATATTTTTTTTATTTTTTCTTATATTTTTTAATGTTTATTTATTTTTGGAGAGAGAGAAATAGGGCATAAATGGGGGAGGGCAGAGAGAGAGGGAGACACAGAATCCGAAGCAGGCTCCAGGCTCCGAGCTGTCGGCAGGGAGCCCGATGTGGGGTTCGAAGTCACAAACTGTGAGACAATGACCTGAGCCGAAGTTGGACACTTAACTGACTGAGCCACCCAGGTGCCCAGCAGAACAATATATTAAAGGTGGGGGTAGGGGGTGACAAAATATAATCTTACCAATCAGTAATGGGGAAAGTTTTATACTGTCATTCATTGTGTATATTCAAATAGAAGCATTACTCACCAGAAAGGCTAGTTTCTGTGCAAATAAAAAATTTTATGATGATTGCTATATATACATATTTTCAGCAAAAAAAAATCTTTTGCTAGTGAATTTATGCCATTAAAATGCCCTAAAGTAGAATGACTCTTTTGCTTGTCTGACATTTGAGATTTTGATTTAATGTATAATGTATTTTTATACATTTAATATATGTATTATATTATTATTTATACATATTTTATTATACATATTTTATACATATGTATATTATACATATATTATACATATACATATAATACAATATTATACATATTTTATACATTTAATAAACATATTATTTAATATAATGTATATATTGGAAAAAAACCTTGCTTTACCCATTTTTTATTCAGATTATTGCAAAAAGAAACCTAAAATATACATATTGTACTTAGTACGAATAAAACTTTGGAGACAATTTTAAAGGAATGCTTAATTAATTCACTTAAATTTAGCTTATAACTATTGTTCTTAACACCAATTTATTTCACAAAATTTAGATTGACAAGATTGAATTTAACCTGATGGCCAAATATAACAGCGAGAGAGAGCCTATCAATTGGGAGAGAACATGTGAGTAAATTATATTTCTGACAAGCTTTCACAAGCATGAAAACACATGAAACACGCTCAAGAGAATAATGCATACTTAGAGTGGATAGCTACATTAGGAAAATGAATGCAGGTTTTCTATTATGGACTATTTTCTTTTTTTAATATTACCGTTGACATTGATTCTAAGCTTTAAAATATTTTGTTCTATTATAAGCCAACACAAGTTCTCAGGAACAATTTAGCTGTATCACTGCAAAATTTGCTCTGAAAACTCATTTTAAATAAGAGAACACTCAATTCTGGGATAAAGTTGACCCCCCCTAGTATTTAATAAAATGAAGTGAAAAACACAAAAATATATTTAAAATATTTTTTAAAGTTTATTCGTGGGGCGCCTGGGTGGCTCAGTGGGTTGAGTGTCTGACTTCGGCTCAGGTCATGATCTCGCGGTCTGTGAGTTCGAGCCCCGCGTCGGGTACTGTGCTGACAGCTCAGAGCCTGGAGCCTGCTTCGGATTCTGTGTCCCCCTCTCTCTCTGCCCCTCCCCTGCTCATGCTCTGTCTCTCTCTGTCAAAAATAAAAATAAACATTAAAAATTTTTTTTAAGTTTATTCGTTTATTTTGAGAGAGAGGGAGAGAGCAAGTCGGGGGGTGGGGGGGTGAAGGGGGGTCAGTGAGAGAAGGAGAGAGAATCCCAAGCAGGCTCCACACTGATAATGAGAGGCCCCACATGGAGCTCAATTCTAAAAACCATGAGATCATAACCTGAGCTCAAATCAATAATGAGAAGCTTCAGTGACTGAGCCACTCGGGCACCCCTATATTAAAAATATTTTGTAGAAGGAAAGAAAAAAAACTCACTAAGAAAACCAAGCAAGAGAAATGGAAGAGCCTCATTTTCAAAACATAAGAAGGAGAAAACAACAACAACAAAAAAGGTTTTATGGATTTGAAAGAATTAGCATAAGGTTTGAGGCATCTAACTACCACCTTTTATCAAGCTTGAAATTAATAATTTGGAAGTTTTTGAGAACTCTCACTAATATTCCCAAATATTATTGTAGGTGGGAGAAGTAATATAAAAGGAAAGTGAGTGGAATAATTATGCTTATCTTTTCCTCTGCTGGTAGTAATGTAATAGAAATAATTTACTGGGGACAATTAAGTGAAACAAGGTATATATACACAACGCTGAGTCAGAAATTTTATGTCCAATGCTATAGCTACAGATTATATACTATGAATGTCCCTCTAAGTGAGTAAATGATTGGGTTTGTAGCAAAGATGGGTTAATGTGTCAGTAAACTAGTGAAATTGCTCATCCCTCCACCTCTGAGTCACATGAAACAAACACAAAAAAGTCATCATGTCAGGGAAATATTACTTTCTCAGTGAAACAAGCGGGTCTCTATATGTCAAAGAATCACCAGCACAATTATCAAAACAAGAGGCAAACTCTACAAAGTGTCAGATCTTGAGCAAGATTAAATATGAAGGGGGGTAATGACTGCACAAACAGAACCAGCAAAACACAAGGGCACCTGGGTGGCTCAGTCAGTTAAGGGTCCGACTCTTGATTTCGGCTCAGGTCATCATCTCATGGTTTGGGAGTTCCAGCCTGTGTCAGGCTCCACGCTGACAGTTCGGAGACTGAGATTATTTTTCTCTCTTTCTCTCTCTGCCCCTCTCCTTCTTTTTCTCTCAAAATACGTAAATAAGCTAAAACGAAACAAACAAAAAAAAAACCCACTGAAAACAACCAGAAAAACACACACAAAATACATCTAGACAGCAGGTCAAAGACAGCCAAAAACCTGTTCTAGAATAAGATATAACTGAAGAACAGGAAGAAGGTTCCCACAGCAGCACCCACGTATGGGTCAAGTTAATAAGAAAAAGTGTCAAATGAGAGGAGAGATGAGAACTAACAATAAATAGAATGGCCTAAATGGTAGATAACAGACCTCAGAAAATAAGTTCAGTAGCCAAGAAAGTTCAGCAACCAAGAACTAATTGCAGAAATCATAAAAACTTAAGAAACTTAAAAAACAGAATGCAGTGGAAAATCAAATCTCAAACAGAGATAAAGCTTGATATAAAGATAATTGTTATATAAAAGAAAATATATCAATATAGTATATATATATATATATATAATTATGAAAAAAGATGATCGATTAAAAAATAATGACCCTAAATTGGAAAAGAAAAACATTAAATGAATAATACAAAAAAAAAAAAAAAAGAATACGTTGCATTCAATAATTCTTGGTTAGAAATGTCTCTTTTCTCAGGGTGCCTGGGTGGTTCAGTTGGTTAAACATCCAACTCTTGATCTTGGCTGAGGCCATTATCTCATGGTTAATGGGATCAAGCCCCACGTCAGGCTCTGTGCTGACAGAGCAGAACCTGTTTGGGATGCTCAGTCTCCCTCTCTTTCTGTCCTCCCCCTGCTCATGTGCATGCTCCTGCTCTCTCTTTCTCAAAATAAATAAATAATGTTGAAGAAAAGAAAAGAAAGAAAGAAAGAAAGAAAGAAAGAAAGAAAGAAAGAAAGAAAGAAAGAAAGAAAGAAGAAAGGAAAAGATAGAGAGAAATGTTTTTCTTCTCTAACATACACTAGAAAATATGAAAACTCAAAGATAATTTTTTTAAAAAAAATTAGATAATTTGGGGATGCCTAGGTGTCTCAGTTCATTGAGCATCTCACTTTTGATTTTGGCTCAGGTCATGATCCCAGGGTGGTGGGATTGAGCCCTATATTGGGCTCTATGCTCAGAGTGGAGCCTGCTTAAAATTCTCTCTCTCCTTCTGCCCCTCTCCCCTGTTTGCACTCTCTCTCTTTCTCTCTCTCTCTCTCAAATTAAAGAAAAAAAAGAATCAAATTAAAAATTACATAAAATTTAAATTTTACAGATTTATTGTATTTTTAGAGAGTGAGACTCTCAAGCAGGCTCCATGATGATCATGGAGTTGGATCAGGGCTTGAACCCACGACCCTGAGATCATGACCTGAGCTGAAATCAAGAGTCAGGCACTCAAATGATTGAGCCACCCAGGCACCCCCAAAATTAGATAACTTTTTATTATATATTCAACTAGCCAAAAAAATCAAAAACATATCACACAGTGATGAAAAATCGGTCACGTACCAGAATTTTCTCTATAGTAGAAACACAGAAGAAAACAGTGTAATGACTAAAAACCTTTAAAGAAACAAATTTGTTAAACATTAAGGTTGCATGTATTCAGAGAAGAATACGTATCTATTTGAAGGTGGGCTAAGACAATGAAGAAACAAGATGTAAAACCTATGGTTAATGGTGGATACAGAATATTCCACTGAAAACCTGAGTTCTTCTTTTAAGTCCTCCTGGTGAAATGAAAGCCCATATCGAAAAATAATATTGAATCAGTTACAGCAACTATGTATTATCCTCTATTGATTATAAAATTACATATAAAAAAAAGATGTGTTAAAAAGGGCCATGTCCTCTAACTTGAACTTTTTCTTCCCTTGTCTGATACTGTGCTATAAGTTTTTTCTTCAGATTTCTAGAAGCTATTTTTTTTTTTCCTGTCCAGCTGCTAAAACCACAGGTTCCTAGTAACATTTTGGGTTGATTTTTGTTGTTGTTGTTGTTTCCTACTTCAGCCTGTTTCTGAAGGAAGTAGTTCTTAAGTGTGATTGTCTACAATTTAAAAATATTTTTTTAAATAATGATAGATGATTTTACAAATGTTTTAACATTCAAAACAAAACCTCTATTGTTTACAATGAAAAAAAAATATTTTGAGTAAGAGATACATGAAGATGGTGGACATTTAAAATTTTGTTTAAATGTTTATATTTATTTTTGAGACAGAGAGAGACAGAGCATGAGCAGGGGAGAGGCAGAGAGAGAGGCAGACACAGAATTGGAAGCAGGTTCCAGGCTCTGAGCTGTCAGCACAGAGCCCGACGCGGGGCTCAAACTCACGGACTGCGAGATCATGACTTGAGCCGAAGTCGGATGCTCAACCGACTGAGCCACCCAGGTGTCCCTTTTTAAATTTTTTTAAATGTTTATATTTCAGATAGTGGGCAGAAAACATTGTATAAGCAATGCTTCCAAAATTTGTCACAAGGATACCATACGGATGATTGTTTCTATACCTGTGCATGTTAAGTATATTAAGTGCATTTGCAAAGAAAATATTATTCTAAATCACTTGATAACACCATTATAAGGCCATAATCAAAAATTAATCCCTATAATTAACCAAAGTCATATTTAATGCCATGTCCATGAATCACCCAAAATAATCTTACAAACAGTTACTCACCCCACAATGTGGAAAATTTAGCTTAAGGAATTGGGGTGGAGTTTGACCTCAGAGACACCTAACAGCTCTTTTCAGTAAACTGAATAGGATTTAATCTGTATATCTTTCCATTCTCTATTTCTTTGAAAGAGAAATGTAAAATGAATAGTAAAAGCTAACAGGAAGAGATACTACCTTACCATAAAAACCCTACAAGCTATCAAAGAAGGAATCATCATTTTTTTTTTCATGTAAACCCTTATAACAACTACAAAGGACAACTCATATCCCACTTTATAGGTGAAGAAATTAGAGCTCCATATTACTATTTGCCTAGAGTTGCAAAGTTTAAATTGATAAAGCTCACAACAGAGTCGAGACTGTACTAATAGCAAGGACTAAATTTTTTTCCCTTCCTCTTCCCTCAGAGGTGATCCATAAAGTCTAGGCATATAAGGAGGATAGATGGACGCCATTCCAAAGAAACTAGATCCAATAACCTTTCCAGATCCCTTCCCAACTGAAGATTGTATAGAAGAGTTGTAGGTCAGGAGCAACTCTATAAGAGTTGTTAAAGAAAGCCAAAACACTGAAAACCAAAAGAAAGAAATAACTGTAGATGGCAGAAATATTACTTTATTCAACAGACTTTAGATAGGCAAATAGAGCCAACTACTGATTTCTCTACTTACAGTCTGGCTTTTGGGTTGAAGCTCCTGATAAACAGCTGTTCAACAATCCCATTATAACTCCATGGTTACTACAGAAAACACGAGCAATGGCAGTACGTTTTTGTGCATGACCAATACTTTGATCTCTTTCATGCCATGTGCCATAAAATTCCAGAAGGCAATGTGCAGCATTTCCTTTGTTTTATCATTGTTCTCAAAGTTAATCATGGTCATCGATATTGCCCCCTTGAACTGCTTCTGTATCCATTATCAGTGCTTCTACATTTCTGCCAAGATACTTATGTTTGACACATTGGTCTCATTGGTGTTGAGCTAATTCATTGGGTCTCCTTTTGACAACCCTGAATTCATCAGAGGCCTGGTAATCAATCACCATAACGCTACCTCTTTAAGCAGTGCCACCCAGCATGTGAATATGAAATTGATTTTTAAGTAGACTACTTACATTTCAGGCAATCACTTCTAAGTCTGAAATTTACAATATATGCTAACTTTTTTTGCACACATCTAATTATTTTTGTCTGTTTCTTTTAAATCAAATATCAGTTTATCCATGAATCTGGGGTGCTGACATTAGGAGGGAGGATACACTGTGTTGTAATGTCATAAGACATAGTCTTGTACATAGAAATAAATGAGCTTATTGAGTGACATGGCTTAGAGGTGAAGCTAAAAACCACACAAAGCCAGTGTATTTGGTCAAATCAGAAAGCAAAATGAAACAGTGAGTTCCAACACTACCTTAATGTTTCCAGCTCCATCTAATGTCATTCTGCTAGTCACTGAATAAGGACGCATTTTGTGTGCCCTACGCTATTAGCACTCACCACTAATCTGACACCAAAGAAGGAAAAACTGAATAAGAACAATCAAGTAACTGAAAATAATAACCAGACCAGGTTGTTAACATGACTCGGCCATGTTAAATTTACCATGTTTAACCTTTCATTCATAATTTAACAAAAATCAATGTTCAAAAATATGTTATGATGGTGGTACAATTTGGACAAACAATAAATACAATGGTAATTGGATGTGTTGAATGTTTTCATATTGCATTATGTTAAATTTTAAATATTTTACTGCTTTTCAAACTAGAAGCTAATGAAGCTTCTTGTTATAACATGTTTTCTTGATAAGGACTGATAATATTTATGTCTATATCTATAATTTACATCTACTAACAACAAAATAAAACTGATGATTTTTATATTTGACGGGAGCTGAAAAAGCTCTTAGATAAAAAGTCTATCCACATGTGTTTGGTTACCGTGTATTCTAGCTACCTCCACTTCTGGTTTTTTGCAGTCTCGTGAACTTGAAAGAGCCTTATTATTACGTTTTCCTGACAGCTGAGGGTAGAGTATGTGACACCAGATTTTGAGCAAAAGTAAAATATTCTATCCTCTATCAGTCTCAGTATGAAATTGTATGTCATTAGAGCATTATTAAAAGTGATCTGAGTTTTCCTGTCCAAGAACATGGAGTGCTTTTCTAATCCCTGCCTTATTTTATATTTTTCACCAAAGGTTTATAATTTTGTGACATAAAGGATTGAACAATAGATGCATTCCTATATACTGGCCATTTTCTATCTCCTGGTTTATAAAATACAATGAATTTTGTATAGTCATCTTATTTACACTTGGTAAGTGTAACTTTTTGCTAATTTTCAAGTATTTATTTTGACTTTATGTCATTTGCTTTGCCATTTGTCCAATCACCAATGTAATATTTTCAAATAATGAAAGTTTAGTATCTTCCTTTTTAATAGTTCTTTTTTTGCTTATTTATTTATTTATTTATTTATTTATTTATTTATTTATTTTCTAATTTTTTGCATTGGCATGTTTCCTTTAGAATGTTGTACAGAAGTAGGAATAGCACATTGCCTTGACATGTTCCCCCATTTAAAAAATATGCTTTCAGCATTTTAACTTTACAACTTCTTTTTGACCTAGTACCAGTAAATATAATTTATCAAGTAAAGGATTTATTTTATCCTCTTCCAAGTTTGGTAATGGTTATTTTCATAAATGATTATTATTTTTTTTTATTTTTTTTAACGTTTATTTATTTTTGAGACAGAGAGAGACAGAGCATGAACGGGAGAGGGTCAGAGAGAGAGGGAGACACAGAATCCGAAACAGGCCCCAGGCTCTGAGCTGTCAGCACAGAGCCCGACGCGGGGCTCGAACTCACGGACCGTGAGATCATGACTTCAGCCGAAGTCGGACGCTTAACCGACCAAGCCACCCAGGCGCCCCCATAAATGATTATTGAGCTTTATTTATTTTTCATGTTATGGAAATTATAAGATATTATCTCATATTAAAATACTTTGAAAGATTTTCTATCGTGATGAAAACTTGCATTTCTGAAATATCTAACAATTAATATTAGTTAAGTTATTTATCTGCTTCAGATTATTGCATCTATGGTTATGATCTGGGAATTAAGTAATTTCTGACTGGGATCAGAAACCCAGGTTATTAATCGCTGCCTCATGGTGCCTCTCCATTAGCCAAAGGTCACACTAGTATGTGTGCACCAGGAGATATTTGTCTGGAGTATAGATGCATGTGTATATATAATGTTACATTTTATATCATTATATATCACAGTATATATATTACATACTGTATAATATATTATAATGACATAATATAATAATACATATTATAATGCATACATTATTTTTACTTTACATTACTGAAATCAGTACAACCATAAGTCAAGAGGTAATGAATAAATCAAATGCTTATTATAAATATATGTCATATTTCCACACATTAAAAAACACATCCCTATATATTTACATCTATGCATACATTTACCTCTATACCTGCACCTTCATGTATGTATATATGTATCTATCTATCTTCTTATCTATCTATGTGTATATTAGCATGGGTATAATGATACAGAAAAAAATAAATATATAGATAATCATGGCAATGGAAATATAAGCATTCATGTATAAATACCATAATATAAATATAAATATGTATTTATACATAGTATACATATAAATGCATATTAAAACCAGAATCCTGGGTGCCTGAGTGGCTCAGTTAGTTAAGCAACCAGCTCTGGACGTGGGCTCAGGTCATGATCTCACAGTTCATGGGATGGAGCCCTGGGGGGGCTCTGCACTAACAGCCTAGAGCCTACTTGGGATTCTCTCTCTCTCTGCCCTTCCCCATTTGTGCACCTGCTTTCTCCCTCTCAAAATAAATAAACATTAAATAAATAAATAAAGTCAAAAAGACAATCCTGTTGTTTGTCCCTGGAGAAGGGAGTAACAGAGTGAAGCAGGGAAAGCTGACAAAAGAACTGTAATTTTAATTTTTTTAAGTTTATTTATTTATTTTGAAAGAGACAGAGACAACATGAGTGTGGTGGGGGGCAGAGAAAGAGGGAGAGACCAAATCCCAAGCAGGCTCTGTGCTGCCAGCACATATATATATATATATATATATATATATATATATATATATATAATTATATATACATATTTGTTATTATATATAATATATATTATATATTATATGTATTTTTAATTTTATGTGTGTATACAAATATACAAAGCAAAAAATCAAAAAGATGATTAATGACAATACTGGGTAAACAATGAGTGTATGGATGTATTCACTTAAGTTTCAAAAGCATATATTTTCAATACGGTTATAAAATAGAATATGAAACCTGAACTTCTGAGATAATTGATGTAGTTTTATCTGTCTGCCATTGGTTAATAACCTCCGAGCTGTGATTTTATCTCAATGTCAAGAATAAAAAGGTTGATAATTTAGACATCTTAAAAATTAACAAGGCAATTATTGAATTGTCTCAAGATAACTGTGTGTAAATTGACCATGTTGCAGTTTAATGCATTTATATTTCCTGGCTTCTTGTACCATCCTTGAAATGCTGAAAAGAAATGCTTTCAAATTAATGAAATCATAGTTTCTTCCCTGACTCAATCTATTCTCCTTTCTCGTGGATACAATAGAGGTTTATCCTGGCTTTAATTTAATTTAGACTATATTTAAATTTAGATTAATTTAGACTCCTAATTTAGGTTTTTTGGTTTGGGGATTGAAAGAAAAAAGTAGAAGTGTTTTTTCTTTGCATTCTTATTCTATACATTAGTATCCGACTCCTTTGGCAAGAAGTATCACAGCCTCCTAGAAGCTGCCAGCTGGATTTTTTTTTCCCTATTTCTCCGTGTTACAGCAAAGGACAACTGCAAGGAATTTAAAGGAAAAAGAAGAAAGGAGGGGACACTGAAGGTGCGTCTCAGGATAAATGGCTGAGTCACTGAAACTGAAGTCAGTGATGAATTCTTTGCCTCACATCATTTCCATTTTAATCTGCCTGAATACAAATAAAACACCGAAATAGAACATGTTCTAGAGAATATGTATGTGGATATTTTATTTCTCGTCAGTTGAATTTAATTCTATTTACGGTTTAAAAATTCCAACTGAAACATGTAGAGGAGTGATAATAGCAAAGTGGTCACTAACTTGCTGATGAGCTACATTCTCATATTCTTCTGCTTCATTTGCAAGTTCTGCAGAATGAATTCTATTCCCTGACAGGTCACTTGTCATTCTTTCCCATTTTATTAGAATACAGAACACTTCACCTGAGCAGCAGGAATAATGCAGCTATCTTATTTTATGTTACTTCTTGGTAGTTTATATGTCAAAGATCTAATCTACAATAAATTTTAATATGTCATTCTTTTAATGACAAAGGGCTACCTCATGAGCATTAATATAGCTGCAGCTAGTAATTGTGGGGCACTGGGTTTAAATGGGGAGTCAAGAGATGTGAACTGAAACCGTAATATCACTACAGATCGGTAATCATAGACAGTATACACTGTTCATCCTCAGCTTTAATTTAAATCAGCAAGAGTGGAGCTTCATAAAAATCACACTTTAGAGATAGGTGAACTCTGATAATAACATAATATAATCCTTTCATCTAATAAATAAGATTTCTATAAAAGGTTATTAACCTTCCCAAGACCATTCGCATAGCCATCTATGGTAATATACCATAATGCATAATATATTTATTTTACAATATCTACATTTACATAGCGGTATACTTAACAATAAAGTACATTTAACTGTATAATGCTTCACTTTTCTTAGCCCTTGAGGAGACACTTGCTTTTGGGTGGACTTTCTGTCATTGTCAAAACCAACTTGGAAAGTAAAATTGCCAGTTAAAGCATATGACATTCAGTTAAGTTCAAATTTCAGATAATCAACGACTCATTTTAGAGCAAGTATACCCCATATAGTACAATATTTGTGAGATACATATGAAAAAAAAATATTACCCATATATCTAAAATTCAAATTTAATGGAGTTATTTTTATTTTTTAATCTGGCAACACTTCCTCCAATCTCCAGCTACCTTTAGACTCAAAACAACCAGAATGAAAATCTCTTAGTTCACAGGATAGTTTGTAGGTTTTTATTAATTTGTAGTTTCTTATGCATCACAACACTAATCCTTTTATCGCTTTTGTATCATGAATATATCCATCTATATAGTACCTTTTCTTCCATTTACTTTGTTATCTTTGAGGAACAGTGTTTCATATATGAAGGCAGTCCAAGTTTGTTAGTCATTTATTTTATACTTAATAATATTTGTGTCTCATTCTTCCCTTTTCCAAAATTTTAAGAATTTTATTTTTTTAAAGTATTTTTTTTAACGTTTATTTATTTTTGAGACAGAGAGAGACAGAGCATGAATGGGGAATGGTCAGATAGAGGGAGACACAGAATCTGAAACAGGCTCCAGGCTCTGAGCTGTCAGCACAGAGCCTGACGCGGGGCTCGAACTCACGGACCGCGAGATCATGACCTGAGCCGAAGTCGGCCGCTTAACTGACTAAACCACCCAGGCGCCCCACCAAAATTTTAAGAATTTACATATACAGTAAAGCCTTGAATTGTGAGTAACTTGTTCTGCAAGTGCTCCACAAGACAAACATTTCTAATAAATTTTACTTGATAAATGAGCAATGTCTTGCAATATGAGTAGCACGTGTTACCAAAAGTCACTTGATCACAACTGAGATGACGGTTCTGGAAATTCGCTTTGATATAAGAATGCTTTGGATGACAAGCAGGTTTCTAGAACAAATTATGCTCGCAAACCAGGGTTTTGCTGTATTTTTTACCAGAAATTTGAAGGTTTCATTTTTAAAATTTAAGTCATAATCCATATGGCACTGATTTCTGTAAAGAATTTGAGATAGAAACTTATTTTTTTTATTTTACATAAAATAATAATATTTCCTAGGTTGCGTCTCCATTGCAGTGATGCACCACTTCTGTTGTTGAGCCACAGACTCGCATGTGCACAAGGGTGATTGTAAGCTGTGTGTTTCGTGCAAGTTTAGTTCTCCTGTAGAGAACTGTCCTGCTCCCAGATTTAAGCCACACCTGAGATACGACACTATGGAAAGAAATCCTTCCATCAAAAAACCTTCACATAAACTGAAATATTTATCCAAGACAAATTTAGAGCGGGAGGCAGGAAATGTTTCCTTCTCTAAGGCTTCAAAGGCAGTCAGACCTTGATGAAGACGTAAAAAGGATAGGAGATATATGAGGTAAAACTGTTTTGTTGAAATATAATTATTTGATCGTGTAAGCATAAATAGCAGGTAGTGGACAAAATCATGCCTGCGTACAGCTTAACATTGCCCATAGCTACTGGCGTGTCCATCAGAACTGCAACCATCGGATTTGGGGTGGGAAAACAGTCCACCCCAAATATGTCATCGTTTAAATTTCGAAGAAGTCGATCATACTAGGCCAAAGAATAATCATTCAAACAGCCAGCTTCTAAGGTTCAGTACGAAACAGGTGTTAGAAGGTCACACAATGAAATGTATGATATGTCCGCAGGACAAATAGCCATTGAAAAAAGTGCAGGAAAAGTTCAGCTTCCCACAATGTAATGAACATGGCCCCAAATGTCTTTTGATGACGGGCATTGTGTCTGGAAGCAATTATTTCCTCATCTTTGAATCTTCCAATAACCTATCTCCGGTGGTGCAGATTAAGCAACTCAGCAAAATCAATCTTTTTTTTTTTTTTTAATTTTTTTTTTCAACATTTATTTATTTTTGGGACAGAGAGAGACAGAGCATGAACGGGGGAGGGGCAGAGAGAGAGGGAGACACAGAATCAGAAACAGGCTCCAGGCTCTGAGCCATCAGCCCAGAGCCTGACGCAGGGCTCGAACTCACGGACCGCGAGATCGTGACCTGGCTGAAGTCGGACGCTTAACCGACTGCGCCACCCAGGCACCCCTCAGCAAAATCAATCTTGTTGGAAGAGAGAAGCCACAGCCTTGGTCTTTCTTGGGAAGCAAGGTTAAGAATGTAGTACCCGTTGGAGCTCCTGGGTGGCTCCGTCAGTTGAGTGTCTGACCTTGGCTCAGGTCATGATCTCCTGGTTCATGAATTTGAGTCTAGCATTGGGCTCTGTGCTGTCAGGGAAGAGCCAGCTTCCAATCCTCTGTCTCCCTCCCCCTCTCTGCTTCTCAGCGGCTCATGCTCTCTCTCCCTCAAAAAATAAATAAACAAAAAGAAAAACAACAACAACGACAAAAAAGAATGCAGTACTTGTCACATCCCTTAAAAAAAATAAGAAACTAAAATATACTAAATAGTAAAATTTAGAAATGTGGGGAGAAATCAGAGATATAAAGTAATCTAGCAGTGGCAGATGACACATTTAGCTCTCTCAATGGGTATTATGCTTAAGGAAGAAAATAACTGGTTACTTCGGGCATAAGAAGCCTAGAAATAATTCACAGATATTTTGCACTATTTCCTGTGGTAACAAGTTTTAAACTTGCCTTCAGATTTCTGGTGGAATTGATGCTCCCAAAGAAGACATGCATATTCAGACTCCCAAAGGCCTATGATTACATACCACAAATTTAGAAAAGTGCCATAAACAGCTATTGAGCACTGAATTTAGTCTTTTATTTATTTCAACTGCTTTAGGATTACTTTTAATTGGAGGTTAACACTGAGGCCAAAAATACGGAATGAAGCTTTTCAATCTTCATCAAGAATCACTATGTGCAAGCAAAAAAAGAGAGAACAATAGAAAATTGGATTGATCCAAATTTAAATGTTTGTGTCTTAAAAAATGCCATAAACAACATGCAGGTACAGCCCACAAAACTGAAGAAAATATATGTAAATAATATGTCTGATAAGGGACTTGCATCTAGACTATATTACAAAAACACAATTCAGTAGTAAAAAGACAATCCAATTAAAAATAGACAAAGAATTTGATTAGACATTTCTCCAAATAAGATATACAAATAACCGGTAAGCACATGAAAAGACACCTACATCATTAGTCATTAGACAAACACAAATCAAAACCATAATGAGTTATTCCTTGACACTCACCAGGACAGTTATAATCAAAGGCACAGATATCAGGGTGCCTGGGTGGCTCAGAGAGTTGAGTGTATTTGATTTCGACTCAGGTGATGATCTCATGTTCACGAGATGGAACCTAGAATTGGGCTCCATGCTGGGGATGAAGCCTGCTTAAGATCTGTCTCTCTCCTTCTCCCTTTGCTTCTCTCCTTCTCCTTCACACAGGAGGCTTCTCTCTCTCTCTCTCTCTCTCTCTCTCTCTCTGTCTCTCTCTCTCTCTCCCTCCCTCTCTCTTTCTCAAACAAAACAAAACAAAACAAAACAAAACAAATATAAGAAACGCTGATGATGTGAAGAACTCAGAACCTTCCTACATTGCTGATGGGAATGTGAAATGGTTAAGACACTCTGGTACCGTCTGGCAGTTTCTCCAAGTTGAAACAAAGATTACCATATAACTAAGAAAAATGAAAACATATGTCTGCACTAAAAAACATGTACACAAATATTCATAACAGTGTTGTTTGAAATAGTTAAAAAAATGGAAACAATCCAAATGCACACCAGCTGACGAAAGAATAAATAAAATGTATATATCTATGTAATAGAATGGTATTTAACAATAAAAAGGAAGAAAAGTATGAAGCATGCTACAACATAGATGTACTTGGAAAACATTATACCAAATTAAAGAAGCCACTGTTAAAAAGGAAACTACCAACCCAGTGTGAAATCACTTGCCCCCAGGACAGCAAACCATGACTTAATTGTGATTTCAACCTCTTCAGGAGTGGAATTTTAAGCCAATCAGTCTGGGATTTTCTGGTATTCACCAATAAGGTAATCTGGCACATGGGTCCTTCTATCACAAAAGAGAATTAATTTGCATGATAAGACGCCCTTATGGGAAGATTACCTGGCTGAAATCAATTAAAAAAAAAAAAATTTTTGCTAGTAACTCTTGCCCCAACCTCCTTCCTGTAAAAACCTTCCATTTTGTACAACTCCTCAGAGCTTTCCTCTACTTGCTAGATGGGTTGCTGTCTGATTTAAGTACTGTTTAATAAAGCCAATTAGATCTTTAAATTTACTTGGTTGCATTTTGTTTTTTTTTAACACAGTCATAGAAGACCACATACTGTATAATTCCATTTATATGAAAGATACAGAATAGACAAATCTATAGAGACACAAAGTAGATTAATGGTTGGCTGCAGGGTGGGGTTGAGAGAAACAGGAGTGATAATGGGCCTAGGATAATTTTGGGAAGGGGTGGTGATGAAATGGTTTATAGTTGATGGTGGTAATGCTTACACAACTCTATAAATATATGAAAAACTATTGAATTTACATTCCAAATGGGTGAATTTTATGCTGTGTGAATTCTATGTCAATAAATGAGTTATAGGGTGAATTCTATGTTAATAAATGAGTTACAGAGTTGCCCTGTATAGGGTCACCATAGGCCCATCAGCAGTGCCCAGAGGTTCAGTGGCGCTCAGAGGCAGAGCCTGTAGGATTATCTCCGTCAACTGGGAAATAAGCATTCTCAGTAACACCCCATTCAGTTGCAGCAAGAGTGTAGCCTGGATTCATGATGAGAACTGGCCCCATTCATTTCAGGGAATACCCTGTGACAAAGGAGTAACACATTCAAATTCTCTTGGAGGGCAAGCTAGAACGTTGGGAACCTATCTTCATCGAGTGAGGGAGATCTGTCAACTCTGGTTTAGGATCAGGGTGGAGAGAAAGAGATGAGCCATTGTTTTCCAAGGTTAAATAAAAAAAAAATTGCAATTAAGACAGTCTAAATAAGGACACTTTTTAATGTGTAATCAGGTAACAGTGAAAATAGGAGAAGGAGTTCAGAAAGGGATGACGAAGACAAAGTACCACCTGAGATAGGGGATTTTAACCACCAAGATAATATATGGGATGCCTGTGGCTTTGGCTTTGGATTGAGACAAAAGTGATTTAAAAAGGAACTGAAAGTCAAAAGTCCATTAAAAACAAACACAAGAACGAACAAACAGGAAATCCCCAGGAAGTACAGAATTAGCATGCGAGTTTGTCTGAGACAGAGACAAAGAGCTAACAAGATCTGCAGAAAGGGACAAGGAGAGGCCAAAGCCAGTCTGAAGACCCATGCACCTTACAAGCCACAGAAGAAAGAGTCCTGGACTCTGGCAGGGGGCTGTGCTGTCCCAGGAGGAGCTGCCAGCCCTGGAGGCGAACCTGAGGAGGTCAACCTGGGGGCTGCAGGTGTCCAGCACTGAGAACAACAGCCTGGGTCAAGTTGGAGAAATGGTTACAACTCTTTTATCAAGTAGCAGCATTCCTCCCAGCACTTTCAATAATAATTTCCATAGTTAATTCAGCTTTCAGGTGGTTCTTCTTCAGTTCGATATTTTGCAGTAACAAAAAATCTTTTACTATAGCAAAACAAATAGGCAACTGAATGGTAACTTGGCTTCTGGAGTGGCAATATCTCATGTGCTGAAGTCTTAACTACTTTAAATAGGTTCATCCTGCTAGTGTCATAGCGATTTTCTCAAGAGCTGTAGGAACTCAAACTGGTTTTGTCTGAGTTTATTGCTGAATTCATCTAAAGAGAAAAAAAACTGTTGGAGCAAAGTGTTTCATTTCTGATACATTCTACACAATGTAAAAAAACAAAAAAACAAAAAAAACCCAAAACTTTTTTGGTTTAAATGTTCATTGATGGATTAAATTATTCTTAGAATGGCTGTATAAGCTGAAATATCATCAACTATTTTAATTTTTTTTTTTTAACGTTTATTTATTTTTGAGACAGAGAGAGACAGCATGAACGGGGGACGGGCAGAGAGAGGGAGACACAGAATCCGAAACAGGCTCCAGGCTCCGAGCCATCAGCACATAGCCTGATGCGGGGCTCGAACCCACGTACCGCGAGATCGTGACCTGAGCCGAAGTCGGCCGCTTAACCGACTGAGCCACCCAGGCACCCCATATCATCAACTATTTTTAAATGAAGTTACAGGAGGAGCGACAGCAAAGGAGCATAAACTAGAATTTTAAATGAATGAGAATGTATATTTGCACCTTTTTCTTTTCCACGTTTATGAATATTTGTGAATCAGAAGTTGAGTAGTAAAATGTCTGCCTCCCTTTTCCTTTAATGGCAACAATATGAATTTCCTCATGTTAGCTAAATGCCACTTTAGATGTAAGGATAAAAAGGGATGGAGAAGGGAAAGAAGAAAAAAGAAGGAAGGCAAAAATAAGTAAATGAAAGCCACCTTTCCCACTACTTTAAAGAGACCCATAAAGAAATTCTATGGTGCTCTTCTGCATTTCTTTCTCTCACATCCTTGTTCCTATTTCACCTGACACGCATGAAGCCATACTGCAATGAAATTCAACTCGAATAGAAACTTCCTCACTGTTACTATTCTATAAGCTTACAAATGTTGAAACTACGTGGATAAGCTTCTATATTACTAAAGAAAACAATTTGATATTTTATAAACATAATTACAAGCATTTTAGAGCCTGTGTAATCAGGTCACCCATGCATAGCTGAGCGGTGTTATTCGTACTCACAAAACGGATAAGCAGCATATTCATAAGCCTCAATGAGAGGTATCCTCCAACATTTAAAGGAGTCTACTCAAATTTAAAAATTCTATAAACAGCATTTATTTACAGGGACTGGGAAATATTTTGTATTTTTTCAGTGGGCCTATATTGAGTATAGCATAATAAAGAGAGGTATGGACCAAGGGCAGTTAAATTTGTTCTTTAAAAATGAAGTGAGGGGCGCCTGGGTGGCGCAGTCGGTTGAGCGTCCGACTTCAGCCAGGTCACGATCTCGCGGTCTGTGAGTTCAAGCTCCGCGTCAGGCTCTGGGCTGATGGCTCAGAGCCTGGAGCCTGTTTCCGATTCTGTGTCTCCCTCTCTCTCTGCCCCTCCCCCGTTCATGCTCTGTCTCTCTCTGTCCCAAAAATAAATAAACGTTGAAAAAAAATTAAAAAAAAAAATAAAAATAAAGTGATAATAAATTTGGAGTTGCCTACTGATACCACCTGTAAGGTGGTAAGAAGATGCATCTGGAGACAAAGATCAAGAGAAAGATGACAGAAACAATAAAATAAAAAAAAAAAAATATATATATATATATATATATATATATATATATATATATATTATAACTACTTTAGGCAGGAAGCAGTAACTCATTGCGGAAAATGGCCAATGAATTTCTAGAACAGTGTGGTATAATCACATTCTGATAAATCAAAATCCTGAGTAAATAAATGTACATTGCGTGCAAAATTTTGTGGCGCAAGAGAGTTGAGGCAGAGAGCAGGATGACAGCTCAGTGCCTACAGCTTGGATAGGGGGTCTTTAGAATAAATCCTTGAGTGCCACTCTTTCCTAATGTCTTCATTTCCAAGGTGGGTTCAAACACATATCCAGCAGCCTGGAGAAGAAATGATGGGAAAGCATTCTTGATCCTCTATTTAATTCCAGAAGCTTTCCTCCAAGTTTGGCTCTTTTTTTATTGGAGATGTATATAAATAACATAAAGATTAGTTGTGTGACAAAGTTATTGCATTTGTTTACAGAAGAAGTTGTTCAAGATGTGTGTGTGTGTGTGTGTGTGTGTGTGTGTGTCTTTAGTATTACAGTGTAGTGACACAAAAGACTTACAATAAAACCTGGCTCTTAGCAATAGTCCATGAACTAAAGTAAAGATAAATTCCAGTTGCCCTAATATGAATTACTCACTCAACAAAAACAGTAGCTGAATTCTTCAACCCATGGCCCTCCTTACCAATAGCCTAAGCCGTTAACGGTTGATTGCCATTATGGAAGACAGCTAATGCCGTGAGGGAACGGTGGCTCCATTACTAGATGACAAGTCACTTATGTAGCAGCGAAGGGAGTCAAAGTTTTAGGGAAAAAGCAGTGGGGCCAGATTGTGGGTTGTCAAAGCTTTTTGTGAAGTCATTTCAGGTCTTAAGGGAAAAACTTTGCACATGATTACACAACCTATTCCCATTTTGTATGAAATTTTCTGGGTCTTGCCACAACTTGGAAAACAATGATTCCATTGCAGGATACACAGCTGAACAGGCAAGCGTATCCTTTGTTGAGATAGTCTGTCTCTACCAGGGGCCAGGAATGGTCTAGAAATGACTGCTAACTCTTATGTGTGTATTTAGTGCCTGCAGAAAGTCTTTGTCCAAAGCCCAGAGACCAGAAATGACTAGTAGAATCTTACTGCCAAAGCTTTACACTTGATATTAAAGCATCTGTTACTTCAGAACACCCGAGGGAAAAGTAGCCTATTTTAAAGACTTCTTTCTGGCTGCTTAAATTGTATTTAAACTTTCTTCTTATAGGAAACCTCATTTAAGTTAACTGTAAGTTAGAAAATTTTGTATAGCTCTACTTTAATAGAGCCCCCTGGTGTGTAATAGACTTCTTGCAATATCCAAGGTGTCTGATTATCTACTGGGCTTCCTTATTTATAATTAGCAGTGAGGGGGTGGGGGGGAGCCATCAAAATGAAAAAAAAAAAGTTCTGAAAGTATCATGGAAGACATAATCCAAATGTATAATTGTCCCCTCTCCAGGTTTTCTTTTCCTTTGAAATTCTTCCAATTAATGTGACACTCCTGGCCTTAAGCTCCCCTTTCACATTATTTCCCTGGAAAGTTGAGTGACTTGACTTCACTGGAAAATCTTAGAAAAATAAAATGAGTATTCCTGACTCATAAATTAAAAAAACAAACAAACAAACAATAAAAACAAAAAAACAAAAAAACAAAAAAAAAAAACAAGAGGCCTATTAGAACATTTTAGGTGCGAGACAATCCTCATCATCTTTTTAAAATAATTATTGAAAACTGAATGATAATCATGATTATCTCCTTTGAATGTAGTTATAAGCATGAAAATTGTAAAAGGATATTTGAGAGTAATCAAATAGGCATAATCAACCAAAAATTCATTCAGAATTATGAGTATGATGGGAAAAATAATCAACTCGTCCTTCATTCAAGAAATATTTACCTATGGTCTCCTGTGTGCTACCTTTTACTCACAATACCGGGAATACAGCTACTGATGAAATGGAACTTATATTCTATTAGTAAGGGACAGTAAAGAAAATGAACGTACACATTTTAACATACGAGGTACTGTTAAGCACTATTCATAAGTATAAAATAGTAAAGAGATAAATGCAGGATTAAGATATTAGAGCAAAGACCAAATGTGTTGTGGAGATGAAGCCATATATTGGGAGTAGGGAGTGAGGCCCAGAGAAGAAACATTAGCGAAAACATGCTTTTCCTGTGTAAAGACTATCCTGGAAGCCGATGTAGCCACAGCAAAGGGAACAGAGGAAGGTGACAGGAGCTACATATGTCAGCACAGTGACTGGGGCGACACTCAAATACTCTTATGTGGCGCTAAATCACCATTTATTAAATCGCTTACTACTGTTTTTTTTAAAATTTTGTAACGTGTTGCTGAGCATTGGTTGAAAGCAGAGGAACTCATTCTAAACCAAAGGTGGTTTTGTTTTGCTTTGTCTTGTTGTTTTGTTTTGAAGGTCACTAAAGGAATTCCTTCTGCAATATTCTTCTGGCCACTTAATTAATTTTAAAACTGTAAAAGTAACATGTGTGGAAATACTGCATGGAGCAAAACCCTTATTGTGATAAACTGTGCAATGGTCATGTTGGCACTAACGAGTATATTTTAAAGAATTTGGTAAAAGATGTAGTAGACTATCTCTTAGCCAACTGGGATTACCCACCATCTTCCACTCTGTCTTTGAAAAGCACTCGTATGGTAGTGCAGCTATCTCTTTAAGATCCCGGTTTCACTGGCAGCATTATTCACAATAACCAAGACATGGAAACAACATAAGAGTCCATCAGTGGATGAATGGAAAGAGAAACTGGAGTATATATACACAATGTATTTAACCTTAAAAATGATGCAAATCTTGCCATATGTGACGACATGAATAAAACTGGAAGACATCACGCTAAGTGAAATAAGCAGTCACAGAGGGACAAACACTTCAGGATACCGTTTATATGAAGGATCGGAAATAGTCAAACTCATAAAAACAGAGAGTAGAATGGTAGTTGCCAGGGACCGAGGGGAGGGGAGCTGCTGTTCAATGTGTATCCAGTAATAGTTGTGCAGAATCAGTAAGTTCTAGAGATCTGTGGCCCAACAGTGTGCCTATAGTTAACAATACAGTATTGTGCACGGAAAAATGTGTTAATAAGTAGAATTCATAATAATTATTTTTACTATAAGGAAAAAATGGTAATAAAGTGGGGGGGAAAAAAAAGATAAATGTTCCAAAATGCCCATGGCTCACTAGACACTTGTGCCTGGTAGCCTATTATCTTATGATCATCTGAATATCTTTGTTCTCACCAACTGAGTTGTTTGCTTACCCCAAATCGGTTGTGTTATTCTCACACTTGTTCATGTCAGTTGTCTTTTTTATTGTCATTATTTCATGTAATTTTTTATAGCCTATTCCAGAGGAAAGGCTTTGACTCCATGTAAAATTGTTCCTGAATAAATGTACAATTATAACTCCAAAGCTTAAATGAAATGTTTAAAGTATCTATATATTATTTTAACTTTCCACTTTATTTAACTTTTGGACTTAAATTGGTTTCACTGGTCTCCAATAAAAGGGCTTCTACTATGCAGTGTCACTGTTGGTCATTTTCCCTGATGGTTGCTCATTAATGATTTTTTCTTTTGGATCTTCAGAACTCTGTTGATTTCCAGTGTTCCATTTAATCAGTACAATTCTGAGGTATGACTGTCATAATCAGTGTCAACTAATATCTTAGGAGTGACCAGCCTTCGCACGCCGACCTCCAGCTAGACAGCTAGGCACTGATAATGTGGGCCATACTGCAGATGCCTGGAATGGATATGGGAAGAAAAAACATTATAACGTCACCATTTTTACTAAGACCTGGTGTTCAAAGAGCAAAATACGTATGTTTAGGAAAAATACATAAGGCTTCTTAGTGGAATGTGAAGAGGGAAGTTTTGGTTTCAACTTTAGTTAAGTACAGGAGGAGGAAAAATGAAAATAAAAAAGGAGGAGGGGAAAAAACAAAACAAAACAGAAAGCTGGAGGACGAAGAGGCATTTGAGCCAAGAAGAGTCAGGTCCAATTAAATTATGTAAGCTAACAGCTAACTTTATGTGTGTCAGCTCATCGCTTGAGGGCACCAAGTTCACTCAGATGTTCCTTCTTGCTCAGGCGAAGGCAGTGGCAAAAGGCATTTCCAGCGAGGTCCCAGCACGACAATATTTGAATAGTTGAAGATCATTTATTGTCCAGAAAAAATTATTTCCCATTGGACTCCTAGAGAAGGTATTTTTAAATTAAAAATATGCACCTCAGGCTTATATCTTATGGTCATTAAAGTTTGGAAATAAAACTTTTCTGAAGTCTGATGAACGCGTACAACTTTGTCACATCATCTGTCCCCGAAATTAATGGTAGGATCCTCTCTTGAATGTCATCGAATTTATTCAAGTTTTACCGTTTCGGATATTAATTTTCAGAAGCCTTCGTCCTGATAACAAACCAAGCATGTAAAATAAGCATGGTGTTGGAAACACAATGAAAAAGATCACATTGTTTGTGGAAGCAAATCAAATGATTCAAGTAGTAACATGATATGTCTTCAAGGAAATAGAAGACTCGAAGAAATTATAAATGCAATGAGTTTATATTGTCAAAGTAAATATTAATGGCAATTGCACTCGGACGGGAGCAAAGTTTTCATTTAGAAGTATTATAAATATAGGACGAATACAACTCTACTTATTTGTGGGCAGATAATCAGAAAAGGAATTTAAAGAAAGGAACGTAGGTTTTAAATATCTGTGTGAATTCTGACGTGGTATTAGGGAAATAGAAAATGTTTAGATAGAATTCTATGATACTGGGTTTACACAGGGATCAGCATTTTGAAGCGCTTACAATCGCAATGTGATAGATCCTTTGTTAGCAACTGAAATGGGAGAGAAACAGGAACAACAGTGACAAGAAAATCCCCGATATAAGAAAAAATTACACTTTTTTGAGCCCCCAAACTTTTGCGAAGAATGGGATACTTGGGACTCATGCTCATATATATGTGACTATTGCATTGTCAGTTTGCCTGTGGAGCCTGTAAAAGACCTATGGTTTTAACCGAGAAGATAAACATCCTTAGAGACATCACAGAGAAGGAGGAGAGTATGAATAATAGAAAAAAATAAAGAAAGTAAAGAAAATAGCAAAGATCCCTCTCACAGAAAAAGCGATAGCCAGAGCTTCAGGCTGTGATTCTGGAAATAACCAGAAAACAAAGCTCAGAGTGTTAGAAAGCTGTTTTAGCTAAAGATGAACCCATGACTCAATTCAAAATGCTAGAAAACATATATCTCTTTTATCTCTAGTTCTAGGTCCATAAAGTCAATAGTCTTGGGTGTAACTTATGATTACAATTTCCCCACCAAAATATTACTATACTGAAAAAAGAATTTGTAGAAGTCTATAATCTGGGTTTCTTGATTTCCTCCCTCCTAGGAATATCTGATGTTTGGGTCGAGTTGGATATTATAGAATATGCATGGCTCAGTTGAAAATTTCATTCACAGTGAAATAAAGTATTTTGTTCAGTATTCAACTCAATAGTAGCAAAATTAATTACTTGTTTAGAATCATCTTTCATCTACTGAATATAGACTTGGAAAATATGTATATGTATTATACAAATATATATGAACAATACATATAAAATACTCATATATGTGTATAAATGTATATGTATATCAGTATATAAAAATAGGGTTGTTTACAGAAGCATGGTGTCAGTTATGTATGTGTTACTGTGTATATACTTATTATTTTTTAACCTGATACAAATAGGTCTTTGGATTTGGGGTATTAATACCTACTACTATTTGCATATACAGCATATATGTGGGGAAAGAATATTTTTGTATGTAATTATTATATATATAACCATATGTCTAGATAAAATATTAGCTTGTCATTTTATTCGTATTCTTATTTCTATATAATTCTCTACTTTCTCTTTCTTAACACAGTATACAACTGTCCTTTCTCCTCTCTTTATATTTGTTCTTCAGAACACCCATTCATTTTAGTCAAGAAAGATTATCTTCAAAACATTCTTCATATTCTACAGAATCAAATTAAGAAAAATTTTGTTTCAAAAAAATTTTTGTTCAGAAAAAAATGAAGAAAGAGAAGATTTATCCGTAAGTATATTTATGTGGGAAATATTCAATGATTCTCCCTGGATATTTCACGTTTCTATATGTCTTCCACATACATGGGCTGACTGCTCTTTGCCTTTCATTCTTTTCAAAAATATCTGTAGAGAAAATGGCTCCTTTTGAAGCAAAGGGTAGGCATGCTTACCATTGGGTTAAATAAAAATAATGTTTTCCTCCAGAGCAAAAGCAGGAAAGTTTACTGCCCAATATAAAACATTTTGGCCTCCTAAACTCACCATTTCTTTCTTGTAATTCAACCCACTACATGGGCAGTATTTTGGGGCCTTCTTCATATAAACCTGGGAGAATTCAGTCTCAGGGGACCAGCACAGAAATTCTGAAAACCCTGACGAATCTCACTTATGTCTGTCCAAGAAATCTTGTGTTTCTCTTTCAGAGTTATTCATGAAACTTGACAGTTTGCAAGGAAGCTAAAATACCAGACATTGCAGAGTTCTTGATATTTTCATTGCTTGGACTCCATTGTTTCAACAAGTCTCATAAAGCCTTTCCTGATGTAGCTGTTGCTTGTTTATCCAGTCTGATCCTTTGTTCTTGTTACCCTCCTCCAATTGCCTTGCCATAATTAGACCTATATTCATACCATTCTGACTTACTTTTATTTTGTCTCCTCTTATATACCATTCCTTTTTTCCTTATACATTTTCCCAGATTTTCCACTTATGTATGGCTAAGATTTCCACATGATACATTCATCTTTTAGGTACTTCCTAGTGCTGATTAGACTTTCAACCTATTGGCCATTCAGCATGTCTTTGTTCAATGAACATTCTTTTTTTTTAAATTTGTAATGTTTATTTGCTTTTGAGAGAGAGTGTGTGAGTGGGAGGGGGCAGAGAGACGGAGAGAAGGAATTCTAAGCAGGACTTTGTGCTGACAGCAGTGAGACTGATGTGGGGTTCCAACTCACAAACCATGAGGTCATGACCTGAGCCAAAGTCAGATGCTCATCTTACTGAGCCACCCAGGTGCCCTGGTCAATGAACATTTTTGAACACTTCCCCACAGTTGGGAAAATTTCAAATTATGAGTACATCATTTTGCAACACTGAGACATATAATTCATTTTTCCAGTCTATTTTATAACTATGCCAATTAGATATACCTAATTCTGAAGTTAGTGACCCTGCAAAATTAGGCCACATAGAGGTTCCATCATGATAAATTGCAGGAATATTCCTCTTTCAGATTCGACAGAGACAGCAATATTAGTGGCAGGGTCCAGAGTTTAGTATCAGTAATGGAGTTTTTGTTTGTTTGTTTGTTTGAATTTTTTTTTTTTTTAATTTGAGAGGGGCAGAGAGAGCACAAGCATGAGCAAGGGAGGGGCAGAGTTGTGGGGGATGAGCCTAGGAATCCCCCGGACTTACACCAATGGGTTGACAAGGCATCAAGAAACACAAAGTCATAAAATGCTCACACCCGAGTTTGGGGAAATCAGATTGGCCCCCCAAGAATAGAGGAATGCAAAGACACACCGAGAATAAAGAGGAGCAAAGGTGCCAGGATTAGGGAGGGGCAAAGGCACCCCAAAATAGAGATGGGGTGCAGAGCCCCCAAAATAGAGAGGGAGAGGCAAAGGCCTAAAATAGATACGGCACAAAGGTGCCCAATACATAGGTATATGAAATAAACAAGATTAGATGTTCAAGGTGAAAGCACCCCCAATTTAGTACTATAGCAGAGAGCTGCTTTCACAGAAGGATAAGGCCAGGTTAGGTAAACTGGTGAATTGGACTATGGACTGCTGCACTGCACGCAAACCAGCCCAGAGTAGAGATGGTTAACAAAAGAAAAGGTGCCTTGTCAACCCTGAGGTTATTTGCTGTCTCATCCCTTAGGGTGACAAAGATGAACAGAGGTGCTGCCTCATGTCCGCTGTAAACAACCCTCCTCCTGACTGTCCGCTGCCCGGATTTTGTTTTGTATTAACCCAAACCCCTAACCACAAATATCCTCAAGACCCCCTTTCCCTCACATCCACAAGTTAATGTTGATAGACTCATTGTCTCTGTGCACGTCCATCACCGTGTTTGTAAACCTTCTGATCTAATAAAAATGGGGCAAGGACCCTTATTCGGAGCTCTTGTCTTTTCCCAGACATTAGCTATCTCTTGCTTTAATCCTGCGTCCACTCTTTTGCCGGCCAAACAGAACTTTAGACTTAGAGTCTATGACACAGAGTGAGAGGGAGGAGAGAGAATCCCAAGCAGGTTCTGCACTGTCAGCGCGAGGACCTCGACGTGGGGCTTAAACTCACAAACCATGAGATCATGACTTGAGCCAAAATCAAGAAGTCAGACATCCAACTGAGCCACCCAGGCAGCCCAGTAATGGAATTTTAATGTCCATACTCCCTAACAATCGAAATGTGCCACCATTATAACAGCCTGTGTATATTTTGGGATGTGTGTGTGTGTGTGTGTGTGTATGATGTATAGATGTACAGATGTATATACACTCTTTCTAGCTTCCCATTTTGATTTTCAAGACAACCTGGAACTTCAGTACATATAAACATGTTTAAATAAATAATTTTGTGTTTAATTTTTAATTTTCTGTTGTTTTCAGCAAAGAATAGTGACAGAAAAAATAATTAGTACCAAGAGTGCTGCAGGTAAAAGATTTTCGTGGAAAAAGGGCATGAAGAATTGGTTATTGGATGTGCTTGGGTGTGATGATGATGAAAAAGCATGCTTTTATCACAAAAGGGAACAGTATGGTCCCACCTCATACAGAGTTAAGTGGTGAAATGATCCCATGTGCCATTTAGAAAGATGTGCAAAACAAAGACAAGACAGGGAGCTATATATATCAACTGATAAGGCATATTATTAAGGACATGAAGATTTAAAAAAAAAAAACTAAAGAGATGATCTGGTTGTTTCTAACTGTACAGAGAAGCTAAATAAAAAGATGTAAAGACTTGAATTCTGAGCTCAAAGCCAAGTCAGAGGCAAAGAGATGACCTCTCTCCTGAAAGAATCTCATATCTTTCAGATATGATGTTCATATAACCAAAATTCACACTAAGAATTTTCTCACTTGGGCTGCCAAGTTAGATCAGTTCAATTCCTAGTTTTGTTGGATTTACTACATGGAATTTCAGTCGTTTATCAGGAAGGATGAGACTAAAATGTTGTAAAGGGTCATCAGAAAAGATTCATGGGACACAAACTCAAAAACCCCACTGATCATATTTTGCCAGCCAAAGCAGTTCTGCGTGTACATCCTTTTAACTATTTGATGGAGCCATTTCTGCATTGCTTTAGAATGCTGAACTAACTCATTACACCCGCGGCAGGTAACTTGCAAGGAGAATCCAAATATCTTCATTTTACCTCCCCCATGGTCTCATTTTTTCCTGGACCTACAAGAAAAGTAAGATCAGAACTTACCCTTGGGGTCCAGTTGCAGAGTCAAACCCAGGAAAAGAGAGCTTACTTACAGAAAAGAAGAATTGGAGGGTTTCTTTTTCTATATGTATATGTGTGTGTGTTTGTTTATCTGTGTGTGTGTGCCAGAAAACAAAGCATGAACTGTGTGTGTGAGATTAATAAATTCCAAATAAGCTTAACCAGGAAGAAAAACATACTTTTCTACTACACTAAATATTGATTTTAGTGCAGTAGGAAACCATCTACACTGATGGCTAAAATCTTCAAAGTTCTCTGAAAGATTGCCCTTGAACAGTACAAGCCTTGCTGCTCAGTTCTCCTGGGAGTTCAATACGTTACCCCTCAGGCCTTAGCCAATGACATCCTATGGACCGGGAAGAAAGTTCTGCCCCCTTGTGTCTAGTTGGAACAGAAGGTGGTGACATTTTCACCCCAAGGCTTGCTGCACAAGTAAGCTGAAGGTTCATCTCACCTGACACCCCATCCTTGCTTATCCCTTCCCCCTTCCTATTTTACTTTCCTCACTTGAGAATTCTGTCAACAAATTACATGTACAGCAATCTCAACTCAGGTTCCGTCTCTAAAGAACCCAAGCTGAATCAACGTATATGCAGAGAGGACCTAGGAAACGGAGACACAGTTTGGGTTTCCCGAACCCAGTGATCTGTCAAGTGACTGGTAATGAGAATGCCATCACTGATGGTTCAGAACATGTTGATAATTGCAGGTATGTAATTACATTGCAATTGTTAGAATCTTTGACCATGATGAGGAAGGAGAAACGAGTGCAGACAATACCTACCGTGAAAGATAGGTGGAGAGATACAGTGGAGACAGCAGTTAGGAAGGCTGGGTCATTGTGTGGCTGTTGCAGATTACTATTGATACATTGAAGAGAGAAACTGACAGGCTCCATTCAATTCATAAGGAATTTAAGGCAAAGTATTAAAGTCAGAGTCCCCCACTGGCAGTGTGTAAATGACCGTCTAGACCCTTGCAGACAGAGGGCTGATGATGTTGAAACATCAAGCTCAGGATGTAATAATAATGGAGAAGTCTGCGTCTTTAATCCAGATGAAGTTTCTATGACAAAGTCAGGGTCTTAAGAACAAAAGTGGAATGGGTATGGGGCAGTCTGAGGAGAAAAACCCGAGGGGTACTTGGGTGGCTCAGGCACTGCTCATGAGTTCGAGCCCCGCATCAGGTTCTGTGTTGACAGCTCAGAGCCTGGATCCTGCTTCAGATTCTGGCTCCGTCTTTCTGCCCCTCCCCTGATATCTCTCTCTCTTTCTCTCTCTGTCTCTTTCTCTCTGTGTCTAAAATGTAATGTAGAAACATAAAAAAATAATTAAAAGGAAAATCTGAGAATTCTGAACCCTGCAACCATCAGACATGCAGAAATGAACCCCGCCCCCGCAAACACACACTTATTTGAGGACCCTACACTTCTCCTTTGCTTAGAGATTACCCAGAGGCTTTAAATGAGGCAAATGATTCACATGGCAGTCAGTGCTTGTCACACCACTTCTCCTGCCAATTATACTAATCACTGAGGTTTTTCTTTTCCAGCTTTTCTCAGATGTAATTGACATATAACATAACATCATGCATGTTTACAATGTAATGGTGTGATACATGTATATGCAGCAAAATGATGACCCAAACCAGGTCAGTTAACATCTCCATCACCTCACATAATTACCACTTTTACTTTTTGTGGTGAGAATGTTTACGATGTACTCTTTTAGCAACTTTCCCGCACGTAACATCGTATTGTTAACTATAATCACCATAAGGGACATTAGATCCCCAGAAGTGCCTCCTCTTATTACTGGAAGTTTGCACCCTTTGACAACATCTCCCTATTTCCTCCGCTTCTCAACCACTGATAACCACTATTCTACCTGTTTCTGTGAGTTTGGCTTCTACAGATATCATGTATAAGTGAGATCATACAATATTTGTCTTATTTCACTTAGCATAAAGCCCTCGAGGTCCATCTCTATTTTCAGAAATGGCAGGGTTTTAGTCATTTCATGGTTGAATAGTCTTCTGTTTTATGGCTGAAGATATATAGATCAGATGGTGATGATGGTAGATAATAGATTAGATAGATAGATGACAGATAATCTCAGATTTTCTTCATTCATTTGTTGATTAACACTTAAGTTGTTTTCATGTCTTGGCTATTGTGAATAATGGTCCAGTAACCGTGGGAGTAGAGATATCTCTTTGAGATAGTCACTTATTTCCTTCCTTTGGACATATAGTCAGGAGTGGGATTACTGGATTTTATGTAGTCCTATTATTATACTTTTGAGGAAACTCCATGATCTTTTCCATAGTACCTGTTCTAATTTTTACACCCACCAACAGCGCACAGGAGTTCTCTTTCTCTACATCCTGACTAGTGCTTGTTACGTCTTGACATTTTTTCATAACAGCTATTCTAACAAGCATGCAGCGATCCCCCATTGTGGTTTTGATCTGCATTTCCCTGATGATGAATGATGTTGAGCACATTTACATGAATGTCTTCTTTGCATGCTTTCTTTGGAAAAATGTCTCTATTGGTCCTCTGGCCATTTTTTAACCTACGTTATCGTTATCATTATTATTGTTATTACTATTATTGTTGTTGAGTTGCATATGTTACTTAGATATTTTGGATATTAACCTCTTTTTGGATATATGGTTTGTATCTGTGGGTTATCTTTTCATTGTGCTATTTTCCTGAGCAGAAGCTCTGTAGTGTAGTCCCATTTATTTACTTTTGCCTTTGTTGCCGTTGCTTTTGGTGTCGTATAAAAAAAAAAAAATCATTGCCAATGTCACCGATGTCAAGAAGCTTCTTCCCTATAGTATCTTCTGAGAGTTTATATTTTACCAATAAGTTAAGTTTTTATTTTTGTTTTTGTTTTTGTTTTCCGACAGAAATCTGACTGAGGAGAAGTTGGGCTTATCGAGGGGGAAGTGGTATTATGTACACGGGTACTGAACGTGACAAATAGGTATTAGTAGAAACCAAGAGAACATGCCTAAGTGGATCCTGAGGAAGATGGATACGGAAGATGAAATATACAGCTAGAAAAGAAAAACTTTGTTCAAATAAAGCACTCTCCAAAGATACAACGTTTGATGTTCTGCCAATGCCTCGGGCAGTGTTGGTAAAGCGCTGGGGTAGTTCTTGGGAGTTTGACAAAAATGAAATACATACGTAAGGAGGGCTACAGTAGACTATGAGAGAAGAAATACAAAGTTCAGATAACTGTGAAGACCAGAAAAGACTCCATATGTAAGGCCTGCAAACTCACTGGCTGATAAATGGATTCCCTCAGGAATCCCAGAGCACAGCCTATTTACCAAGTGATTAAGAAATGCTTGGAAGTTTGTTCCTTGTGAGCCTGAGCTGACAGAGTCCATAAGAAACTGTGTCGAATCCCAGATGAAACGGCAAACAAATATGTCATCCTCAATAACTTCAGGGATGGTGTTTTCCCTTGTATACCAGTCTGGCTCCTGTAAAACCCGGATGTGTTATGGCAAGTGACAGTGGACCTCCACAACGTAAGAAAATAGTAGCTCCAATCTCCACTCTTATGCGAGATGTGGTATTTTTGCCGAAACAAATCGGCACAGTGTTTGATACATGGTATGCGGCTTTTGATGTGGTCTGTGCGTTCTTTTCCATTTCTGAGAAGACAGAGGACAGAAAGTAGTTGAGGATCATTTGATTTGGATGGTGGCATATATTTACATGCCGCCCTGGGTCTCTGCTGTTAATTTAGCTCTCTGTTGCAATCTAGTTTAAAGAAAGCTGAAATCAGGAAATGCTGCAAAATAAACCACCATTGGTCTATCGTAGTGATTCTGGCGTGTTAACCAGACCTCATGTTCTGGATACCTCTGGGGGACATGTGTACTGCAGAAGGTCAGAGATAATTCTTACAAAGTTTCAAAGGCTTACCGTATTGGTGAACATTTTAATATTCTAGCATTCTTGTGCATACCATAGACATCATCTCCAAGATAAAATGCCAGTGATTGAACTCGCCACTAAAAAATAAGTACAAACATATCAGCTCCTGCAGTTTAGAAGCAGTATATTCTACACTTGGAAATAGTTTTAGGTCCTTTCAGCAAGCGACGTGAATGTCTGTAGGTTGTGAGTAGAGTGCAAGTACAAGCAGAATGTTACTTTGGCCATATGACCCATCGGATACCATGGTAATAGACATATCCGTAGCAGAAAATCATTTTGTAGTTCTCTCAGCAAGGCACAGAAGAAGAGTTTTAGTGCAAAGCCATAGAATTCTGTTACCATCTGCATCCGAAAACTATCTGCCATTCAAAATCTAGCCCCTGGCATGTTAATAAGAGTTGGTAGAGACTGAGCATCTGACCATGGCTTGCAAATGGCCTTGTGACTTAAGCTTCCTATCATGAGCTATTTACTTTCAGATTCACTGCATTGTTCATTTGGTGAGAGGAGTGACAGCATCCATCATAAGATGATAGCTCTACATTTGGTACTGGGTGTGTAATCGGTATAAACAGGTGGTCCAAATACTCGTGTCAATCATCACTGCCATACCAAAACTGTTGCCATAACTATGAACTCCTGGAACATTCCTCATGTGAGTTAAGGGTAGAATGCAAATGCTAGATTTGGTTCCTGGATGAATTAGCCTGTATGTTGGTGTGAACTAAAAACAATCAGTTGCTCTGCCCCAGACATACATAGAGATGGTGGTAGAGCCACTGGGAAGTAGATTATTTTTCAGAGGACGGAGCTTATAGCCCCAACTGTCCTCAGCTAAGAATACACAGGGATTAACGTGTATTTACAACTGGTTTGGCTGGCTGCTCAAGGGCCTGGAAGAAGCAAGATTTAAAGTTGTGGGCCAGATGTTTGGAAAAGAATTATATAGACAGACCTGTGGGACCCTACACCAATGGTCGATGTCTTTGTTTAACATATGCCAGAAAGCATCCACTGTAGAAAATTCACTGGAGAAAAAAAAAGGGGGCAGAATTATTTGACTAAGGTCTATGAGGCTCAAGGTTTATGAGTCTCTTTCCTTAGCTCCCTCACGGATTGTGTAGTGGCAGGTGGCAGAGATCAAGTCTACACCAACCCTCAGGAGTGTGGACTCCCTCTCACCAAGGCTGATTCAGATATTGCTGCTCTTGAATGTCTGACCTGCAAAAAAAAAAGAGAAAGAAACCGACTTTCCAACAACCTGTACATTTGCAGAGAACTACAAGGCACATATTAGCAAGTAGATCGCACCAGAATCGTTCTAAATTGTACCCAAAACTACATTTTTATAACTCCTTGCCCTTTCTTATCTTTCTTACCTTATTTCATTTTGCCTAAAATTACTTCTTTAATAAATCGAATATTCATAAGTTTCGATCTCAGACTCTGCTTCTAGGGCATCTGACCTAAGACAAGCACACTTCCCAGAGATTGAGATTACAGTCTGCTAGTTTAATACACAGGCAGATGTTCAAATTGTTTGCTTGGTTGACTAATTGAAATCTCTACTCAACCGTAGCCTTCTATAAATGAAGTTGAAAGACAGAAATTACTTGCTGAGAGGAAAGGGAGGAATCTAAAGATTTAGGGAAATTGTAATGTTATTAATTCCCTAAATATATCTCTTAAGCAGATCCAGGAAATCCTATTTTAACTTTAAGATTGATAAGTTTATTGCTGAGAGGAGTGATAGCATCTTTATAATTCACCACCGTGGTTGTTTTCTGTAAGTGAAATGTGTCACGGTTGAAACAATACTCCTTATTTCAATAAGGATAGAGGATTTTTGAGCTGTTGAGTCAAGGTGATAGCAGTTAACCTTCAAAGCGAAGTCAACATGGTGTCCATATTCAGGGTGACCACTGCTGGCATCTTTGGTGGTGCATAATAGATCATTAGGTTCTTAATTTATAAATGTGTCGGCAACCCACAAAGTAATAACTTAATCTTGTTAGTAAGGGAAACAACTCTGATCCAGCTTTGAGGTACTTTGAGAACGGCAATAATCTTTCATTTATTTTCCCAACTCAATATATTCTCAAAGGCAGAGTCATCTGAAGAATGGGAGAACTGAGAACCTTTGGAGAAATACACTCCAACATCAATAAAACAATGCACTGAGTATCTACTCAATAGATCATATGCTTTCAGGATATTCCTAAGGGAAACAATTGATTGGAGAAAGAAAACATGAAGATACTATGGAGATTACAAAGACCATGGGCAGCAGCTACTCCCTAGGGATACAAAACACCACAGTAGTTGAATGACTGGAATGAAGATTTAGGGACTTTAAGTGAGAAATGGTTTTTTTGACCTGAATATGCAACAAGTTGGGTCCACTGGAGACAAAACTCATTGCAAGATGATTTCCCCATTAATCCTCTGCGCTGACGGTTCAGCTGTTGTATAGGGATTAACCCTATGGCTTGGATAATGGGGAACCAAAGGGTGGATGATCATGAATAAGCTCTTGTGGGGTCAGGATAGGTGACAAGACATTTGGGTTTATATGTAACAACCTGAGGCAGTCCTTCCTGCCTTCCAAGTTCTGGCTCATAAGATGCTGACAGCCCCCCTCCCCCGACAATCTGGAAGCTGATATCCTAGGTTGGGTACAAGCCCTAGCAATTTATTCTTCTGGTGATACAGCATATCGAGTGCATAGGAAGAGTGGCCTCTGTAGCAGCTGGATGGGATGAAGTATTACCAAGGATGCAGGACTGCTCTTAAAATATGATTATTTGGTTAATTCAGTAACAACTTGTCCTGTGTGTTCTAAACAATGTCAAGGCAACTGCCAAATAAGTCTGGGGCCACCCACCAGAATTCTCAACCAGCGAGGAATTGGTAAATTGATTATATTGGCCCCTTCCTTCCACATGATGTTTTTAAATATTCTTTGGTTTGTGCAGACACTGCTACTGGCCTAACCCAAGCATTTCCCTGTCATCACAAACCACGCTGCCACCATTAGGGGATTGGAGAAGTGAGTACCATGTATGGATACACTCATTGAATAGATAGTCATTGGAGGTCACTTTTCAAAGATCATTATGTGAAAGACTGGGCAAAAGAACACGCTATTGAATGGAGGTTCCATCTCCCCTATAATCCACAAGCAGCAGGGTTAGTAGAAAGAAACAATGGAATAATAAAGCAGCAAATTAAATTCCTAATTAGTAAAATCACCTTGGCTGGATGGACACAAGTACTATCCCAGATTTAAATACATTTAAATGGTGTATGCCATTTACATCATCTTCCAGACTTGGGACACCTGCTAAAACACTCATAACATGTAACTGTAAAGGTATGGAAGCAGTGGGAAACAGCCATTGCATCAACTCTTACGCTGGATCAATGTACTATGATGCTAAAAACACCAAGTCCTGTCACACCTGGGAAAGGCATTCTCTACTGGTATTTGCAATGTGGTGTCCTCTGGGATGGGTGGATTACTTCATACTCTTGGGTGGAGGGGAACTACTCAATCTCTTTGTGGAGTAGACTCAGTTACCTGAAGGTGAAATTAAGTCACAAGAGCATGTAGTTCACGTTTCCAAAGCTCACACCTTTAGCTTCTTGGGAATTCTCTATGATCATTTAACTGAGACAGAACATTTTTAAAAAATATGGTTACAAGTATAAGATGTTTTTGCATTAATGGTGACACAGTTGGACGTGAATCTCGGGACATAATAATAAGAGAGGTAGTGACACTTAGAGAGGTGAAGACAGAGGGGGAGGCTGATATCTTTTTGCATCACATAAAACATATCTGTCCTCTTTCCCTGGAAGAAAAGACAATCTGAGGTAAAGATTTATGGAAGTTCATGGAGGAAGGTTAATGGTTTTGTCAATAGTTAGGAATTTTTAACAAAAGCTATTGTGGGATTAGTTAAAAGGACACTTTTAGAAAAAAAATGGCAGCTGTCCAAAGCTGTCTTTCACACATGAAGCTTTCAAAAACTAGATCAATAAGATAATCTATCCTGTAAAAGTCAGTCTTTTCCGACATCCGTATTGCTTTTGAAATGGATGTGCAAACAGAATGACCTTGCTGTCATGTGTTCATCAGTATGACTTTCCTATCAGCAATTACTGATCTGGCTACCAGTCCTGTTGAGTGTTCAATATTGCCAACAGCTGAAGTGAAACTAGCCACTATCATAGTCGCAAGAGCTAATGGAGCCAGATGATTCCATTGGATACCGTCCTTCATGGAAGGTACAATAGGTACTTCTTGTATTGTATTGTAATTTGATGTTGTCTTCCCTGCTCATGATCTATTTGTTTATAATGTCATTCATTAAGCTACCAAAATGTCATATTCACTACACATTTTCATGCATAACTTTTAGTATTTCCATTGTGGTGGAGAATGATGGAAATAGATAATTTCCTTGGGATTTGCTGATCTTAGCATACACTGTATCACCTACAAGTTGGTGAATGAAATAGATATTTTTTGAAACTTTATAAGTAGATCATGTCCTACATGATATGGCACATGTTCTGAACCAGAAAGTAATATATTTCACTGTTCCTCTGATATCCAGAATATAGGGATGTTCCCCAAAATATTGTATCTAATGAAAGGCATATGTGTATTAACTTTACATTTGCCTATTATGGTCTCTACTGGATTATAAATGTTAAGTTCCTTAAAAGAAATAATTCCACAAAAAGAACAGCAAAGCATTTTATTGAATAAGAAGTTCAGACTGACATTTGGGAATCTTTCCCACTAGAAAAAAAATAAGCTATCTATATCTATGTATGTATGTATGTATCTATCTATCATCTATCTATCTATCTATCTATCTATCTATCTATCTATCTATCTATCATCTCTCTATCATTTCTATCTAGCTTTCAGCCTGTTCAAGCTGCTATAGCAAAATACTACAGACTAGGTAGCTTATAAACAACAAAAATGTATTTTTCACAGTTCTGGAGGTTGGGAATTCCAAGAATAAGTCCAGAGTCTTCTCTCTGGTTCATAGCTGTTGTCTTCTCACTGTATCCTCACATGGTAGAAGGGACTAGAAAGCTCTGTAAGTCTCTTTTTTAAGGTACTAACCCCATTCATGAGGGCTCCACCATTATCACTTAGTACCTCCCAATGGTTCCATCACAGAGAGGCATTAGGATTTCAACATCTGAATTTTGAGAGACACAAACATCGAGGCCATAGCACAGTCAGCACATATAGGTATAGATATCAAGTGATTGCCAAAAATGTGAATTCTGTAAGGTGTATACGAACCTGGGATCCCAGGGTGCTTTGGACACTCACATTCACTGAGAGGTGGAATTGAAAGGATTTGTACTCCACCACTGTGCAGGTAGGCAAAACTAAACAAAGGTAGGGATGCGTATTACACTCTGAGGTAAGGATGCTGAGATGTTTACTGAAGGTATTATTCCCTTACTTGTATAATGTATATATTTATACATTTAAACTGATTTCCCCCCTATTTCCTGTATTTTTTGGACCCAATATAAGCATTCTTTTATTTTTTTTAAGAGTTAGTTAAGTCTAGGGGCGCCTGGGTGACTCAGTTGGCTAAGTGTCCGACTTCGGCTCAAGTCATGATCTCATGGTTCGTGGGTTCGAGCTCCGTGTCAGTTTCTGTGCTGACGCCTTGGAGCCTGGAGCCTTCTTCCAATTCTGTGTCTCCCTCTCTTTCTGCCCCTCCCCTGCTCACGCTGTCTCTGTCTCTCAAAAATAAATAAATGTAAAAAAACAAACAAACAAACAAGAGTTAGTTAAGTCTCATTTAATTAAGAACATTCTAACTTTTGTTCTCATGGCTCCAATGTCATTGCTGCTGTCTTGTGTCAGTTTAGATGAGTTATATTGGCAAGCTAAGAGATGGGCAGTTTGGATAATTCTCCATATAATGGGTTGACCAGCATTGTATACACTCTTTTTCTCTGGGCAAAATTTAACATGAGATTCCATGACTCTCAAAAGTAGACACCAGAATTGTACTTTTCAAATATTTAGCTGTGTCTCAGGCATGTAATACAAAATACATCTGACAGGCACTTCTTCATAGAACTTCTATTCACACAAATTACCGCCATGTAGAAAAAAGTCTCTCACTAAGTTTATTTGGATATAAATATGGCAGCAGAGGTATCATACTCTGTGCCCACCTTGAATGATGAAAGCAGTGGCATCTAGGCTCAGAAGAAGCAGCAAAGATTCATCACTGGAATCGCCCTGTGATGACATTTAGACAGCATTCCTGACTGAGCCCCTGCCAAACTTGATTCTTTTGGCTTTCCTTGAAAATTTGTAAGTGACTTAGTGCTATTTAATAAATCTCTTTCCCAATAAAACTAGTGAGTGTGGGTTTGCTCTATTCCATTCAGAAATCATAATAGTGTTACTCTCTTATTCCATCAAATACGTTACACCACTCCTAAGATCCCCTTATGGTATTGTACTGTAATTTCCTATCTCTATCTCTGTCCCGCCAGCTAGAATAGAAGTTTCACAAAGGCACTGGATAAATCTAACCTCTTTCAAAAGAATTTTCATCTTAGCATGTAAGACAGAAACTGGCACAAATGAGGCTCTGAAAAATATTTATTAAATGAAGTCGATTGATTTCAAAGTTGCTAACTTGTATATATACATATTAAATATTCACATACTTGATTTTTAATCGCACCACCATAATGCCATACTATGGTTTCCACTGGAGGTGATTTTTCCACTACACAGCACGACACTAAATAGAAACAGCACACGTCAACGTTTCCGTAAATGTCACATTCAGCAAAATTTATTCTAAAAATTCTACAATTCTTCTAAAAAGAAGAGGCTTCCTGGAGGAAATGTGGCTTAGGGAAAGACCACTAAAGAATAAATGCAAATTTGTGATAAGAGTACTAAGGAAAACAGAGCAACCCTAATCACTTCGTAGAGAAACGTGAATTTCTTAATAAATACATAAGCAGTCTGATACATAAAGGGCGTAACCTTTAAAGAGCAGCTGAAACCACTTGAGGTTTCTGAAGCGTGGGGAACAAAAACGAAAAATGCAGCACAAAGATGCTACAGATTCATGCAACAAGCACTTGTAAGACAAAATCTGAGGTCAGTGTGGGCCCAGCAGAAGGAATACAAGGTGAAAGGATGTGTGAGTGACTGTTTTCTATTGCTACCATTTGCGTTTGGTTGTTTGATGTGCTCTGAATCTACTTGATGTTACTTCATGACGTGAACCAGTCAAGGACTGGGGAGAATAACGGATGAATCAATGCAAATTTTGTATTATATTGACACCTTCTCCATGTTTACCAATCACATTCAAGGGTCAATATAATTCTCAACTACTTCTCAATACTGCAAAATGCTATGTAAATTATATGACAAATGAAAAACATATCTTAAAAGTCTTAAATATCCTATAATGGATACAATTTTAATTTACTAAAATGACTTTCACTTATGGAGCGCCTCCTATGTGCGAGGTATTGTGTTAGACACACTTTGTATATGATTGGTAAACCCCAAAACAAACACGTATATTTACTGTCACCAATAGAAGCTTTTCTCAGACTTGAGGCCATCTCTCACCTATAAATTACTCGGCATCTTCCACTCAAGCATCGGAAACTAAAAAGTAAGACATACTTGGCAAGCCCCTCCAGAATTTCATTTCAAACTCCAGTAACTCCGGGCTTCTATGGTGTTCTTATATACCCTTTATTCTGAGGCAGCGATATTTAAGAATCTGACGGTTTGGAGACAATAAAGAGATATACTCAAATCTAAGTATGACCTAAATTAAAGGCAAGACAGGGTACCTGCATATGCAAAATAATTACCAACCCTACACACACATGTCACTGAGATACCATTTCATTCAGTTTGTGTGGAATTTGAATTTATATATTCTGCAATAATACCTCCCTAATCTTAAATATCAACCAGTCCATGAGTTTACAGCTGTGTTCGTTTCCTGGTCGTACATTCTGAAATATAAAATGCTATATTTCCTGAAACACAAAATGTAATATTTTCTGAAAATATAAAATGTTATATTTTCTGAACTATTAAACATTTAGATCTTCTGCTTCCATTCACGGACTCAGACTGTTTTAAATCCACATTCCAAACACATCGTTTCATTAATACTATGAAGTCTACAGCAGAAGAGTAAAATTAGGTTTTTTTCCCCATAAAATTACACCTAGTAGCAGAAACAGCAGTAAAATATAGACTGTACCTAAGTGTTGTGCAAAACCAGAAAGGAATTTCCCATATAATGCAATGTTAATGAAGGGTTTATTTGAGCATCAGTGAGTTACTGGCTTTGCAATAAGAAAGACTTTAATTTCAATATCCCTCTACCCTTTATTAGTTATAAGATCAGAAAAATATACTTAATTTCTCAAAATTTCATTGTTCTCATCTGTTAAAACTAGCAATTAATCATTTATTATTTAAAAAAAAATAACATTTATTCATTATGGAGAGATAGAGACTGAGCATGAGCAGGGGAGGGGCAGAGAGAGGGGAGACACAGAATCCGAAGCAGGCTCCAGGCTCTGAGCCGTCAGCACAGAGCCTGACGGGGGTGGGGGGCTCAAACCCACAAACTGTGAGATTGTGACCTGACCTGAAGTCGGACGCCCAACCGACTGAGCCACCCAGGCGCCCAGCAATTAATCATTTAAATATTTCGATTTTACCTTATGTTAGTATGTATCCAATATTATATTATGCACACACACACATACACTTAAATAATTTTCTTTGCCTCTTTCTCTTATTTATCTTCCTATTATCTATTCCGTTGGCTTGTACTACATGCCAATACCTTCCATAAATTAAACAATTGCCCTTAACAATTTATCCTACAAATACATAATTCATTTTTTTTAAATGTTTATTTATTCAGGGAGCAGGGGATGGGGTAGAGAGATAGAGAGAGAGAATTCCAAGCAGCCTCTGCATTGTCAACACAGAGTCCGAGGCAGGGCTTGATCTCATGAACTCTGAGATCACAACCTGACCCGAAATCAAGAGTCAGACGCTTAACCAACTGAGCTACCTAGGCGCCCCAATAATTCATTTTTTTAATGTTTATTTTTGAGAGAGAGACACACATGGAGTGCCAGCAGGGGAGGGGCACAGAGAGAGGAAGATATAGAATCTGAAGTAGGCTCCAGGCTCTTGAGCTGTCAGCACAGAACCCCATAAGGCGCTTGAATTCTCAAACCATGAGATCATGACCTGGTTTGAAGTGGGCGGCTTAACCGACTGAGCCACCCAGCCACCCCTAATTCATTCTTAAAATATACCAGGCTTTCTGCTAACTTTCTGTCAAAATGAATAATTTGCCTCAGATACAGTTTGAAATCCCAGATAGGTGGAAACTTAAATATGATTTCACTCACATGTGGAATTTAAGAAACAAAACGGATGTACATGGGATGGGGGAGGAAGGGGGCAAAACGTAAAATAGACTCTTAGCTATGGAGAAAAACAGGGTTGCTGGAGGGGAGGGGAGAGATGGGATGGGTTAAATGCATAATGGATATTAAGAAGGGTGCTTTTGGGGTGCCTGGGTGGCGCACCCACCCAGTTAAGTGTCGGTTAAGTGTCCGACTTCAGCCAGGTCACGATCTCGTGGTCCAGGAGTTTGAGCCCCGCGTCAGGCTCTGGGCTGATGGCTCAGAGCCTGGAGCCTGTTTCCGATTCTGTGTCTCCCTCTCTCTCTGCCCCTCCCCCGTTCATGCTCTGTCTCTCTCTGTCCCAAAAATAAATAAACGTTGAAAAAAATTAAAAAAAAAAAAAGAAGGGTGCTTTTAAGGAGCGCTGGGTGTTACATGTAAGCAACAAATCACTAAACTCTACTCCTGAAATTAATACTGCATATATATTAACTAACTGGAATTTAAATAAAAACTTAAAAAGAGAAAAAGAAAAAAAATATTCTTTTTTGAAAAAGGCAAAACTAAGACCCATGGGAACATGTAAACTATATTAACATAGATCATCATACTTTTTGTATTGAAGAAAGTAGCTTTTGACCCTGGTTGCATATTAGAATCTCTTGACAAATATTAAAAAAATAATCTGGCCACATTGTCAGAAAGTCTACTTTAATTGGCTGGAATGGAAATTAGTGATCCCTATATTTTAAAGCCTAACATTTGTTTCAAACAAACGCTAGGTTTGAGAATTACTAAGGCCATTAATCGTATTTTAATACAATTCTTTTTTTTTTAAGTTTATTTATTTATTTAGAGAGAGAAAGAGAGAGGGAGAGAGACTGCGAGTGCAAGAAGGGGAACGGCAGGGAGAAGGAGAGCAAGAATCCCAAGCAGGCTTGCGCTGTCACTACAGAGCTGGACAGGGTCTGGATCCCACAAACCGGGGAGATCATGACCTGAGTCGAAATCACAAGTCAGATAGACGCTTAACTGACTGAGCCACCCAGGTTCCCCAACACAGTTCTTAATTACTGAAATATTGCTGACATTAAGGCATGTTTGTTGGATTTTGTTCCTGAATTTCTAAGGGGACTTCTAGGTTCTCTGTACCCTGGGATACACACCCCATGTTTTCCCCTCCCCTTGAGGGTGGGCACAACTTGTGAGTCTTAGGGGTTCTTCACTCTCTTGACTAGATTATATTATATAAGACTCCAATTTAGGATATTGGATAGAGTGACTTGGAGCAAGTGGGTATTTCTTTCTAGGTTAAAAACCCAAGCAGTCGTGGTGTGAGAGGGATTTATGACTAGGATTGAAGGTAATTTCTGGATGCTGAGAGCAAACCCTGGCCAGAAGCCCCCAAAACAGCAGGACCTCATTCCTACAGCCTCCAAGAACTGAAGTCAGCCACCAACTTGAATGAGTTTGGAAGCGGAACCTCAGGTTCAAAGGAAACCGTAGGTCTGACTAACCAATTCGCTTCTTCCATGTGAGCCCCTGAGCAGAAGCTACTATTAATCTCTGCCTAGGCACCTTCCTCAAGGCAATTCTCAGATAATACATTTGTGCGGTGTAAGCTGCTAAGTGTGTAGAAACTTGTTAGGGTTTAATAGAAAATTCATGGGTCAACAAATACCTATTTTTTTTATTGTGATGACAAGTGACTTTGCTGTCATCACTTTTATTCCGACTGAGATCATTATCCTATAAATCCTTTATTTTATTTTTTTGTTCAACTCCTAATCTCCCAGTAGTTATTAGTCAAGACACAGTGATGAAAGAGAATGTGATGACAGAAGTTATTATGAATAAAATGAGTGGGTAGTTTTCACTTCAATTATAATGAAGACATCCACAGAATGTAGACGTTTCCTAATCTGCTGTAGATATAAAAGACTTTGAATTGTAAAAGGGGGGAAAAGTGCTTATTAAAAACTTTAGTCATACAAGGACGATTTTCTTCCAAGTAATCTCTACTTGCACTAGAATATTGCAGTAAGTAAGATGATTACAGGGAAACAAACCCAAGCAAGCATTACTTAGTAACAGGTATCACTAGGACTAGAGCTTTGACATATGATGAACATGTTGTATTGAAAAAGCTAGAAATGTGTCTGTTTCCCAATAAATACACTTTGGAAATGTGAATATATGTGTATCTGGCTATTCCATTAAACCTAAATTTACTGCAGTCTATTATAAATACGCTCTTGACCTTCCAGGATTGTGGATTAATGTGTGTAAGGACTGTGATGAGTCACTTCAGGGTTCTTCTCTAACCAATGTATTTTAGAAGCATGAACAATTTTACTGATTTTCCTTATGGCATTGATGCCAGAGATGTTTTATGATTTTTGTAATTTTTCTTCCAAGAGTTTGAAAATAATAACCCTTGATGGCTTAAAGGTCAGAGAGTCATTGGTTAACAGAATAAACACTTTCACTCACCCCACTTTATCTGTTTCCCCTTTATGATTTGCTTGCATTATTCCAATATTTCCAAACAGTGTGAACCAAGGCATTAGTAAAGCCCAAGATAACTTAATGAGATCATTTTATACTCTAGCATTGTTCATATCACTTACATTTCCTCCCCCTAAAGTAAACAGCATTGTGCTAAATTAGTTTCACTAATGTGCTCATATGAGAACTGTCCTCTGCTCTTTAGTAACGAGTGCAATGCAATGCATGATCACTTTAAACACAACCTTTATTCTTTAAGCATGTTTCTTCTGGAATAATTTTATAATTTATAAACTAAAATATCATGCATATAATGTTTTTTTTCTCGATAATGTCCTTAATATTAGGATTGAAATTATTTAAAGCTATAAGGCAACTTCCTCTTTACCCAGCCTTCTATTTCGTCCAGCCCAGTTTGCCGATATCCCGCTCTAATGTGAGCTGGCTACTGTGTTCATTAAGGGCAGTGTCTTGGATGGCACAGAGGGGCTTTGCTCAACTGCTTTCTCACACTGACTCCACTTATTCCAAACATCGCTCTTTCTTAAGTTACTCTCTCATTTTGCTGGAGCATATTCAGTCCTCATGAAGGGAAAACTGGGATGGACACTGAGGCCCTTCATGGAAGCAAATTTTTCCTGATGCGCTTATACTCAGTTAATATTCTAGGATACTTGTTCGACATTACAAATACTCTTCAGGGGCGCCTGAGTGGCTCAGTCGGTTGAGGCTCTGACTCTTGGTTTTGGTTCAGGTCATGATCTCATGGTTCGTGGGTTCAAGCCCCGCATCGGGCTCTGCGCTTGGAATTCTGTCTCCCCTCTCTCTGCCCCTCCCCTGTTCTCTATCCCTCTCTCAAAAATAAATAAATAAATAAATAAATAAATAAATAAATAAATAAATAAACAAACATTTAAAAAATTCTTAAAATATGTGGAGGCATTGTTTTATTGTTTTCTAGTATCTCGTGCTCCTATTGAAAAGTCTGCTACCATTTTTATTATTTCTTTTAAAAAACTATTTAGCTTTTAAATGTTTATGTATTTTTGAGAGAGAGACAGAATATAAGTGGGAAGGGGCAGGGAGAGAGGGAGACACAGAATTTTGAAGCAGGCTCCAGGCTGCCAGCTGTTGGCACAGAGCCTGATGCGGGGCTCAACCTTACGAACTCTGAGATCATGACCCGAGCCAAAGTCGGATGCTTAACCAACTGACCACCCCGATGCCCCTGTTTATTTATTTTTGAGAGAGAGAGAGAGAGAGAGAGAGAGAGAGAGAGAGAGAGAGCAGGTGTGAGCTGGGGAGGGGCAGAGAGAGAGAGGCAGACAGAGAATCCAAAGTAGGCTCCGTGGGGTTCGAACCTATGAGCCATGAGATCATGACCTGAGCTGCAGTCAGATGTGTAATTGACTGGATCACCCATGTTCTCCACGATTTTTACTCTTTTCTTTGTTGGTGGTGGTAAAGGTGTTCTTAGCACTGTTGATAATTACCTTGATGTTATATTATGATGCTTAAAATAAATTTTCAATTTTCAAGACCTTCTAATTTTTCTCAGATTATTCTTGTACTGAAAGATCTGATTCTAAAATATGTATGAAGATTTCCACATACACTAAATATATTGAAGCTTTCTTTCCTTTTTTTTTTCCTCTAAAGTATTGATTGTTTTTACCTAGATCACTCAATTTCAGGTTTATTTACCTTGTTCATTTGCTCAGGAAATGGTACTAAACAGAAATATACTAGCTGGGAGTACAGGTTTACTGCTTCTCGACCAGCAATCTTTTCTTTAGGTTGACAACAGGCAGGAAGAAAATGCTGTGCTAGGGGCAAATGAAAAATATAGCTGCCGTTTCTTCCTCCGTATCTTTTCTGTATTTCAATGGCGCTACATTAGTCCCTTGTTTGCACTGATTGCCCCTTACCTACACTAATGTGCTCCTTAATCAAATCTTCAGCTTCAGGTATGACTTCCTTCTCTGATTTCTGCCCTTCACAATTTTGGATTTTTTTTTCTGTTTTGCAACTCTTTCATTTATTCATTGGAATCTCCATTTTCTTTGTGATTGTGGAGTTCCAATCTGCTGTCTTTAATTAAAAGTATATAATGGAAGACTTTCTTTTTTCAGAGTAAGCAATATATTGAAAAGCCCCCATTAACACTTAAATGTGTTTTCTGTCTTTTCAATTTAAAATTCCATATTTATTTTTAAATTGGCTTTTAAATAAATTGCCATTTATTAATTGCAACTCTATTTTTGTGAGATATTGCTTTTTAATCTTAATGCATGTTACTTCTATTTTTTTTTATTAAGCTTTATTCCTTTTCTGTGGAGTCATATAATGGTGCATTGATTTTTACATGATTCGATTTGAAAAAAAAATGACAGTGTTACATTTTTGTTCCTTATCCTTAAAAAAATGAGTCCATGAAGTGATGCATTAAATACTAATGGAGAGAAGATCAGGCTGATATAGCAATTATTGGAATGTTATTTGTTTTGATGCCTCAATATTGAATAGATTATATAAAAACTTCAGAATGTAAGCTCTTTAAAAGCATAGATCATGTCTTTATACATCATTTCTCTATTCCTGGTGCAAACGTTGGATAGGCTATCAATAAATATATAAATACCTACCAAAGGAATAACTTTGCAGATGCTTTAGGTTTAAAAACCTCTGTCCTATCTGTCTCTCTGTCTCTCTGTCTCTCTGTCTCATAAGCACAAAGAGAAATTAAATAGCACCCCAAAACAGAACAATGATCAGGTCTTCCACCTCTAAATGTATGAAAGATTTTACCTATGAATGGAACAGAGACGAAATTCTTGCTCAAGAAAAAGGATAAGCAGTGCACATGGGGAAAAAATGCAATCTCATTAAATTATATGGCTGCATTATGGGAAAACTTCACTGTCTTAAGTACCCACATGGAATAAAATGAAAAATTTTATTTTCTTTAATACTTATAAAACATACCTACTGTGAGTCAGTCACTGATCTAAGGTTTTTGCAAATATTATTTTGTTTAGTACTCAAAACACACTATGAGATTGCTAGCTCCATGTTATATATGAAAAAACTGAAGCACAGAAGGTTTGAGTATCTTGTTAATGATAATACAGTTAGAAAGTGATGGAACCACTACTGAATTTAGGTAATTCGACTCATGAATTTAACTTTCATGAATTTAACCATTAATCTGCACTGTCCCATGTAAACATCTAGCCATAAGAATATTAAAGGGAAAAAAATCCAATACTGTAGACACCATTTGACTGCTTATATATCACGGACATCAGTAAAATTTAACAAAATAAGTATCCAATTCATTACCTGGTGAATTGTCATCATGTCTGAGCAAACCTGTCATGAGGAAGGTAGTGAAGAGAAATCGGAATGTATTTTATTGTGCATTTTTTTAGAAGTATATCTCCTTGATATTTGTAGACTAATCCAATTAAAGATACTTCAAGCAGTGCTAAAAACTGCTATGAAATGATGTATATATATATATATATATATATATATACACACACATATATATATACATATATATGTATATCTATGCATATATTACAAACATATGGGTATCACTATATATCAAACTGATATAAAAATAAAACTTCAGCGAATTTAGAAAAATACATAAATAATGGACAGATATTTATCATATGTACCTTAATCAAAAAGTCTTAATTGCATACATTTGTCTCTCTTTTTATTAACTTCTGTACACAATCAGTACAATTATTCAGAACAAGAATCTTTGGTTCTAACACACAGACACAGTTGCATATGACCATTGATAATTTTGCACAGAGCTATCAAAATGATTAGAGAAGATACAGTTCTTTCTAAATTGCGTCTCTTCATTCACTTGAAATACTCCTGAAGTTATTCTCTCAAATTGTGATTCGTAGCCTATACGTTATTTAGTTTCAAAATAACAAGTAGACTTGTTTCCATTCAAATTGAGGCATTAATTATATGATATATGTTTTCAGTTAAGGGTTTCTTGACATCAGGAGCAATAGTTTAAGGGCTCAGCACAGTATTTTGAGTGCATTCTGGAATTCATGAATCCACAGTGCACATGTGGATGCTTGAATATCTTCACACATCCTCCACTCCCATCTACAAAATGTTCATGTATGCAGGTTTGGGGTAGACATTAGTGTGCATGATAGAGAGAAATAGGTTCATTAGATTTCATCTTTTTGAACTTATCATGGTACAGGAATTCTTGGTAACAGATTCTGCAGCAACATAGAGTTACCTAGATTTTAGGATTTAGACTTCAACTATTAACTGTCACAAACGTTCTTTCATGACTTACCCAATTTCCCATCTCCTTTCAATTTTCACAAAAATTCTGAAGCATTCATCGTCAGAATTTTTTAAACTTTACTGTTAAAATGATCATTCAATCCATTTAAGTAATGGCATCGATAATACTGCAATTATTGTTTGTTACAATAATCATTTACCAAACACATCTCTGGCATACAAGAAATGCTTGATAATATCAACTTTAAATATGATTTATAATAGCTAACTAAAATAATAACACAATAATATAGCTATTATTTACTTATTTCTTAACTCAAAAGCATCTTAAAATTGGAAATTTGATATTGTCTACTTCCCTTCCTGTTTAGTTGAAGGAAACTAATACTTCACATTACAAATGTGCCAGGGTCTTCCAAGTGAAGACAAAGTTTGGGTTCATTCTACAAATAGCACAAAATGCAGTATAATGAGAGCATAAGGATATGTCAGAATGAAATGGAAAGATAAAACAAAGAACTTTTTTTTTTTTTTTTTTTTTTAGAACCATCTTGCAGAAGGTTTTAAGTGACAGGATAAGAAATCTGGGTTTAGTTAGGTCAGTGGAGAGAGACTATCAAGAAAAATTTATCAGGATAATAATAGGATTAGAACTGTGTTTTAAAAAGATAAAACTTAGAGCTAGGCAAGGGATGAATTTGGAGCAGAGGAAGATTAGAAGATTTAACCAGTCAGGACACTTTCAGCAGAACAAGGGACAGTTCGAATAATGGCAGAGAAAATGACGCTTTGCAATTGCACAGTGATTCCTAATTTGGCTTATGTCTCATTGTATCATTTGATTTGCTGAGCAATCTCACTAAGCAGGAAACCACAGATTCCAAAGAAAATATTGTTATCTTATTTCCATAGTCTGAGAAAAAAAATGAATTATTTGTCTGTGAGGAATTGATGAGTAGAAAGTTTTCTTTTGAAATCTAGATACATTTTTTTTTCTCAAAACTAATGATGTATAAGCAAATATTTAATGAAAGGCATAATATTGGTCAAGAGAGAGAGAAGCATCAATGTTGATCAAAAGAAAAAAAAAAGCTTCTGTGACCTGAGGAGAATGCTTATATTAAAACAGAAAATTATAGTGAACTGCTGATCTATAGGGGGGGTAAGAGGGAGTAGAGGAGATCACTTAGGGAAAGAGAGAGGGAGATGATAGAGGGACAGAGAGATAGATGATAAAGCATTTTTAAAAACTCCATTTGTCATATTTATGTTTACACCTCAAATATTTTAGTCATGGATTGCTAAACCATATAACAAAGGGCTGTATACAAGGAAACCATGTGCCAAATGATCAACTGCTCATGACAAAAAAGCAAATGTCACCACAATATAAAACCACTTGTAATATGTCAGTATTTTTGTCACCTTACACGTTCTCTCTCTGTCTCCGCACATACACATACACACACACCACTTCTTTTTCAGCCAAATTACAGAATTCTGAATCCACTTAGGATGCAGAAGTCCAAAAGAGAATCAAAATTCAAATATCATTTACAAACCATCTGGTTCTATTTATATGGCAGACTCAAAGACAAAACTATGAGAACTATTTTCAGGTTAGTGGCTACAGGGTGGGCATGAAAGGAGGAAATTGAACAAAAGGGACACGAAGAACCTTGGGGGTGATGGAAATGTGCTATATCTTAATTATGGTGGTGTTTACCCAATTTTATATATTTGGCAAAACTGTAATTCCAAAAAGTTTTCTTTTACTGTGCGTGAATTATACCTTTCATGGACCCAGTTTTGAAGACAACCATATGATTTGTCATACATCCCTGCTCTTGGAAGCAAACCAAATTCAACTCAGGTGAAAACAGTTATTTTTAGAAATTCAACCAAAAATAAGTTGCCTGCACATCCAGCTGCTTCTCTTCGTGAAAATATAATTGGCATCCGTGGCAATCCACCACTTAAAAAGGGGAAATTCTAATCACTCAGAGTTAAACAGTCTGATACATTGTCAGAAAATCTCAAATCAAGGAGATTTTTACAGGTGGAATCTGTACTAGGAGGTTGTCTCTATAAAAGTCTCAGAAAGATTTGAGAAAGATGAATTTGCTCACCGAATCGTGAATGTAAATATGTGTTTTACCATATATAGTCAGACAGTATTCTAGATTCTAGATACTGGGTACATAGAAGAAAATAGATAAAATTCCTGCCTCATGGAGCTTACATTCTAGTGAAGAAGACATGATACACTAATAAGGTAATCCACATATTGCAAAATCAAGCTACTGAACAAATCAAATCAGAGCATCAATTCAACTACTACTGATGGGCTAGGAACCAATTTTCATCCTTCCAAAGAAATGTTTGGCAAATCTCTGGGAAGTTTTCAACTTTTACTGGTGATTAACAATGAACGCCTACCATTCCATCACCCCAAAGTGCAATGGAAACAGTTTTTTATGGTGACGTTGAAGAGAGGGTGATGGCAGGCTTCCATTTGCCTTATTTCTGGATGAGAAATATCTTATTTTACATATTCATTTGCCATTCCCAAGTACCTAACAGGGAGATTTAAGAATATTTTATGCCAGGCACTGTTCTCAGTGCTTTCATGTGTATTAGACCATTTATTGGTCATTAGACCATTAACAATAGGCTTTGAGAAAGACCTCATTCTCATCATCAGCTACAGTTGCCAGTTACCAAAGCCAAAGATTGGTAAGGTGACTTACCAAAGGTCTCCTAACTGGTAATAGTTGTAATAGTTGTGACCCTAATTTAATCTCAGATAGCCTGGACGTAGAGTTGATGTTTGCCTATTCTATACCTTCTATACACCATTCTATACACTAGAAGTTTTGGATATCCCCCTCAGCCTTTTACTCACAAGAAAAGTCTCATGGAATTAGTATGGGGCGCCTCTTTCATATAACAAAATGAATATCAAAATTTTTCTTTTGATATTAAATAACCAACATTAGCAGATGATCTATAACGTGAGAAGCACCTGGGCTTTGTGTCTGTTTTATTCACTACCATCTCCAGACCACTGTAGGACAATGTCTCACCCATGTTACTTGTTCCATAAATATTCTAAATGGGCCTCTTTGAGTTTCAATGACAAATATTCTTTTCTCAGTTTGCTATTTGTGTATCTCGTGTGTTAATGTACGGATTAGGTTCAAGGTGGAGTCACTCATGCTAAGCCCATCTCAGCAAACCAGAGATGCTTGGCTCTCAGAGGAGGAAGGCATAGGTCAAACAGTCTGCACTTACTTGCTCAGCACAAGTTATGTGATCAAGTCCCAAGACTTCCCTTTGCTCCATGTAAGGAAAGTAACTCTGCTTTAATCAATCAGCAAATGCCCAAATATGACTACCATGTTCCTGCTCATTTTGGTCTATAAAAATATTTCATTTTGTACAGCTCATCTAAAGCTCCTTTCTATATGTTAGATTGGATGCTGTCCAATTCATGAATCACTGGATGAGTGCCTACCAGGTCAGTAAATTGTCCGTGGAAATTTTTATTTTAACAATTACAACCTGGTATATTTTCATCATGTGAATGTACTTATTCCTGGTCAGATCTCCCCATGGATTGAGATGAAATTGGAAAAATGTCAGTGAATTTCACACATTTCATAAAGTTGCTATTGTTATATCCTAGTAAAATCCTTTGCATTATTTCCACTTCAATATTTTCCCATTTTACACTTAAGATTTGATTAGTGAAAAATCATATTCCAAATGCTAGGTCCTTTGTTCATATGCTTGGAAATAATTCTGAGAGCATTATATAAATATTCTTTTTCTCTCCTATGTGATTAAATTGTGCTTTCTGGGTGCCTGGGTGGCTCAGTCTGGTAAGCGTCCAACTTCGACTTCAGCTCAGGTCATGATCTCAGGGTTTGTGAGGTCGGGCCCTGTATTGGGCTCTGTGCTGACAACTCAGAGCCTGGAGACTGGTTCAGATTCGGTGTCTTCCTCCCTCTCTTTGCTCTCTCCTGCTTGTACTCTGTCTCTCTTTCTCTCAAAAATAAGTAAAACATTTTTAAAAACTTTTAATTGCACTTTCTGATGCTCTTTGAACTTGGATATGTTCCCGGTGATATGAGGGCCCTTAAAATGAGATTGGGAGTAATATGAGTAATTTTAACGTGGAGATATTAAAATCCAGAATACAAGTCACCCTATACTTATCATCATGCTTCAAATTACCCGTGCGTGGTACTGAGTCTCAAGTTCTAACCAGCTGGGTCCCTGAAGTCCCAGGGTGACTTCTATGAACAGAAGCTATCATGGTACTCCACAGTGACCTTGATAAAAAAAAATTACCTTTATTTTACCATGTGTCTGAGATTTAGGTGTTGTTATTGTAACCTGTCATGACATAATGATAATATTCTATCCCATAGCTGATAAAAGAATAGCTACTTTTTTTTTTTAAAGTTTTCCTCATCCAATTCGCCTACTCCCTACTCCTGTAGGAAAGTAATCGAAGGTACAAACTTACAGTTATAAGAGAAATAAATATTGGGAATATAACGCACACCATGACAACTACAGTTAATACTGCTATGTTGTATGTTTGAAAACTGTTAAGAGAGTAGATCCTAAGAGTTCTCATCACAAGGAAAAAAAAAACCTTTTTTTTTCTTTTAAATGTTTTCTATCTTTATGAAATGATGGATGTTAACTAAACTTATTGTTGTCACCATTTCACAATATGTATAAGATATTATGCTTATACCTTAAACTTACACAGTGCCATATGTCAACTATATCTCAATACACTAGAAATAAATAAATGAAACACACACACACACACACACACACACACACAACAGAAACAAAAACAAAACAAAAAACTCTCATTGCAGGCCTTGTGCTAGGCCGTTTATACACCCGAGTTCAGTAATGTTAAATAACCAAATATTAACCATGTATGTGGAATCTGACCATCTTTATAGAAACCGTGTGCATTGACTGCATAATTACACTGATTGTACACTTGTGGGAAGTACAGCTCATGAGAGTTCCGCATGTGCCCAAGGGTCTACAGCTAATGATCCGTCTGACTTCAAAGACTGTGCTCTTTCACTCTGCCATCTTGCCCCCTGGCTCACCTCACACTTTTAAAGCATCCTTCCGCCCTTTGCCTTCAACTCGTGACAAGTTTTTGGCTTCTTTTAGAATGAACATTTCAGAGAAAAATAAATTGCTTGCACTGTGCCTCTGGGAAGCTACAAAATGTTACACAGAGAGGAGGATCAGATATGGAGAAGAAGCGGGCAGTTCATTCAGACAGGAGCGATACCTTGGTAAGTAGTAAAGAATTAGTGCTGATGGTGACAAAAAAAAAAAAAAAGAAGAAAGAAAGAAAGAAAGAAAGAAAGAAAGAAAGAAAGAAAGAAAAAAAGTGACTGTAAGTATTTTCAGTTCCTAAAAGAGCACAGAGGAGGGAAATCACTGGATTTCATAATGAAGTCAACGATTAAATACTTTTTTCCCCAAACTTATAATGAAATGTGAATGTTGGCATCACTTCAATTAATCAAATTCAACACAACAGTGTATTTTATAACTGTAGACTCAATTTTAAAAGGTAACGTGCAGAACAATGAGGAAACATGGATAAAAATACATGGGATTATAGATTCATTGCAAAATGTTAATTGTATTCATTAGCTTTCGGTTACTATTGTGTGAATATACCTATTACAGTGGGCTGAACTGTACTCTGAGTATACGTTAGCATCCTAACCCTCAAAACTGGTGAACATTGTCTGATATGGAATAAAAGTAAATATTATTTTATGTGGGGAAAAAATATGACTAAGTTAAAGACCTCGAGAGGAGGAGTCTCCCCTGAATTATCAAGATGGCTCCCAAATGCACGTTCTGAGATACTGACCCTCACAGAGGAGAAAGCTTTGTGAAGGTAGAGGCAGAGATTTGAATGATATGACCACAAGCCCAGGAATCTCAGCAGCCACTAGGACCTGGAAGGAGCAGGCAAGGAATGGAATCCCCCCTAGAGTTTCCAGAAGGAGTGCATCCTTGCAACACTTTGGTTTAGGATCTAGTCTCCAGAAATGCAAAATAATAAATTTCTGTTGTTTTTTTTGGTGGCAGGAAGTAGGGTGCTTAAAAATATGGAAGTAGCTTTAGAGTTGGTGATGAGTAGAGACTGGAAAATTTGTGAGGTGTATGAGAGCCACAGAAGTTAATATACATATTTAGATGTTGTTAACCAACAGACTTACACATGCTTCCGCCAACATGTACCATACAGCCCACTGCTCCATAGCAGACTTTGCTGCAAATATTATAACTTAAAAAATAAAAACAGAAACGAGCACCTAGAAGACATTGGGGGTCAGAAAAAACAACAAAAGACCTACATGAAAGGAAATTAATCAATCAAACCATTCATCACATCAACTACTCTCACTTTTTTTTTTTAATTTTTTAACGTTTATTTATTTTCAAAAGAGAGAGAGAGGAAGAGTGTGAGCAGGGAAGGAGCAGAGAGAGAGAGGGAGATACAGAATCCAAAGCTGACTCCAGGCTCCGAACTATCAGCACAGAGCCCAATGTTCGTGAGATCAAGACCTGAGCCAAAGTCCTACACTTAACCGACTGAGCCACCCAGGTGCCCCTCAACTACTCTCCTAATATTACCACTTTCAAATACTGCATAATATAAAACCTTGTCCTACCAATATAATTCTTACATACGTATATATAATTTTAAGATTTCCTAGCAGCTTACTTTTCTTTTTTCTAATTTTTCCCCAGATGTGTTAATTGACAAATAATTGACAAATAAAAATTGTATACATTTAAATATATAATACAATCCAGCAATCCCACATTGGGGTATATTCCCAAAGGAAATAAATTCACAGTCTCCAAGAGATATCTGCATTCCCATATTCATTGAGGCAGTCTTCACTGCAGCCTAAATAAGGACAGAAGCTACTATCCAGGACAGATGAATAAATAAAGAAAAAGTGGTATATATAAATATACACATATATACATATATAATATAATGGTATGCTTTTCTAAACTTCAACTTCCAACTTTATTTTCTGCTTTAAATATATTATCCATCGTTTAATTGGAATGTGGTTGAATTTTAGGGGTATTTTATACAATCTGGATGTATTAGCTTTATTCAGCTAATAAAGCAGTGTGATTAGAACATAATTTCTCCCAGTCATGTATGTTGTATTTCACTCCATCGATCATGTCTTCCTCAGAATAAAAGTTTTCACTTTTGAAAAAGTCCAGTTTGTCACGTTTTTTCATAGAACATATAGATTTTCTCCTATATATATGCTTTTATGATTTAACATTTTATGTTTAGTTATGTGGTCTATTTTCAATTTTATCAGTATGAGGCATGCTTCAAAGTTCTTATTTTTATATATGACATATCATTGTCCCAGGATCCTGGAGCCTATAGACTTTTACATGTAGATTTTGATAGATGTCTTCTATAAGATTGAGGAATATCCTTTTTTTTTTACCTAGGTTGCTGGTGTGTATGATCATGAGTAGATGTTGAATTTTGTAGCATTTTCTGCATCTATATTTTTTCTAATTTAATAAACTAATCTGAATCATATTCCCTAGTATTCAAATATTGAACCAGACTTACATTTCTCTGATGAATCACCCTTACTTGCTATTATCTTTTTATATATTTTTCATTTTCATAAAATATACTACTCTAACCATTGTTAAAGGTAAAGTTCAGTGGCACTAAGTACACACATTCATACTATTGTGTAACTATCATTACCGTCCGTTCACAGTACTCTACAACCTGCAAAGCTCAAACTCTACCCATTCAACAATAACTCCCCATGATTTCTTACCCCCAATCCCTGGCAACCACCATTTTTCTTTCCCTCCCCCCTCCCTCTCTTTCTTCCTACCTTTTTCTCCCTTTCTTTCTTTCTTTCTTTCTTTCTTTCTTTCTTTCTTTCTTTCTTTCTCTCCCTTTCTTTCTTCCTCTTTCTTTCTCTTTCTTTCTTTCTTTCTTTCTTTCACTCTCTCTCTCTCTCTTCTTTCTTTTCTTCCTTTCATTCTTCTTCCTCTTGCTCTTTTTTTTTTCCTTTCTTAATTGTCCCTTTACATATATTGCTAGGTACAAATAGCTAATATTTTTTGAGGATGATTATGTCTATATTCATGAGAATTTTTAGCCTGAAGTTTTATTTCTTTGTCATTCTCTGCTTTTTATAGTAGGGGAATGCGACTATAAAATGGCTAGAGCAGTACTGCCTCATCTTTGATTACCCGGAGGTGATTGTGTAGAATTGGTGTCATTTCATCTTTAAGTGTTTGTTAGATTTGACCAGAGAAAGTTCCATGCTTAGATGTTTTGTTTTGCTTTGCTTTGTATTTTTTTTTTTTGAAAGAAAATTGAAAGTGGCCCATTGGGGTTTCAAATTTAGGCTGTCTGGTTTCAAAGACCCCATTCTCAGCCAGTTTGCATTGTCTTAAGGTTAAAAATAAGTTCTTATTTATGTTGAATATAATAGGAAAACAAGTACTGAAAGGTTTCAATTACTCTTTAAAATCCTCAAGCACAACTATAGGAATGTTAGCTGATTTATGTTTTATTTATTTATTTTGAGAGAAAGACAGTGCAAGAGAGGGAGGGAGAGAGAGAGAATCCCAAGCAGGGATTCTGACCTGCCAGCACAGAGCCCCATATGGGACTCAAATCCACAACCCCCGAGATCATGACCTGAGCTGAAACCAAGAGTCGGTCACTTAAATGACTGAGCCACCCAGGTGCCCCTGATTTTTTTTTAAGGAAATAAATAAAGTTTTCCCATTCAATTTTATATAAGTGTGGTCTTGGAGTGGCTGTCCTGTAGGAGACTACACTTCCAGCTGTATCAGATTGTGGATGGGGCCATGTGACTAATCCTCACCAATGGAATGTGGGCTAAAGGAATGGCTTTCACTTCAAGGCTGAACTGGTTAAAAGCCTTTGTGCCTTTTCAATTTTGTCTTGGAAAATTTGTCTTCCTGTTTTTGGTAGCTGAATACTGAAGGCAACTTATTTTGAAAGTCATGCACAGAGATGGAACAGTAACCCTCAGACGAATCCCTTCCTGAATTTGTAAAGCAGAAGTTATTCACCCTCAAATTGACCCCAAACTTCCATCTTGAACTTTTAAGAGCATAAGAACTAAACTTCTACATATGAATCTACTGAAAGCTTGGAGTTTGTTATAACTGCTTGTGTTATCTTTCCTAATATAGACATTTGCTACAAAAACGGCTTACCAATTCACACAGCTGTTGGCAAAGAAATATTTATCAAAGGCATAGGAGAAGGATACTCTCGCGCATTTGGTAAAACTGTTTCTTGAGATAATGCAGAAGATGGATCTAGCCTTCATTGCCTGCAGCTAAGGGGGGGAAACAATGAAAGCGCAATGTTATTAGACACTGAGATTCTGAAAGCTTTTGCATTCTGTTCTGTTAAAACATGCATCTCTGTTATGCAAATTCTTTCATATATAAATGATGAATAGGGGAGTGATGTGAATATAATGCAGAAGACACGTTGGATGACGGTTTTTATTTTCTAGCCTGTTAATATTTTGAACCACCTAGTGATAGCAACGGACTGCACGTATATTAACATTGCTGAGGAGGGCAGAGGCACACAGTGATTCATCACACACCTTCAGCCTGCTTTCTTCCTCTTGGCTCAGGTTAGCCACGTGGTCCATAGAGAAAGTGCTTCCCACGTCAACTGTGGGATCTTTGTGTATTTGTCACGGCCAGCTTATTCAACCTTTCCTTGCCTTGCATGCATTTTCATTCAAGCTACCTTTACCAAAAGTTTGAAGATGAACTTAATATATTTACGGAACAAAGTATATGCCTTCATTAGGATTTTGCATCCCTTTAAACTCTGTTGTTGTTTTCTTTCTTTCTTTCTTTTTTATCTTTATTTATTTATTTTGAGACAGGGACAGAGCAAGCTGGGGAGGGGCAGAGAGAGAGGAGAGAGAATCTCAAGCAGGCTTCACGGTGCCAGAGCAGAGACTGACACAGGGTTCGAACTCACGAAACGGTGTAATCATGACAGACCGGAAACTAAGAGCAGGACCTTTAACCAACGGAGACACCCAGGCGCCCCTTCAGTGTTGTTTTCTCAAGGAATTTAAAAATTACTATTATAACTGCTTCATTTACAAATCATGTGGAAATAGTGGGGTTTAGAGAGAATGGTCAAGAAAGCATTCTCGAGGTGTCTTTGGTGCAGACAGGTGGTTTTATTAAAGCACAGGGACAGGGCCCTTGGAAAGAAAGAACTGCACTGGGGTTGTGACAGGTGACTGATTATGTACTTTCAAATTGGGAAGGAGTTGGGATAGACTAAGTCTCTAAGGAATTTGAAAGCAAGGTTTTCAGGACTTTGAGGGGTCTAGCTATTGTTAGGAAAAGGTCATTTATTACTGTGTAATAAAATCTTAGTAATGAGTCCCTCAGTGTATCAGTGGGCCATATGCTTTGAGGATGAATGCTAACATATATCTTAGGGGGTAGAGATAAAGCAAGTTTGCAAAGGAATTTTTGTATGTTAAAAGAGACTTACAGGATGCTGGAGGTCAGAATAATTTTAAGCCAAGCTTGCCTTTCACCCTTGGCAAAATATTTAGATTGAGGCAGCTGAGTTCCTAGGGGAAGGCCACTGTCCACGTTTCAAGGACCTGCCACGGGCTTGAAAATAGTAAGTAAAATAGTAAGGAAAATTAAGTTTTCTTTTGTCTTTCTTCCCCACACCACAAAGCCACCAAGATTCTGATTGTCCTATCTTTTCTGTCAGAGTTCATTCATCTCTCACTCTTAGAAAATATAAAGTTTTTCAGGAATATATTATGTCGCATTACAGCATAAATACGTGTATAAGAAAGAAGAGAACTCACAAATTAATTATCTCTTTCAAGGGCAGAATTGAAATACAATAGAAAGATACTCAAACTTAAAAAAAAGAAAAGTTTTGAAAAACAAAAAAAGTTTTGAAAAAGAAAAATTCTTGATCCCAAACAGTCTGAGACAAAATCCTTTGAAGAAAAAAGGTCTACTCAGACTTCTCAGTCAAATAAAAAAAAAAAAAAATCAAATCTAAATCCCAAGTCCATATATTCATGCAGATTAATACTTTAATATTGGACATTCCATAATTTTGCATTAATCCAGCACTACTTTAGTTAAAACACACTTTTTTTCCCCAAAAGAACAAAAAAATGATAGTGCATTTTCTAGGGCTGACACAACTAAATACAGGGCAGATCAGGTGGCTTACGCAATGAAAATTTCTTTCTCACAGTTCTGTAGTCTGGAAATTCAAGACAAAGGTGTCCACAACTTTAGTTTTTCCTCATGCCTCTTTCTATAGATGGTAGATGGTTGTCTTTTTGCTGTATCCTCAGATGACTTTTTCTCCCTGTGCATGGATCCCTGATATCACTTCCTTTTCATATAAAGATACCAATCATTTCGAATATGGGTCCACCCACATGATACCCTTCATCCTTAATTACTTCTTTCAAGACTCTGTTTGTAAACAAAATCATATTCTGAGGTTCTAGGGGTGAGCATCTCAACACATGAATTTAGGGACTGGTCGTTAGAAGACACAATTCAGTCCATAACAGACGGATATGTATATTTTTGTTTTCAATAATAAAGTATAGGGCGCCCGGGTGCCTCAGTCGGTTAAGGGTCCGACTTCGGCTCAGGTCATGATCTCGGGGTCTGTGAGTTTGAGCCCCGCGTTGGGCTCTGTGCTGACAGCTCGGAGCCTGGAGCCTGCTTCCGATTCTGTGTCTCCCCCTCTCTCTGTCCCTCCCCCACTCATGCTCTCTCTCTCTCTCTGTCAAAAATAAATAAACATTAAAATAATAATAATAATAATAATAATAATAAAGTACAAAGAAAATAAGAATGTTTTCAGAGACTAAGAACTAAGGGGGATCAATAACACAACAAAGCAAGAAGAACACTAAATAGAGTCAGTTTCAACATAAGATAATTTGAGTTTGTGTTTTTCATGGCTTTTCAAGAAGCAGAGAACATGAAATAAACTGTAGAGTACCTACAATTTCTGGAATCTAATAGAAACCCCCTCCCACAGAAATATGATTACCAAATTCTAAATTCCCAATATAAAAGCATGCTAAAATATAAGTTTATCCCCTCATGGGAGACATGGAAATTTTTATTAACTTTTTTGGAGGTACAGAATGGGCAACTGAAAATAAGAAAGAAGATATGAAGATACTAGGCACATTTTGAAAACCTATTATTTTTTTTAATATCCAGATTCTTAACTGTTTTTTTTTTTACAATTTTACAAGGTATAATGTACAGATAATATAGTTTGATGAAGTTTAACATAGTTACAACCAACAACCAACACTCACAATTATTATATTGAACCCAAAGGTCTCCTGAAGTTACTTTCTAATCAATGCCACCTTCCCAAAAGGTAACCAGTATTCTGACCTTTATTATTATTGATTGATTTTATCTTTTTTGTATTTTAAATTAGGGCTGGGACTTGGGTGAGGTAAATAAGAGGCACCTGGGGGCTCCAAAATATTCAGTGATCAAGGTAAATAATATTTTAAAGCAATATTTAAAAAAAAACTGATGGGGGCGCCTGGGTGGCGCAGTCGGTTAAGCGTCCGACTTCAGCCAGGTCACGATCTCGGGGTCTGTGAGTTCGAGCCCCGCGTCAGGCTCTGGGCTGATGGCTTGGAGCCTGGAGCCTGTTTCCGATTCTGTGTCTCCCTCTCTCTGTGCCCCTCCCCCGTTCATGCTCTGTCTCTCTCTGTCCCAAAAATAAATAAACGTTGAAAAAAAAAATAAAAAAAAATAAAAAAATTAAAAAAAAACTGATGAAAAACTCCACGGTGAAGAAATGTTAAACTATGAAAATTCTAGTTTGCGAATTGGCAAATAACTAAATTGTAGCCAAATTAGTAGCTTTTAAAGGTGGAACTTGTATATGATGTTATTTCAACATGGAATTGCATTTCCCTGATGTCTAATAATATTGACTAACTTTATGTGCTTATTTCTGATTTAAAAATATTCTTTTGTGAGGGCACCTGGGTGGTTTAGTCGGTTAAGCCTCTGACTTTGCTTTAGGTCATGATCTCTCAGTTTGTGGGTTCAAGCCCCACATCGGGCTCTCTGCAGTTAGCACAGAGCCTGCTTTGGATCTTCTGTCTCCCTGTCTTGCTGCCTCTCCTCTGCCCATTCTCTCTCTCCCTCTCTCTCTCTCTCTCTCTCTGTCTTTCAAAATAAACAAATAAAAAAAATTCTCTTATGAAAGATTTGTCCATGCTGACCATTTTTTAAATATTATTTTCTCATTAACCTGCAAAAATTCTTTATGTGTAGTGACTAGGAGTCCTTGACAGGTGTATGTTCACCCTGCCTGTTTTTCTGTCTTTTCATTTACTTTATGATGTATTTGATTAATAAAAATTATTTATTTAATGAATTTGAAAGTATCTGTCCTTTCTAGCTCATTATTATTTTAATAATAAGATCATGTCATAGGGAGAACCACACCCTCTCCATTAAGCAAACAAATAAACACAGCCACATCCCAATCCCTGTAACCTATGAAGAGATTACCAATTTAGCAAAAGGGACTTTGCAGGCTAATTGAAAAGTCTTGAGATGTGCAGAGTATCTTGGGTTATCTGGATGGGCCCAATGCAATCACAAACATCCTTATGAGAGGGAGACATAATATGAGTCAGAAAAGATGAGACAACAGAAGTGACAGTCATAAGAAGTGATGTTGTTGGTGTCAAAGATGCAGGGAAGGGCCACAAGCCAAAGTTTCAGGAAGCCTGTGGAAACTGGAAAATGCTAAGTTACTGGTTCTCCCTCATGCCTCTAGGAGGAATGTAACCTTGCTGACAGGCTGATTATAGCACTTCTGACTTCATAATGCACTTGTGTATTTGAAGCTATTGCATTTGCAGTCAGATGTGAAGCAGGAGTAGGACACTAATACAGATTTTGGTACCAGGAGGTGAGTTCTGTGCTAACAAACACCTACAAATTCAGATTGTTTTAGCGTTTGAGTAAAGGGTGGAGCATGAAAGATTTTGAGGAACATGATAGAAAGAGGCTAGTTTGCCTTGAACAGACTGTTAGCAAAATGCAGATACACAGAAGCCTGCTAGTGAGAACTCAGAAAGCGAGGAACATGCTAGAGAAAAATCTACCGTGCCTTAGAGAGTACTCACATCGTCATAAACTGGCACTCGGTAGGAATGTGGGCATTGAAAAAACAGCTGGAAGAGACTCAGAAGCAAAGGAAGAGCGTGCTCTTGGAAACTGGATGAGAAGAAATCCTTTTAATGCCGTGGAAGAAATCTTACTTAGCTGTAAATTACATCCTGTAGCTGTTAAAAGGTGGAACTTGGAAGTGATGAAGTTGGATATCTAGATGAGATTTTCAAACAAAGTGTTAAAAGTGTGACCTAGTTTCTTCTTGCTGCTTATAGTGAAATGTTGCTTACATAGGAAAGGAAGGAAGAACAGGACAGCAGTTCCTTACATAGGAAAGGAAGGAAGAACAGGAATTCATGATTATGAAAGTTCTCAGCTTAACCAAATTATTTCAAAAAATGCTACAATTAGGAGACTCTCTGTTGGGAAACATGCTCTGTAGAGAAATCTGGGGATGTAGTTGGACAACCTTTGGCTGGTGCCCTGGAAGGATCAGACTATTCAATCATAAAATGTCTCTTTCAATAGATTGAGCATACAATTTATCGATCTCCTTAGCCATATTAGCAAAGAAACCGGAAATAGAGACAAGATGATCTGGGAAAGATTAACAGAGGAGCCTTTCGTCTAAACTGGTGAGTTACTCCAAAATACACAGGAAACCCAGAAAGTTATTGAAAATGTCTCACCAACAGAGACACTGGCAGCATGGATTACAAGGGACAGAAGGAACATAAAACAAAAGAAGGGTGTTAAGAATCCCAAAATTCTACGGGAAGGAAATAGATAGATAAAATTTACCAGATATAAACACATAATACTCTTCCTGAGGGAGGATTGATGATCCCAAGGGAAGAACTATGAGTTAGATGAGGGTGCTTTGAGCCACAGGGAATTATTACTAGACCATAATACCTAATGCTGCTCGCCTAGCCTGATTTCAAAACTGTTTGATATGTGGCTCCTTTTGTCCTTACATATTTTCACTTTTCACAGGGTATCCTTTATAACTATTATACTATGCCTGTCCCAACATTATATTTTGAGAGCCAGATAACATATTGTCTAGTTTCGTAGCCCACAAATGGAGTAGAAGTTTGTTCCAGGAACAATCATACCAGTCTGATTTGGATTACAAGATTGGAGGCTTTTGAGCTGCTAGAGATCGAGTTAAATCTTGGGCTATGAATTGATGAGTTAAGACTCTCAGAATGTAGGAATGGGTGAGTGTTTATATGTGGATGGACATGAATCTCTCAGGACCAGAAGTTATCCCCCAAAATGTCCATAGTCCAATTTTCTGAATCTGAATATGTCATCATATGGGAAAAAAAAGAGTTTGCAGGTGTGATTAAGTTGGTTAAGTTAGGGATCTTGAGATACAGAGATTGTTCTGGATTGTACGGTGGGCCCTACATATTCATAAATGTCCTTGTAAGAGGGAACCGAGGACAGAGAAGGAGAGAGACTTAACAATTCCACAGTACTGGCTTTGGAGATGGAGAAGGCTGCCTTTACCCATGTAATTCTTGTGAATTGTAGAACTGGGAAAATCTAAGAAAATAAATGTTTCCAGTGTATTCAGAAAGAATGCAGTCCTGCCTATATCTTGATTTTGGGAATTCTGTCCTCAGATTTGTGAGATAATGTATTTGTGTTGTTTTGAACCTTTATGGTTATGGTAACTTTTGTAGCAGCACTGGAAAACTATCATGTTTAAGAAACAGTTATTGAACTCAAACCCATAAATACAGTTCCTTCTAATTTTGTCTGGAAAGCATATTGTTTTACTTTTCACATTTAGGTATATAATCGATCTCAAGTTACATAGATAATCAAATAACCCAGAACTATGTATTATGACCCATTCAATTGCAATGGTATCTTTATTAGAAACAGGTTATTATACACTGCTGTTCTGTTTATGGACTCCCTATTTTGTTTTATTGATAAATATTTCTTTTCTTACAGTGCATTAATTATTGCTATCATATCTCTGATAGGAACTGCTTTTTAGCTTCTATTTTATATTCATATTTTCTTTATTTATTATAAGTCCTTGGTGTTTTCATATAAATTATATATAAATGGAATGGGAAAACATGGGCAGAGTTTTCTCAAAATAGAGCCTAATGAAAAATATTTCAAAACACTGTTACTCAGACATAAAATTCTGAGCTATAGAAGAAATAAGGAACAAAGAAGTGGTAAATACATTGCTAATTCTATGCAAACATTGGCTGTATTAAACAACAATATATAAATACAAAATACAAATAAATGCATCAATGTAATACAATAGCATACACATAATGGGAAAATAATGAAGTTAAAGTATTCTAAGATGAATGATGTGATCTACCTATGCTAGAAATGAAGATTCCTTTTCATTTGATATGCTAAGTATACTTATTAAAATTTATGGGCTAAATAAATTATTAATAACAATGCATACGTTCTTAGCACATAGAGGTAAATTTAATGTAAATAATAATCTCAATACAGGGAATAAAAGAACATAAGATAAAGAGAAAGATGAAATAAGACAAAAGGAAAGCCAAAAAAAAAATAAGATATTAAAAAAAAAAGCTAAAATGAATGACCTAAATCAATGAGTGTCTGCTCACAAAATAACTTACTGCTTAACCTTTAGATATTTTCAGTGATGTGACCTCTGACCACCATACTCCTCATTCTCTAAACCTCAGTGACTCTTAATGAAGCTCCTTAAAAGTTTAACCTTTTCAACTTATGGATTAATTTTAAATATGTCTTCATATTTTACTATGACCAAAAAACACATAAATGTGAAGAATAGAAAGCATATATCTGTAGGTATGTCAATATGTGCTTCTCAAAACCCAACCAACCAACCGACCAACCAATACTACCCTTCTTGAAGTTAAATAAATGTTTGAGCAATATTGATACATTTAGTATCCATTTAGTTTTAAAATATCCACCATTATTTTATTCAAATGTTTTGTATAAATTTGGGAAGAATAACCAAAACAAGGTTGATGTAAAACTCTTGATGGGAAGGAGCTGTGAGTTTCAGTTTATGTCCCTCTTGATACGCACATTTTGTTCTACCATCAAGGGAAATGTTCTGTACTTGCATGTGTGAAACACCCACAAATGTTAATGCCTATAAAATTAATTTCAGCCTCAGTCATCAGAATGTCCCATTTGGATTTTTCTACAGAGAAAACAACATATGCTGTAGTACTGTTTTCCTTGATTAGTCTGGCATCTACCGTGCATTAGTTTCTTTTCCTAACACACTTGTGGCTTCTTCTGAAATATTCTGTTGAGTTATTCAAAACCCCAGTAGAACAAAGTGTATGTGTCTTAAATTTGTTTCCACAGAATTACTTACTATGGAAACAATCTAGTTTTCCCTAAGGTTTTATCATCAACATTTTTTTTCTAATAGAATTTATAGGGATATGTTTTTAACAGTCACTTAATGGTATTTCTGTATTACTCTGAGAATGAATTATATTCAGTTACATTCTTCACTGTCATTAACCCTTGAATTATCACTCTCAAAATGTCATATAAAATTAATCCCATTTATATTGCAAATATGAGATAGGCTCACACTAATGTCACAGTGACATAAAATAGTTGCTTACACATAATTTTTCATAGACAATGATAAAAAATAACAACAACAACATAAAAACAAAAGACACATCAGTCTTCATTACCAAACAGACTAGAGGGAAAATAATTGCCCATCTGGGATAAACCTGTTGATTATGAAAGACATTTTTCAAGGCTACTTGCTATGAGAGTCTTGGTTTGTTGTTCTCAGGATATACTGGGATTATTGAGAACATCAGAGTATGGAATGCCATGAGAGCAATTGGCTTTAGAAACGACATGAAGAAAAGAATAGATTTAAACTGAAGTACACAAATTCTGTGGTGTTTTGGCTGTGTCTCTCTAATGTGATGTGGAGTGAATAACAAAAGAGATGATAAAATATAAGACATACAAAAGTTATTTTCATTGCCGTCAACTCTTGATCAAGTTGAAATGCCTTATTGGACATTGACATATATCTAAATTCAATTTATCTACCAAGAGCAAATTTAGGGATTAGCTATAAAAATAAGGTTTCCCTGTTCCATTTAGTTGTTCTAACCTCCTGTGTAAGTACTGCTAAAAACTTAGGATTTTTATTAGTCTCTCTCTCTCTCTCATTAGATTTTAAATATTTTGTGAATGTTCAGTAAAATCAACCATGAGAGACCAGGAACAATGCCTATATAATCTATGCATTTCTAAAGCAAGTAGTACAGATATATGATATCTACTTGTTGATAGAATAAGTAAATGAACATATAAAAGTCTGTGCTAGGGAGTCAAACTACATTTTTCAAAATTAAAGGGAAATGAGGGTCAGAACACTGCCATTTTAAATAATTTACAAACTTTTACTAAATGTGCAAAAGACATGAATACACCTTTTTCCAAAGAAGACATACAGATGGCTAATAGACACATGAAAAGATGCTCAACATCACTGATCATCAGGGAAATACAATAAAAATTACAATGAGATACCACCTCACACCTTCCAGAATGACTAAATCTGAACAACACAAGAAACAACAGGTGTTGGTGAGGATGTGGGGAAGGGGAACCCTCTGACGCTGTTGGTGGGGATGCAAACTGGCACAGGCATTCTGGACAAAAGTCTGGAAGTTTCCCAGAAAGTTAAGAATATAACTAGCTTATGATTCAGCAATTGCACTACTAGGTATTTACCCAAATAATATAAAAATGCTAATTCAAAGGTTTCCATGCACCTCAATGTTTATAGCAGCATTATCAACAATAGCCAAAGTATGGAAAGAGCCCAACTGTCCATTGATCGATGAATGGATAAAGAAGTAGTATATATGTGTGTGTGTGTGTGTGTGTGTGTGTGTGTGTACTTGTATATATGCTTGTATATATACACACGTATATACTTGTATATTTATCTATATCTATATCTATCTATCTATCTATCTATCTATCTATCTATCTATCTCTTGTGTATATATACTTGTATATAGATAGACAAGTTGTATATCTATCTATCATCTATCTATTTTGGAATATTATTCAGCCATAAAAATAATAAATCCTGCCACTTGCAAGAACATGATGGAGCTAGAGAATATTATGCTAAGCAAAATAAGTCAGTCAGAGACTTATCATGCACTTGTGATGAGCACAGGGTGATGTACAGAAGTGTTGAATTACTAAGTTGTACACCTGAAACTAATATTACACTCTAAGTTAACTAACTGGAATTTAAATTTAAAAAGACATTAAAAAAGAAATATGTGTATTATTAAGGCATCAAAGAATAAGAATGAGTAAATTGAAATGCTGTGCTTCAGGATTAAATAGTGGATATTATTCATACACTACAGCACGTTCCATTATGTAAACAAAAATGGGAAAAGTTGTGTGTATGTTGTAGAAATGAAGCTTTGGTCTAGGCATACATCAGTGGGACCCTCGCCTACAACTACCCAAGGGAAAATGCAGTATTTAAATAGAAAGCTCTGAAGCCGGAATTGACTTAAATTCCTAACCTCATAAGAACTTAGTTCTCTATATGACATCAATGGAATATGCCAGGATTTAGAGCTGTCGAAGCAAACTGTTCCATCCGACTGATTTAAAACAATTCTATAAAATGAGTAAAATGTTCCTGGACCTCAAGCCATATAAGTGACATTGGTAACTTCCTATTAAAATGTGCATGGCCATGTTGAAAAGCTAAAAAGAATGCAAGAGTACCAAAAACAAAAAACAAAACAAAAGAAAAACAAAAAAACAAAACAGAAAAGCTGAAATGATAAACAAGAATACAAAAAGTGTAAAGGTAATGGCTTGCCAATGTTTAATAGTTGATAAGTGTCTGCATAGAGGTGAGGCATATGGCAAAGGCTGGCATCAAGGGGCAATCCTTTCCTTTGAACGCACTGGCCATAGAAATTAATAGGAGGAGGGGTGCTTGGGTGGCTCAGTCCGACACTGGTTTTGACTCAGGTCATGATCTCACGGTATCTAAATTCAAGCTCCGTGTCAGGCTGCACACTGAGACTGCTGAGTCTGCTCTCTCTCCCTTTCTCTCTGCCCCTCCCCACTCATGCTCTCTCTCTCTCTCTCTCTCTCTCTCTCTCTCTCTCTCTCAAAATACATAAATAAACTTAAAAAAAAAAGAAATTAATAGGAGGCACATTGTTGCACCAGAATAAAAATGTTTGGCCAGCTGCTGATAAATATTGTATACTATAACATAGATAATCTGATTACATATACACTATAATATTAAATATATAATCCACACCATAAATAGATATTGATATACATAGTAAAGGCATTGGGTTAATTACACTGTCTTAATTAATCACAGTGTTCAGAATCTTGGGCAGTTTCCTAAGGAAAATAATTACTAAATAAAGGTAGTCATCCCCAATTTGTGACACTATATTCTCAAAGTTCTGACATTTCCTGTCATTATTTGCTTAGATAGTCTAAATCCCTATAACAATGGTGATAAAGATGAGAATAGTATTGTCCTCTGGAACAATTATTATTTAAGAAAATAACAACAATAACAGATCCAGAATGTCTGTTTAAAAGTAGTCCAACACTGGGGTCAGAGTAATGGGAATGCAACCTCTTACATCTGACCTGTGCCCTTTCTGAATGTCTAAGCCCGAAGACCAGGTAATCTAATAGGAGATGATCTACCATCAGACAATCAGGTCCATGACATTGCACCTTTGCCAGAGATAAAGATTCCCAAGTGTGCCTTCCAAAAGGAGAAAGCTGGAGTACTTACATGATGATAAAGAAGCAAAGAACACTTCATCCACATGGTCATTGGCAAATGCAGACGCTGGGTTAAGAATGATAAAGTACCTTGGGGCGCCTGGGTGGCTCAGTCGGTTAACTGGCCAACTTCGGCTCAGGTCATGATTTCACGGTCCGTGAGTTCGAGCCCCGTGTCGGGCTCTGTGCTGACAGCTCAGAGCCTGGAGCCTGTTTCAGATTCTGTGTCTCCCTCTCTCTGACCCTCCCCCGTTCATGCTCTGTCTCTCTCTGTCTCAAAAATAAATAAACGTTAAAAAAAATTTAAAAAAAAAGAATGATAAAGTACCAAGAAAACAAAAACAGAAAAACAAACAAAACAAAAAACAAGAAATTAACAACAACAACAACAAACAGAAAAACAACCAGGGAAATTCTTTGTCATTTTTCTAGAAAGAAAAAAAAAGATTTATTTTATATTTTATTTGTTTTAAAGAGTTTTAAAAATGTTTTTCATTTATTTTGAGAGTGTGTGGGGTGGGAGGAGGGAAAAAGACAGGGAGAGAGAAAATCCCAAGCAGGATTCATTCTGTCAGTGCAGAGCCTGACACGGGACTTGATCCCACAAACCATGAGATCATGACCCCAGCTGAATCAAGATTTGGATGCTTAACCGACCAAGCCACCCAGGTGCCCCCCCAAAAGGCATATTTTAAACATGAGTTCTACATCAAAGGGTATTGAGATAGAATACGCTTTACCAAACTTTTTATGTATATATAAACAAAATATTGTTCATGTATAAAGACAACAAAACCACTTTGGTATATTGCCAGTTAATGTGGCCACACAGCTCAGTGTTGGCAAAAACAGGCTCTGGAGCCCCAGCAGCCTGGGTTCAAATTCTGACTCTGTCATTTGTCACCTGTGTGAAGACCTCTGATAAGCTTTTTTACTAAGAGTTGGGAGACAATGAATATATCAGCAAGAAAAAAATCTTATAGAAATCTTTCCATTCACTCATGAATAAATAAAAGTAATTAACTTAAAATGGGAAAAGTGGAATAAATACAAACTGGTGGGAATTAAAATTAATGGACAATGTTACATGTAAAAGAATGGCACAAATATGGGGAAAAAACAAGTTACCTACCCTGAGGGGTGTCTTATTGTTAAAATATGATACGGATGTAGAGTGGCTCAATTCACCCAAGCAAATTAGTGAACAATAGAAATGATCCCTGAAAGTATAGACTCTCACCCAAGTAAATTAATATGGACTAGAAAGTATGAAAAAAAAAAGGATTTGGAGAATAAAGGGAAATAGCAAAAAGTACATCAGATTCCACATTACATAAAAAATCATATTACTTTGCTTTTCTATATAACACTGAGAAAAATATAAAAATGAAGAAAACCATTAGCATTTTAAAAGTAGAGATAAATTTAAACAAAAATAGGCTTTTTGTTAAAAATATGAAACTAAAATATGAAAATAGCTACTGAACCATAAGATAAACTGAAATAAAATGGAAATATGGTAAATAAAACAGAAACAGTAGTAATATATGTAATAAATTACATGGTCTTACTAAAAAGAAAGACAAAAATAGAACTTAATTTAATCTATATGGTGCTTAGATGAGGCACACAGAAATACATTGGCAAAAATGTTTGGAAGTAAACATATAAAATAAAATGAATTGAAATACCTCAAACAAATATAAAGAGCATTAAATCTGAGAGGCAAAATTAATAGCCAATTCACATCCAATTAAATATAAGACTTACTGAATAATTCATATTATTGTATGAACTATATTTGAATAATCCACCATGAATTTAAGAAGCTTTATACACACAACAGCATAGCCTTAGAATATATAACACAGTATCTGCTATTAATATAAATAATGGACAGGTATAAAAATTGGACAGGTTTGTAGCATTTTAGATTAAAAGACTAACAATACTATTTGCCAGATGCAGTAGAAAAAGTAAATGACATGGAATTTCAGTAATAAAACCAAAATATTTCATACATTGAACTTTCAACTCTAAAAATGTGACTACCCCCTTTTTTCACATATTATGGTAACATTGACTGGATTAATCACTACCATGGCTGAAGGAAAACCTCAGTGAGTCCCCCAAACTTATAAATGTTAACAGCAAATGTTATTATGTTTTAAGAAAACCAGCTATATACTAATAAAGAATGTTGAAACAAAACCAAAAAGAAATACAGTTTTTTTTTCTCTTAAACAACTTTATTGTCAGACTTGTTTTAAAATAGTATTGGAACCTATTTAGAAGATATTAGTGTGTTTCACTAACTCCTGATTTTCTTTAGTTCTGGGCACTCAGATAGACTGACTACATGTCCCTTCAACCCTGGCGATAGAATGTATCGTACCTGTGTAATTGAGTTCTGGCCACTGAAATACGGATCTAAATGATTTAACTACTTCTGGGTTTCACCCACAAAAACCTAGGTGCTGTCCTTTCTTTCCTTGTCCGTCATCTGAGATACACTGGGGAATAGAGCCACAGGAAAAATGAATCCTGGGTCTCCAAAAATAAGTTCTTCAACTGTTTTTAACAATAAAACTTAACCTGTCCTTTGTGATATTCATTCTTTTACTTATCTTTTCCCAAAGCAAATCAATTTCATTCATACGAAATGTTTGGTGAGCCAAATAATTCTTCCTCCCTCCTCAAACAGCTTCTTCGATAATACATATAATGCTGTTGAAACACCTTAAAGATCATGGATTTGGGGCGCCTGGGTGGCGCAGTCGGTAAGTGCCCGACTTCAGCCAGGTCACGATCTCGCGGTCTGTGAGTTCGAGCCCCGCGTCAGGCTCTGGGCTGATGGCTCAGAGCCTGGAGCCTGTTTCCGATTCTGTGTCTCCCTCTCTCTCTGCCCCTCCCCCGTTCATGCTCTGTCTCTCTCTGTCCCAAAAATAAATAAACGTTGAAAAAAAAAATTAAAAAAAAAAAAAAGATCATGGATTTGCCTTTATCACCATGAATGGGATGGTGGGATGCTGGATTACGTTAAGTTTTATAGCTATAAAGCTATCTGGAACAAGTTTGCAATGTTGCAATTCCTCCTTTTGATTCTTTGTTTTAATGGGTAACTAAGATGTTGTTTTGCTTTGATAAAATTTAGGGCTCATGTCTACTTACGTAGTGTTCTTTTTTCTTCTCTTATTTTATGTTGCCTTTTTTTAATCATAAATTTGTCTTGATAATCATTGTCAATGGCATACTCATAGAACTTTCCACATTCGGTATCATTTATTCCTTGTCGTTCAGAATCTTTCCTACGATATAATTTGGTTCATTCACATGGATACATTTAATCGTTTTTCATCACTTTATTTTACTTTCAATACAATCATAGTCCTAGGCTCCTACTTTTTAAGTTTATTTATTTATTTTGAGAGAGGGAGAGAGAGAGAGAGAGGGCACCAACAGGGGAGAGGCAGAGAGAGAGAGAGAGAGAGAGGGAGAGAGAGAGAGAATCCCAAGACTCTGCTCTGTTAGTGCAGAACCTGGCCCAGGCCTTGAACTCATGAATCATGAGATTAGGACCTGAGCTGAAATCAACAGTCAGATGCTTAACCGACTGAGACACCTACAATCATGGCCCTAAGCTTCTTATTAGAACTTTCATCTTTGCCATAGCATCTTCCCTTTTTAGAAATGATGAAGTAAACAGTTTTTTTTTAATTTCTAAAAACAAACAAACAAACAAAAAACCACCATGTCAAGCACTCCAAGGAATAATGACTAAATGGCTGAAACAAAAGTGACTATAAAACATCACTAATATTTGTCAGTAGTAGTAGATGGAACTGACAAGATTTTGTTCTGGAAGTTAGCTTGTGAACTAAATGTTTAGAAATCATGGGGCATGCCTGCCCTGTTATTAATGTTTATATCTACATTTTGCCATCTCTTTCTCCCTCCCTCCTTTTATCCATCCATCTATCCACTTACTAATTCACCTGCTTGTCTAACTGGGATGATTTATCTCACCAAATTAGGTACAAACCTGGGTTGTATTTTAGTTAATGGTCAAACTAAGGTAGCTCTGACCTCGCGTTACTTGTAACAACGTGAAGTTCATATCTTCATCTCTGTCAAAATTAGCATTCTGAGGTTCCCCTGGGGGTGTATGTCCATCAGTTCCATTTGCCTTTCCTTCTCTTTTCATGCAGTCCAAGGATGTACACTACTCCCTTATCATTTTTCACTGTCTCATGTTTGCATGCCCATGGTGCTACGTTCTTACCACTTCACAGGGCTCTCCCACTGGTGGTCTTTGTCCCTGCTCTCTAAAGGCTCCCTTCCTGTATAAGGTAGATAGTACCTCCAGGATTTCAGGGGCTCTCTCTCATGCCCTCTTTACCTGAGTGCCTGCTCACCTAGCTTTTGTTTTATATACCATCCAATTGAAATCATCTATTTAACATTACGATATTTCATACTGATACTTTTCCCTGCCAATAATGGCCACTTTATAAATAAAGCATGAACAAGCAGATACAGAAACACATATATACATACATACATGCATACATACATACATACATACATACATACTTAAATGTGTGTGTAAATATATAAGCACAGGATGAATAGGCTTTTTTTGTATGATAAGAACAGTGACCATATATATATATATATATATATATATATATATATATATATAGGAAAAAAATTAGGACACATTTGAAAGTTAAAGGGATGCTATTAATAATTATGCTAGTATTATGTTCAAATCAGGACTGACCCGGATGCATTGAGACAATTGAGACATATGGTCATCCTAGCCACGGATAGATACTTATTTTATATGAGCTTAACTAATAGCCTCATAAAAAGAAAGTGTTAGTCTCCATGGGGACACAATTTATAGTATTAAATAAAAACTGCTTCAAAGTTCAAAAAATACTAGTGCTCTAGTTTTTAAGTTCAAATATTTTAAATTCCAGCCTCATAGTTAAATAATACAGGAAAAAAATGACTTTCAACATTTGTAGACAGTTTTTCTCAAAATATGTGTGATATTTCAGGACATTAATGTTTTAGTAAGTATGTTGGAAAATGGTGATGTAGCTAATCACATATAGTCTACTCTTTCCTATTTATTTAAATTATGTCACCAACATGATTCCAAAGCAAAAAAATCCTGTATCTAGAGGCTCTGGAAAGGGGCTTCGAAGTTCATTCTGGATGTTGGCAGAATTTAATTAGAATTCAGAGTCTTGTGGTTGTATGGCTGAGCTTTGTTTTCGTAAACATGACCCCTTGCATCTTCAAGACAGCATAGCACATCAAATTCTTGTGTTCTGATGTCTCTGTTTTCCTTTCTGCCTCTGCTTTGAAACGCTTGAATCAGCCAGGGTCTTCCAGAAGAACAGATTTCACATTACATTACATCACCTTATAGTACATTATTATATTGTGTTGTTATGTTGTTATATCATATCACTATTTATATTACATATTGTATATTAATGATATTAATGATATTATATTATATTATATTATATTATATTATATTATATTATATTATATTATTAAACAAAAGGGAAAGAGAAGAGAGAGGAATTTTAAGGAATTAGCTCACAAGGTCACATGATGATGAGGGTTGTAAGTCCCAAAACTGTATTACTGCATGGAAGGCTGGAAACTCAGTTAAAAGTTGAAGTTAGAGTCTTGGGTCTGATATGTGTAGGACAGGCCACCAAGCTGGAACCTCAGGCAGGATTTCTATATTAGAGCCTGGAGAAAGAATTGCTTCTTTTCTGAGAAACTTGCAATCGTAAAGCCTTCAACCGATGAAACAAGCCTCATCTACATTATCAAGAGTAATATCCTTTACTTAAAGTTCACCGATAATTTATATGATCCATATACTTTTATTGATTTTTCATGTGTCAAGTTTTTATTTGAATTCTAGTTAGTTAACATACAACGTAATATTATTTGCAGCAGCATTGAGTTTAGTGAGTCATCACTGACATATAACGCAAGTTATATGTCTTTTACTAACCATCATCCTCTAGCCCATCCCCTGCCTACCTCCTCTCCAGCAGCCCTCACTTTATTCTGTATAGTTAAGAGTCTGTTATGGTTTGCTTCCCTCTCTCTCTTTTTTTCTCCCATGTTCATCTGTTTCGTTTCTTAAATTCCAGTGAGTGAAATCATATGGTATTTTTCTTGCCCTGACCCAAAGTCAACTGATTTTAGATACTAATTACCTCTACACAATTCCTTGACAGCAACATCTAGACTACCAAACATCTGGCACCATAGACTAGCCAAGCTGACATATAAAATTAATCATCACAAAGCTTATTTGACTACATTGGGACTATTCAGATAATCCAGGATCATCTCTCTGTTTCAATGCCAACTACTCAGTAATTTTAATTACATGTTCGAAGTTTCTTGTGCATGAAGCTACTTTGGAAGCCATAATTATGCTTAATAGAGTATAGTATTTAACACATGTTAAGTCCCTTTAACAAAGATCAAAACACAAATAGTACTGAAACATAGAAGCATACTTCTTATGCACGTAAGGGTCAAGGCACAAAATAGTCAAAAGAAGTTATAATCCAGAGTATCAGGTTCCCAAATTGAAAGATGCTTTATACGATTTAAAGTATCTTGTGATGGTGGGAAACAGCACTACGACATTTGGATAGATGAAAGGCAGAATTCTTTCGTACTTGAGGCATTAAATAGGAGGGCGGCCAGGCAAGGCCACACAGAGGGTTATATGTGGGGACAAGGTAACAGCACCCTGGAGCTGTGGGGGACAGTGTATAGATGGCACATGGAGTAGTGTTAGCTAGGTATCCAGGGATCCCTGTGGATTGGATGAATTGAATAATTTCGGTGGGTTCTGAGATATAAAGACTCCCTAGTTGTCTGGTTTCTGGCACTAGGGCAATGAGGCAGGTGGGCCTGGAGTGTGAGAGGTCCATAAAGGAAGTAGTTGGGAGTCGGGACTTAATTGTACACTCAAGAAAGAAGACTGACCAACGTCTGGCTCTGCCCAGAGAGTACAGTAAAAATAGGATATTAAAATTAACTATGTTAAACAAAGATTCAATGCTCTGTGTCAATTTCTTTTGTAAGATGTCTTGGTCTGTACTGCCCAAGGTGATTCAACACTGTTATCTTCCTTCCCGTAAGCAAGAAATGGACAAGGATAGAAGGGGCACAAGACTTTTTTGAGAGACATGTTCTACATGCAACCCACATCACTTTTCCTCGGTACATATTGAACAGATCTTAATCGCGTGTCCAGATCAAACTACAAGGGATGTTAGGAACTCATAATCTCATGATGAATACTTTATGCACAGCTAGAAATCCTATCACTATCAAAAAAATCAGAAACAGAGAAGGGGATTAATAGGCATCTCTGCTAAAGTCATTTAACAGTGGTGAATAAAGACAAGTAGGTAAATTAAAGAAATATATTTTTGTGGTAAAATCATTGGGAACTAAAAATTGATTGGATAAGGGGTAAAACAGAGTGCTTCCGGAGTCTGAGTCATGCAGCGGGATGGATGGTGGACCCACACTGAGATGGGAAACCTTGGAGAGAAACAAATCTCTTCATGAGACTTGAGACATAGTATTCAGATAAGGAACGGCAGGAGAGAGCCTTACAAAAGAGGTTCACGAAACCCTGCCATAGGCAACTTACAAAAACCAAGAAATCCTGATGGCAGATAATCTAAGGATTTTTTCAAATATGAAATAGAAGTCAAAGATACTGAAAATTGAAGAAGTAGAATCAAATCACGTGGAAATTACTGATGTGTTGAAATCAGTGGAAAACAATGAGACTACAATGATTATTATAATCCTTTGCCCATGTAAGAAGTTTAAGCTGATTTTGAGACTAACACTGCGGCTCTGTGGCAAGCAAACAGCTAATAAATAGTTGTTTTCATTACTGAACAGCAAACAGTCTGGGACACACTCCTGGGGGCTGATCAGAACAGATTTGAAAAGTCTCCCATTTCAATTATTAATAAGTGTTTCAAAAAAAACTAGAGAGCCAATTTTAGATTGCCACCCTATTGTTAAGCTATGCAAATAGTAATAACAATTTTCTAAGATGCATAGAAATGCCCTTTGGAAGTATGTTTTTCTAATGAATCAAAGGATAAAATTAGGTGAGCGATTAACTGATATCTGAAAAAAAAAATCTTCATTTTAAGTAACCTCTAAATGAATTTTAGTATTTCCTTATCTTGTAGAGGGAAATCACAGTAATGGCAGTAACTTTGACTTTGAAACTTACAGACACCACAAATATTTTCATATTAGTTATTGCATAAATTATAATATAGTGTATATGCTAATCCCTGCTTTGAGATTATGCTGTTATTATAACTGACACTATTTTTAATGCATTTATAAGGACTTATATTACCACCTGGCACCAGTATTTCAGTATAATTAGTCTCCTTTGTGACCTTTTACATTTTATTTCATAGATTTAAAGTGAATACATGCAATTTGAGGAGTCCATTCTGCAAACTGACAAAAGGATATGTGTCATGCAAAATATTCAGGATTTTTGATTTAAAGGAATCTACTGAAAAGAGCCTAATGGGCCAAGAGTGAAGCAAGGGTTTATATCTTTAAATATATAAATAACATTTTTAAACATTTTTTAAATAACATTTAAAACATTTTTAATAACATTTTTAATCATAGTATACCTAACTATGTTTTCTTTCTTTCTTTTTTTTTTTTTTTGATAAAGGATTTGACAGAATCTATGATAGATATTTTGTGGAAAATGTAGCTTGTAAATGTTAATTTATCTACTGACTCTGAATTCTTTATTTCTTCCAAAGTACTACTTTAAGGGTTATAATCCTCTTTCCTCCAAATTATACTGGATAGTTTCATTTCCATAGGTAACATTAAATTCCAGGAGATAGGCCCCATTTCTCACCCCATGTTTTTCCTAAGGCTGTATACATAACTTGAACGCTAACCTCTAAATTAGGTTTCTCCGAGGAGAACTGTAGTTTCCACACAGTAAAAATGTTATGAAGTGAGTTGCAAGCTATAACTAATATAAAGTACCATGTAAACTTTCAAAACTATTTCACTTTATTAGAATTCAGGCATTAAAGCATTCCCAAATAAAATATATATTAAAATGTGTGCTCCTTTCACGTTTAGAGACCAATTAAAAGTGATACATACTCAGAATTGCATTTTAAAGCTAGAAAGCTGTTAGAATTTTTGTTTTGAAGTTTATTCTGTAGCTTAGGTCGGTGGTTCCCAACTAGGGTGACTTTGCCCCCGCCCAAGGTGGGTTTGCAATGTCTGGGGACATTTTTGGTTGTCATGATGTGGGTGGTGTATTAGCATCTAGGAGGTAGGTGTCAGAGATACTGCTGAATATTCTATGACACACAGGAACAGCATCTTATAACAAAGCACTGTCTGGCCCCAAAATCCAATAATACTGCTATTGAGAAACTCTGGTTCATATGTTTGAATCAATATAATGATGGAAAAGTCAGTTAGAAAAGTCCCAATGAATTCACATACATTCCTTTCTACGGCATTTCTACGACCCCTGCTAATATCGCTTAATTGTTTTCTTTCTTAATGTCGAAAGAGCATTTAAATATGTGAACGTGCTTATGTGTCTCCCCTAAAGATAGGTTTTCATCCATCATTTGTTCCTTCCAATTACCACCCTATGCCATACCCATCATAGTCTTAAGACAGCCTCAAACCCCACTGTCTCTATTCTGAGGTCCCTTTTATTCCCGGAATTCCAAATTGTCTATAATTCTAGATTGAGCCTCAACATTCCAATGAAATTTATTTTGCTGATGTTAGTGAGCTTCTATTACTAAACTGAGGGTCATTTTTCAATATCTTTTCTTACTTAACCACTTAGCACATTAGCACACTGGCTCCCCCCCTACACACACACACAAACACACACACACACACACACACACACACACACACACACACACACACTGTTTGTACTGAAACATTTTCAAGTATTTTCTTATTTGCCATTCATGGTACAACACCCCATGCCCTTTCTCACTCAGCAAACACAGCATTGACTTTTACAGAAGTTAGACTGATGCCTCTACTTTTCATCTGCCTTCAGCTATAGTAGATATCACGTGCTCTGGTGACTTTACATATCATCTCCAGAAGAAGGATTCCCAAATCCTATCTCTAGTTTTCTTTGCTGTCCTAAGAAACAGACCTAATTATTCAATTACCTACCTGATACTGTAATATAAATGTCTCACAATGTACAAGTCCACAGGGGGACCCTTGATTTTTTATCCCAAACGTACACTTCTGCCTGTGTTATCTGTATTCATAAATGACATTATTATCTGATCAATGATTTGAAGCAAACATCTGAGAGTTTATATTGAAAGGTGCTCAATTTGTATCTCTCTCAACCTCATATCTAATCAAGTCCTACCAATAAGACTTCTTTAATAACAGTCTCTCAGCTCTGTGTAATTCCCTGCATTGCCCTCTGCCATTATTCTGTAGTTGCCTCTATATATTCATTGTTTAGTCTAGAGTTCTGCAAAATCATCTGAGTGTTCTCTGTGCCTCCTCTCTGCTTAAAAATGTTAATTGTCCTCCATCTGTCTCATAGTAAGTGTTTGACCCTGGTTTACAAAGCCCCACCTAATATAGCCCCTGACAGCCTTAGTGGCTCAGCTCTCACTGCCCTCCCACCTCTCTCTACAGTTATGGATTTCCTAACTAAGGAACCAACCCATTGCCAAGTAACAGACATGAATCTATTGCCTTGAAATATTACCATCCTCCATTGCCTCGCTAATTTTAACTAATTCTTTTTTTTAAGTTTATTTATTTTGAGAGAGAGAGAAAACATGAGTGGGGAAGGACAAAGAAAGAGAGAGAAGGAGGAGGAGGAGAAGGAGGAAGAGGAGGAGAGAGAGAGAGAGAGAGAGAGAGAATCCCAAGCAAGCTCCACACTGTCAGCGTGACACTGACTCGGGGCTGGAACCCATGAACCCCCAGATCATGACCTGAGCTGAGGTTAGAGGCTCAACCACCTGAGCCACCCAGGTGCCCCTCAACTCATTCTTTAAGCCCCAACATAAACTGTCCCAGAAAAGATATTCAATTCCTGACACCTTAAATCTAACTTAACTGTCCTTTTGCTCTAATTATATATATATATATATATATATATATATATATATATATATATATATATTATATATAACACCCTCTGTTTCTCCTGTCTTATTTTTCATCATATTGTTTTATAAGTACCCATGTGTCCGTTTACATCAAACACCAGCTTAGAATAGTTGGAACCATATGTGAATATCCATGATTTTGTCTTCAGAATCTAATACACTCTGTCTCCCCCAAAATGAATCCTCGGAATCGAGTTTGATTTCATTCTTTTGATGAAACTTCTCTCACATTGTTTCTACCCAAATTAATACTACTTTCATCTGGATTCACAGCACTAATGATCTTTTTCTACATGTGTTCCAACCTACTTAGGCTGTTCTTTTGTTCTTTGAGCACTTATGTGAAGTAAAACATATAGGGGAAAGTCTTACCACTTTATAATTGTTCATAAAAATATATGTGTGTTTCCCCCAGGTATAGCCTCCAAAGGTTATTTATTATTATTATTATTATTATTATTATTATTATTATTATTATTTTGCTTTGTGAGAATATTAAAGAAATAAAATTAATCCCCTAGCTGTCTGATCAAAAGGATGCCTGGTGGAGTAAATTCAGAAATTATTGTTTGTAGTAATGAATTAGTTCTCCAACCTTCATAAGATTTCTAAACCATATTAATTTTTAAGTGAATTTTAGGATTTTGCTTCTATAAATGATAGAGCTTATCTATTAAAATAAGGGACATATAGAAAGGTGAGGGAAATGTTGAGACTTTGGAATGATTATGGTAGGAGGAGGGGAAAAAACAGCTTAGCTGTTAGCATGAATAGAGAAATGAGGCCAATGATATTACAGTTTCAGCAGATGCAGAGATCTATAATATATTGAATTATCATTTTCCTGACTAGGAAAATTTAACTGCGTGGTGCAAAATTAAAGTCAGTCTGACAACTACAGTCACACCATTGCCAAATTGCATAAAAATAAACAAGGTATTTGAATTTCACACACAAGGATAACACAACTATTTGTATAACACGCTTTTAAAATATCTGTGTTTTTATATATCACATGTAGTAAATGGAACAAATTGTAGGCATGGAGCATAATTACTTTTTAAATAAACATTTTTGTTTCAGAACCTTTAAACATTTTTCTCAAAGATCAGCAAGGTAGTCTAGCATTTCTATATATCACACACCCAGTTTCTCCTACCATCATCTAACACTAGTTAATCTGGCATATTTGTCACAATTGATGAACCAATAGTGATAACTTGTTATTAGGTATCATCTTGTTAAAGCCCAGACTTTATTCAGATATCTTCAGTTCTGCTCTGGGATTCCATCCGGGACTTCATATTCCATTTAGTTGTCATTCCTTCTAGGCTCTTCTTGGTTGTGACAGTTTCTCAGACTCTCCCTATTTTTAATGACCTTGACAATTTTGAGTAATGATAAGGTATTTTATAGAATGTTTCTTGGGAGTTTTTGGATGTTTGTCTCATGAGTAGACTGGGAATGTAGCTTTGGGAAGGGAAAACCACCGGGGTAAAGGGTCATTTTCATCACATCATAGTATCAACATGATTTTCACTGTTGATGTAGCTTTGGTTACTTGACCGAGGTGTTCTTACCAGATTTTTCAGTTATAAAATTATTTTGTTACTCCCCTGCTTCTACTTTACTTTGTAGAAGGAAGTTGGTGCACGTAGCCGACGCTAAGAGTGGGGAGCTTAGCTCCATTTTGAGTCTGTAGCGTCAAGATAAATCATTTAGAATTCTGCACAAGAATTTTGTCTCTATTCCCTATTTAGTTATTTACTTAATGATGTATGTATATCAATACAGACCTATGAACATTTATTATATACCTTGAGTGTATTCACTTTGCTACACTTTTTAGTATAGAACATTTTTTGTCTGCTCTTTGGAATGCTTGTACATTACAATCATGGAATCAACAATAAAGAATGTGTTTTTTTAATCAGCATGTATTTATCTCCATTTCTTATTTTATTACCCTACATAAAACTTCCAGTACAATGCTGAATAGGAGTGGTTGGAGAGAGCACATCTTTTATTTATTCCTCACTTATGGGGAAGCCCTCCAGTCCTTTACCGTTAAACATGATTTTAGCTGTGTATTTTTTTTGTTGATGTTCTTCAGCAAGTTAAGGAAATTCCCATCTATTCCTAGTTTTAATTATGAATAAGAATTAGATTTTGTGATTTTTGTGTCTCTGCTAATAAGAAATATTTACTTGTAATATTCCTCTCTTATAATACCTTTATCTTGATCTTCATATCTTGTAATATCTTTAAGAGGGTAACACTTAAATTAGACCAAATTAGTGTTCATCTTGCTTCTGCTTTTTGGAAGAGATTGAAAAGAATTCTTCAATTGTTTGTTCTTTACTGTTTGGTGAAATTCACCAGTGAATTTATATACATCCAGATTGTTTAGGGATATATATATATATATATATATATATATATATATATATATAGGATTTAGTATTAATCCAAAGTCTATATTAGAAAAGAATATATTTAGATTATCAATTTATCCCAGTATGAGTATGAGTTTTGGTGCCTGTCTTTAAAAGATTGTTTTGTTTTTGTTTTTTTTCTAAATTATCAAATTCCAGGGCATAAATTTGTTGATAGTGTTAATATATTACCATTTTGATATTTATAGTTAATCAAAATGATGATCCCTTTTTCATTTATGAAACTGGTACTTTGTGTCTCCTCCCTCATTTCTTATTTGGTCAGGCTAAATGTTTATCAATATTACTGACTTTTTCAAAAAGTAGCTTTGGGGCTTTGGGTGGCTCAGTCAGTTAGGCACCTGCCATTGTCAGGCTATGATCTTCAGGTCTGTGGATAGCTTGGAGCCTGGAGCCTGCTTCAGATTCTCTCTCTCCCTGTCTCTCTGCCCCTCCTCCACTGACTCTCTCTCTCTCTCACTCTCTCTCTCTGTCTCTCTCAAAAATAAATTAACATTAAAAAAAAAAGAAGTAGCTTTTGGTTGCTGATTTCCTCTATTGTTTTCTGTGTTGAATTTCATTGTTTCTGCTCTAATTTTTATGATTTATTTTCTCTTATTTACTTTAGGCTTACATTGCTTATCTTTTCCAAGTTTTCTGAAATGGAAGTTTGAATTCTTGATTTTAGTTGCTTCTATTTGTTAATATATGCATTTGATGCTTTAATTTTTTCTAAGCTTTAAAAATTTTCTGTTTTTGTCGCATCCCACAAATTTGTATACATCATCTTTTTTAAATTTCTCAAGACTTTTCCTTTGACAACTATATTATGTGCTATACTCGTATGTTACATGCTAGATGAGTGCTGGTGATTTTACAGCAATATTTCTGTTATTGGTTTCTAAAATCAGTACACTACCGTCTGGATATACCTTTTTATGATTTTTATTCTTTTACATTTGTTATGTCTAGTGACGGCTCAGAATATGGTCTACCTTGTTGAGTGTTCCATATGTGCTTGAGAAGAATGTATATTTTGCTCTTTTTGGATGGAATATTCTACAGATGGCAATTATATAAAGTCATAGTGGTTTTAGAAACTGTCCATACATCAGCCTAAACCTTTACATTAGATCATGACTTATTCTTATGATGAATAGAAAATACGCATACAATTTCAAGTTCTTTAATCTTGGAGAATTTTTCTATTCCATTGTCCTCCAGTGCCTTCCCAGGCTGAAGCTGAAAAAGATGTAACAGGTCACTGCCAGCTTGGACTGCATCTTACAGATTCAAATGTAAATTAACTTCCACATTAAGTAAGTGGATTGTAGGAGAATGTAGATGCTGATTAAGAGAGAAGAGATGTCTTAGAGTAAGTGTACAGAGTAAGTGTACTGAGAGACTAAGCAAAGTATTCATGCAACTCACATCTCCAGGAGTTGGTTTGGCATATCGCCACCTATGCTTGATTTGTAAACAATGGTTGAATCTGATTTTTGTGCTAAGTACATGAGATAGTGTCTGTTTCATGACAGACAACCCAGATCACATAGCTACCTTTTCCCGAGTGCTTACATATTCATTCTTCACTTAATCTAGCCATCCATGAGCTATGTGTCAAAAGAAGAATAATTACTTTCTAGAGAGCATAGCTTCAGAATAAAATCTCAGGGGACTGTTTTTATGAGTCTTGTGTTAGGGCTTACCACAGGATCTGCACATATCCTATTCTGCCTAAGACATCCTATGCAACGTTGGATCTACTAAATCAGACAATGGAAAGTTGAAGCTGAATGCATTTCCAGTTTAAATAAAGAAACTTCTCTACTTCCAAACCCTATCAAGTCTCAAAACTCTTCTTTTTTTAAAGTTTATTTATTTTCAGAGACACATAGACAGTGTGAGTGGAGGAGGGGCAGAAAGAGAGGGAGAGAGAGAGAATCCCAGACTCTGCACTGCCAGCACAGAGCCCAATGTGGGTCACAAACCCACCAGATTGCAAGATCATGACCTGAGGCAAAACCAGGAGTCAGACACTTAACCGACTGAACTACCAGACGTTCCAACTCTCAAAACTCTTCTAATCATTCGTTAAATTTATAAGAGCAGCATATCTAATTGTGTATATGTTATTTCCAAAATCTCAAGTCTTTGTAAGCACTGCATTTCTAATTTAATGGCAGGGGGCCCAAAGTTTAGAAAAGCATATTACTTAAAGCATTGCAATTTACTGAATATAATATATTTAAAAACACTGTTTCTTTTAGAGCTGACTTAAGTTTACAGCAAACCAGAGAGGACGGTGCAGAGATTTCCAATATATTCTATAGCTTCATAGACTCTACCATTATCGACACCTTTCTCGTTCCCTTGCCTAGAGTGGTACATTGGTTACAACTGATGAACTTATAAAGGCATGTGATCATCTCCCAAAGTCCATAGTTCACATAGGGTTCACTCTTGGTGTGATATATTCTGTGGGTTTGGACAGATGTATAATGACATTTGTCCATCATTTTATCACCACGCAGAGCATTTTCACTGCCCTAAGTGCCCTCTTTGCCTCACCTATTCATCTCCCACCTCAATGGATATGTTCTGAATTTTTGTGTGCCTCAAAAATTCATATGTTTAAATCCTTTTTTTAGAAGGTTTATTATTTATTTTTGATAGACAGAGAGACAGAGCTGGAGCAGGGGAGGGGCAAAGAGAAAGGGAGACACAGAATCTGAAGCAGCCCCCAGGCTCTGAGCTATCAGCACAGAGCCCCATGTGGGGTTCAAACTCATGAACTATGAGATCATAACCTGAGCCGAGGTGGGACACTCAACTGACTGAGCCACCCAGACGCCCCTATACGTTGAAATCCTTATGCCCAAAGTGATGATATTAAAGGTGGGGACTTTGAGAAAAGAATAAGTCATGAGGTCAGAGCCCTTAATAAAGAAGCCCCAGAGAGATCCTTCACTTCTTCAACTATTTGAGGTCACAGTGAGAAACAAGAACCTATTTATTTTTCAGAGAGACAGACAAAAATGTGAGCAGGGGAGGGGCAGAGAGGGAGGCCCAGAATCAGAAGCAGGCTCCAGACTCCATGCTGTCAGCACAGAGACCGATGTGGGACTTGAACTCACTAACTATGAGGCCATGACCTGAGCCAAAGTCGGATGCTTAACCAACTGAGCCACCCAGGTGACCTGATATGGAACAGATTTCTGTATGTTGTTAGTATCCCGCAGTTTTACCAGATTCGTGTATCTGTTCTAGCCATTTTTTGGTGGAGTCTTTGGGTTTTCTACATAGAGTTTCATGTCATCTGAAAATACTGGAAGTTTGATTCTTTGCCAGTTTGCATGCCTTTTATTTCTTTTAGTTGTCTGATTGCTGAGGTTCAGACTTCTAGCACTACGTTAAGTGACGATGGTGAGAATCTTGTTCCTGACCATACAAGAAAAGCTCTCAATATTTTCCCCATTGAGGATGATATTTACCCATTGAGGATGTGGATCTTTTATCTATGGCCTTTATGATGTTGACGTGGTCCCCTCTATTCTTACTCTGCTGAAGGTTTTTATCAAGAATGGATGTGGTACTTTGCCAGGTGCCTCTTCTGCATCTATTGAGAGAATCATATAGTTCTCATCCTTTCTTTTATTAATGTGGACACACTGTTGCTGGTTTGATGCAAAGTGGATTGTTGGCAACCTTAAGGAGGTGAGAGAAGCTCATGAAACAACCCAGCAAGGAAATGAGCATTTCAGCTCTACCGCAAAGAACAATGAATTTTGCCAACAACCTGAATGGGCCTAGAAGCATACTCTTCCCAAGAGGCTCTAGATATGAGTTCAGGTCAGTCCATTCCTGGATTTCAGCCTCTGGGCCACAAGGCAGAGAAAATAGTAGAGCAAACTCAGACTTCTACCCTATAGAACTATAAGATAATAAATATGTGTCATGTTTAGACACTACGTTCGTTTGTGGTAATTTGTGGCAACAGCAATGGAAAACTCACATAGTCATTTAACTGTATGTTGAGAAAGGGAAACTGCACTTCTTTCCAAGACTCTGGGGAGGGAAAAAGCATTTCTGGAGGTTTTTTTTGCTTATTTTGGTAGAAAAAAAATAGACATCCACTAGCTACAAAAGTACACATTATGTACCAAAAGCTGTACTGATATGAACCATAAAAAGACTACATCTGTCAATAGCTATATTTTGTAGTGATGATGTGATTAAACTTATAAAAATATGTTATAATTTGTGTTTTTCCTTAGAAATATTTACATTTAAAAATGAGTGCTTATTTTAAATCAAGACCCATGAATCCATCTTAGCAGATGGAGCTCTCATTTCCTTGGAAGCTCAGTCATACATTATTGATTTGGGTTTATTATTTTAGAAAGGAGGAGAAAGTTAAAGGATTTAACATGGTCTTTTCTATCATAGTTGCTCTTAATTTTATGGTCCATAAAGATAATAGATGAATTTATCCAGTTACTATGATATGTATTATAACTCTAAACTTAAGAACTAAGAAGAAATTGAGGATCCTAAGTAGAATACCATCAAGTTGTACTTTGTCAAAAGTCTACATATCACTAGAACTTTACAAAACTCCACTCTGGTTACTAGACACCCTTGGGATACCTTGTTTCCTAGAATAAATGCAAGATCAAAGTTACTTCCTAAATACACTTGGAGATCATTTTCCATGTAAAACTGCTACAATTCTGCTGAGAAATATAGTAGAGATGTTAATAATACATGTGGGAATATATAAGTTTCTAGAAGGTTGCTTAATCCCTCATTTATTCATGAATTGATGAATATGTGAAGTCAAAGTGTTATAATTAGGTGACTTTTACATTGGTTCAAAATACTGTTGGATGAAGGGCCTGGGTGGCTCAGTTGGTTAAGCGTCCAACTCTTGGTTTCGGCTCAGGTCATGATCTCACAGTTTGTACGTTTGAGTTCCACATCGGTCTCTGAGATGACAGTGTGGAGCCTGCTTGGGATTCTCTCTCTCCTCCTCTCTCTCTGCCCCTCCTGCACGTGATCTCTCTCTATCTCAAAATAAATACACTAATTAAAAAAAATACTGTTGTAATTTTCATAGTTATACACATCAGCAATGACTTTAGATTATTTCTATTTCATTATTAGAGGCATGGTAATGTTAACATCAACAATTATATTGGTGAACAATTCTGACTCCATACTGTGGTAAGTGTATTCATCTTGTTCCTTACATTGGTTTCTGCCATCCCAGAAAAACACAAAAACAAAAACAAAAACAAAAACAGAGGCCAACTAAATGCAATGCCTTCTACTATAGTCCCAGACAGTTAGAGCACAACCCAAATATGTTATAAACTTCACCAAAGTATTTCTCAAGATGCTCATGAAAAGAGTGTCTATTGGGCTTTGTTAATAGACACAGTCCAGGGACTAATAGAAGTGTCCCCATAAATAACATACTTCAACATTCCTACTAAAGAATCCAATACGTAATTGACATTGTAATTTCATTACACATGGGCCACTCCTGAACCTATATTTTGGCAAAAACAGGACTAACAGTTGGAAGCAAACTCAGACAAACAAGCCATGCCATCGTCTTTCGAATTACATGCATAAATGCAATTTTTAGCCTAATAAACAGTCAAGTTTTTTTCTTTATTTAGTTTTAGAATTCATTTTTGCACATGAGCTGAAAAAGAAATAAATTCAGCAAAGTTTTGCAATTGTATTCTAATGCTTGTGTTTCATTGTTTAACATTGCCATTGGTCCTGAAGTTATGCAAGTATCTGATCTAATTGTTCCTTGTAAGAAACTGTGGATTGTGAGGACAGTGCGAATGGAAAAGATCTTACTCCCATCACCTTCATACTTAACCTTGGGGTAGCCTTGAGAACCAAAAGATAATATCTTTCCCATCTGTATGATTAAATTGACTTCCTTTCTTTCTTTTTCTTTCTTTCTTTCTTTCTTTCTTTCTTTCTTTCTTTCTTTCTTTCTTTCTTTCTTTCTTTCTTTCTCTTTCTTTCTTTCTTTCTTTCTTTCTTTCTTTCTTTCTTTCTTTCTCTTTCTTTCTCTTTCTTTCTTTCTTTCTTTCTTTCTTTCTTTCTTTCTTCTTTCTTTCTTTCCTTCTTCCTTCCTTCCTTCCTTCCTTCCTTCCTTCCTTCCTTCCTTCCCCTCTTTCTTTCTTTCTTTCTTTCTTTCTTTCTTTCTTTCTTTCTTTCTTTCGTTTATTTATTTATTTTGAGGTAGAGAGAGTGCGAGCAGGGAAGGGCCAGAGAGAGAGGGAGAGAAAGAATCGCATGCTGACAGCACAGAGCCTGATGTAGGGCTCAGTCACCAACAGCAAGATCAGGATCTAAGCCAATATCAAGAGTTGGACGCTTAATCAACTGAGCCACCCAGGTGCCCTGTATTGATCTACTTTAGATGAAAGTGCATAATGTAAAGAATAATAAACACAACATCCAAAAACACAACAAATGCTTCAGCTATTTTACCACATTTTCATTATATCATTTAATATTAATAATAATAATAAGGAATTGCTAATGTGTACAAAATGTCTTTTTAGAATGATGAAAACTGAGAAACCTGGGTGGTTCAGTCGGTTAAGTGTCTGGCTCTGGATTTTGGCTCAGGTCGTGATCTCACAGTTAGTGAGATGGAGCCCCATGTCAGGCTTTGTGCTGACAGCTTGGAGCCGGCTTGAGATTTTCTCTTTCCCTCTTTCCCTGTCCCTTCCCCTACCCACCCCCCAGAAAATAAATAAATAAACTTAAAAAATGATGAAAAGTTTCTAAACTTATAGTGTTAGTTGCATAACTCTATAAATATTTCCAAATTATTGAATTGTACACTTTAAGTAGGTGAACTTTTATGGTAAATGAATTACACCACAATAAATATGTCTATAAAAATATTATAGACACCATTAAAATGTCTCTTTTAATCCATCCCTGATTTTAATGCCTTTTCCATTTCACCAGAGTCTCTGCATGCTTAAGTTGGAATACATTTCTTTCTCATTATTTTCACACATTTTTTTCATATGCAGGTAGCTGTAAAAACATCAAATACTGGGGCACCTGGGTGGCTCAATCATAAGCATCCAACTTTGGCTCAGGTCATGATCTCATGGTTGGTGGGCTCAAGGCCCATGTAGGCTCTGTGCTGACACCTCAAAGCCTGGAGCCTGCTTTGGATTCTGTGTCTTCCTCTCTCTCTGCCCCTCCCTCACTTGTGCTCTGTCTCTGTCTCTCAGAAATGAATAAACATTTAAAATAAATTATAAACAGAAAAATCAAATACTAATTATGTGCATTTAAAAACATGAAAATTGTCTCTTTTTGTACATTGTAATGTGTGTATTTAATATAATTTGTAGGTTTATACTTATTAATCATATGAATCAAGTTAATTTTCATTCCTCTATATTTTCTAATTGAATAAGTCAAATATATTTATCCTATTCCTGAATAATATTTCAAAATTTTGTCATGGCAAATAACACAAGTAGAAACATTCTTGTACATGTTATCTTTGTCTGTATTTGTACATAAAATATGCATGTGCAAGTAGAAATTTGCAGATGAAGGGCCTACAAATTGTCGTATTTACGGATAGTGACAATATATTCTTCATAGTTTTTATTTTACCAATTTATGCTTACACCAAGAAAGTGCATATGTGTGTGTATGTATGTGTACGTGCACATGCACGTGCATGTGTGTATGTGTGTGTGTGTTAGTTCTTCTCCCTGTGGCTTTGATGAGTCTTTTACTAGGGACACTTTAAACATGAACCATTGTTCATTGGAATTTTTTCCTGGAAAATGCAATTTTGAGATGATTCTGATTTTCAAAGATTACCTATGTTCGAACAAAAATATTCAGAATAGAGGTGTTTATGTATTTAGAAACATGGGTTTATGTGAACTTTAAAATCCACTGTACCTTCAAACATCAGACACAAACATCAAGTAATGTAGCAAAGGGCAGGAGACCCATCTAGGTGCGTGCAGTGCTCTGGCCCCAGATAATAAAATGGACTTCAAATCACTGTGTGTGTATCTGTCAGACTCACAAACGTTTACTACTTTCTTCCCACACTGTAAAATTTTAAGTGACAATGACCTCATGGCAGTACTATATGTAATAACAATGGTAACATGTGGGGTCTCATGACTTGCCCACAGCTGGTGCTCAAAAGATATTAGTTTCCTTCTCTCTTTCTATTAGTAGTTATTTTTAAACTGATGATAGTTTTGTTGGTTTTTCCTAAATCATTGGCCTACATAAGTGGATAATGCTCTCAGATTACAAATATCATTACAAATAATTATTTTAATCTTTGTGATATGGAAAAGGTACAGTATCATATAAAAATCAAAATATTAGCAGAATGAGTATCCATTTACCCATCAGCTGAATTTCAACAACTGTCAGTTGGTGGTAACATTATTTCATTCATTCTATACTCAAAATGCCCTTTTCACTTCTGGATTATGTTTAGGGAGATTCCAAATATCAGACAACATTTTTGTAAATAATTATCTTATATCTTAGTATGTATCTCTAAGAGATACACACACACAAACACATACTGCTATCAGGCATAAATAATTGATAATATATTCTTTTAATAATCAAAGATCTAATTAATGTTAAGCTTTTTCCACCTGTCACATAAACCTCTTTTTACAGTTACTAGTTTGAATCAGAATCCAAATAAAGTCCAAGTGCTATAGTCACCTTATGGGTCTCCTTGGTCTCTTTTAATTATAAATTCCATATCATAATTTTCCTTGAAATTAACTTACCAAAACAATCGGGTGGATGGTCCTGAAGAGTTCTATGTTTTACTAACTTCATTTTCATTGTGTCATTTAATATTTTCCTCTAATCCCTACATTTCTATAAACTTGTCGTCACATGGTCACGTTCAGGTTGAATATTTGTCAGGGCTACCTCTTAGACAGTATTCTTCTTCTTTCTTCTTTTTGCTTCCTTCCTTCTTCCTTCTTTTCTTTCCTTCCCTCTCACCCTCCCTTCCACTAGCTGTCTCTTATTTTGTTGTTGAAAGATGCAAAAATCTCCACAATTATTAGATGCTTTTAAATTTTTTAAGAACATTTTATTGTTGAGAGACAGAGACAGACCACGAGCAGGGGAGGAGCAGAAAGAGAGGGAGACAGAGAATCCGAAGCAGGCTCCAGGCTCTGAGCTGTCAGCACAGAGCTCGATTTAGGGCTCAAACTTATGAGCCGTGGGATCACGTCCTGAGCCAAAGCCGGACACTTAACTGACAGCCAGCCAGATGTCCGTTAAATGATAATATTCTAGTGGTGCCTGGCTGGCTCAGGCTGTTAAGCATCCCATTCTTGATCTCAGCTCAGGTTATGATCTCACAGTTCATGAGATCGAGCTCCGTGTTGGGCTCTGCACTGAGCATGGGCCTGCTTTGGATTCTTTCTCTCCCTCTCTTTCTGCCCTTTCCCCAATCTCGTGTGCACACATGCATAAGCACTCTCTCTCTCAAAATAAACTTTGAAAAATGGTAATATTCTAATTACTCATTCCATGTCCATTATAATCTAGGGCAACTCTAAGTACAAAATGAATGTTCTTCATTAACCACTTGGTTGCTCTGAGGTGTTGCTCATACAGGAGATATGTTTAATTCAGGGTCTATCCAAGAGATTTCAAAGAAACATAAGTTGGTTCTCTACTTCCTCCAAAATTAAGCAATGATTTTTTTCCTCCTTATATCAGTGATGGAGTTAAATATATTTGCCGTATATTCATCTGTTGCACTTCTTTTTCATATTGAAGTATCATTTTCCATTTTTTTTTAAAGTTGCAACCCAAGTCCTGGAAAATCCAAGTCTCCAATAGCTTATGGGAAGTTTAGACACCACGATCTGAGTGCCACTGAAAATTTCCCATGGACAGAATTAAGAAATCTGTGTGATTTATTTTAAAAAATGCATAGTAAGTTTACAACTCTAATCCTAATTAAAATTGTTAATTATGATTAACATACTATTAACATAATTTATTTCATGAAATTTTAAATTTTAGATTTTGAAAATTAATTTTGTTTGTGTAAAATTTTTGCATGGATGCAAAGCCTAATCAACCAAACAAAATAGTTTTAAAAATATCTGTATTTTAATTTTTTGACGTTTATTTACTTTTTTGAGAGACAGAGAGAGAGATAAAGCATGAGTAGGAGAGGGGAAGAGAGAGAAAGAGGGAGACACAGATTCCTGAGCAGCCTCCCAGCTCTGAGCTCCCAGCACAGAGCCTGATGCTGGGCTTGAACCCACGAACTGTGAGATTATGACCTGAGCTGAAGCTGGATGCTTAACGAATTGAGCCACCCAGGAACTCCTAAAAATATCTAAATTTTAACTATACTTCCACCCTCTACCATCTTATCCTCCATATATTTTTATTTTAATTTATATTTTAGATGTATGTTTCTTATGTGAAAAAGCAGTATCCTGTTTACATTTAACTTTACTTTTCTTAACATAACAATGTATCTTGCATATGGTTAGAAATATTAGTAGAGAGATATTCTTCATTGGGTTTTATAGATAGAGTGTCCCAATGTGTGGATGCAAGATAACCATTTAACTAGACTCCTCTTAATGGATATTCAAGCTGCTTCAAATCTTTTATCATTAATATTACATTAATATTAATATTACAGTAATCATTAATATTACAGTAAACAACCTCACACATACCCAGTTTTTCAAAATTGTCAGTGTTGGCTGGATTCAAATAACCAACACATACTTAATTTTCTGTGGGGCTTTGACCACAATATTGAACATTAAGAAAGATACGGGACAATTTTGTCTTGCTCTAGAGTTTGCTGGGGAAGACACTGATATTTCCTTGTGAAATAAGATGTCAATTGGACTGAGGAGCGTCTGTGAGCATTCTTTGAAGTGATTTTTAACCCGAATGGTTATGACTTTTGCCAAATGTTTTGTTTATATCTACGGAGGTGACAGTACAGTTTTCTTTTTAGCTCTGTGGATGTCATGGATTATACTAACAGACTTTCACAGCTGCATTCTCAGAATAAGCTGCAATCGGCCGTGATCTAGTTATTATTGTGAAATGCCTTGGAACTTTGTTTGCCAATATTATATTGATTTTTGCCGTTGACAGTTATAAGTCAGATCAGACTTTATTTCTTCCTGAAGCAACATGCGTTGGCTTTTGATACCAATGTTATATTTGTTTCAGAGAAATGGTGTGAAAGTTTCCTTTTGTAATCCAGGAGTTGTTTATAGATCGTCTCACCTTGTGTTTGTCACTTTTCTTTCAGCTCTTCCTTTCCTGAAATCACTTCACTACTGAATGTTGGAGATAATACCTTTCCAGGTCCTTTCCCTTTCTGGGTTGCGTTCACTTCTATTGGCTTCCCTCCCCACACCTGTGCCCTTTCCAGGGCACTTTTATTGATGTCACCAGGAGAAGACGGTCCCATTAACTCCCAAGTTTTTTTTTCTTTCCTTTCTGAGAAGGCAGTTCTTTTCTAGTCCTGGTCTCTTGAGCAATAGCCTGTCTTGGTCCACTGAGTCCGCAATACTCACGTGTGACACTCCAGAAGGCAGGGGAATGAATGTCTGCTTCGAGCTCGGGGAGTGGGGAAAGGTGAGGAGGGCCCGATCTGTGTGTGGAGCCCGGGCAAAGTGAGTAGGGTCTGGGTGCACACCAGATCCAGTGCCCAAGGGTGCGGCTGAAGGCCAGGCTGGGTAGGTGGTTAAGCCTGAGATCCTGGGAGAGACGTCCTGAGGTCAAAGAAGTGTGTGGGGAGGGTCAGGGCAGGAGTCCAGAGGACATTTCAAGGGGTACTATGCGTGCAGCAGCCCAGGGGGTGGAGACACAGATGTGCAGGACTTGGGTGAGTGTGTGACCCAGTCTCCCTCTCTTGCCCTTTGGGAAATCTGCAAGCCGGAACCCCTGTCCTCCCAAAGCTCACACACCTTCAGCGGGAGTGAGAGTGAGTGGGGCAGGAAGGAATTTCCATTGAAAATGTTTTAGGGCTCCAGGTCCGCATTCTGTGAGTGAGGAGCAAGGGGCCTGTTTTGATTCAGTCCTCAGAGCTGTTGGGAGACTGCCTTCTAGGGGTGAAGATGTTTCTCCAGAGGAGAAGGTGACAAAGAGGCTAAGAGGTATGGCCCATGCTTTTAGATACGGAATCAGGGAGCCTAGGTTGGGCGCCTTCACCATGCTTCCTTGTCAGAAAGGGTAGCCAGATTCCACACAATATTAGGTGTTCCCTCAGTCTGAAAACTTTAGACAGGCCTCTTCCTACCCCAAGGCTTTTGACCTCCCTTCCATCCTGGCCATTAAAGTATCTAGATGGCCTCTGTCCGTAGAGGTCCCTTCTTTCTGGGTTTCAGATCATTTGCTGTAGAAAATAAGTCCTGTGATTTCTTGGTCTGCTCTTTTAAGACGTAAATCTTTTTTTTTTTTTTTAATTTTTTTTTCAATGTTTTTATTTATTTTTGGGACAGAGAGAGACAGAGCATGAACGGGGGAGGGGCAAAGAGAGAGGGAGACACAGAATCGGAAACAGGCTCCAGGCTCTGAGCCATCAGCCCAGAGCCCGACGCAGGGCTCGAACTCACGGACCGCGAGATCGTGACCTGGCTGAAGTCGGACGCTTAACCGACTGCGCCACCCAGGCGCCCCAAGACGTAAATCTTTTTAAGAACCTCTTGCCAATTTTACAACCCAGGCCTATCTTTTTTCAGAAACCTGGAAGCTAGCCCGTTGAAATATGCCATCTAGGAATACAGTGGCCAGGTTGCCCTGGTGGTTCAGTTGGTTTAGCTCTGGACTCTTGATTTCGGTTCAGCTCATGTTCTCACTCCTCAGTTCAAGCCCCACATCCGGCTGTGTGCTGACAGTGCAGAGCCCGCTTGGAATTCTCTCTCTCTCCCTCTTTCTCTGTCTCTCCTGCACTCTCTTTCTCTCTCAAAATAAATAAATAAACTTAAAAACAGGAATACAGTGGACCTCTCTCCCAATTTCTATGAGAGGGTAGAAGCCTAATTCCAGTGACTCCTTGCTCCAAGCTGTAAGCCTATCAGAAAGAAGAGAAAAAGTTTACTTTTCCTTGAGTAAGGTCAATTAGTAAAAGTAGACAACCAAACAGCCTTAACCACAGCTCTTAAAAATTCTCTGGCCCTTTGATTCCACAGAGAGTTGAGTTCATACTGGGTTCTGGCCTCCCCCTATTGCAATGAACTTAAATAAAATATCCCTCCCCAAGTGATGAGTAATGTGTTTTTTTTTTTTTCTTTGACCGGTTACAATTTTCTTCTGTTCATGGGCATATTTTTGTCATCAGCCCTCATTGTCTGTAGGTCTGTAGGTCTTTTGCCTCTTGGTCTTTTTTTTTTTTTTCTTTCTTATAATAGCTTTATATAGGATGAAATTGCAATCTTTTTCTGTTTCTTATGTTTAGGTGATATGAATTATTTTGCACTTTCAACAGAGATTAGAGTGCAGAATTGCTTTCTTAGCTTCAGGGACTCAGAGTTTCCTTTTCAATTGTTTTAAAGAAGTGATAAAAAATGTCTTAACACTTCCTGTTATTCGCCTCCTCTGATTTACTCTCCCACTTTTTATCTGTTCCATCTCTTTTCTTTCTCCTTGTTGTCTTTGTCTTACCTAATTTAGATTATACTCATAACAATATCACTTCAAGGCAGGAGCTGTCCTAAAGGGAGATTTCAAGGATTCATATTCCCTAGTCTGCATTTGCTCTTTGCAAACCTCTGGTCCTGCTTTAAAACACCCATAAATTGGCACTTGCAAAATTCTGTCAATTTTATTTGTCATGCTCACATTATGCCACGTGCACTTTAGTGACAACCTGCTAGATACTTTCATGTTCTTCAGTCCTCAACCATCAGAGTCCCATTGTTTTCTTTCTGATTCTTCCAGCAAAGCAGCCGATACTGCTCATGTGTATCCAGAGAGACTTGTGTATACCACACATATGTTATGATTCTTGAATGTGGTAAATTGAGTTCTGTCCTTCTAAAACAGTGTTGAAGTCCTAATCTCCAGGATTGCGAATGTGACCTTACTTAGAAAAATAATGAGATCTTTAGAATGGCCCCTATTTCAATACGATTGGTAACCTCATAAAAAGAGGAAATTTCATACACAGAGACAGACACATAGATTCACACACACACACATACACACACACACACACACACACACACACACACACAGAAAATACCTCGTGACGAGACATAGGGAGAAGATGGTCACCAACATTTTATTCATTGCCCATTATCTATGATAGGTGACATTATCAGATATTTTGTAATTAGGAAATTTTCCATGGAATATGCGATCAACCAAATGCTGTAATGGTGGAAAGCCACCTTCACCGCAAAACATATTTTCTTCTTACTTATTCATTAATATTTATACGGGAGTTAGAAGCCATTGTCAAAAACTCATCTTTGGACATAGAAAGAATACACAACTCTAAGTAATTCATATATGTAGCCTGTGTAAGTTGATTCAAATGTGTAGTGTGGCACAGTGAAAATAGAAAATACTTTCTTGTTCACAACCTATAGATTTGTTTGAGGTCTTTATTGGACACTAATTCAACAATATTTAATAAACTGACACATGACCTTTTCACTTAAAATGATTAAAAGACAATAACCATATGGGAAAACTGCAATTATAAGAGGGAATGCTTGAAACTTTGGAATGATATCAGAGATTATTTCTAAATGTCATTCCCCAAACACTATAAAACACTGCCATGAAGAGGAGAAAATAAGTGTTTTCACATCAATATTTGAACTGGCATGTTTCTAATTATATAACTTTTATTTAGTTACCCAAGGAGAAATACATTAATTAAAAAAAGAAATGATTTTTGTGTGTAACTAGTAATATCTCCAATGTAGGTAACAGATCATAGGCCATCACCAAAGGGTTTTAAAGCCAGATAACTTTATAGATTTTCTGTGGCTTTTTGTATGTGTGTGTGTGCACATGTGTGTATGGACATTCATATTCTTTTTGCAATGTTTTATGAAAAACAGGTCCAATATTTCTACAGAATTATTTTTTCAAAACAATTTAAATATAAACTACATTAACATTTGTCAAATTTCTCATGAAAAAAGACCTAACTTTTTTTGAGATTATTTATTTTTAAAAGAGAGCATGTGCATATGAGCAGCGGAGGTTCAAAGAGAGAGGGAGAGCCAATATGAACCAGGCTGTGCTGTCAGCTCACAAACTGAGATCAAGACCTGAGTGGAAATCAAGAGTCAGGCGCTTAGCCAACTGAACCACCCAGGTGCCCTAAGACCTAACTTTTTTTTTTTAATGTTTATTTATTTATTTATTTGTTTATTTATTTATTTATTTATTTTTATTTATTTTTAATTTTTTTAACGTTTATTTATTTTTGAGACAGAGAGAGACAGAGCATGAAGGGGGGAGGGGCAGAGAGAGAAGGAGACACAGAATCAGAAGCAGGCTCCAGGCTCTGAGCCATCAGCCCAGAGCCTGACGCGGGGCTCGAACTCATGGACCGCAAGATCGTGACCTGAGCTGAAGTCGGACGCTCAATCAACTGCGCCACCCAGGCGCCCCTGTTTATTTATTTTTGAGACAGAGAAGGACAGAGCATGAATGGGGGAAGGTCAGAGAGATAGGGAGACATAGAATCCGAAGCAGGCTCCAGGCTCCGAGCTGTGAGCACAGAGCCCAACGTGGGGCTCTAATTCACAGACAGTGAGATCATGACCTGAGCCGAAGTCGGACGCTTAACCAACTGAGCCACCCAGGCGCCCCTAACTATTTTTTAATAATGTATTTTATACACTTGAAAATAAAATCTAAAACATTTGCATTCTTTATATAAAAGAATATGTAAAGTATAGGCATCACTGAGGAACATCTTAAAATTTTGTGGTATATATTATGCACATACATACATATAATATGTATGTATTTATACTACATGAAAGATACCTACGGTGATACTTCTGGTCAAATCTGCTATGTGATTTGTGAATATATTAATTAGGCTGAAAATTTTTGACATAGGACAGGATTTTTATAAACAGATTAAAAAATGCAAACAGGTGTATTTGGGATTTATAATCCTTTTACATTTTGCTCATAATCACAAGCAGTCCCAAACTTGGTAATTCAGACCACTATTGAAAGAAAACAGGTTTCGAGGCACAGGTAATATTTCTGAATATACAGCTTTAATATCTTTCCAAGGTACTTTAAGGACATGAATGAAATTATGGTACCTAACTGATGACTCAGGTTACTCACTTCAGATACAAATTTACAGTCTGGTTAAACGACCATGATAAATATCTTTTAAAGACAATATTAAAGTTTCGGGTTAATTCTCTTTGTTACAGTGCATATTACAGCAGTGATGTAAACATCGATCACCTATGTACCGGGTTATATCTCGCAGAATAGTTCTCTTGTTTTCCTTCGTGTCACGAAACAAAATGTGACATGACTCTCAATTGTGTCTAAGGGAAGACTCAAACTCTGGAACAAATTATGCTCCCAAACCAAAGTTTCACTGTATTTCCCTCTACACACAAACACCCAGTTTGTAAACAATTTGGGTCTCCTTTCTGTTGCAAAATTTCCAAGCACTTTGCACTTCCATGGTATGGTGGAATGAGCACAGGCTTTTAATACACCATTGAAATCAGCCCGAACTCTGTATGATCTCAAGATTTTGTTTGGGGACTGATAGTGGCATTAATGCTCTGCAATATATAGTATGAAGGGGGGTGCCATTTATACATAATACTTCATATACATAATGAAATAATTACTTTATGAATTTTTAGAATAAATATATTCTGAATATCTTATAAATATTGATATATATTTTCTGAATAGTTAAATTATTATTGTATCTACATTTCACCGATTTGAAATAAAACACAGATAATACTTTTCATAAGAATCCTGCAATGGTTATATCGCATGCTCTACAGGTGCCCATGCTCTACAATAACCATGTGGTTTAATTGGCTTTACCCTGGCAGAGCAGGCGGTAGTATTTACATATTTGTTAGAGTTTGTTAGACTTGTTAGAGTTGCTTATTTCCTTGTTGTTCTGGTGCTGCATTATAATTTCAACTCCCAAGGATTGAGCAGGATTTAGCAAGGTTTCACTATAGCATAAAATTGAGTGATGGGAAGAATAACATACAAAATGTAACAGAAAAATAACATCATAAATGTAAAATGGTCAACGGAACTCCAGGGTCGGCTAGGATAATGAAGTCTGGGCTGCCAAAAAGTTGTCCAGTCACCTGAGAAATAAAAAGGTAAATATGGGCCTGATTATGAAGATATGGAGAAAAAGGACTTCATTGAGCTGGAGATTCATTTGCTCCAGATCCCAGTCTTTTCTTGGCAACCATATACACAGTGACATGAAGCCACTAAAGTTTCCTAACATTTTCAAAACAGCACTGCTTGCTGTTGTGTTAAGAAAGCAATTTTAGTTTTATATAGAATAGGCACAAAATAACACTTGCATGTTTAACATTGATGAATTGTATTTCTAAATGCAGAGAGAAGACCATAAAAACTGAGGCATCATGGAAAGTTGCATTCCTAGTTTAGGGAAAAAAATTATATTACACTTCCTCTAAAGCTCGTAAAAAATAGTCGCAAATGTTATGACAAATATCAGGCACTGAGAAAAGCAGTGTGAGCTGTTGGCAAAACTCTTTTATCAGACAACATGTTGGGCCTCACCCAACTACTATCACATTTGTCTGGCTACAGATTTTTTGCTTTACACTTGGATGAAACCAATTATGCACAGGGTATGAATCAGCTCTTGGCACTTTGGTAATGTATATACAAAAAAGACATGGTCACCAGAGTTTGATCCATTTATCACGGAAGTGTCCTGCTATAGGACAAGAGGTTTATATAGGTAATTGTATTGTGAATTGGAAGGTACAGTAGAAAATAATGCTTATTAGGGTCAATATCAATGGAATTAAGTTTTGGGTACAACAAAGAGAAAAACTATATGGATAAACTACCTGTTGTTGTGGTCATGGTAACGATGTTGGTTAACAATAGATTGAGTTGTCTTCTGATTTTTTTTTAAAGAATTAGCCATTTTATAAGCCTTTGCCTTCAATTTACTTACAATTGGTAGCCTGATTGGATGTTCAGACTTTAATTAAATGGATAAAAGGAATTCTGCAGAGCATTATTCTACCATTGCATAGTAGCAGTGAGAGTTTCAATTACCAGAGCCCCCTGAATCTAAGTTTTCCTGTGTCTGTAGTGAGATATTACTGACAATTAATGGGATCGCTCTGAGGAATGAAATGTTCTAGGTACAATGTCCAGAATATAACAAAATGAAATTTCCTGGTGATAAATATTTATATCTATTTATAGATATGAGTCTATTTATATATGGACATTTATTCATACATTTTATTTATTATTCACTCATTCATGTATTTATTTTCTGAATTTTCTTTTATTGAATTTCTAGAAAAAAATCATCCTGAGTTTGTACTTACGTTCCAATTCAAGTTTAGTAACAAAGTGTTTTATTTTATTTTAATTTATGTCTCTCACTCCTTATGTTGAAATATCAGCTTCTAATCACATTAAGTATTTAATGCTCTTATATGTAAATATTTTCTCAATAAAATAGTACTATTATTGTTGCTGAACATTTTTGAAGCCTAATCATTTTAAATCTTTTTTGTAACTTTGCCTTGGTTAGGTTTCTCATTAAAAAATGAAATGAAAGAGAACAAAAAAATAAATACACAACTTCATATTTGGGGCTTTAAACAAACTCTTTTTTTGTATTTATATTTTTTACAAACTCTTTGTCTTTTGATAGAAAAACTTAGCTCATCGTTTCTGATTACCCAAACATGATGGTTTAGAACTGTACTGAGATGCTCTAAATTGATTATATCAACCATTTTATATGATGATTCCCATAACATGTTTTTTGGGCACCTGTGTTAAAATTAGGGATATTTAATAACCTGAATTTTAATTTTTAATGTTTTTTTTTGAGAGAGAGAGGGACAGTGCATGAGAAGGGTAGGGGCAGAGAGAGAGGGAGACACAGAATCCAAAGCAGGTTCCAGGCTCTGAGCGGTCAGTCACAGAGCCCGACGCGGGGCTCGAACTCACGAAGTGTGAGATCATGACCTGAGCCGAAGTCAGAAGCTTAACTGACTGAACCACCCAATAACCTGAATTTTAAAGCAATGTTTTACTGTTGTCCTCCTGGAAACTGACCTGTGACAATACCCTCAAGAGCAGCTTGACTACTTCTGGAATGAGGTCATCCAGACAAGATTCCTCAGGAGGGAATGGCATTAATGATATTCGTCCCGACCAAAGATGACTCTTCCTTGTGTCCTATTGTTCTGCACGTCAGCCATATCAGCATTCGCATACCCACGTGATACTTAAAATTAAAAAAAAACCCTTATCTGTTGTGTTGCGTTCTTTTCTTTTTATGAGCAAACTCCACCTTCAGCCTGTCCACAGTTTATGGAGACACGGGATGCTAACTACATCAGGTGCAATAACGACACCATTGTTGATATTCTTAGATGATAATGATGTATCTTTAAATCCACTGAAGAACTGCGGGAATTGGCCATAAATCATTTACAGAAATATCAAAGAACACCTGTATCTGAGAAACATGAATGTCTATAGTGATAAAGTGATTGACCTAAGTTACTGAACATTAATTGGCTACAAATTTTGTTTAATTGGAATTGAATTCCGGTTTTATGCTTATTATTTAAAAGGTTCTATTCTTTTAGTGTTTCCTATCTTTAATGCATGCTTGCTCCTTCTTTCCATCTCAATCTTTCTCTTTCTCTTGCCCTCACCTCCTTAAGTTTTGGAAATATACCAATATTTCCATTTCATCAGCATATAGGTGACCTTCTTTAACACTCAGAATTAAATGTAAATTATGAATTATTGTAATAACATATCAAACAACCATCCTCTTGAAATACATTTGATAAATCTATACCTTTTCTATCACCACAACTTTGCATCAGCCCCAATATGTGTGCCTCATCTCTTAGATTTATCTTCAGATAATTTGGAATAATTTTTAGTTAACTAGTCACTTACCACACATATTTAATTTATCCTGTTTCAAAATTTTTTGTTTAATACGTTTCACTATGTTACAATTATTTTTGCATTTGGCTATAAAAATTCTGCAATGTTAGTTGATACTATTATTTAAAGTACTAGTCCCCAATTCAACACTTCCTTTTGTTTCAGTCTTTTTGTCTTTACAGAGAATATGTAGTTGTATATCCTCTGAGCCACTGTATAACCAAAATTGTCTTTCTTTTTTTTTCCTGATACACAAATGAGTTTTTGTCTGAGCATATTGGACATGTCTGTTATTTGCTTTTTTCTATTAATAATCTCTAGTCATTCATCCATTGTCTTCTTGGTATAAGTTCTTTATATGAGAATCTCCACCTTGTTGATTTTCTTTCCCTTTAAAGCAATCTTTATACAAGAGTTTTTTAGGGGGAAAAAGATCTTGGTTTTCATGTTACAGACATATAAATATAAATATTCAAATTTATATATGTCTGTAAATGTGACCCTTAGTAGATTGATACTGCGACTCAGCACATATTATTTTTCCACTGAGGTGTTCCTTTATGGGAAACCTTTATACTTTTCCATTCTACTGATGTCCACGTAGCCATGGAGCTTGGTTTGGTCAATGAAACATAAGTGAAAGAGATCATCCCAACCAGAAGCCAAGCTTGCTCACCAAATCCCTTTTCCCGTTGACATGAGTCTGGGTATCTTACAGGCAGAGGCTTTGGTCTTAGCCTCTGTTCCAAGTGCAGAGGACAGAGAGCAGGGCAGCAATCCTGCCTGTTATGGAGAACAACAAATACCAATAATATTGTAAATATATTTTCATATCTTGTCACGAGCATAGTATGTTGATTATGTTTATGCACACAAATATGCACACTCACCCATCCCACACAAGACACACACACACACACACACAACATGCATATATATGCATATGTGTATGTATACATATTCACAAATATATGTTTGAATACACATATATATATACATATATATATATGATTTTCATTACTGTTTTGATAAAAGGAAACAAGTACACCCACTCTCTGCATCTTGCATTTATTACTTGCCCTTTAAATATCCTTCCAAATCAACTGCATAGTATTGATTTTAAACTCCTCTATAAACTGTGCTTTACAAATAGTTTTTAATGGAAATGAGTCGAGGTAATATATCATAAGTGAACAGAAAAATGATCAGTTCGGTATTTTTTTTTCCTCTGGAAACTTAAAATGCGGTTTCCTTTATGTTAGCGACGATCGTGTTTGTGGGTCTCAAATTATTTTGTCTTACGAAGTCAATAGACTCCTCTCTACCTGCTCCTGTTTCTCCCTCTGAAATTCTACTCTACATCCAGGTCTCATCTTTTAAACTCTACTTTTGAATTTTCACTTGTTTATTGTTTCTCCTTTTCATTATCCAGAACATTCATTTGGTCCTTAAAGTGACTGTTTTATTTTTTGATTGATTCTTTAAAAAATAAAAAGGAAAATCATTTTTCTTTGCGGTAGTTTTCAGTGTCTGTTTTGAACTCTAAGTTCATCTCCAAATGTATTATCATTTGTTTTTGGTTTTGTTTGTTGTTTAAGTATCTATCTTTCTCTTTTTTGTCCTTTCCTGATATGACCCGATGGCCTTTTCTGCCTAAGTCCCTAAAAATTTGAAGTTTATTACTTTGGCTTCATTCTATGAGCAGAAACAGGCCTTCTTTTCTGGGATGAGCCCCCCCCCCTTTTTTTTTTTTTGCTTAGATCCAGTGAGTCGATAAGCCTTTATCTTGGTCTCCTGCCCGGTGACTCAGAGGAACCCCCAGCCTTCTGTAAACATCCCATGTTCCAGTGGATGCCTTGTCTCATTGTCTTGTTCTTATTCCAAGAAGACGATGGAAAAGAGGGTCAAATATGTGCATTCCAACCACTGTACCCCTCTTAAGTGATTCTCATAGGATTGTTTAATTGTATACATGTATTCTCACATATGCAGACAATACCTTAGAATCAGAAAATAATATTGCAGGGTGACGACTAGAAATTACTCCAGGTGACCATGTTATTTTCTAACTGAGAAAACTTGGGATGCATTAAGTATATTTTCCAAGATTGAAGAGAAGGTTAGTAGTAAAATAAGGAAACTCAGTAGTGTGGCCCTAGCTGGTCTGCGTATGTCTGGCTCAGAGGTAAGATAAATGTTCCCTCAAAGCCTGCAAAACAGACCTGATTGCTTTTAACTATTTCTGTTTAAGTGATTTCATATTTAGAGTTTGGCTCTCAGCTTCTGACCTCTATGTCCCTACTTGGTCTTGTCGCCACTTATCCTAAAGCCGAAGTTCATGTTTGTCGCCTGTCCAACCTTCTTCGTCTTGCACTCCTGTAGGTCAAATATTTTTATGAAATTAATATAAAACCTCATTATCTTAATTATTAAATCATTGACATTCATATGGTGATGATTTTCTTTACATTATTTTCGAGGAGATATTAAAGTGGCTCTCATTTTTGTTAGTGTCTCTTATCATCCTCTGAAGTTAAATTTTTACATTGGTTATTAACATCACTTGGCACCTGTGTGGCTCCAACCGGTTAAGCATCTGCCTCTTGGTTTCAGCTCAGGTCACGATCTCAGTTTCATGGGTTCAAGCCCTGTGTCCAGGGTCTGTGCTGACAGTCCTGAGCCTGCTTGGGATTCTCTCCCTCTCTCCCTCTCTGCTTCTTCCCTACTTGTGCTGTCTCTGTCTCAAAATAAATAAATAAACTTTAAAAATCAAATCAAATCAACATGTGTGAATACACAAGTATATACTCTAGGACCTATTGGTGCCCTGCTTGTCCAGCCTGGGTATTCTTTGCTAATATATCTTCTTACTGCGAACACCTGTGCCTCTTTCTGAGACTTTTCTCTGGGCTACTGGAAGGTCAGACTAAGGATGCTGGGAGTAGTGCTCCTGAGAGCAGTTCTCTACCTGTGGCAGAGTTGAGTTTGGTAGATTAGCAATCCCAGGTTTTGCATCCTTTGGTGGAGTGACTCTGGGGCATATTTTGAACCATCTTCTAGAAGTCCCCAGTTCTGTGGAGACCACAATGTCTCCATTGGTCACCTCTTCATTGTATCCCTGACACTGACTTATTTCTCTCATCTCCCTCACTCTTACTATACCTTACTGATGTTTGCTGAGATCTTTTTCCAAATAAATAACTCGATTTAAAAATCCTTGTTTCAAGATAACTTGGGCAAAGTCTAAACTTAGACATGTGTGCACACATATACACACAGTACTCACAGACAAACACACACATAAATATAAGAAACATACTTGTCTAATGGCCTAAGGTCTGCAGCCAGACATTTCGAGTTGAAAGAAATTAGAATATTCCCAATATAGCAAAATAAACATTGAATTTTTATTTAAACAATTCAGTCAATTTTATAATATCTGAGACTTTTTAAAATGTCAAATTAGCAAGTTTTGATTTTGGTGTTCTGCTAGAAATTAGAGGCTTCAGCTAAGTAACTATTTATTTCTATCGTGTGTTTTAAAACAGAGAAAGTCCAATAAGATTGAGTATTATGAGATTGTACAGGAGAATTGCTATTCCGTGGTAGTTCTCTGTTGCTGAACAGTTATTGCTCAGTGAAGGAGTTTCAGAAACAAATGCTTTCTCAAAAAAAGTGGACAGTTCTTGATTATTTTCTAATCCTTCCATTTGAAAATGTTATATATCACTTTGATATGATGACAATAAATCACTCCAGACAGTTGAAAGTATTATTAACACTTAAAAACTAAAAGTGCTATTGATGATGTACAAAGTCAGATACCATGCCCCATGTCCTGTGAATACATATGAAAATTTGTCTAGAAAAATCTTTTAGGTAAAGTATTAAATAATTATCCAGTAATCCATATAAATTAATTAGCTGATAGTTATTTAATTTCATGTAGTTTATGGGGTGCCTGGGTGGCTCAGTCGGTTAAGCGCCCGCCTTTGGCTCAGGTCATGATCTCACGGTTTGTGAGTTTGAGCCCCGCGTCAAGCTCTGTGCTGAGAGCTCAGAGCCTGGAGCCTGCTTCCGATTCTGTTTCTCCCTCTCTCTCTGCCCCTCCCCCGTTCACACTCTGTCTCTTAATAATATGTAAACTTTAAAAAAATAAAGGTTAAATAAATTTCAATTTCATACAGCTTATTCGTAGCCTTTACTTTTCTTTTCTTTTTCCTTATGATGTGGTATGTGTGACAGTGAAACCACTAAAGAAATGCATCTAATCAGGGATCTAACACGGTGCAAATCATTTTATTCCTTCTCTGCATCCTTATTTTGAGCCAGGAAACTTTTGATGGATAAAAGCATTTGTCATGTCTCTAATATCCTTGTGTTAAGTCTATCTTTAATTTCTGGGTATTGAACACAAATTGCTAACACAAACTATCACCTTCTCCTGGTCACCTATCAAATACTAAAGCAGAAAGCATGACCCCTACATGATCTAGTAGTCTGCCACTAGTTAATATTGGTTCTTAATATTTTTCTTTCCTTTTCTAAATCTTTTTACATTTTATGGTTAAATCATTGTTTTTTTTTCAGTTTAAGTGGCCTAGTCATTTTAGCCATGATGTTTTCAATTATAACAGAAAATATTCAGCTAGGTTTTGTGGCATTTGAATTTATTTCGAAATTATATGAAATGCCTTTTGAGACAGGCGTCTGGTTTGTAATACTGAGCAGTAACATACCTTGGTGAGGAATTTTCTCCCTTTCTACTAAACATCCAGAAAACTGCAATTAAAAGTGATCTCTCTTGACACTGACATGTGAGACAGGCAATTCATTATCCAGCTCTCCGAAAAATATACACCAAGATAAAGAGTGGATGGAGATACAGTGAATGAAAAGAAAGGTGGTTAACTTGTGTTTTGGCTCCTGAAACAGAGTAGTCTCGTCTCTAGGAAAGAACATAGAAGAACAGCTGTTCCTTTCCACTGCCTTCTTTCATTACGCTGACACGAACACCATATAACCACTCATCAATGTCAGAAAAATTGCATTTAAGGCAGCCAGTGAAATATTTAGATATGCTTCCTATACTATAAATACCCATAAAACAAAAGGAGAAAAACAGGTCAGGAGATTAAGAGTGCCGTTATTATGAGGAGGACTGAGTAACGTAGAGAATGGTTGAATTCTTATTCTGTACACCTGAAACGAATGTAACATTGTATGGTAATTATACTTGGGTTAAAAATTAATTAACCAATTAATTTACAAAAAAAGAAATAGTCCTAGAAAATGAAGCAAATGAAAAAGGCAACTTAGTTTTGTTTTGTTTTTTTCAGGAAATACTATATAAAGAGGTTAGAGAGAGAGAGAGAGAGAGAGACTATGACATCATAACACATTCTTGGCTCAATGTAAACATGACACACATAGTCATAAGTTAAACATTGGCTACTGATTTAACCCAAAAGTTGTGACATGACTTGAAACGAAGGGGAGAGACAAGGGGGGAGAGAGGGCACTAAAATGTCAGGCGTGAAGACAGCCATGGTGCCTTGGGTGCTGAGCTCCATGATGAACATCCAGTGACGAAATAGATTCCAGTGAAGGAACAAACAATGAAGGGGTGACTATTAAACAGTTAATAGAACTTGTCCTTAGAACTTGTTCTTAAAAGTAGTGCATAAAAGTCACCTAAAAAGGGGGTCAGTTCTGTTTCTGTGTGCAAATCAGATGCAAATGTCATTTCTCTTATAACGAGCCAGAAAATCTACAAAATTGCAGCTTGTATTGAACCCGCCAGAAAGCTGAGTTGTAAAGCAACTGCATTCTGAAGAGTGACGAGCCCCTCTGAGGGCAGAGGGGACACGGGAACTGTGTGGATGCCCTTGTAGGCCAAATGGGCTGGCATCTAGGTTGAGAATAACGGGGGAGGGGGGCTGACACAAGGAGAGTTTGCACTCATCCAGAAGCTGTTATCCACAGAGGCTGGGAACTCTCCCCAGCTCTGGTTTTGATACTGAAATGTTCTCTTTAAAAACCAAAACAAAGGAAAGTGTAAAGATGGGAATCATCAGTGGTGCATTGAGATTTGGGTTATAATGTTTACAAACACAGGGTTGGGAGAGGTTGATGGTTGTTTTAATGATGGAGCTAAGAACAAACACTGATGTTCTGTCATCTTTTACACAATCTATCAATTCACAGTAACTAAGAACTAGTCAGTGGTGGGAAGGAGGAAGAAGGCCCTCATCTTGTAAACAATAAAGATGCTTATAATCACACCACACTCATCCCTAACTGAAACTAAACTATTCCAAATTTAGAAATGCGTGCCTTCTCCCAGCCAGGACCAATGTCAGTTCATTTAATATAAGTGCTGAGTCAGAAATTCCAGGACTCCAAGAGACCTTTAAGAACATTTAGTGTTCTACTCAGTATTCTTACGTACAATTCCCTGTCATCATATGAGGGTACTGCCTCTGTGGCTTAAGGCCTTTGCCTATGACATTCCATCCTCTTTTTGAGATTGAGTTATTTTTCTGTCAAATCAGAAGTGAACCTCCTTCCGTGACACAAAGGGGTAGATACCAAGCGTTTGCTGGTAACTGCTCACCAGCGACCACATTTGTATGTGTTCCCACTTTCTTCCAACCTCTCCAAAGGAAAAGTGATTGGCAGTGATCAGAATCCATCATAACCCCATTACCCATTTGCCGAAGATTAAGTAAGCAGCGTCTTCTGTGTTATTTAGAATCAGCGTTGGACAGCACGCTAGCATAATTTGCAGAACAATAAAAGCATTTCACGTTCGATTTATTACAGTAAGTTGAGATTCACATATTGAAGAAAGCTACGTGTGGATCTTTCTAGGACTTACCTGAAAACAGTAATGAGAAGTGGTTGTGATTTTTTTAGTCCCAGCATTTTCAGAGGCTGGGGAAAAGCCATTAACTGTGTTCTGAATGGCAAGATTTCTAGCCTATGATAAAGGACTTAAAAAAGGCTTTCTGAAATAAATTTCACCATTGTTTTCTTCACACATATGTCCGCATTCATTAATATTTTAAGCAGGTTTAATGCAAAATATAACTTTAGATTGTTTTATAATTTAAAATTAACATTACAATATTGATATTGTCTGTTATTAAATGACACTAAACACATAATTTCTATGTTTCAGCGGGCATTTCATTTTGTGACTACATGACAATCAGTTTACCTCATTTCCTATTGTTGAAAATACGTTTTATTTTTATAATTAATGTTGTGAATATTTTTAGAAGACCTATGTCCTTAACATGGGTAAAAAAAGAAATTGTTGAGACAAGAGTGTCCTAGAATTTTACACATGTTGGCGTATTTCTCAAATGGAAAGTAAGCAAATAGGAGAGTTTCTGCTTCACCTCATTTGTCTGTGTTAAGACCATTTTGTGTCTCACCTCCCCTGGTCTATCATTTCTTTCCTTCCTCAACCTCAACTCTCAGTGGATTGGCTCAACAAGTGAGATGATAATCACAGCGAATGCTTACAGTGCCAGGAGTTGTCAGAGGCTGTGTTGAGTGGTTTTCATGTTTTAAACCATTTAAATCCCATTTTAAAGGTGAGGGAACTGAGACACAAAGATATGTAGTGAGCTTCCCAAGGTCCCCTAAACAAGACACAGCTAAATGTGGAGGCAAAAGAAAAGCATCTGTAGACACTATATTCGATGACAACATTCAGGGTCTCTAGTTACAACGCCAACACACGCGCAGGTTTATACCTTGTGTGAAACCAAGATCACTGCTGGCATCTGGAGGGGATTCACATACACACAAGATTCATGGTTCTGAAAAGTGCTCGTTGGTTGGAGGTCTTGCAGGTTTGTAGGGAGCACTGTTTATAGCAAGCAGGGCTGCAGAACCCCGGAAGAAGCCATTTACCCAGAGGAGGTGCAGCTACATCTGGGCACATTCGACCTCACCTGCTGACCTTGCTGATATCTCTTCTACCTGTGAACTGGACAGTAAGCTAATTTCTGATATGAGCTGCATAGTAATCTACATATGTCTGGGATTCCAGATAGACAATGCAGGTATATAAAACACAAAACAACTGCAGAAAATCTCTAAAAGACTCAGGACATGGAATGTTTATTATATATTTTTAAGTATTTTAAGAAATGTCCCTGTATTATATACAGTGTTTAAGAATGCAGAAAATGCTAGAGAATGGATAAAGTACTTGTCAATTCCTAAAATAATGTCTCAGTTAGTTAGAAAAGTAACATGAATTTAATAGACGGTATGGGAATAAAATGTCGATTTTATTTTAAACGCGAAGGAGTGTTTGGATAAATTAAGAGGCAGCCAAGGTTTTGAATAGTTAGACAAACTGAAAAGAAGTATATCCTTCTCAAAATACCATATAGGGGTGTATGGTTACATTTTAACTTCTAATTGGAGGCAGGGAGAGTTAAAATAATTCCAAATTTCACCAGAACAAATTTAATTTGTCAAGATGTCAGCTCTTCCCAATTTGATCTATAGGTCCAATGACATTCCAGTCAAAATCCCAGCAAGTTATTTTGTACGTATTGATAAAATGATTATAAAGCTGATACAGAGAGGCAGATCCAGAATAGCCAACACAATATTGAAGGAGGAAAACAAAGTCAGAGAACTGACACTACCCAAATTCAAGAACTACAAAGCTACACTAATCATGACAGTGTGGTATTTGTGAACGACTACACAGCTCAATGCAACAGGACAAGAGAGCCCAGTCATAGACTTTTGATAATGGAGCAAAGTCAGTACGGTGGGAAAATTAATCTTTTCACCACATGGTACTGAAACAACTGAACATCCCCGTGCAAATAAAAATGAATCCAACCAGGGGCACCTGAGTGGCTCTCTCGGTTAAGCATCCGACTCTTGGGTTAGGCTCAGGTCATGATCTCATGGTTTCGTGAGTTCGAGCCCCATGTTGGGTTTTGAGTTGACAGTGTGGAGCCTGCTTGAGATGCTCTTCCTCTCCCTCTGACCCTCCTCTGCTCTCTCTCTGTCTCTCTCTCAAAGTAACTTAAAAAAAAGGAAACAAATAACTAAAAATTTTGTTTGTAAATGGATGTACCAGTCTAAACCCTTAATATCTATGAAATCTTTTATTAACAATGATTATGAGATGAATGGTACGTTCCTGTACATTCACATATGTGAAGATATATAGTTATATTATTATTTTGAAAAGAAAGGCAACAAAAACTTGGCCTTTATTATTCTACCTTTGCTTACCACTATCAACAATAGCCAAATTATGGAAAGAGCCCAAATGTCCATTGACCGATGAATGGATAAAGATGTGGTATGTATATATATACATATATATACATATATATATACATATATATATGTATATATATACACACACACATATATATTTCATATTTCATACACACACACATATATATATGAAATGAAATATTACTCAGCCATCAAAAAAGAATGAAAACATGCCATTTGCAATCATGTGGAACTAGAGGGTATTATGCTAAGCGAAATAAGTCAGAAAACGACAAATACCATATGATTTCACTCATATGTAGAATTTTAGAAACAAAACTCATGAACATAGGTGAAGGGGAAAAATAAAATAAGATGAAAACAGCAATGAAGGCAAACTATAAGAAACTCTAAGGGTTGCTGGAGGGGAAGTCAGCGAGGGGGATGAGATACATGGGTGATGGGCATTAAGGAGGGCACTTGTGATGAGCACTGGGTGGTATATGTAAGTGATGAATCACTAAATTCCACTCCTGAAACCAAAATTACACTATATGTTAACTAACTTAAATTTAAATAAACTCTTGGAAGAAAAATATGGTATGGCCTTCCATTGTTCTTCAGGGGATGATCCTTTTCTCTGAATTCTCAGAAAATAAGTGAATTCCAAACACAGTGGTGAACAAGGTTAATCTCATTCTCTTTCTATTTATTCTCCTTTCTTTTTTTGTGTGTGTACCATTGCAATTTCCCAATTAATAGGAGCGTGGCAGTTATAAAACTGCAAAGAACACATATTTTGAAAGCTTCCATTGTTGTCGCCTTAACCTTTAATTTCCAGCTTCCAACTTTTTTAAAGCCATAAATGAATAAATGATCTATGATATTTTTGAATCTACAATTAGAAGAGAGAAATAGTTTAGTGTCATAATTTGGTAGAAAACAAAATTTCCGTTCAAAAATACTTAAAGGAGAGTATCACTGTTTCTCCTATTTTTGAACACTTATCAAATTGAAAAAAGAAAGCAAAACTGAAAGGAAAAATTTCTTTACTTCAAGGACATGTCCAATATTTTGATACGTGTATCGAGTATGTCATCCTCCAAATATGATCTACAGCTCTGGCATCCTTCTAAATCCCTAGCCATTCATTTTTTACTTTAAGCTTAAGCTCAGGAAGTCTGAAAAGGAACACAGTTCTTGCATTTTTAATTTTATTTCTCTTCTACATCTCCTATGTCAGTGGTCTTCAAGTCTCACAGACATTGACCAGTAGGCACTCTGCATAAATATTTTCACAGTGAGACTCAGAAAACTGCATTTAACAGACAGTTTAAGGGAGTGTTAATCTGATGACTCTTGTTCTTCATTTCAGAAACAGTTCTCTTATTTATATTATACTCCTTGACACTGATGATAGAAGCCAATCTCAAATTCCAGTCTTTCCCCCACCCCCAAACAAATTGGCCCCTTGACTTCACACCTTCATTATCCATTTCTGGTTCAGATTGAAGGGTTTTGCCATCCTTATCATTTGTGGTGTCATTTTCCATAAGTAGTTTTTTTTATGCCATTCTCCTACTAAAAATCTTCCATTTTATTTCAGGAGATATAATAAGTAAATAATTATCAGCAGAGTTATTAGACCTTCTATAGTTTGGCTGTATCCTTTTTTGAAAACTTGACTTCATGCATATATAGCTCTAGCACTGAAATTTATTTTGGGACTCAATTATGCTGGAAAATCCAAAATGGCTCATTGCGCTGGCTGGCAGTTGAAGTTAGATGATGCTGGAGAGCCATAAAGGGACTCACTGTCGAACTGACTGTCTACGTTGGGTCTCTCTGTATGGCTTGGGCTTCTCACAGTATGGCTGCTCTATTCAACAGAGAAGGGAATAGAAGCTGCCATTAAAGATTATGTGCAGGACTGGCAAAGAACTTGTTGGCAAAACATTTACAGGAATCAGATTCAATGGGCTAAGAACAGAGTGCCCATCTCTTGACAAGAAAGGCGGTCATGTCACATTAAAGAAGAGCATGTGATATGGATGTCTTTAGAAAATATAATCTTCCACAGCCTAACTTCCAGCTTCAGCAATTCTTTTCACCCTCACATACAATGTATTCTCACCCCATCTCCCAAGAGCCCTAAACTCTCATCCTATTTTCCATGGTTTGAAAGTATCCCTCCACCTCCCCCTGACCCCCAAATTCATGTATTGAAACCTAATGCCCAATCTAATTGCTTTAGGTGTGAGAACTTTGGAGGATAAAGCCCTCATAAATGGGATTCGTGTTCTTATAAAAGAGACCCTACAGAGCTCTCTAGTCCCTTCTGCCATGTGACAACACAACAAAAAGATGATAATCTATGAACCAGAAAGTGGGTCCTTACCAGACACCAAATTTACCGTTGCCTTGACCTTGGACTTCCTAGTTTCCAGGACTATGAGGAATAAATGTTTGCTGTTTAAAAACTATTCAGTCTATGATTGTGGTTATAGTAGTCCAACCAATTGGATTAAGGCTCTATTATAGCATCAACTCAAAGTCCAGAAGTTTGAGATCTAAATCAGACACTGTTGTGGGTAAAGCTTCACTCAAATATGAATCCTCTCAGTCTGGAGTTTTCTGAATGAAAGGGGCAGGTAATAAAGCTGGCTCCCCTCCAACATTCATGGTAGTACAGGGAAAGAATAACTTTGATGAAAAGTTTTTGATTAGGGCCTAGTCTTGCTTTGTGGGAGTTTTCTTCATGGCTCTAAATTTTTTTCTTTGAGCTTTTATCTTAACAAACTCACTCTTCCTTTCAGCAAGAAGTGGCCTATATTTATAGCTGGGTAGTTCTCTCAGCCTTCTTTCTTTCAGAAGGTTCTCAGTCCCAAACTTGCTTTTGATTTTGACCACCTGTTGCAACTTCTGACCCAAGACTATGGTGCTCCTGTTTCAAAATTTCTCTTTGAAACTGGGTTTCCTATGGATCTTTTGGTAGTAGTCTCTTTTAAACAAAAAGTCAAGCCCTGATAAAGATTTAAGGGTTGTAAATCTTTATAAATGGATTCCTCTCTACATTGGTCTGCGAACCCTGGTGTTGAGGGCAACCTCTTTAAGATTCTTGGGAACCATTTTGGAGAGAATGTTAGGCACATCCTTAAGAGTCTTCAGAAAACACTACCTATAAGAGAACCTAGGAAGCATGCATGCCCTTACTACTCTTAAAGGAAAATTTGTGTAGTAAAGAAAGTTTACAAGCAACCACCTTATATCCTTTTGAGATCTTAGCCAAGTGTCTCACAGCTACCAACTTGATTTTAAAATTATTCTAAGGTGGGGGCACCTGGGTGGCTCAGTTGGTTAAGCTTCTGACTTCGGCTCAGGTCTTGATCTCCCAGCACGTGGGGTTAAGCCCCACGTTGGTCTCTGTGCTGACAGCTTAGAGCCTGGAGCCTGCTGCTTCAGCTCCTGTGGCTCCCTCTCTCTCTGCCCCTCCCCTTCTTCTACTCTCTCTGTCTCTCAAAAACAAATAAAAATTAAGAAAATTTTAGAAAATAAAAATAAAATCACCCTGAGGTCATGTTTTACACATCAACCCTGGCGTTGAGCTTTCCCCTAAGATCATTTTTACATTAGAAACATTTAATTGGGTAGAAGGACTCTCCTAGTCCCTCAATTTGTCCTCTAAATTTTGCTAAAATATTTAAAGTATTCCTCTTCCCTTTATCTCAATAAACTATCTTGTCAGACACAGCTAACCGGTTGGCCCGAACAATCTGTTTATACCAATTCATAGACTCATAAAGTTAAATGTTTATTTTTCACATTGATGCAGGCAATAGTTTTGCTAAATATTCTGGCATCACAGACATATGATCATAGGAACCTATGAGAACATATGAGCCTCCTATCTCCATATCCTTTTAGTTTCTCACGGTCTTCTTGGGGTCATTCTTGCTTCTGCTAGTTGCCTAGACCCTAGATTAATTTTATGGCACCATCACAGCAACTTTCTATGGTGGATCATTTACACGGCTGGTTCTCAGTTGCTAGTTCCTTAGATGCTGTTACAGAGAATCCACATATAACCTTTTAAGCGATATGGTTTTCTCCGTATGGCTCCCAAGTTTTAAAAGGTAGGATGCAGAAACGCTAGGGTATTTGAGGGCTGTGCCTGTACCTGACCCTTTCACTGGATTATATTGGTCAAAGCCCTCTCAGAGCCTGCACAGATTCAAGCGTGGAAAGATTGTTTCTAACACTTAGTGAAGAAATTGTAAGATCACAATGCCAAAGAGCAGGAAGGATGAGACTTGGAAGAACACACTTGTACTTAGAAAACACTGTCTTGGGGCGCCTGGGTGGCTCAGTCGGTTAAGCGTCCGACTTTGGCTCAGGTCATGATCTCGCGGTCCGTGGGTTCGAGCCCCGCGTCCGGCTCTGTGCTGACAGCTCAGAGCCTGGAGCCTGTTTCAGATTCTGTGTCTCTCTCTCTCTCTGCCCCTCCCGTTAAAAAAAAAAAAAAAAAAAAAAAAAAAAAACACTGTCTTTCATACATCCTGCTTAAAATGATCCTCCTACTTGGACTGTAGGCCCATGCTCAAACTCCACTGCAAACATTAAGTATTTTGACTAAATATTTACTAATGGCATATATTGTTTCAGAAACTGTGCATCATCGTGAATATAGTGGTCAAACGATCAAAAAGTTGCCAACATGAAATAACTAATGATGTAATGGCACCAACACTTACTCAGTTGTGATGTTTATTATGAAACCTAAGACCTTCTAATTCTCCTTCCTTTCAGGGTATCCTTTCCTTTGCTTGCGTGCTTTTGCTGTGGCTTACTAAAGGTTTCTAGAGTCTATTATTTATCCTTATCATTACGGAATTTTCACAATGGTTTTGGGGAAGGGTCTTTATAACTTGCTGTGCTAGGCAAAAGCTGGTCCCTTGCTAGCTGAAGACTTTCTATTTCAGAAAATATCATTGAATTTCAGTGATGGGTTTCCTCGCTTCAACTTTTGTGTTTTTCTCTTGTTATAATACATGTAATGCAGTTGTAGAAATGTCAGCATTGATTGATTACCTATAGCTCTTATCTTTTCTAACACTTTTAATCTTTGTCATTTGATTTTGTCTTGGAAAGTTCACTCACTATAGCTGCAAAAATTCTACTTTTTTTTTATATTGTTCTTCTCTACCTTTTATATTTTTAATCTGAGTTTTTTTATGCCTCTAATTCTATTACTTCCATTTTCACTGCATGAATTTCTAGCTTTATTACTTCATTTCTCCTTCTTCTTTTTTTTAACATAGTATTCTTCTTTTATGTTTTAGGGTTTATTTTTTTCAGTTATCTGTTAACATTTGCTGTTAATTGTTAAGTCTGTTAATTGTTAAGATTGAGAAAATCTTGATGCCACCATAAGTCCATGGTCAGAAACTTTTAGGTCAGTCTCTGGACAAAGACAGAATTTCCCTGAATCACTCAGGGAATATAAGGGTTTTAAAGAGAACAGATAAAATGTCTCTATGACTATAAATTTTCTTTTCTTTTCTTTTCTTTTCTTTTCTTTTCTTTTCTTTTCTTTTCTTTCCTTTTCTTTTCTTTTCTTTATATTAAATATAATTTATTGTCAAATTGGTTTCCATACAACACCCAGTGCTCATTCCAACAGATGCCCATCACCCACTTTCCCCTCTCCCCCATCCCCCATCAACCCTCAGGTGTTCTCAGTATTTATAAATTTTAAAATGCTTTGTGCAAAAATGAAGTGAGAGCATGTCAATTCTGAGTTTAGGTCTTCTCAAAAGGCCTACACAGGTTTCGTTGTCTGTCTTGTAGCCCTGTCCAACTACAATGAGAACACGCTCGGGCCTAACTCCTAGTGAATGAGAGATCATATGGACAGTGTTGAGCCCTGCTAAACCACCCTGTATGGCGAGCCATCTGCCAAGCCCTGGAAAATATCCACAGACAAATGAATTCGAGTGGCTAAAACCGAAAGAACCACCTAACTGGGTCCACCCCAAATTGCCAAACCATAGAACTTTGAGCTATATAAATGACTATTGGTTTAAGACACAAAGTCTTGGAGAGATTTATTTTGAAACAAGATTTAATTGACACAGTCCTCTCTACACCATCCACACCTTTGTGAATAAGCTCTGTAATTAAATCTTCATCGGATGGTGTTTTCATGTCAGATCAATTCCTTCCTGCTCCCTGATTGATATAATTATGATCGATAAAATGCTTAGGATATATCACACAGAATGTAAAGGGACCACTGTATCTCTCAACACAGTGCATTTCCCTGTACCTATGTCAATTGCTTCCTTTTCTGGATGGCACATAGGAATATTTTGACTTATTTCAGGTTTATTGATATTCTCATTTTGCACATACAAAGACTTTGACTTAATTCTCGGACTGATCAAATTTGGGTATATTGAGAACATTGAACATTCTAAATATGGCTTAAGATTTAGTACCATGCAGGATATTGGAAATGACTTCCATTATCCTCATTAGAACACACCCTGTCTCATTTTTCTATATTTGCAATGGAACATAGAGAATCCTAGCACAAATTTCATGCACATCATAAGTCAATAGTATTCTATGTTATCTTTTAAAAAGCAAGAGGCACATAATTCAATATACTACTGCTCATTCAACATAGATACCAAGAGCAATTACTTGTTGGAATAGATATTCCAACATTAAAAGGTTCTCTTTGTGATTAACATTCCACATACATTACTGTTATTCTAAAGCCAAAACATGATCTGAAGCAGGAAAAAAAGAGAGGAGAGAGAGACAAGTTTGGAAGTTCTCAGAGGTTTTCACTTCTCAACTTTATACACGTAAGATGTTTAAAATGCAAATATGGGTAGTAACAGAATGTACATATGACATATTCTTAACTAAGTTCACTCCTATTATTTATAAGCTAATAATTGAAGAAAAATCATTTTGAGAGGACATTATCTTTCGTTTAATTTCAAGGGTTCTACTCAATGGAAAACTCCCGTCTTCCAAAGTCAGTTGAAACCCTTCATAAAACACCATTTCACTATTCAATAGTAGGAATCGCATTGAAAGAAATTGCAAGATAGTTGCTCAAGACTTGACTCATCAGAATTTATATATGCAAAGATTTTATTGACCTCAGAGTCAATGGAACTTCAGGCAGAAATTTTGCTTGAGCAAACACAGCTGAATCAGGCCTCAAATGAATTAATTTAGTGCCTATCTGCAATATAGATTGGCGATCTTCCAGAATGAATATGTAAGTTGAAAGGAGTCTGGCTTCTAAGTGTAAGCCTGCACTGCTTGTTATTTCTCCTTAGCAATATCAAGAGAAGTATAAATCTATTGTTAAGGGAGGCAGAAATTCTCTGACATAAAATACCTTCATCCAATGATTAAACTAAACTCAATGCTTAGATTTTAGCTGAAGGTTTTGGTGTGGTGATGTTATTAAAGAATTTGGCTGGTTTCAAAACGATATGAATTTAGAGATAGACCCGTGGTTCCCAGAAGAAACGGGGAAGTGGAGACTAAAGCAGGGACATATTGTAAGAGTAGCCAAAATATAAAGGTGAGATCAAGTGAAAAATGGATAGGATACAAGAAATCGATGCAAGGTAGTCTAGGTCACTGGGGTACAGCCACTAATGAGAGCTACCATTTATTGAGAAGTAGCTCTTTTTCTACTGGCAGAGTCTAGAGAAGATGCACAGAAATGGCATCTCACAAAGGGAAGGAAAAGAAGGAAGAAAAGGTCATCTGTGTTGGAAGTTAAAATAAGTCATACATTTTCTAAGGACTTTATTTGTTTTGACTTATTGAATACTCACATTGATCTTATGAATTCGGTGGCATTAATATCTCCAAATGACAAATGAGGGAAATAAAGTAAAAGAAATTAAGTAATTGTCCAAACTTGTGTAAGCGGTCAGTGTCAAAGTCAGGATCCAAACCCAGAGCATATGATGAAAGTGCTCATGTCTTAAGGAGTATATGATACTTTCCTTCTCAAGCATATGTCTACATTTGGCAAATGATGAATGAGAGTCAGACCAAGAACTGGACTAACTTTATATTAATGCTCTGAATATTTAACATCATTTTCCAAATCTCATTACTCCAAGAAGAAAATGGTCTATAGGTAGTAAAGTATTAAATGTCAGTTCTGAAGCTATACCTTCTCTGCTAGCAAAGCCAGGAGGAAAAAATAACCTAGAAGAGAAATTCAGGTATATATTCTAGTGATTTGAACCAGATCTGCTAGTAAACATTTTAATGATATTAAGAGCAGAAAGAAAAGTCTCTAAGCTATAAAGTTGCTTTATCAGGATATAGCTCATATTTCCATATTGTAAACAAACATAGAATTTATAGATTTATGGGCTATAACTGGACAGGGAACGAGGGGTAGTCAGATAACCTGGATGTTTAAGGAGTATAAAACATAGATATTCCAACATTAAAAGGTCCCCTTTGTGATTAACGTTCCACATGCATTACTGTTATTCTAAAGCCAAAACGTGATCTGAAGCAGGAAAAAAAGAGAAGAGAGAGAGACAAGTTTGGAAGTTATCAGAGGTTTTCACTTTTCAAAGAAAATGATGCTTTGTCCCTGTTTTGCATTTTGCACAACTTTTATATCATTCATAATATTGTTGATTGGGTAACATCCCTGATTCGTTAAATTAATTTTAGTAATTCAATCCATTGTCCTAACAGTTGGCAGCAAGTGAATTAATTGTCTTTTAGAGCTATAAATCGTTATGTCTAAGACAATATTCAGTTAAACAAAAAAGAGTGGGAGGTATTAAAGGTAAGTGGCAATAATTTGATATCTATAGTTGTCTATGTATGTTTTAGATGAAGAGGTGAAAATGAGGCAAGTTAAAAGTGAATGCATTACCATTGTAATTTGGAGGAAACTGACATATCTAAGAGAATTTACTAAGTGAATAAACATAGAATATCAAATAAAAGGAAAGTGAGCAAACATAATTTTTGATGGCTTTTGTTAGAAGCTCTGTTGGAATCTAGAAGGAAAGTAGTTAAAATTGATTTCTCCTATTACCGTAAATCCTACCAATACCATCACTATATTGTGTAACAAAGGATCTGTAGGTTTAGAGGTATAATTAAATAAAAACCAGATGACAAAATATTTAATAAGCCTGATTTGAAACTCCTCACATGGTTTCATACTGGCAGAAACTAAATTAGCCAGAAAGGGTGATGTACTTAGTCTTTAAAAACTAGATAATTAAATGCCTTCCTTGATACATATAAAATGTATCAAATTACTTGCCGAAAATAGTAGAAGAAAAACTGATCTAAGAAACTATCAAAGATTAATGTAGGAATATGGGTGTGATTAACATGTTTTGCATCAGATTTACTCTGGTTATTGTGTAAGTGTTAATGGGCTATTCCTTCGCAGAAAATGTTGAAAAAAAAGTTGTGAAAAGACGTATGAGAAATATCAGGCAAGGGAATATTCGCCATGATGACGGATTGGATTGGAAAGGAAAAGGGTGACCAATAGTCCTGAAATGACCCTTCTCCCTTCTGGAACTGCACAGGGAAATGAAGGATCTTCAGTTGTCTTGTGAACTAAAAATGACTTGGTTCAAAGTTGTTGGAAACATTGTGAACTAGATAAGGGTGTTTTACAGAGAGAGAAATGTTTATCTACAAAATATGTCAGTAGGCTATACCAGTTCTCCACAGACTTGCATCATAAACCTGGAACCCGTAGGCGTAGCTGTGAGGCAAAGCTGCTAGAGAACCGATGTCAAATCAGGAAGGTACACGGATATTTCAGAACAGAAGTGGCTCCAGTAAGAACCATGTTGCTTCATGTATGGCTCAAAATTTGCTTGTCATTTCAAAATGAAAACATACTCTAATTTATAAGAAAAGTGATACTTTGTTCTCCACGTCTGATTGTTTCCTCCTTCCTTATTAAGATATATATAATTTTGTCCACGTCTGATGTTCACTTGCATATATTACAAATCTATATATTTTTTGTTTTCTTTAAACTTCTGTATTTCCACCTAAGTATGATATTATATAATGTAAAATGTTAATTGTCTTGTCCTGTTCTTTTACACTCTTGATCATTATATATTAGGGCAAACAACTTCCAACTGTTTTAACTATTTCTTCTGGGTTTATTTCCAGATTCTAAACCATATGGTCATATGCTTTTTTTTTTCATTTTTATATGTTATCTTTTTATATAACCATGGGAGAAAAATATCTTGCTCCTTCTCCAGGTTCTCTACCCTCACCTCACACATCATATAAATCTTAAGAGACAAATAAATCAATTTTTGATTAACGCAATATATGTTATGTAGTAGGTAAATTATTCACAGATAAACATGTATTATGCAATGATTAAATTTTCTCACACGTTTCGCATTGGTGATTTCAGTGGAGCACATATCCTTTCACGATTTCCTTAGAAAGGGGATATTGGAGGTAAAATTGTTGAAAGTATTTTTACTTTACCTTTGTACTTACAGAGTTAGCTGGGTTATGGATTGCATGTTTCCCTTTTTCTCTCAGAATTTTTGCAGCATTATTTTTTACTTCTTTTTCAGGACAACTGCCAGTATAGAAACAATTGTTGAAAGTCTAATTCCCAAATATACATGTTTTCCCCCTTTCTGAAAGGTTTTAAAACTTATTCTTATCCCTATTACCTCCATTTCTGAACAGTGTACTCTACAATAGATCTTTTAATCTATATGCTTTTTATTCCTGAAATCTATATCTTTGAATACGAGACACTTGATTGTCTTAGTATCATCATCATGTGGACACGTATATTTTCTCTCATTGGTCTTCTGGGGAATCCCTCCAGTCTTTCGGTAGACATACTTCACTGATCTTCTACATCTATTTTTGCTGATTTATTCTAACCTTTTTAAAAACATCTCTGAGATATTTATTTGATGTTTCTTCCAAACATAGTTTTTGAACATCTGCTAAGAAATATTCTCTGCTAAGAAATCTTCACTGCTGAAGAAATATTCTCCATACCTAACATTTGTAGCATAATTTGTGAATGCAATAACCCTAATTTTCCTGAGGATATTTACAAAGTAATCAGATTTTAAATATATTTTCAAAAAATAAAAATAAGAAAAAAAATCTCTCATTTAAACTTTGAAATATTTCCTGATCTCTAGTTACTTCCCAATCTATTCAATTAGAGCAAGTTTTCAAAATATATCTCATTTAGATAATATCTTTTCATCATGATGCTTTCTTAATAGTACTCAAGACATCCCTCACTTTTAAAAAGAAGTTTAAACTTCTTTTTAAAGAAGTTTAAGATTATTTTATCTTATCTTATCTTAATCTTAAAATTATGTTAATTTTATCTTAAGATTAAATAGACATATTTTTTTCTTCATAAACATACCCCCTTAGCCTTGTGTAAAAATCTTCTGATTTTAAAAATTAATTGAATATTATATATACATATATAAGGTATAATACATATTATATATATTTATATATGTGTATATAGTAATATATAATATGTATATATGTAATAACATATGTATATAAATATATATAATCTATTGCTATTGCAACATTTTTGGTTATTTTAAATATCAGATACTGAGCTGTATCTGAACAATAAACAACTAATGTTAAGTGATGGTTTTATTTATACGTAGAATAATAACCAAGAAAGGAAAAATTAATGACAACATGAAAAAATATATATACTATCTCTATCACAGAAATAATTGAGAATGCTAAATTTTAAAAAAGATGGAAATAGGTAGACGTTGTCTTTATCATTTTCTATAAGCATACACATATTGCTAGTTTTATTTCATATTTTAATAATAAGAGAAGGGAAAAGAATGTAAGAGAGAGAAAGAACAATGAGTTGAAAATTTTGCTGACCCCGATGTCTACTCAGTTGTCTTGATCTGGGCAAAATGGATGTTCATCAGGTAGAAAAGACAGTTGCTATAAATCAAATCCTGTCAACATTAAGCTCTGGGTGTCAGATCATGTTTATCAGACACAGTTACAGACCAAAACCTGTGTTGTAGGTTAATAGAAAAATTCAGTGAAATATTTTACACAGAGAAAGAACTTAGAAATGAACAGCCCATTAAGAACACTTGGATTCCTTTTGACAGAGGTGGGAAAGCATTTGGTCTCCTTCCAGGGCCTCTTCTCGTCTGAAGTATTTTCTTCCTTCCTCTAGGCAAGTCTTTGGGGGTTTTTTTGTTTACCTGGTTTTCTACTGAGACTTTGTTTTTTATGTTGCTTTTTGTAGGTGCAGGTGTATCTACAGCAAATCTCTGTGTATAATATAAATAGCTCATATATTTCATATATATTATACACATAATATGCACACACACACGCACACACACATATATATGTGTATATATATGTATACACACACATATATAATGTCAAACAATTGTAATGCCAAAAGTTCAGCAATAACAAAAGTAAAACCAATGAATTACCGAAGTTGTAATTAGTAAATTAGCACACTGCAAAAGACAGTGTGCAAACCAGGAGCGCTCAAACCGAAACATGGAATGAGGCTCAGGTATATATTATTATAAATATATGTAGTGAGAAAGCAGTGACAGTTTATTCTTCAGAGTGACTGGTTATATTATTAGAATTTTCTTAAATGATAGGGCCTGTTTAGTGGTTGCCTCATATCAACCTTGGGAAACAATTCAAGTTCTGCTTATGATTTCCAGAGGCACAAGCAAGAAGTGACCCTGGTGAAGATAGCCTTGCAAAATAAACTGAAGTAAGTTTTGCTTGTATGACTGGACTGGTTTTGTTTGTTCAGGGAATTTTCAAGGCTGGTTGCCATTTGCCTTTTCATTTTAACATTATATCCATTATAATGGATTATTATCATTATTATTATTATATCCATTAATAAAATGTATAATTTGTATAATTATTTGTATATTTAATATATGGGTACACACACAATAGCATTAAAAAACACTATCAAAAATAACCAGTACCTAGAAATAAATTCATTGTAAAATGTGCAAAACCTCTGGAAGGAAAAATACCCAAACTACCAAAAACTACAAAACAATGTTTAGGCATAACTTAAAGAGTGCCCAAGCTAATCAGGGGATAAGTGTTCCTATACTTAAAGATTCGCTGTTATTAAGGTTTCAAAGGTCCTCAGATTTATCTATAGATTTAATGGATTTCCAGTTAAAATGTCAGAAGGCTGTCCTCTCCCCCTGCAACTCTGAAACTATTTTATTCTAAAACTTCATGAAAAAGCAAGGGATCTAAAAGAGCCAAAGCAATCTTAAAAAAACTAGTAATAATAAAGAACATACTTAGAGGATTCAACATATCTGATCTAAAATAATTACAAAAAAATAATAATAATAATCAAGAGAGCATGGTATTAATAGAGCAAACAAATGGATAAATGAACGAGTATTGAGATTCCAAAAATAGATCTGCACCTATATAGTCAATTGGTTTTGGCCCATGGCATCAAGACAATTCAATGGGAAAATAAAAAATCTTTTTTAACAAGTTGTACTGGAATGGCTTTATGGCCTTAAGAAAAAAATAAATAGCCTTGACATCTGCCTAGTTTAATATAAATAATAATACATGTAATATTTAGAAGCTAATATGTTAGTAATATAAAAATTAAAGTTTTATAATATGTAAAAGTCAAGATGGATGATAAGTTTTAAAGGATAAGTTAGAAACATAAACCTCTAAAGTAAAAACTATCTCACAACTTGAGTTAAAATAAGACTTTATATTCAGGACAACTTAATCATAAAAGTAAAAAAAAAAGTTAATTGGATTTCATCAGAATAAGATACCTGCTTACGAAAAGGCATCATTTAGGAAAACAGGCAAATTACAAAGTGAAAAAATCATTTGTAATTCATATACCCCAGAAATTAGTTGCATGTATATAAAATATTTTTAAAATTTCCTAAAAATCCATAATAAGTACACAAATAAGCCACTTAAACATGGATAAACTTGAACAGACACGCCACAAAAGAAGGCACAGAAATGATCAATAAAGTACATGAAAATTTGCCAACATTATTACTTTTTCAGTGAAATAAAAACTAAATACTCTACAGTGCCTAAAACCAAAACTGACAATGCTAAATGTTGGTGAAAACAGGGCTGAACTCAAATTCTCAGTCTTTGCTGATTGCAGCATAAACTGTGTATCAACTTGGATAACTGTCTCATCTAAAATAATTGTACAAAAATATTATAGATAATAGCAGTCTCAATCATAATAGCTAAACATTAGAAACCAACCAAATATCTATCAGTAGGGGAATGGATATTCCAATTTTGGTATTTTCATACATTGTAATATTATTCATCAATAAAAATAGATGAACTACATGTATACATAACACTGTAAGTGAATCTCAGGAGAATTATGTTGAGCTAAGGAAGGCAGGCAAAAAAAATGATACATAATTTATGATTCCATTTATTTGAAGTCAAAAAGTAGACAAAATTAATCTAAGACATAAGGGATGAGAAAGTGATTTTCTGTGGTTGGCAAGGGGAAGAAGACACTAGGCGGCCAGAGAAGGAAATTTCCAGGATGATGCAAATATTCAGCATTCTGTGTTGAGTAGTTTATAAGGCTGTCATGACACATCAAATGAAAACTTACATATAAACTTTAGTTCAATAGGAACACGTTTCGCTATTAAAAATTGGGGAAAGACTATAATTATCTTCCTCATCATTAAATGCCCCACGTTGTTTTGCCAATTTCATCACGATTTTAAAAATTAGTACATGTTCATCATAGTTTTGAAAATAAGCAACAATTTGTTTTATGAATATACAAAAGCATTTCTAATCATAGAGAGACTACTGTTTAATATTATTTTTGACAAAAACAAATACAGAGATATTTTGGTCTTTTGAAGTGGGAAATATATATCTAACTCTATTTATTTTATTCATTATAAAATTTTAACATAACCCCACATTCCTAAATGTTCTTACACAGCATGAGTTCTTGAAACTACCGTTTTATTGGTAGGTCATAAGTTAATTACTTAAAATTATCTGTGAAGTGTGGTCTATTCACAATTTTATCCCACTTTTTTATAGAATACATTCTATTTTATAGCTCTGCTTACCTGTGGCATGGGCAATCATCAATTGATTATAATCTGTCATTCATTTCCATCATGCCAATGAATGTGAGCTCACTAATATCACCGTGATCTCCCTTGCTGAATTCTTATCTTACTTAGTCCTTTCTGTGGTATTTAACAGAGTTCAACCTTCTCTTTTTTTTTCAAAGGTATGTTTCATTGATTTCAGTGATACCATTTCTCCCTCTGCTTTCTCCCATGGATGTTCTTTCTCCGTTTATTTAACGCAATGCTTTTCTACCATCCGTGTTTTATAGGTTGATCTTTGGGTTATCACAAAGACCTTTGCTTTTTTTATATTCACACATTTTCTGGGTGATATGATCTGAATGCCATTATCTGCTTCCATGTCTTCAACTACAAACTGTTACAATGGTGACCCTCAAATCTCTTTTCAGACATTTTACACCTCTTATTTAAGCCCTTGCCCATTGGTCAACATCTATAAGCACTGTAAACATTAAATTTTCTTTTAATTTCTCAATCTATTCTTATATTCCATACTTGATATAGCTCTGTTGACATGAAACAATAATATTTTTAATTCATTTCCATTAGGTGACATGTTAGTAGTATCTCCTAAAAGTGTTCCCTCCTCTCCATTTATATTACCAGTTCAGACTTATCAAGCCATTACCGTTAATGCACAAGACACCTCCTTGAGTAAAATATCTGCCCAAAGGCTAGGGTCCATGGTGACAGGTAGTGCCTTCTCCAGGTTAAAAAAAAAAAAAAGTCATTTGAAAAAGAAAAAACAGAGGCTATTCAGAACTTTTGGTAGTGACAGACTTATCCAACATCACGTGTGTTTTGCAGAGACAAGAGAGTAGAAGGCTTTATAATGGAAAAAAAAAAAAAAAAGGAAGGTTTCATATGTGCTCTACTTGAAGATTGCTGTCTTGGTGGATCTGGAGGCATGCTAACTAAGAGAACTGTAACTTAGGTCATTGATTTGGGCATTACACTTTACTTTTTCTGGTACATTCTTATTTGGAAATAGGGGCAAAATGTTTGGAAGTTGTCAATTGCTTCCCAAGTTTTTATATTCTGGTCTGATTGCTGCAAAGGTTGTGGTTTGGTCTCCTGGGCTGCAGAGATTGTAACTCAGTTATTTGACAATCTATGGTATAACTTTCTTTCATTTGTATAGTTAGTTTCTCATTTATTGGCCTCCAAGGTATTTTCTCACAACTGATGCCATAACTTAGTCTTCTATAGGAAATCCCTTGTTCTGGAGCTATAAATTCTACTAGATTTATTCCTAGGGGTTATTATGGACATGGTAAAAAAACAGTGAAGTCTGTGGACATTCTTCTTCCTCTAAGATGAGTTACCTGGGCAACAGCAATTCTCTATGGAATAAAACATTGAAAAAAAATCACAAATAGAGGTTTAGCCAGCAATGTAGGGGGCAGGGCAGGCAACCAATTTCAACTGAAGAATTTATTCCTTTTTTTTCCCTGTTGGATATTTCAATATAAGTGACCCCAACTGAGCTGTTGATTCAAAGGAAATGAGTTGTTAGTGTTTATGTTTATAGTTGGCAGATTGGACACTTAATAATGGCCGCAGCTGTCCGTGTTAGTGAGGAGAGGCCTAAGACATTAAACCCATGACTATCCTCTATGACTCCCCATGGTCACACAGTTCATGAGACAATTGAACAAGGCCTAATATTTTCTGGGGGCAAATTTTTACCTAACATCCATAGGAAACGTCATCTTGTCTGTAATCATTAAAAACTTCCCCTGAAGTATTTGACCTTTTCTGAATTTTCACCTGTTATACAAATATCAACACATTCAGCCCATTCATAAAGGTCATCCAAATATTTCCTTCCCTGGTCATTATATTACACATTTGCAATCTTATTTCTTCCAACACCTGACACCAAATGAGTGTAAACACTTATGCCTACCATCCTTCCTTTACAGAAGAATTAAACACTCAGACACACTTCTCAAAGTTCTTCTCATTGTTAGGATTTTCCTTTATTATTTTCCATGATAGATACCCTTCAGTGGGACTATAATGCCATCTGATTTCCTCATAAGGGTGGTGTCAGATTATATGAAAAATCTTATACACCAGTCACACTGTGTTTCTTCTTCAGTTCACAAGAATTCCAGTAAGTCCTAAGATGTTAGATGAAGAGGAAAAGACAAAGAACAGTCAAGTGTCACTTGCTCGTGTAACTTACTTGTGTTTGAGGATGTGATTGTGAAGATTCAGGGGAGTGCAGCTCATTTATCACTGCGATTGAACAGGAAGTATTGGTGCACCGTATTATTCAGTGGGACAGATAACTTCCAGTTAATAATGGACAGTCGGAACGTATGGTCATTGAGAACCCCGTAGTTATATATGCTGTCTCTATTAGAAAACAGTAACAAACAAGGAATAGTTTTTCTTTTGTGTCCCTCCAAATCAAAAGAATTTTCCTTGCAATTCTATCAGGGCTTTCTTTTTCAAACACACAAGCACAGCAAAAACCCACCATAAAATTGACACAAATTTGTCCTCCCTTTTTACATTTGGGATATTGCAATTCACGGGTCTTAAACCTTGTCAGACAATTTGCTGAGGATTTTGTGTACTCATTGCCTTGCTTTCCGATATGACAATCACTTCTAAAATTACGAAAATTTGGCTTTCACACTTCCATAAAACATTGGCCTCAGATCACAGCCAACCAGTTTGTTTCTGAGGATAGTCAATGGGCCAGGGCCTTCATTATAAATTTGTATGCACCATTAATCTGCCCTCAGCACTTTTTACAAATTCTTTCACTTACAAATTCTCCCTTTGTTTCTTTATCCTATGTCTTACACTTTTAATTTATATCTACCCTTCAGGTCTCCTTTTTGAGTTCTAGAATCTGTTTTTACCGTTTTCCATTTTCACATGTCAAAGGCATTTAAATTAACTTATACAAAATTTGTCTTCCATAACTGGAAGACAATACCTTCCATAACTGGAAGACAATACCTTTCTCTTCCATAACTGATGCCCTTGTTTGGGCCCTGATTTCATTGACTCAAGGTAGACACTAGTATTGATCTTTCACTATTCTCTCTTACTTATCCCCAAATCTCTCAAAGTTTTACTAAGTTTATTTCTTATTCTTTACTACCCTTTAAATTTCTCTGTTTCTCTTTCTCCACTGTTGGTAATTGTTTACACTTTCTTAGGGATTACTTTACTAGCTATTTGAGGATTGTTTTTGGTCCTCAGTCGAGCAGTGGTCTAACCCATTATCTATTATATAATTAGAAGACTCTTTCCAGAGAATATCTGATGAAACCACTCCCTAATTATAAGTGTATTATTCACCCAGTATACATCATAATAAAAAGTTATAATGAGTGAAATTAATGTCTTCCTACATTAATTCTTACATTGTTCCTACATGGAACAATTTACGGATAGATTAAATATCCTAATATCTAATGTCAGAAAATCATATATGAAAGAACAGCTGTATATAAGTCATTTATCAAAATACTAATAAGCACTCAGCCAACAACAACAACAAAATTTACCAGGCTTGATTTGCACTCAGCCAACAACAACAAAATTACCAGGCTTGATGTGAAGTTAGTGTTTTAGAATAACCTAAAACACATTGGTTTTATTAAAACAAATATAAACCTTTAATTATATCAAGAAGTAAAATAAAACCAGTTCCATGGTGAGTTTAAAAAAATTAATAGAGAAACTCTTTCAAATCTATAAGACCTATACTGTAATAAAAAATGTGAGAAGACTCTAACATACAAATTAAAAAATAGTGAAACCCAAAAGGAAGCAAAACAAATGCTCACTGGTATTAAAAAAAAAAAAAAACTATGAATAAAAACCTTCAATGAACAATGTTTCACTTACTACTTTGATATGATTTAGGAATGTTAATGTTTAATGCATTATTGTTGAAATAGAAAGTGAAATAAACATTTTTTTTAAATGGACCCAGTGATTCAAGAACCATAAAAATGGAGTTACTGAAGTTAAGAGACATAGTTTGTCTTTTAAAATGTAATAATTTGATGGGGCATCTGGGTGGCTCAGTAGGTTGAGCATTTGGCTCAGGTCATGACCTCACAGTTCGTGAGTTCGAGCCCTGCGTCCGGCTCTGTGCCGACAGCTCCGAGCCTGGAGCCTGCTTCAGATTCTGTGCCCCCCTCGCCCCAACTTTCTGCCCCACCCCTGCTTGTGCTCTCTCTCTGTCTTTCAAAAATGAATAAACATAAAAAAAATTTAAAAAGTAAAATAAAATAAAATGTAATAATTTGAGTAGTCTTGATAAACACTATTTTGGGGACTCTCTCTTATTTAGCACTAACCATATCATATGCTTTTGAAGAGGATGGTGAAGGCCAAATATTGTCTCTGAATTTAGAAATGGAATAAATCACTCTATCGTACACCAGAATCTAATATGACACTGTAAATTAAAAGGTCAGTATCCAAAATCTATAAAGAACTTACCAAACTCAACACCCAAAACACAAATAATCCAGTGAAGAAATGGACAGAAGACATGAATAGACACTTTCCCAAAGAAGACATCCAGGTGGCCAACTAAATGGAATTAAAATAAAAACTTAAAAACAAACAAACAAACAAACAAACAAAAAAAAACTGAATGGAATGTTCAGCATTTAGAGTGAAAACTGATCATTACTTTTTTGATTTCTTATTTTCTCTTAATTTCTTCCCACCAGTAAAATTTATACCAAAAAAATACATTTTAAATTAGAAATTTAGCAAATATCAGAGTAAAAAAAGCAGGTATCAATTAATGGAAGATTTGAGCTATTCTACTCAAGCACCATGGAAAATGTACCCGATAAATGGTTCTATAACTAATGCTTGTGATTTTCGTGTAACTCTAATTATGAATTGGTTCACAAACAGTGGCTTCAGCCAAAATGCTGTGAAGAGAAGTTTGTATTTGCTTTTGCATTTTTCCCCCAATGTATTTTATTATGCCATCATTCTTTATCCAAAAGCACACAAAGCACATTTTGCTAAACCTTAAACCTTCTTTCTTTTATGTGCCCCTCTGCCTATTCTTAAACATGCAGTAAAACAAAAGTGAAACACATTCGATTAATATCACTTGTGCCAAATAACACTTTGTAGTCGAGTGCTTTGAATCACTTGCCTGTAATCATCAGGTTCGCTTCTAGAGGATAGGAAATCATCAGCATTGGGTTTTTAAGTTCATGAAAGGATCATAAAAGCAAGAGATCTCAAATCAAGGTATTTTAAGTCCAGAGCTGCTCCACACACAAAAGTAATTTAATGATCAAGAGATTCTTAAAAGAATTTTTTTTTTGTTTCAGGGGAAGGGAAAGTATGGTAATTCCACATGGTAATTCAAAAATAAGGTTCTATTTATTCCTCTTCCCTTCCTCCTTCCCTCTTCCTTCCTGAACTGTTCACTCCAATAACCATTAGGTGGTGCAGCACAATATGGCAGCCATGCTGGTGGCAGGAAATGGGGAGGAGTTGCATTGATCAACCACAGGCTGTTAAACCCGAACAGAGAGAACAGGCATTGGCTTGGGTGGAGGGTATCCTGCTGTGGTTTGTCTGTTGTTTTACTGAAAAGCCAAACTTTTAATTCACATTCTTTGTTGATTATTCATCTGTTTCGGTAAATTAACATGTGTAAATCAAAATAAATTGCTGTTAACTAAGGATAAACATAAACACTTCCTTTTTTATTTTAAATAATCAGGAAATTTCACAAGTTGAATACATAATATAAATATGTGCCATAGGAGTCACATCACTAGGAGACATTTAGTTTCTAAAAAGGACTAAAATAAAGTGGTTAACCTTTTCTTTTTTTTTCTTTTTTTTTGGGGGGGGCGGTAATTAACTCTTGATTAACACTACCTATATTTACATGGATTTGAGATTCTGCTAGGAACTGTAATGTGTCAAATTGCATATAATGAACTTTCTCACAGAGTCAGGTTTGATTTAATTTAAGCAATTACAATTTAAATTATATCATACAAATCCTCAGTGTGTGAAAGTACAAGTCCAAAATGATACTTTCCCTTCACTTTGTTCAAAAAAAACCTGTTACCATCTTCAAAGCACACATTGTATCATACACTTTTCCTTAAAGCTGCTACTATTGTAGGTCAATCCATTTTTTTTAGACTGGAAACATAAAAATCATGTTAATTTACATGTTACATTCTCTTTCTTTTGTTTTCCAGAAGCAAAAAATTAGTACACTTCAGCTTTCTATGTGGTTTAGATTTTAAGCCGATATAAGTATATAGAGCCCAAATTTGTCATACTATCATCTTCTTGACTTTCATTATAATAGTAGTTCATGACGAGGGGCACCTAGGTGGCTCAGTTGGTTGGGCGTTTGACTTCACCTCAGGTCATGATCTCACGGTTTTTGGGTTCAAGCCCCACATTGCACTCCATGATGGCAGCTCAGAGCCTGGAGCCTGCCTCAGATTCTGTGTCTCCCTCTCTCTCTGCCCCTCCCCCACTTGTGTTCTGTCTCTCTCTCTCTCTCTCTCTCTCTCTCTCTCTCTCTCTCAAAAATGAATAAATGTAAAAAAAAATAGTAGTTCATGACGAGTAAAATGATTAACATAATAGTAATATGATTGTCATATTGGTAATAATTATAACTCTATCAAAACCATGATGATTATATTACTCACTTAAATTTGAATAGATAACTTTGTAAGTAACCAGTGAACTGATAGTATGGTAATACGTGAACATGTAAGTATGCTGCTTTTCCTTGCATTTGAACTGATATTAACACTGAAAACTGAAGTGTTTGGAAAAGCCAAATTTTAAAGAAAATTTTCATTATCATCTCAAATGTAATTAATGGTGACTGTCAGAGCAAAGACTTAGGGAGGAAGTAATGAGTTACTGGTGGACACTCAGCTCATGTGTATTTAAGTAGGGAATTGCACTTTATTTGCTGTTCTTTTTTCCAGCTACTCTAAGTGTAAGGTTAGGGTGTGTACTTGAGACATTTCTTTCTTCTTTAGGAAGGCCTGTATTGCTATATATTTCCCTCTTATAGACACGTCTCTGGAGGCAAGGGAACGAAAGCAAAAAATGAACAATTGGCACCTCATCAAGATAAAAAGCTTCTGTACAGTGAAGGAAACAATCAACAAACCTAAAAGGCAACAATGGAATGGGAGAAGATATTTGCAAATGACGTATCAGATTAAGGGTTAGTATCCAAAATCTAGAACTTCTCAAACTCAACATACAAAAAACAAACAAACAAACAAAAAAAAAAACAAAAAAAAACAAAAAAAAAAAACCTCAGAGAAGAAATGGGCAAAAGACATGAACAGTTTTCCAAAGAAGTTATACACATGGTTAGCAGACACATGAAAAGGTGCTCAACATCACTCATCATCAGGGAAATACAAATCAAAACCACAATAAGATACCACCTCACACCTGTCAGAATGGCTAAAATTAACAACTCAGGAAAGAACAGGGGTTGACAAGAATGTGGAGAAAGGGGAACACTTTTACACTACTGGTGGGAATGCAAACTGGTGCAATTATTCTGGAAAATAGTATTTGAAGGGGCACATGCACCCCCATGTTTATTGCAGCACTGTCAACAATAGCCCAGTTATGGAAAGAGCCCAAATGTCCATCAACTGATGAGTGGATAAAGAAAAAAGTGAGGCATATGTATACACAATGGAATATTGCTTAGTCATCAAAAATAATGAAATCTTGCCATTTGCAACAATCTGGATGAAACTAGAATGTATTATGCTAAGCAAAATAAGTCAGTCAGAGAAAAATAAATAATATATTATCTCACTCATGGAATTTAAGGAACAGAACAGATGAACACAGAGAAAGGGAAGGAAAAATAAGATAAAAATGGAGAGGGAAGCAAACCAGAAGAGACTCTTAAATACAAACACTGAGAACAAACTGAGGGTTGCTGGAGGGATGTTGGGTGCGGGGAATGGGCTAAATCAGTGGTGGGTATTAAAGAGAGCTCTTGTTGGGATGAGCACTGGGTGTTATACATAAGTGGTGAGTCACTAAATTCTGCTTGTGAAACCATTATTACTTGGGTTTAAAATAAAATAAAATAAAATAAAATAAAATAAAATAAAATAAAGAAGGGAATTGCATGGAAGGTAGCTGAACTGCCCCCCCACACACACTTTTTTTCCCTGTTTGTATCCCACCAATTCTTGGTCATGTGCAGTCCTTGAAACATTTACACATTTAAAATTTCTTATCGTTGGGGCACCTGGGTGGCTCAGTCAGTAAATCTTCTGACGCTGGCTCAGGCCATAATCTCACAGCTCATGGGTTTGAGCCCTGCATCGGGCTCTGTGCTGACAGCTCAGAGCTTGGAGCCTACTTCAGATTCTGTGTCTCCCTCTCTCTCTGCCTCTCTCCCACTCTGCCTCTGTCTTTCTCAAAAATAAGTAAACATTTAAAAAATTGTTTAAAATTTCTTATTGTTGTTTAGACTTATACAAATCCATATTCAATATATACACAGTGAACATATATTAACACATATACAAAACAAACACAGTTTTAGTCTTAAAAATTTTATTTATCTAAAATATTCATCCCCAAATCAAGAATTGATTTCACTAAATCAAACCAAACAAAAATGGAATAAAACAAACTCTTCCATGAAGGCCCCTATTAATTTGCCACCAGAATATATGAAATATTATAAAAATACAATATTTGCAGAGTATATGTGTTACTGATTTGCAAAGAATAGTTGATAAAATAATAGATATCATTTATAGTGTGTTTACTATTTGACAGACATTAGAGAGCTTTACACCCATTATTTTTAAAATTATAACATGAAACATTAACTTTAATTTAATTTTTTTTTGTATGTTTCATTTATTTGAGAGAGAGCAAGCGAGCATGAACAGGGCAAGGGCAGAGAGAGAGCAGGAGAGAGAGAATCTCAAGCAGGCTCTGTACAGTCCCCACAGAGCCCTACATGAGGCTTGATCTCATGAACCCTGAGATCACGACCTGAGTTGAACCCAAGAGTCAGACACTTAACTGAGCCACTCAGACACCCTTTAACCCTATTTTATATATGGGAAGTTTAGTCAGGGGAAGGCTACATAATTTAGCCAAGATCATGCAACTACGATTTTTTTTTAAGAATTTTATTTTATTTTTTAAAGTTTATTTATTTATTTTGAGAGAGAGAGAGAGAGAGAGAGAGAGAGAGAGAACACGTAAATGGCAAAGAGCAGAGAGAGAGAGGGGGAGAGAGTAAGGGAGAGAGACAATCCCAAGCAGCCTCCCTGCAGGACCAGTGCAGAGCCCCATTTGGCTGGCACTCAGGAACCAGGAGATCCTGACCTGATCGGAAGTGGGATGTTTAACTGAGCCAACCAGGTTCGCCCACAACCAGGAAATGTTTGGTGGAAAAGATGAGCCGAGGCATTCCTACATTAGAGCCTGAGCCCTCAATACTTCTATCCTGCATTCCATTAGCATCAACTATGGTTTTTCCTATCAAATGCAAATAACCAAGCAACATTCTACAGGAAAATCTATGTATCAGTTCTAATATGAATTGCTTTTAATGATGAACAATTTTATTAAGTGTATTTGAAAGCACCCAATTACATAATAAATATAATTAAAAGTTAAAACTCCTTAAAATTGCAGTAATAAAAATGTAACATTTCTTTAATTAAAGCAGAGACTCAGTACCTGATTTATTAAGAGAAAAAGAAAAAAAAAAAAGCAGTTTAAACTTCCAGTTACCGGTTCAGCATGTAAGGCACCAGGAAGTTGCCACTTTATCTCAACAGCAAGTAAAAATCCCAACAGACTGAAGAATCGACAACTCTTCTTGGATCCATCGGAGACAGGAGGGCCTATGACACACTGCTGGGCTGAGACTGGAGACAGACAGAGACTACAGCGGATGGGAGCTGACTGTCACCAGCCGCACCTGACTCTGGGTCCCGTGCCTGGGGAGGAAAACTTGAAGTCTAACCGGTGAGTTGCAGGAGGCTCAGTGAAGCCAACTCGAGAGAGAGAAAAACTCTAGGGGGCCCCAGTGATGGTGGGGCACAATATTGTCAAGTACGCTTCTAGTGGCTTCACCACCAGGTTCCCATATCAAAGAAAAATCCCACTGGCTTCCTGAAGGGGGCAGGGAAGAGGAACTGTTATGGAATGTACACCTGCACTCTGTTTTCCTTAGCAACCCTTGACCTCAAGAAAATTCATCAGAGACCACCTGCTAGGGTATAATTAGAGCCTAACAGACCTGGGAGAAGGGAAATATCCAACTCCAGCCGGCTCAACGCATCCTCTCTTGCGTAAGGGAAAGGGGGTGGGGGTGGGAAGACCAAAAAACACCCGTGAAGTTCACAGTCTGAAGGCTCACTGAAAACTGAGACATCATCATAAGTTATAAAAGGCTTCCCCTCCCTCACACTTCATCACTACATGAGTGAAGGCCTATTTTCAGCAGTCCCTTTTAGCCAGTGCATCATCTCTGGCTACCAAGAAAAAACTACAAGGCATACCAAAAAGAAAAAAAAAAAATACAATTTGAAGAGACAAACCAATCATCAGAATCAGACACAGCAGAAATGCAGCGTAAAATAGATAAAAACAGATGGACAATGCCAGCAGAGAGACGGAAATCCAAAGAAGGAAACAACAAACAAACAAAACAAAACAAGAAATCAAAAACACTGTAACAGAAATGAAGGGTGCCTTTGGTGGGTTTTTCATAAACTGGACACAACTAAGGACAGAAGTTTTGAGCTAGAGGATATGTTAATAGAGTCCATGAAGCCCGAAAAGTGAAGAGAACTGAGAAAAACAAAACGAAATGTCCAAGGACTGTGGGACATCAGCAAAAGCTGTAACAGACTCATAATAAGAATCCCTGAAGGAGAAGAAAAACAAGAACAGAAGGAAAGGCGCCCTGAGAATAATTTCCATGTAGGGGGTGGGATGTTCCATAGCACCGAGCAAGTCTTAGACATCAGCTGGGTGTCCTATCATTCCACCCAATTCTGACGCTGTCTATGCATAGGAGGCATCCGATTCCATAGGCTGAGGGCTCAGTCCCTCACGACTACCCTCCTCTCCAGACAACCACAAATTCAGGCTGTCACTTGTGCTTCTGATTGACTGGCTACAAATCAGAGCTTCCTGCCACCCCTTCCTTGGGTTTGATAATTGGGTAGATCAGCTCACGGAACTCAGGGAAACATCTTACTAGATTATCAGTCATGGTGTTAGAAACAGCCAGAAGGAAGAGATACACAGGTGCCAAGCCATCACAGCAACAAGTGGAAGTCTATAAACTCATCTAAGGATCATCAGGTCCTTGTTCCCAGTTCCAACAAATCTAGATCATTTATAACCAGATAGGGTGATATTCTGGGCAGAATGCATTCTGGGGCAAATCCCCTCTCTGGCTGAGAATCTAAGAAATGAGAAAACAAGTGGTCATTCCTCAAAATGTTATGAAAAAATAGGATGAGGGGAGCAGTTTAGACATTTGCAATTCAAAACAGAAAAAAAAAATCTAAGCCAGTAAAGGGTCACTGGTCTCAAGCAATTTGAAACTTTAGCAGGTTAAATTCTGTTAGTTTTAAGGCCTAGGGATAATCTTCTGTGGTCAGAGGCTCCAACCACTGGGTCTGCAACTTTGCCCTTTGAATCATTTTTTTTTTCTTTTTTTGAAAGATAGTGCATGTTTGCAGAAGAACAGTTAATTGAGCCCATATGCTGCCTGTAGAATTTTGAAAATCCGACATCCCTCCCCCATTGGTCCTATTTCTGTTCCTTCCAGTGAAGTGTTTCTCCTGGCATGACATTTCCCCAAACCTTGTGGATTTCTGTGTATGTCACAGGGATTCCTGGCATTAGACAAGAGAGTCATCCACAGATCTCCCCTGTATAATCCCATCTCTGTTTCCGGTTTCTACTGAGAGGTCGAAGGTATCCATGAGTCACATGCATAATCCCTTCAGGAACAGCAAATGTGTGTCCTACCTTCCTTTGATATTCTCTCCATAACATGTTTTGTTAGCAGTTACTCTCTGAATTGTAGTGTCATTTGCAATCTGGATAGGCAGAGGATTCACAAAATCATCAAGTCCTGTTTGCTTTCTGCCAAACAGCTTTTCATCTCCTTTGTCTCATATTTTAATATAACCAACAAGAGAAAACCAGGCCACATTTTAAACCGTTTGCTTAGAAATCTCATGTAAATAGTGTAGACCACACTTTGGCTAAATTTTCTGACAGTATATATGAAGGAATGCCTTTCTCTACTTTCCAAAAATGTGTCCCTCATGCCCTTCTGAATTTTGTCACTGCCTTTAACATTTACATTTCTACCCACATTCCATTTGTGATGATACACGGATTCTCTACTATAGGCTTTCAATACTGTAACCCTCATTTCCTTATGAGCCTCCAACATCAGGCGCCTTTAATATCCATATTTCTAAGAGACTGTCATGTTTAAAACACTCTAGGCTTCTTCTAAATGTGCATCAAAATTTTTCCAGCTTCTAATTATTATGCAATCCCAAAGGCACATCCACTCTTTTAAATACACTGTTAACAGAATTACCTCACTTGCTGGTACTAAAAATCTATAGCACTTTTAAATGTGCTGCAACAAATTACTAAAAACTTGGTAGCTCAAAACAATGAAAATGTATCATCTCATGGTTCTGGACGTCAGATGTCGAAGGTCAGTTTCACTGGGTCTCAGGAGGGCCATGCTCCCTCTGGAGGCTTTAAGGGACAATCTGTCTCTTGCCTCTTCCAACATTTAATAGTTTCTGTTGTCTAGTGCCACCCCTCAAGACAAGCAGCCAACCCAGAGAATCATGAGTTAAATAAAATAGTTACTGCTTCGACTAACATTTGTGTTGTGTTGTTATCTAAATTAACACATTTATTCCACGTTGAAATTTTTGCCAATAGTGGCACTTCTACTGTTTTTGTTTGTTTGAGTTCTCTTAAGACTTTTTGGTAGCAGTGTTCACCCTTACTTTGGAAATTTCCGTGTAGCCGGGATACCACTGACTACTCATTTTTTTATTTGGCCACAGAAGGGCAAGTGTATGGTATGATGGTTGACTTTAGTTTTCTATACCACTGTTTTCTTTCTTTCTTTCTTTCTTTCTTTCTTTCTTTCTTTCTTTCTTTCTTTCTTTCTTTCTTTCTTTCTTTCTTTTAATTGAGAGAGAGAGAGAGTGAGAGAGCAAGGGAGGGGCAGAGGGAGAGGGAGAGAGAGAATCTCAAGTAGCCTCCACGTCCAGAGCTGAGTCCAACATGGTCTCAATCTTACCACTGTGAGATCATGACCTGAGCCAAAACCAAGAGTCAGACGCTCAACTAACAGGGCCACCCAGGCACCCCTGCACCACTTTTTTCTGAAGGAGGCACTCTATCAGCCCCATATCTAATTTTAATTTTAACTTTCTTGGTGTGCTAACCATGCTGTAAATAACATCAAGCCCAGAAGGAAAGAGCTAACTTATTAAGTTTGGGTGGTTGTTATACATCAAAAATTAACTGATATGGCTTTAAAATAGCATAAATATATTTAAATGTCGCTACTCTAGCCCTAACAGTTACCTACTTCAGGAAGGCTCTCAAAATAATCTTCTAATGGCAAAAATCAACATCAGAAAATATAAAGTATCTATGTTTTTTCCCAGTAGGTAGAAGTAATCAAGTTTTTAACCTTCTATAAATGGATATTAGATTTAAAATCAATTTACTCTTCTGAATATAAAAAGGTTTAATTGTCAGCTCTCTTTACTACAGGGACATTGTCATACGAAATATATGTAAATTTAATAAATACATATACTTATGATTTTATTTTTAGTCCATGAGTTTTTAATTCCATAGACTCACTCGGGTCTGATGTTAAAATCTAGCCTTGAGTCACAATCTTAAACTTCTAGTATATTATTGCAGCCTCCATACCTAGGATTTTACAGCTCACAATAAGATCATTGACCAAAGTATAACTTCTCTCTATTTTTCATAGAAATGAACTTGTCCTAAAAGAAAAGATTTAAGGTGCAGTTTCCATTGTGAATGTCCACCGAATTGTCAAAGATGGCTTAAGAATTGACCATTTATTTAATCTGTAGAATAGTCTCTCGTTTTCATGCCTCAAGGCTACTAGAATATATAGTTGCAAAAAGAAATTCTCTCAAACTAAAATGTGGGAACTTCTAATCCAGTATGTCTTTAAAAGATAGATGTATTTTGGTTCCATTTGGAAGAAAGCAACTATTTTCTAAATATTATGTTTAGACTCCATTTCTATGTTGAAAAGCTCCCAGGTACTTATGAAAGAGAGGTTCTTGCTGCTTATGATATTATAGTCTAATTCAAAACCTTTTAACCATGAAAAATAGCATACTGTAAGGTAATAGGAAAAAATCCTTGAGTCTCAATGCATTATTCCATTTTTAGTCCAATAGAACACTTTTCTAAAAGAAATACATTTTATTCTCATTTATTTCTAAACATATTAGATACTTGCTTTTCATTTACTATGCCTCTTTCTGAGTATTCTTTGAGCACAGCTGATAATAGTCCTAATAAAGCAGAATATCACACAAAAGGAAATTAGTAAACATCTCCATACAGCCCAAGAAAACTGAGGTCAATGTAGAAATAATTATAAATTAAATTGATTAATAATTCAGTCATTTGTTGATTGATCTACCCACTGGAAATCACATTTTAAACTACTTAAAAAAATGGCATTAATACGTGTAACTCTTGCAAATAATTCTCAGTCCTCTTTTGCTATAAGTTTTCTATTTTTATATGCTCTTGTACACATTCACTCTTGTTTTCACAACATATTTCTTGAAAAGCAGTCCAAGATGATGATGTAGAAACACCCTGAACCTATCTCCTCCCAAGGACACACGGAGTCTCTACCTACCTATAGAGTAGTTCCTATAGAGAAGAGTTGCGGGGGGGGGGGGGGGCATTTATTGAACATCTTTTGTACCATAAACAATAAAGAGACCACACAGAGAAGGGTCAGGCAGAACATTGGAACGACAGGCACTCCACCCCTGATGTGGCAACATGCAGTAGGGAGGGATATCACTGAGGGGCTGTATGCACTCTTCTTTTTTTTTTTTTTTTTTTTTTTTAATGTTTTAATCTTTTTTTTTTTAATTTTTGGTTTTTTTTCAACGTTTATTTATTTTTGGGACAGAGAGAGACAGAGCATGAATGGGGGAGGGGCAGAGAGAGAGGGAGACACAGAATCGGAAACAGGCTCCAGGCTCGGAGCCATCAGCCCAGAGCCTGACGCGGGGCTCAAACTCACCGACCGCGAGATCGTGACCTGGCTGAAGTCGGACGCTTAACCGACTGCGCCACCCAGGCGCCCCTGCACTCTTCTGTCCTCAGGCACAGTGAAAATACATTTTAAGGGCCACCGAGAGTACAAGTAAAGGAAATCCATCTACTAACCTTAGGCAGTCTCCAAAGAGGCAAGGAACTATGGGAAGGGAACTCTCTCCAGGGTCAGAGGCACTATGGAATGCTATTTTTTAGACTCCTCCCCTACCTTGATAGTGCAGGTGGGGGCAAAGTCCAGGTACTCTAGCTGACCTTGTAGAGATGGCATGTTCCAGGCCCTGCCAGCCCCCAGCTTCAGTCACCCTGTGCCCCTAAATGGCACACGACAGGACTGACCTGGCCTGTACTTTCTCCAGCTCTAGCTTTCCTGACAAGGTGGCCCCAACACAGCATACCTTGGGCACCACTGGTCTGCCCCTGCTCTGGTTCCAGCCAGCCTGCCAAGGACATCAGGCACACACAGTCTGCACAGGGGATGTTCTTTGCAAGGCCATTCCTTTAAAACCAGGAGAGGTACCTGTCCCCTCTAATTTATAGAAGGAAACAGAAAGTCAAACAAAGTGAGGAGACAGAGGAATATGTTCAAAACGAAAGAATGAGATAAAAATCCCAGGGAGAAAAATCCCTCATGAAATGAAGGAAAAGAGTTCAAAATAATGGTCATAATGATGTTCACCAAAATCAGGAGAAGATGGAAGCAAACAGTGAGAACTGCAACCAAGAGATAAACGATAGAAAAAGAACCAATCAGAGCTGATTATATATGTATATGTATATATACATATATACCTATATACATGTATATAGTAACTGAAATGAAAAATACATGATAGGGAATCTTCAGCAGGTTATATGATACAGAAGAACGGATCACCAATTTGGAAGACAAAAAAGTAGAAATCACTCAGTAAGAACAGCTAAAGGAATGAAAAAAGAATTTAAAAACCTGAAGACAGTTTAAGGGGTCTCTGGAACAACATCAAGAGTACTAATATTCACATTGTAGGGGTTTTAGAAGAAGAAGATAAATGGTAGAAAACTTACTTGTAGAAATAATGGCTAAAAACTTGCCTAGCCTGGGGTAGGAATCAGATATCCAGATCCAAAAAGCATAGAGAGTCCCAAACAAGATTAACTCAAAGAGATCCACACCAAGACATATTATAATTAAAGAGACAAAAGTTAATGCATTAAAAAGAGAGAGAGAGAGAGAGAGAATCTAGTGGCTCCTGGGAGGCTCAGTCAGTTGAGTGTCGGACTCCTGGTTTCAGTGCTCAGGTTGTGATCTCACTGCCCTGCACTGGGCTCCATGCTGACCAAAGCTTGCTTGGGATTTTCTCTCTCCCTCTCTCTGTCTCAAAATAAATAAATAAACTTTAAAATTTTTAAAAAAAGAAAGAGAGAATCTTAAAAGGAGCAGGAGAAACATAATAGTCACAAGGAAATCCCCATAAGACTATGAGCTGATTTTTTACCAGAAATTTTGCTGCGCAGAAGGGAGGGGCAGGATCATAGTCTGAACAACTGGTCTATTGCTGATGACGGTTATTGGTCCTGATGATTTGAGAGGCATCAGAGTTACGAGGAGGAATTCTTCAGCCTCAACCAATCCTCTCCTATGATTCTACTTAACACTAAAGGGCGTGATGTCACCAAAAGCCAAGCATAGAAGACCAATTGCTAGCAATTATACATGTAGACCTTACTATACTGCCTTATATATTTTTAATGAGACTTCATTCAAACCAAACCTAAGTAACAGAAGACTTGTATTCTAGTTTTTCCTACTACTTAATGACCATGGCATAGAAATCAAGTCACACACACACACAAAATCAAGTCTGGAATTTAAGAATTCCCAGACGGTTTAAGTTTATGTTTATTTTAAATTAAACTTAGTAAGACAAATGTGAAGATCTCTGAATGAAAAAGAGAACATGATAATAAGATTAATGTAGAGAGCCATTATTTTTTTATATTAATAACCAATATGCAAAATATATGTATATATAGCATTAATAAATATTATCTATTGATTTGAAAAAGCCTTTTTAAAAATTTTAGGTGCCATACGGTCTTTAGTAGCACATTTCATAAGGTGATTCAACTCAAGTTTGAGATCAAAAGTATATCTGCTGGGGGGGGTCACTTAACATGCCAGCTTTTATAGACACAAATGTGGAAACCTGTAAATGCATGCAACAAACTGTGCTTTTATGCCTAGAAGAGTAATTTGAAGCCCCTCTAGTTATGCAAAGGTAGGGCGAGAAGGCAGGCAGTACTTTTAGTGGCTGCACTGATGCATTGATAATGTCATGCTCAAAGACCCAGTCAATGCCAATCTCATAGTTTGGAATCCGGGTTATCAGTATGCTTGTAAATCTCAGAAATCTGCCTCCCTTCTAGAAATTAAAAGCTTGCTAGAGAAGACAATATTACATCAATGAAGGTGAATCAGTAAGGCAACGGAGTCTAGGCTAAGGACCTAAGCGTAACACAAGGCCAGAACCTCTCCATGGGAGGGCTGGTCTCAGCACACAGCACGAAGCTTATGCAAGGAAGTCCTCTGACAGCAGGACATCTAGCCTATGATTTTGAGAAAGACTTGCTAAATTTGTTGTAAATTAAAGTTTTAAAACCTGGGGGAACAAGCATGAAGGAGATCTCACACTGGTAGTCCACAGTTTAGATTCTAGTTCTCTCTTATTTCCTATAGGGAAAAATGTTAACCCCAGGTATGACTTCAAAATCCTTCTGCATTGAGAAAAAAAAATCCATTGTCCGGGGATGAGAAATTGAACCTCTTGTCAAAACACTACTAAAGGTTCATCAGTTAAAAAAAAAAAAAAAGGTAAAATACCCAATGATTTTGAATCCCCAAACTGACAAGCAGTTCACACCAGTTTCACATGGTATGGAGTTCCGTAAACCATATTCCCATTATTTCCTTCAGAAAGTATAATACTATATAATTGCTGTCAAAATAAATAATGTGGAGAGACACAAAACCTCTTCGGATGCTCAGGGCTAACATGGAATTTGTGAAGTTTCAACATTTTTTTTTCTTCTTTTCTCCTTTAGAATATCAACAAATCAAAGTTCAGTTGCCTTTCCTGGTAAGGAACATGTAAGAGCCCCTGGATTTTAGATATATCTTTCCATTTCTCTCCTCTATGTAACAATGCTACTACAAAGGAACATGTTAAACCTAACATTTTTTTAATTAAATTAAATTCTTTTTAAAGATTTTATTTTTAAAAATTTTTTTAACGTTTATTCATTTTTGAGAGACAGAGAGAGACAGAGCATGAGCGGGGAAGGGGCAGAGAGAGGGAGACACAGAATGTGAAACAGGCTCCAGGCTCTGAGCGGTCAGCACAGAGCCCGACGCGGGGCTCGAACTCACAAACTGCGAGATCCTGACCTGAGCCGAAGTCGGACGCTCAACCGACTGAGCCACCCAGGCTCCCCTTAAAGATTTTATTTTTATGTAAACTCTACACCCAAAGTGGGGCTTACACTCACTACCCCAATATCAAGACTCACATGCTCTACCAATTAACTGAGCCAGACAGGCACCCCAAAATAAAATTGATTTCTTGTTTTGTTTTGTTTTGTTTTAATTTTCAATGTTTACTTATTCATTTTGGAGAGAGAGACAGAGACACAGTGCTAGCCGGGGAGGGGCAGAAAGAGGGAGACACAGAATCCAAAGTAGACTCCAGGGTCTAAGCTATCAGCACAGAGCCTGCCATAGGGCTTGAACTCACAAACCATGAGACCGTGACCTGAGCCAAACTCAGATGCTTAACTGAGCCACCCATGCGTCCCCATAAAATTGATTTCTAAATAATGTTACCTGAAAAATAATAATCATTGTGTAAGAAAGTCTAAATTTCTGTTAAGGAGAAAAACTTAAAAAAAGGAATGTCTGCCTTCCTGTTGCAACTTTAGGGGCAAAAATATACCTGCTCTGTGAGAGAGACTGCAGAGTTCATAATTAAGTGAATAAAAGATTATTAATAGCAAATAATGAATGAATAAAATATTTTCAATGTGATAACATCCTGTCTTTCAAGCTTCACCAGAATGAGTTTGAATTAATAGACTTTTCCTCTTCGTTTCTACTACCCATACTGAAATGTATTGAACTACTGATGATGACATTTGTTACATTTAAAGATGTGTCCAGAGGAATAATGCTTTAATTCCTGAACACGGCTAACCTTTGAATGACTTCTAAAGACCTTAACAATGTTTGCCGGAAAGATGATAAAATAAGTATAATACAAGAATCCTAAAAAAAAATAAAAAAAAAAAAAACATTGAGAAATTGAAACAATTTGTAGAAATGCCCATAGAGGAGCACTCTAAAGCTAAGTAAGAATCCTCTCCTGAGTATTTTAATGATGACACAGTAATAACAAGGGATGATTTTTTTTAACTCAAACATAATTTCCTAATCTTTCCAGTAGTATACTAGTCATTTAAAATGAAGATGAGGATATGCCATGTAAAATAATTTAAGGAAAATCTCATACTCTAGGTCAGAGAAAAAAGTTTTTATGTACACAATTGCTATAGAACAAAAGTATCGCTAAAGTTTCACTGTGAGTTCTCAGAGCCAATCTGAGAGCTTTCTGCCTCTGAGAGCTAAGCTAAAGGAATTCTGAGTCTGACATAGGTTACTTTGTAAATAATAACGTCAGATTTCCTAATTTCCCACTAGATGCATTTAAACATCACAGGATCATCCTCAGTGCTCAGTTTGAGTAGCTGTTGTACAAATTAAGGATCACAAAAACAGAAATGTGAGGACAGGTGATACGGGTTGGACTAAAATTCTTCAGCTTCGTCTAAGTTCAAATAAGTCATTTTATTGCTTTGCACTTAATGAGGAAAATATGTGTTTTCTTTTGTTGCTATTTCAGTGATAAGCAAATTCATATATGAGCTATAGTAAGAGAGACAAACAGATAAGAAATATGAAAAAGGAGAGAAAAGAAGATGAAAACAGAAGGGCAAAGAAGAGTAGGAAAATGGAGAAATGCGTGTGGGTGTTAGTGAGATCATGAAGTTAGTGACTTTGCTTTCCATTTGTAAATCATTCTTCTTGCAAACCACTTTTGCAATTTGCAAAAACATAGATATACAAGCTAGCCATGGATATACCTTATGTGTGACAAAGTAGCATCTATTTTGTAAAATGCTTAGACATTGCCTTCAAATTGCTTTTATTTGCAACTATGTAAAAAGCCTCTTTCTTGCATAAGAATGGCTTCTTGGTAGCAAGAGGGCTGTGCAACAGACAACTAAACTAAGTGGTTTGCTTCACATTTGAATAAAATATATCTATTTACTCAGCTAGAGATTCTTGTTACAAGAGCTCAAATAAATGAGTAAAGATAAATAACATACTCAACAGAATACATTATTTTGGCTCACTTTTATGAAGAAAAGGCACTTTACAAAAGCTTGGATACATTATTGAAAATAATGGTTGCATGTCTTTAGCTCTGTAAAATTAAAAAAAAAATTAGTCTGCAATAATTATAATTAACACTTAAAAAATTAAACCAAAATCTATGTGAAATAGACATCATAGAAATTTATTTTTAAGCCAAAGTAAAATAATTCCAAATATGACTTTCTTCTTGTTTAAATACATGCATATCATACTGATGTATTTCTTATAACATTAAAACAAAATACCTAAGGAACGCCTGGGTGGCTCAGTCCGTTAAGCGTCCGACTCGGCTTAGGTCATGATCTCTCAGTTCATGAGTTTGAGCCCCTTGACAGGCTCCATGCTGATAGTGGGGAACCTGCTTGGGATTCTCTCTCTCTTTCCCTCTCTCTCCCTGCCCCTCCCCAATTTGGGCTCTCTTTCTTTCTCTCTCTCTCTCTCTCTCTCTCTCTCTCTCTCTCTCTCTCTGTCTTTCAAAACAAATAAAATTAAATAAGACAAATAAAAACACAAAGTATCTAAATATAGCTGAAGCCCTAAATTAGCTGCTTTCCTTTATCATTGGATGAGCCTCTAGCTTAATACAAGGATAATCTGAATATATATTTCTTTCAAAGCAACTACTCTTTGTGGGATGACATAAATAAGCAAAAATAGAACACATGTATTAAAAACACAAGGAGAGGAAAGAGTGTATCTGTGAGGTGAAGACCTTTAGTTGAGAAAGAATAACAAAATATTTCCTGTATCATCCAGTAAATGCTCATTTCAATTCAATGCAATAAAATTATCCAAATACAGCTTAAGAATATTTCAGACAAAAGTTTTTCTTTACCATTTTCTCTCCCCTACTATCTTGCTTAATAAAAAGACATCTTAAAAGTTACCTTTGTTTAAGGAAAACATTTAGCAATTTGAAAGTGCTGGAAGAAAGAAAGCGCCAGAAGAAAAGATATGTTACTGGAACTCTCTTTGACAAGGAAGGAATTCAACATGGATAACCCAGTATATGAGATTTAAAAAAAATCAATATATATAATTGACACTGAGAAATGTACAGAAACTGTAATTTGCAAACAGACTGCTATGATTCTCAAGAAGTCAACTTTGTCTAACAATGGAGTTTGACACAAATTAATGTCCATGCAAACACTTTTAGCAGAACCCAAATTAAGACCATGCATAAAAACCTGTTTTAACATATAACTACAGCAATTTTGTTCAACTTCAAACACCTCAAGGACTTCTGACAGTTCCAGCTACTTGCCTGGTTTACAAGCTCATAAGAATATGACTTATTCCAGGCATGTTTCCAAAGAAGACATACAGCTGTCCAACGGACACATGAAAAGATGCTCAACACTCATCATCAGGGAAATGTAAACCAAAACCACAATGAGATATCAATTTACACTTGTCAAAATGGCTAAAATACAAACGACAAGAAGTAACAAGGGTTGGTGAGGATATGTAGAATAAGGAACCCTCGGGGCGCCTGGTTGGCTCAGTCGGTTAAGCGTCCGACTTCAGCTCAGGTCACGATCTCGCGGTCTGTGAGTTCGAGCCCCGCGTCCGGCTCTGGGCTGATGGCTCAGAGCCTGGAGCCTGCTTCGGATTCTGTGTCTCCCTCTCTCTCTGCCCCTGCCCCGTTCATGCTCTGTCTCTCTCTGTCTCAAAAATAAATAAAAAACGTTAAAAAAAAAAAAAAAAGAATAAGGAACCCTCATGCACTGCTGGGGGAGTGCGAATAGCTGCCGGCACTGTGAAAAACAGTATGCAAATTCCTCAAAAAATTAAAAGTAGAATTACCATATGATCCTTTAATTCCAGTGCTGAGTATTTACCCAAAGACAATGAAAACACTAATTGAAATATGCATTTCTATGTTTATTACAGCATTGTTTACAATAGCCAAGATATGGAAACACCTCAAGTGTCTGTCAATAGATGAATGGATAAAGAAGTAATACACATACAGACGCACATACAAACACACAATGGAATATTACTCAGCCATAAAAAAGCATGGAATCTTGTCATTTGCAACAATATGGATAGACCTAGAGGGTGTAATGCTAACTGATGTACGTCAGTCAGAGAAAGATAACTACCATATGATTTCATTCATATGTAAAATTTAAGAAACAAAACAAAGGAACAAACAGTAAAAAAAAAAAAAGACAAGAAAAAAGTAGACTGTTAAGTACGAAGAACAGATTGGTGGTTGACAGAAGGGACGTGGGTGTGGGATAGGTGAATAGATAAAGGGAATTAAGAATACACTTATGTTGAGCACTGAGAGATGCATACTACTGATGAATCATTATATTGTAAACCTGAAAATAATACAACAAAGTATGATAATTATACTTGAATAACAAAAACACTTAAAATCGATACACACATTGTGCTTTCAAAGGGCGTGTAGCACTTCATATAGGCAATTACTATACCTTTCTTAATTTTTGGTTCAGATACCATTGCTGAATACTAAGAACTTACATATGTAGCAGTAATTTTCCACGTTAACCATCTGTATGTGGACCTTTATTGAGCAACATGTATATTTTCTGTAATCCTTTTCTTTTTTCCTATGTTCTGCTTCTGATTATGTTTTGAATAAAATTTTTTGATTTTAAATCTAGTAGTAAAAAAATGGTCTTTAAGACAAAAGAATATGACTAATTCTTTCTTATCCAAACTCTATGCATGCTGGACTCTAATTTCTTCAACTGAAACTTGGGGATAATTCCATCAGATAATGTCCTCCTTCACTTAGTATTTGAAAACAAAACAAAACAAAACTGACATTTTTAAAATCAATGGATTATCCTGTTGGTCTCTGTAGGTGAGGACAATTTTATAAATATAAAAAATACAAAAATTAAAAAACACTTTTCATATCATTAGTAATAAATTGTATTTTGTTAGTAATAAATACATTCTGCTAGTAATGATTTTGTCAAAATAGTATAAATCTTATGAAGTATTAATTTAAAACTTTTTCTTCATCTTCTCTGCCTACATTCAATCCAATCTTCCTAGTATAAAATTAATATTTAAATGTTGATATGCATCCTTCTAAACTTTTTTTTTGTTTTTCTGTCTTAATAATGGCTGTTTTCTTAAAATATATATATATATTGGGGCACCTGGGTGAGTCCGTTGGTTAAGTGTCTAACTTTCAGTGTTAGCTCAGATAATGATCTCATAATTAGTGAGATCAAGTCCCATGGCAGGCTGCATGCTGACAGAGTGGAGCCTGCTTGGGATTCTCTCTCTGCCTCTCTTACTGCCCCGCCCCAGTTCACACACTCTCTCTGTCTCGAAATAAATGAACTTAAAAACATAAATAAAACATGACTTGTTTAAAAAAAAAATAAGCCATACAAAAAAAAATCAAAAACAACTTTAAAACACATATCCAAAAGGTCAAACTTATATTTTAACCATTAAGCAGAGAGCATTCCAGATGATTTGTTAGGCTTTTGCAAAATAAAAAAGCAGGGCGCCTGGGTGGCGCAGTCGGTTAAGCCTCCGACTTCAGCCAGGTCACAATCTCGCGGTCCGTGAGTTCGAGCCCGCGTCAGGCTCTGGGCTGATGGCTCAGAGCCTGGAGCCTGTTTCCGATTCTATGTCTCCCTCTCTCTCTGCCCCTCCCCCGTTCATGCTCTGTCTCTCTCTGTCCCAAAAATAAATAAACGTTGAAAAAAAATATATCAAAAAAAAAAACAAAATAAAAAAGCAAATAAAAAGAAAGAAGGAATGAAAAGAAGAAAGTAAAAGAAAGACATAAGAATGAAATAAAGTATTTTATTTAAAACTGGGATCATGCTATAAATTATACTTTTCATATAAGCTATTTTTAGTTGAATTTAAAAGGAAAAAAAAACAGGAACTCAGACACAACAACAGGGCATAAGCAATGCAGAGGATACTCTCCTTAAGTGCCAGGTTCTAGTGAACAGAGGAAACTGCAGGCAGTCTAAGACCTCTTCTTCGTAAAGTCACTACTTTCAACAGCAGAAGACATAGACAACTTTCCTAATACACCCTAATCAGAACATGTTTTTTTTTCCTCATTCCTCAGTTTCAAATGCAAATTCATCATTGGACTCACTTTTAATAATTGCAATGTTTCCTGTCTTGGGCTTTGCAAAAGAAGCCTGACAAAATGTGTGCTTTGGCAATAATTTAGATTTTACCTTATTGTGATTACGATAGTGGTCACTATAGCTACATGGTATAATTTTACTATAATATTTAAATTTTATTAATTTGAACATTTTTTACACTAACTTTTCCCAATAAAATTCACTATTAAACAAAAGAGAGAGAGAGAGAGAGAAGAAGACAAAATGAAGAAACAGAGAAATGTGTACCAAATGAAAAAACAGGACAAGGTTCCAGCAAGAGATCTAAGTGAAACAAGTATAAGTAACATGACTGACAGAGACTTTAAAGCAGTGATCATAAGGATACTCACTGGAGTCAACAAGAGTGGAAGATATGAATGAGACCTTGAACACAAGGATAAGGAACAACATAGAAGAGATAAATGACTCAGTAAATGAAAGGAGAAACATGTTTCATGGAAGGAATGGCAGGATGGAAGAAGCAGAGGAACAAATTAGTGACCTAGAAGACAGTAATGGAAAGCAGTCAAGGTGAACAAAAGAGAGAAAAAGGAATTATCCAAAATGAAAACACACTTCAGGAACTCAGTGACTCCATCAAACATAATAACATTCATATTGTAGGTGCCCCAGAAGAAGAAAAGAGAGAAAAGGAAGCAGAAAATTTACCTGAAAAAAATAATAGCTAGAAACGTCCCTAACCTAGGGAAGGAAACAAATATCCAAATCAAGGAGGCACAAAAAACTCCCATCAATAAGTTTCCAAACAGATATCCAAATCAATAAGCAGATCCAAACCAAGACATATTGGAATTACATTGGCAAAATATGGTAGTAGAGAAAAAAAAAGTTACAAGCATCAAAACAAAAGAAGAGTGTAACTTATAAGGGAAAACCCATAGGCTGGCAGGGGATTTTCTGGCAGAAATATTGGAAGACAGAAGGTAGTAACATGATACATTCTAAATGCTTAATGGAAAAATTCTTCAACCAAGAATATTCTGTCCAGCAAGGCTATAATTCAGAATAGAAGGAGAGATCAAGAATTTCCCACATAAACAAAAAATAAAGGAGTTCATGACCACTAACCCAGCCTAGCAAAATATATTAAAGGAGTCTCTGAATGGAAATGAAAGACCGAAAGTGATAGTATAAAAGCAGGAAACACAAAAGCAGTAAAAATGAGTATTTTTTTGTAAAAACTCATTTAAAAAACTCATAAAATAAAAGGGCATAAAATATAACAACATCTACCTAAAATGTGGGGAGGAGTAAAGAATGAGTTCAGGGGTGCTGGGTGGCTTAGTCAGTTAAGCATCCAACTTCAGCTCAGGTCATGATCTCGTAGTTCATGGGTTCAAGCCCCATGTTGGGCTCTGTGCTGACAGCTTGGAGCCAGTAGTCTGCTTTGGATTCTATGTCTCCCTCTCTCTCTGCCCTTACCTTGTTCTCACTCTGTCTCTCTCTCTCTCAAAAAAAAAAATTAAAATTAAAAAAATAAAAATAATGCGTTCAAACTTAAACAGCCATCAACCTAATACAGACTACCATATGCAGAAGAGGTTATATACAAACCTAATGGTAACCATATATCAAATCCACTAATAAATATGCAAGGGATAAAGAGAAAACCAAATATGCCACTAATGAAAATCAGCAAACCATGAAAGAGAAAAAGACAAGAAAGTAGCTGAGAAAATCTTCAGAAACAACCACAAAACAGAAAATAAAATGAAAATAAATACATATCCATCAAAATTACTTTGAATGTAAATGGACTACATGCTCCAATCAAAAGACATGAAATGACAAAATAGATTAAAAAATAAGACTCATCTATGTGCTGCTACAAGAAACTCATTTTAGAACTAAAGACACCTGCAGATTGAAAATGAGAGGATAGAGAAACATCTATCACCCAAATGGATATCAAAAGAAAGCCATGGTAGCATTGCTTATATCAGACAAACTAGACTTAGAAACAAGGACTGTAACAAGACACAAAGAAGTACACTATATAATAATAAAGAAGACAATCTAACAAGAAGATAATAACACTTATAAATATTTATGTACCCAATATAGGAGCATCCAATTATATAAAACAGTTAATAACAAACATAAAGGAGTCTACTGATAATAATAGAATAATAGCAGGGAATTTAGCACCCCATTTACATCAATGGACAGATCATCTAAACAAAAAACAAACAAGGAAACAATGGATTTGAATGAAACATTAGAACAAATGGATTTAACAGATATATTCAGAACATTCCATTCTAAAACAGCAGAATACATAGTATTTTAAAGGGCACATGGAACATTCTCCAGAATAGATCACATATTAGCCCACAAAACAAGCCTCTTTATTCAAGAAGATCAAAGTCATATCGTTCATCTTTTCTGACCACACCACAATGAAACTGGAAAGCAACCATAAGAAAAAATCAGAGAAGACCATAAATACATGTAGGTTAAATAACATGCTACTATCAACGAATGGGTCAATGAGGAAATTTTAAAAAAGAAAGAAAGAAAAAGAAAAAGAAAAGAAACAAATAAAAAAGTACATGGAAACAAGTGAAAAATGAAAACACAATTGTCCAAAACTTTTGGGATGCAGCCAAAGTGGTTTTAAGACAGAAGTTTATAGCAATACAGGCCTACCTCAAGAAGCAAGAAAAATCTCAAATATACAAGTTAACCTTATACCTAAAGAAGCTAGAAAAATAACAATAAACAAATCTCAAAATGAGTAGAAGTAAGAAAATAATAAATATTAGAGCAGAAAAATATGATATAGAAGCCAAAGAAAATAAATAAATAAACAAATAAATAAATAAAAGATAGACTAGACTAGAAAATAAGAGAAGAGAAGAGAAGAGAAGAGAAGAGAAGAGAAGAGAAGAGAAGAGAAGAGAAGAGAAGAATAGAATAGAAGGATGAAGCCAGGAGCTGCTTTTTTAGGGAAAAAATAATAAAATTGATAAATCTCAAGCAAGACACATAAAGAAAAACAGAAAAAGGACTCAAATAAATAAAGTCACAAATAAGAGACGAGAAATAACAACCAACACCACAGTAATACAATCATAAGAAAAATCTGAAAAACTATATGCCAACAAACTAGACAACCTAGAAGAAATGGATAAATTCCCAGACATATAAACTATTCAAGTTGGAACAGCATGGAATGCCTTTCCATCACTTTGTGTCATCTTTGATTTCTTTCATCAGTGTTTTATACTGTTAAGACTATAGGTCTTTCACCTCCTTGGTTAGGTTTATTCCTAGGTATCTTATGGTTTGGGTGCAATGATAAATGAGATCAATTCCTTGATTTCTCTTTCTGCTTCTTCATTACTGGTGTATAGAAATGCAACAGATTTCTGTACATTGATTTTGTATCCTGTGACTTTACTGAATTTATCATTTCTAACCCCTTTTGATGGAGTCATTTGGTTTTTCTATAGATAGTGTCATGTCATCTGTAAATAGTGAAAGTTTTATTTCTTCCTTACCAATTTGGGTGCCTTTTTATTTAGTTTTGTTTTCTTATTGCTGTGGCTAGGACTTCCATTATTATGTTGAATAAAAGTAGTGAGAATGGACAAAATGTCTTGCTTCTGACCATAGAGGAAAACCTCTGAGACTTTCCCAATTGAGAATGTTACTAGATGTGGGTTTTTTGTATATGGCCTTTATTATGTTGAGGTATGTTCCCTCTAAACCTACTTTGTTGATGATTTTTATCATGAATGACTGTTACACTTTTCCAAATGCATTTTCTGCATCTGTTGAAATGATCATATGGTTCTTACTCTTTCTATTGATGTGATGTATCATGTTGATTGATTTGCAAATATTGAGCCACACTTGTAATCCAGGAATAAATCCTAGTTGGTCATGGTGAATTATGTTTTTAATGTATTGTTAAATTCAGTTTGCTAGTATTTTGTTGAGGATTTTTGTATATATATTCATCAGTGATATTGGCCTGCAGTTCTCTTTTTTAGTGGGGTCTTTATTTGGTTTTGATATCAGAGTGATGCTGGTCTCATAGAATGAATTTGGAAGTTTTCCTTTCTCCTCTATTTTTTGGAATAGTTTGAGACCAGTTGTGACCTCTTCTTTACATATTTAATAGAATTCTTCTGTGCAGTTGTGTCGTCCTAGACTTTTGTTTGTTGGAAAGACATTCCGTGCTCACAGATTGGAACAACAAATATTGTTAAAATGTTTATACTACCCAAAGCAATCTACACATTTTTTAATGTTTTATGTATTTGTTTTGAGAGAGAGAGACAGAGACAGACAGACAGACAGATTGAGAGCACTAGTGGGGGAGGGACAGAGAAAGAGACAGAAAATCCCAAGCAGGCTCCCCACTGTCAGCTCAGAGCCCAACACAAGGCTCAAACCCATGAACTGTGAGATTATGACTTGATCCAAAATGAAGAGTTGGACACTTAACTGACCAAGCTGCCCAGGAGCCCCAGCAATCTACACATTTAATGTAATCCTTATCAAAATACCAACAAAATTTTTCACAAAACTGAATCAAACAATCCTAAAATTTCTATGGAACCAAAAACATCCCAAATAGCCAGAGCGATCTTGGGGGGGGGGGGGAAAGCAAAGCTGGAGTCCTCACAATTCCAGACTTTAAGTAGTATTACAAAGCTGTAACAATAAAAGCTGTATGGTACTGACACAAAAAATAGACACACAGATCAATAGGACAGAATAGAAAATCCAGAATTAAACCCACAACTATATAGTCAATTACTCTTCAACAAAACAGGAAAGAATATTTTGTGGTAAATAGACAGTCTCTTCAACAAATGGTATTGGAAAAACTGGACAGCTACATGTAAAAGAAAGAAACTGGACCATTTTCTTAGACCATACACAAATATAAATTCAAATTAGATTACAGACCATAATGTGAGACCTGAACCCATAAAACTCTTAGAAGAGTACACAGACAGTAACTTCTTTGAAATCAGCCATAGTAATTTCTTTCTAGATTATGTCTCTTGAGGCAAAGGAAACAAAAGCAAAAATAAACTATTAGGACTTAATCAAGATACAAAGCTTTTTTTCTGAAGGGCCAATGAAAAAATCAACAAAACTAAAGGCAAACTATGGAATGGGGAAATACATTTACAAATGAAATATCCAATAAAAGGTTAGTAGTCAAAATATAAAGAACTTATAAAACTCAACACCCAAAAAACAAATAACCCAATTTGAAAATGGGCGGAAAACATGAACAGACATTTCTCCAAAGACATACACATGGCAAACGAACACATGCAAAGATGTTCAACATTGCTAATCATCCAGTAAATCAAAACTACAATGAGATATCACCTCACACCTGTCACAATGACTAAAATCAAAAACACAAGAAACAGGTGTTGGCAAAGATGTGGCGAAAAAGGAATGCTCATACTCTGTTGGTGTTCATGTAAACTGGTATAGCCACTGTGGAAAACAGTATGGAGTTTCCTCAAAAAGTTAAACATAGATCTACCCCATAACCCAGCAATTGCACTACTGAGTATTTACCCAGAGAATACAAAAAACACAAATTCAAAGGGATACATGTACCTTGACGTTCATAGAAGCATTATCTACAATAGACAAATTATGGGAAAATGACCACTGGCTGATGAAAGGATAAAGATCTGGTGTGTGTGTGTGTGTGTGTGTGTGTGTGTGTGTGTGTGTAACGGAATTCTACTCAGCCTTCAAAAAGAATGAAATCTTTCCATTTGCAATGACATGTTTGGAGCTACACAGTTTAATGGTAAGCAAAGTAAGTCAGAGAAAGCAAAATACTGCATGATTTCACTCATATGTGGAAATTAAAAAAACAAATGAGCAAAGGGAAAAAAAAGACAGAGAGAGAGTCAAACCAAGACTACAGAGAACAAACTGATGGTACCAGAGGGGAGGTTGGGGGGGTGGGGGGATGGGTTAAATAGGTGATGGTTATAAAGAAGGGCACACTGTATCATACATCTGAAGCCAATATAACACTGTATGTCCACTGGAATTAAAATAAAAACTTACAAAAGAAATGAAATGAAAAAAAGGAAAGGAAATTGAATATTTAAAAATGTCCTTACGTGTATAAATATTTTATTCTTAAGGGATACTTATTTAAGCTATCTCAAAATTTAAGGAAAAAGCATGAAAAATAGAGAGGGCAGATATTTTAGTTATTTCGACTTGAGATAACATACCCTGCAAACCCTTGGAATTTGTTCACGCCCTACACTGTAGCACAGATATATATATATATATATATATATATATATATATATATATATATATATATATATATATACTGGTTTGGATTCTTACAATTCCTTTCTTTATGCCTTATTTGACTGGCTTACTTGTCAAAAATGGTGTTGTGTTTGTCTCTCTGCTTCTTTTCTTTTCTTTTCCCAGAAGGGTCTAGTGGTGGTTTATTTCCTCTTTTTATTTTGATATGGAAAGTAACAGTCTCTTATTTGCATGCTTGAATGACAACTTACCTGAACGCACAGGTCTTGAGTAACACTACCTTTTATTTCCTTCCAAACTCAGCAGCTATTGTGCTGTTAGCTTTTATCATTAAACACTTCTGTGGGCAAGTCTGAATTTCCCCCTCAGACAAACCTTTTCTTCCCTATGTGCCAACCAATACTAAGTTCCTCAGTTTCAATGACATCACCAGGCTATTTCTTGGGACAAATTGTTCTTCAGCTGTTGTTTCTGGAACACTGTGTATTCCATTGTTCTGAAGATATATTTAAAACTTTATCTCTGGGAAAATTTCATCCATTTTGGATGAATGATTTTTGTTAATTCTATTAGGTTTTCTACATCACAGATGACAGTAATTCTCATGTTGGAACATCTTTGTTCTCTTCATCTATTGTGATTCATTTAATTGCTTTGATATTGGTCTTTTTCCTCTGCATTCACATAATTTTAATAGGTCCTTTCTCCACTGTGTCAGCAATTCCTTTTGCAATGGCATCTGCTGTGTTTTGTGCTATTTAGCATACATTTGTTTTTCTGCACTGTTGTAATTTTGTTTCTCAATTTGTTTCCCCAGCTCTCCAATCCCCATTTTTATCTTACTTACCATCAGGTCTTTACACTTTTGTTTCATAAATTAATGCTCTTAGTGAGTACTTACAAGTCACTTGTGGTGCATTTTCTTCTATTCACTTGATGATTCAGTCTTGGCTAAGACCGTCCCTTGTCCTTTGCAAATCATGTTCTTTAATTTGCTCATTTTAATGTTTACATTTGTTGTCAAACCTCTTCTTTTCATCTTGCTAACATGCTGTTTTTCATACGGTTTGGCATAATGCTCCTTTTCTTCCTACTCTCTTACCTAAATTCTGCTTTCCCCTCCTCTGAAAATATTGCTTGTTGACTCGTGTTGTGAACTGAGTGTGCCAGGGAAAGGGGACCGCTCAGCTCGGTGCAGGCTTTCTTGACAGAACTGGTACCGAATGTATCGTGTAATATTTGAAGTCTTGAGAATAGTGGGGCGCCCGGGTGGTGCAGTCGGTTAAGCGTCCGACTTCAGCCAGGTCACGATCTCGCAGTCTCGCAGTCCGGGAGTTCGAGCCCCGCGTCGGGCTCTGGGCTGATGGCTCAGAGCCTGGAGCCTGTTTCCGATTCTGTGTCTCCCTCTCTCTCTGCCCCACCCCCGTTCATGCTCTGTCTCTCTCTGTCCCAAAAATAAATAAATGTTGAAAAAAAAAATTGAAGTCTTGAGAATAGTATTTTTAATTAATTTTTTTAACGTTTATTTATTTTGAGAGAGATTTAAAACAGTATTTTTAAACATTACTGTCCCAGAAATTATGCGGCAGTCTCGCTAAAATGTGCAAGGTTGCCCCTGATTCCACATTTGTTATAAGCTTTCAGTGGATACCAATGTGCCTAGTCTGATAATCCTATTTGGAGTAGCAAAGACCTAAAAGGATTCACCACACCCAACGAAGGCAAAATCACATTCCATTAGTGAGATATCTTTGAATTCAAGGTATTTCATAATTGACTGAACATTCCTGGAGGTTATGCTTTTCAGAAAAGGTCATCCCCAGTGTGGCCTCTCAGAGCATCTCAGCCACAGCCGTTTCATTCTGTGCGAGCTAGAGACGGACAAGACAGAAATACCCTCTGTGACAGCTTTTCAACAAGTTGGTGTCATTTGTGAGAATTCTCTTGTATTTGTTTTTGTTGTTTTTGTTTTTGTTTTTGGGGGGGAAGCTCAAGATTAAGATATACCTGCAATATTTCATTGCAGGGGAAGAGCTGGGGAAGGACGGGTTAGACTTCCCTTAATTTTGTTTCTGATCTTGATCTCCTTCTTATAAAGTTTAAAACGTGGAATCATGACATTCTCTTCATTTGCTCTATTTTAAATTCTAAATTCTACATGATTGATTTTGTCATTAGATAATCTTATCAAGTACGAGGGGACCAAGTTTCAGTGAATAAATTCTATTTTAAAATTCCTGTCGAAGGGAGCTGAGTGGCCCAGTTGGTTGTGTGTCTTACTCCAGCTCGGGTCAGGATCTCACGGTTTTTTGTTTTTGTTTTTTTTTTAATTTTTTTTTCAACGTTTATTTATTTTTGGGACAGAGAGAGACAGAGCATGAATGGGGGAGGGGCAGAGAGAGAGGGAGACACAGAATCCGAAGCAGGCTCCAGGCTCCGAGCCATCAGCCCAGAGCCCGACTCGGGGCTCGAACTCACGGACCGCGAGATCGTGACCTGGCTGAAGTCGGATGCTCAACCCACTGTGCCACCCAGGCGCCCCAGGATCTCACGGTTTTTGAGTTCAAGTCCTGCATCTGGCTGGCTCCTGTCAGTGTGCAGCCCTCTTGTGATCTTCTGTTGCCCTCTCTTTCTCTGCCCCTCCCCCCCCCTCAAAAATAAAAATATTTAAAAAATGGTTTAAAATTTATTGAATATTAAAATTATTATTTTTTATTTTTTTAAGTTTATTTACTTATTTTTTAGAGAGACAGAGACAGTGGCGGGGGGGGAGGGGCAGATAAAGAGGGAGAGAAAATCCCAAGCAGGCTCTGTGCTGTCAGCACAGAGCCTGATGTGGGGCGTGAACTGATGAAACCTGTGAAATCATGACATGAGTCAAAACCAAGAATAAGCGACTTAACTGACCAATCCACCCAGATGGCCCCAAATTATTTTTTATTGTCCCTCCCCCTCTTGTTTTCTCTCAAAATAAAAATATTTTAAAAATAGTTTTAAATTCCTATTGAAAATTATTTTAATGTCTCTTCCCTGCTCAAGCATTGTCTCAAAAATAAAAATATTTTTAAAAATGGTTTAAAATTCCTATTGAAAATTAAATTTATTTTAATTTTTTTCATGCATTCATTCCATCATGAATATATATACAGTTGAACATTTAACTAGCATCATATAATGCATATAATGTTTTTTGCTTAAAATAGGTCTTCACGATATTTCTAGAATAATTTATATATATATATATTTTTTTTTTTTTTCTTTCTAATGGCTTAGTAGTTTTCCACTTGTTAAATTTACCATCCCCTTGATAGTCATTTAAGTCATTTCAATTTTAGTAAGTGTAAATAATCACTTTATATTATAGTAAACATCAATTGTCTTTAAAGAATATATTTCTAGAAATATAAAACATAAACAAATTGTATGATATCATAACCCCAACTCAATTACTTTATAATAATAATGTTATTCTAGTTTTTATTTTAGGCATAAATAAGTGAACACCCATTTTCACACCTTTGTCAGAATTATATATCATCAATCTTTACCTTTTGATGATGCCAAGTGTAAAAAGAAATGTATCTTCTGTTTTAGTTTACTTTTAATCAATTTGTAATGTTTAAAATAATTTCATATGTTGATCGAAGATTTTTTTTTTTTTGCATTTTATTTACTTTTGATAGAGAAAGACAGAGCACGCGTGGGGGAGGGGCAGAGAGAGCTGGAGACATAGAATCCGAAGCAGGCTCCAGGCTCTGAGCTGTCAGCACAGACCTGGACACGGGGCTTGAACTCACAAACCACGAGATCATGACCTGAGCAGAAGTTCGAGGCTTAACCCACTGAGCCACCCAGGTGCCCCAAAGATTTGAATTATTATTGTTATAACTGTGTGTTCATAATATTTTACTAATATCGGTTGTGGTTTTTTTTTTGTTTGTTTTTTACTTAATTGATTTTTAGGAGATAATTTAAATCTTAAAATAGTAAACATTTACCTCCTTTATATGTACAATATTGTGTTTTACAAAATATATTTTATGATATATCAACGTAACCAAATCCAAAACTCAATCTTAAGGATCAACTAAATAAATAAAAAGTATGTTGCTTCTTTCTCATAATATTCTGTAAGATAAGATCACACAATGAGCATTTTACCTGACTATAGCACTCAATATAGGCTATTATAAGCTGAGCACCATACATTGTTGCATGGCAGCATTGGCATCATTTTATAGAATTCATACAAATGATTATGTAATTCTAGCTTTCCTTGTATAAAGGATATAGATTAGGGTACATAACTTAAAATTACTAGGTACAGTGTAGCTTTGCATTCCGTAAAATATCTCAGTTTTGTGTTCTCTAGTGTACTAATCTGCTTAACTGCCATAACAAAATACTACAAACTGAGTTGCTTAAACAACAGACATTCATTTTCTCACAGTTCTGAAGGCTAGAGGTGTTCAGTCAAGATGCTAGTAAATTCTGTTTCTGATGAATGCCTCTTCCTGATTTGCAGATGGCTTTGTCTTGACATGGCTTTTCCTTTGTATTCACATGGAGACAAAGAGCACTCACTGGGACACAAATCTTCCTGGATTAAGGCCCCACCCTTAGGCCCTCATTTAACCTTAATTACATCCTTAAAGGCCCATCTCCAAATATAGCCATACTGAGATTGAGGGCTTCCGCATGTGAATTTGGAGGAATAAAAACATTGAGACCATAATACAGAGCCTACGCAAAGGTTCAAGTGCAATCATAACCGTTTAAGTACAAATTAGCTTGAGATGATACGTGCAAACAGTCATCTCCACCACATGATCCCAGTAACATCAATGAAAAAGATAGACATGAATGGAGAACTGCAGACAGAATTATTCACATTATAGCTTCTCAGAAAAATTTGAAAATCTAAAATATTACCTGAGTCTTCAGTATGCTTTGTAACAAAAGGTACACAGAAAAATAAGTTTGGATTTCATGTGTGTATGTGCATTATCTATAGTGAATTTTACTAATGAATTAGGAGCACTGCACACAAAATTAAAAGCGTTCTTTAAATTATTTGTTAAAAATAGTTCTTAAGCAGATGTGTTGAGATTTGCAGTGTCCCTGAAGCTTAACCATGCCTTGCTTTATACAAGTGAACACTGAACAATGACAATCGAAGGACACGAGCAAACAAGAGCTTAGTTTTCTTTTTCTATTTTTTTCTTTTCACAAATGAAAAGCATTTGTAAGACTATTCTTCATGCTAGATTTTAAAACATCAACATGATCATCACACATAGTTAAGAAGAGACTACACAAGAGGAACATTTTTCATTTAAAACTACCTTATTCATTCTACAATCACTACTTCTTGTAAAGTAGAAGGTGAAATGAGAAAAGCTGTGTTTTACTAAAGATGTAGGGAAAATGGATGCAGAAATATCAAAGGACATATTCCAAAGCAGATTGTAACCCTCACAAGATAGTGTTTCCAGTTTAAAGAAATACAAGCAAACCGTTGGTGCATGAAAAAGTATGAATTTTACACCAAAGATAAATTCTGAAAATAATGATCATTCTTGAGAAAACATCAATCCATATTACTACTCATTCCCATTAGAAAAATATTTAGGAACGTGACCTTGAATTTAATTAGCTTTGCAATGAAACCTAACAGCCTTAGTAGATATTTCACATAAAATAATGGATTAAAATCCCTTGAAAATTACTTTGCATTTCATAATTTTGTTAGTCATCTGTTGTCTTTCAACTCCATTTCCACCCTTTCTGCTCTGCTCTGAGATGTTGGGACTGTTTTTTTGCAAACTATACTTCTCAGTTTCTATTTCCATCCCAATATCAACAGAAGGCTCTAAAAAGGAGGATGAAGAAGGGGAAAAGAAATTGCCTCATCTTTATTTTTTAGTATCCATCCTCCTTTTTCTTTTCTTTCTAGTAAATATTGCTCCAAAAGAGAGGGTTGGCTCCAGCCTGCAGAAACTTTTGCCAGTCCCTGTGTTAGCCATGTCACTCTTCATTATAGGCACCAACAGCAGCAGAGAGTTATGGCTTCTTCAGAGATCTGAGCACCAACCACCTTCCCCCCATAAGGGGCTCCTGGCTTCTTCTGGTTTCTTCTATTACCACGTCTTCCCTCTTTCTGTTTTTTTTCTGGTAGTGTCTCTAGCTTAGCTCAGTTCTTCCTGTTTGCTCTTAATTCTCCTTAAAATTTATACCCATACCCTTCTCTATAGCTCTCCAATTTTTAACCAAAACAAAATATAGTTGGTGTGTATTTCATAGAGTAATACTATTTTGACTACAAATGTATAAATTACTTAACCTTAGGAAATAATTATTATATTGTGAGTATTTAAAATAATTCTAGTGTTTTAAAGTAGCTTCCTTATCACGTTCACTAAAGGGACAGAATTTTTAAAAGGAGGAGATACTCCACTGGGATAGAGTTGAGGATAATGAGATATTATATGATTATGACCTTCCTCCAGCTTGAACAACATCTATATATGTAAGGATGCTCTTGGAGGGTAGGGGATATGCCAGAATGTGTGATGTGAATTTTGTTATGCAGACCGGTGTCCTTTGATTTGTGCCCTCTGATAATTTTTCCCTCCTTTCAGAGGATCCCCATATTTCTACACCCCATCATTCATTAAAATATGGTTCCAACATTGCTATTGTGTATCTTTGTTGTGTTGGTGTATTTCTATATCTCTAGAATCTTTCTTTGTTTACAAGTCTGTTTTCACCATCGATATGAAACAATTGTCAGAATTAATAAAATGCTTGCAAGTTTCCATTGTACTTACATTTTTTCAGTGTATTCTTCCTAGTTTGCATTTGTCTATTATATACTCTTTCGACATATTTTTCATTTATAATTTTCAACTTATCTCTTTTTATAACTTTTTTGCACTATCTTAATGGCATCAACTCTTTCTTTTTTAAATGTTTTTATTTACTTACTTTGAGAAGAGTCAGAGAGAGAGAGAGAGAGAGAGAGAGAGAGAGAGAACTCTATCAGGACAGAGCCCCATGTAGGCTCAAAGTCATGAATCATGAGACCGTGACCTGAGCTGAAATCAAGAGTCAGACACTAACCAACTGAGCCCCCACACCCCAGGTGCCCCTGGCATCAACTCTTAATACATAAAATGTATTTATTGGCCTATTTTCAGTTTTTGGTCCATTTATACTAATGTCTGACCCCTGGAGATTTCTCTTTCTATTGGAGTGGGCTCTGTTGTACTATTATCTTTATAACAACTCAGTAAATCTGTAAGTCAGAGGAAGGAGAGTCTTCGAATCTGTGGTCTTGTTGATCTTGGCATTAAATTTTCTGGTTTGAGCTTCTTTATGTAATACCCTACGTATCATTAACATATGACTGCACCAGATACGGCCAGTTTTTCACATCTGTACATCATATGTTAGAAATGCAAAGTAAATCATCTTGTGCCCTGTAACTCAGCATGGACACCTGTTACTACAGCAAATTTACTCAGTTTCTAAAAATAGATTTTTTTTGTTTTGCTTCTTCCACTTCTATAGATTCTCCTTTTCTGCCAACTCACCTCGATTAATTCCTTGCATTGGATCTTTATATAACCGATGGACTGATGCACTTTCATAGCACGTTTATTTTTATTGTATTGTATTTTTAATTTTTTGCATACTACTTATTTTTTTCACATATCTACTTCACTTTTTAGAGTGGCTTAATGGGCAGACTGAGAGATATATTGAAAGAAATAGATTACTTAAGATCAGAGCCATTGGCATATACTCTTGGTTGTTTTTCACTAACTCCATATTTCAACATGTTTTACTCATTTCTTTTTCCTTGAGTCTCATTTTTATAATCTAGGAAATGCTCGTATTGATTGAGTTTACATGAAATGACTCTGCATGTAGCCATTATGTTTCTGTTTTTTTCCCCTCTCTAAACCTTTTTTTCTCCTTGCTTCTATGTTCTATAATTGTTAAAGTTGTGCATTTCTCAATTTCTTCTTGTCCAGTTTCTAGATTTTCAAACTCAGCTACAGATGCCTGATATCTGCTCTTACGCAAAGACAGTTGTGGTGTGTATTCATCTACAGAAAACTGACATATTTTCTTTAGAGTAACATATTTTTAGAAGGTTAAAAGCATATTATTTTATTTAAAAAGCAGCTTACTTGGTTTTCTGAAGTAAAATTGAGAAATATAAGCCAAATGTGAGCCAGCTGAGTCAAGAACTACATGTATCCCTAAAAGAAAAATACCAAAACTGAAGAAAATGAATGAATAGAAAAATGTCTATTGATTTAAAAGTCAGAGATTTGAGGGGCTCCTGGGTGGCACAGTCGGTTAAGCGTCCGACTTCAGCCAGGTCACGATCTCGCGGTCCGTGAGTTCGAGCCCCGCGTCGGGCTCTGGGCTGATGGCTCAGAGCCTGGAGCCTGTTTCCGATTCTGTGTCTCCCTCTCTCTCTGCCCCTCCCCCGTTCATGCTCTGTCTCTCTCTGTCCCAAAAATAAATAAATGTTGAAAAAAAAATTAAAAGTCAGAGATTCGAAACTTTCTTTATAATTTGGGAATACAGAAATTAATCTGTAATAAGTTCCATAGAATACAAACCTGAGTAAAATGATAAGACCCTGAAATTATGAGAGATATTTTCAGACTCACCTGCAGAAAGTACCATGTTTAAAGGGTTGTAAAAATTAATTTAAAAAAAGGCTCATCAAAGGATAAAGAACCCTACTTCATTTTCTTTATATATCCTCAAAATTGACAAGAAACACAATTTTAAATGGTGTGTGAATGTTAAAGAGCAGTTTACATTATAACAACGTATGTAAAACATTTAAACAAAATATTTTCAGGGATGAGCTCTGTAATAGATTTTAAGGTTCAAGTGAAAGGCTTGGGGTATCAGAAAAATCTTTGAAAATACTAGTAAAATGTTTTAGGGTAATGGTAAAGTCTTGGATGGAGGCCAATTGTGCCAAATTCATTTGCCAAGAACTTTTCTATAAATTATTGCCAAAAACTTTTCTATAGATTATTTTCTAACTACTTATAGCATTCTAGACCATTTTCAGTAAAATTTTAAGATCCTGCATTATTAGCTGGCTTAAACAAATAAGTGAAAAGATTGCTTCTTTGACCTTCATTGAAAATTTCTTTAAATAATGTGTTGTACTGCAGCATTTTTTTATTATATTCGTAGGGGCTGGTAGCACTCCTGATATTGACCTTTTGAAATTATTGAAAAATAAAGCAAAATAAATCTTCCTCCTGGAAATTCTAAACAGTCTTCTATTTCCAAGTGACCTTATTTGATATTTGATCCTCTCACCTTGCCTGTGACCAAAAGTCAGGGCTTCCCACTCAGCAGAAAGCAGATCATTTATTTTCTTAGCAGGAGATCTCCCCCATGTTATTAATGATTCATATAGGTCATATTTACAAGGGGCAAATGTTCTAAGTTTGCTGTATCCTAAAGCAGCAACTTCCATTTTATATAAATATAATGCTAGAACTTCTTATTTAAAGTAATCAAAAGCAATAATTTAAGTTCTATGACTTTATTTGATGACAAAGGGATGAAAGGGGGAGCAAATAAAAGAAGAAATAGAATCCTGAAAATAATGCTTCGGGGTCAATTATCTATAAGCTGTCACAGAAATCCAGGGAGATCTTTTTCAGCCTTATTGATTTATAGTTGACAAATAAAACTGTAAGATATTTAAATTATTCATTGTGATGTTTTGATAATAATGTATATCACGAAAGGCTTTCCTTTATCAAATTAATAACAAAGCTGTCACTTCACATATTTAGTTTTTATATTGTTTTGTGTGTGTGTGTGTGTGTGTGTGTGTGTGTGTGTTTGCGTGTATGAGAGAGAGAGAGAGAGAGAGAGAGAGAGAGAGAGAAAGAGTGAGAGAGAGAACACTGAGGCTCTACACTCCTGGCAGACTTGTTACACAGTGTAGTGTTAATATGTCCCATGTTATGCATCAGAACCACAGACCTTATTTATGGTGTAATGGAAAGTTTGGATCCTTTTACCAACATTTCCCTGTTTTCACTCTCCCCCACAAAGTCTGTTTTCATACTCTGTTTCTGGAAGTTTGACTTATTTATATGCTTACCTACTTACTGGTTTACCACAGATAAGTGATACCACACAGTATCTGTCTTTGTCTGGTTTATTTTACTTAGTACAATGTCCTCTAGGCTCATCCATACTGTCACAAATGACAGGACTTCTTTCCTTTTAAGACTGAATAAATAATATATTATTATATGTAATAGTATACATTAATAAATATAATAATAAGTATAATGATAAATATATATAATATTCCATTATATATATTTTGTATAATATATACGTGTATGTGTAGACACACACACACACACACACACACACACACATTTTCTTGATCCATTTATACATTGGAGACAAAGAGTCTGCTTCCATACCTTGGCTATTGTGAATTAGTCCCATAATGAATATGGGAATGCAGATATTTCTTTAAAATAACATTATTTATTTTGGATATGTACTTAGATGTTGTGGGAAATCAAATAGCTATGTCCTGGTTAAAGAGATTATAGGGAATGCATTCCAGTGCTTTCTGGCCATGCCAAAAACAGCCAACCAGTATCTACTTAATGACTATATAGGGGTTGGGTCCTGCCTATGCTCATGAATTCATTCCTTAGACCATGTTAATGGATTATCTTGTCTTGTTCTCCACCCTGCTTTTGGCATCTGCTCTTTTGTAGCCTTGGGAACACCTTGGTTTTTTTGCACACTTTTTATATGTCCTTACTGGTACATAGCCACTGACATATTGAGCAATGTGTTTCTTACAATGTATGCCTAATAAGACAGGAACTTGAGAACAGTTTAACTTCCCTCTCACCTCTCCTGACTTGCAAGGAGTGTTGAGTAATCCTTTTTGCTGTTCTTGGCTTTTCTGGACAAAGCCAAAGGCAGACTCCCAACTGGTACACCAAAGTGTTAAGCCGAACCCAGAAGCTGTGGAATTGCTGGGATATATTGTCGTTCTAATTTAATTTATTGACTAATCTCTAAATTGTTCTCCATAGTGACTGTACAAATTTACATTCCCACTAACAAGGGTTACCTTTCCTCCACATTTCTCCGTCATTGGATACCTCTTCTATTTTCAATGATAACCATTTTAACAAGTATGAAGTGATACCTCATTGTGGTTCGGATTTGCATTTCCCCCAATGATGAGTGATGTTGAACACCTTTCATGTATCAGTCAGCCATGTGAAAATCTTTGGGAAAAAAAAATGTGTATATTCTGTCCTTGGTCCCATTTTTTTAATCATGTTTATGTTTGTTCTCCTTTTTGTTTGTTTATTTGCTATTAACCCTTATCAGATATGTGGTTTGCAAATATTCCATTAGGTAGGTTTTCTTTTCATTTTGTTGATGGTTTCCTTTGCCAAGAGACTTTTTAGTATGATGTCACATTTGTTTGGTTTTGTTGAGTTTGCTTTGGTGTCAAACCCCAAAAATATTGCTAAGACGGATATAAAGAGTTTTCCCAGTTTTCTTATAGGGATTTTATTGTTTCAGATCTTACATGCAAGTCTTTAGTTAATTTTGAGTTGATTTTTTGTGTATAGTAAAGGATAGGGGTGGAATTTCATTCTTTTGCATGTAGTTGGCCAGTTTTACCAGCACCATTCATTGAATAGACTGTCTTTTCCACCTTTTTATATCCTTGGCTCCTTTGTTGCAATCTATTTGAGGCTTTCGTGATTGCATACAAATTTAAGATTGTTTTATTCTGTTTCTGTGAAAAATGCATTTGTATTTTGATTGAGATTGAACTGAATCTATAGAGCTTTTTAGGTAGTATGATCAGCATTAATGTCTTATCCTTTTCAGTGTATAGGTTTTTCACATCCTTGGATAAATATATTCAGAAATGTTTTACGATTTCTAATGCTACCGTAAATGAGATGTTTAAAAAACTTATCTGACAGTTTTTTTTTGCTATGTATAACACAGCTGATTTTTGTATATTGATTTTGTATCCTGCAACTTTACTAAATGCATTGATTCGTTCTAACAGGTGATTTTGTTGTTGTTGTTTGTTTCGTTTTGTTGGTGAAATCTTTAGTTTTCTATATATTATGTCATCTGCAAATAGAAACAATTTACTCCTCCCTTTCCGATTTGGATGCCTTTATTTTCTTTTTCTTGCATAACTGCTATGACAGTTGCAAAGGCATGGTCACGGATCTGTGGACAAGCTTCTAGGGAAATGCTAGTAAATGGATGGAGATGGCAGGAGAGGTGTCTGCCAGTTTCCTGGTCTCTTGGGAGGATTGCAGCCACTGCTTAGATGTGTGCTACATTAGAAGCGTGACCCTCAGCAGCAGCTTTCACAGTATGTAGATGGACCCCGTTTAGGAAAAGACTAGGGGGCAGGTGATTTTTACCTGCTCCCTTGGCAGTGACCCCTGGGAAGACAGCTGTGGCAAGTGCCCATGTGACTGTTGACAACCGCTTCTTTGTTTGCTATAGTCTCTGGTTGTTGGGGACACAAGCCTTTTGGCTTTCAGAGCTAGATGCTTTGGGAGCCCATCTCTAAGATGGGAATGTTAAAAATTAGGATGTTAACTACTCAGTCCAAATCCTTTATTCTCAGGGAAAATCTAGAGGTTGGAAGCTTCCAGTCAGTTGTATGGACTTGTGCTGTGGTGGGGTTTATGGCGAGAATGTGTCTCAGTCTTTTCTAACCCATTTTGATATGGGTATTTCTCATTTGTCCGATGCGTAGGAATCACTCAGCTAGTTTCTGGATTTCCTTCAGAGGTAATTTTTCTGTGTACATCTGTATATCCTGGTTCCTGTGGGAGGAGGGGAGTTCATGACCTCCTATGTTGCCATCTTGGTCAATCCCCTCAATATGAACTCAAGAAAGATTTTAACACACTTGTGTCAAATTTAAGATTCAAAGATAGTATCAAGCAGCAAAAGCAAACAATATTACTACATACTTTAATAGTTTCTTATTTTTTCTTTTATTTTTATCATTTCCTTCCTTTCTTGCAAATTAAAGACATTTAATTCATGTATACTTCCCAAGACTTTTCATTATTGATTAGACTGTAGTCTTTCTTAATGCATATGTTACTTATAATACAATTATTTTCCCATTGCATACTTTATTTTTTTCAACTCTTTTTTAAAACTTTTTTATAAAAGTTTTCAATTTCCTTCACTTTTCTAATTTCTGAAAAAGCTAAGCAAATTCCATAGGCAAGTATGAATGTGTCAATCTACCGTAACATTCACAGAATTCTACACAAATTAAAATTATGGATTTTAATCATTCTGCGTATTCAAAATTCCTAAATTCTAAGCAATGCCATACTATCTATGCTTGTATCTATAGATTTTATATTGCATTTATTTGGGGGATGTTGATTCTCAAAACTGTGTTTGTTAAGTAAATCATACGTGTTTTTATAATTTGAGTATACAGTGACAGATAATTTTTAGTAAAGGCTACAGTAATTGCATTTGCTAAAGTTTTCACTGACCAGCTAAATTTAGACCATTGTGGGTTTTTCGTTTGTTTGTTCGTTTGTTTTGTTTTGATTTACTTTGTTTTTTAGGGGTAGCCTCTCTGCAGGTCACATATATACTCTGCTCCTCATGTTTTGCCACATTTGGTGACAGCAGATTCCTAACTAGCAGGCATTATAGTATTCCTGAGAGAATATTTGACTATTACTATAGATAGATTTCTCTGGTTTTAGATGTGCTGTTCTGTGTCTCCCACCTTTGTCAGGCCAACATCTATAAATGTCTTAAATTGAACATTTTATCACAACCAAGCATAGTATTCTACACATTTTTCTGTCCATAGAATTTTTGTTAAAGGAAAATGACTAATTCTATGAAAAAATGCCCACAGGATCCATTGAATTTGTCGTATACTCTATCATGGAGGAGGAGTGGCTTTTACAGTGTATAGAAATAGCCTCTAGAAAATTGAAGATAATGCCTTGTAGGTTTGGGTGCTCTCCAACAAAATGCAATATATGCTCCCAACCAATAACAAATATTACGTGTCTTCGCCAATAGCTATTGCATATACACCTGGGAATTAATAAGACAAAAGTCAATGTTGACGGAAATCTTTCAGTTCTGAACAAAGGGCCGTGTTAAATCATATTTTAAGGAAGAATATCTAAAATAGTTAAATTGCATCAGTAAGCTTGCAAATATCTTTACTGGTTTAAAATGTATATAGGATCTGTTTGAATACATGTGGATGCTACAGTTTTAAAAATATTTAAAGTAATATTTTCTATTTTATTGATTTTATTTTTTTTTAATTTTTTTTCAACGTTTATTTATTTTTGGGACAGAGAGAGACAGAGCATGAACGGGGGAGGGGCAGAGAGAGAGGGAGACACAGAAACGGAAACAGGCTCCAGGCTCCTAGCCATCAGCCCAGAGCCTGACGCGGGCTCGAACTCACGGACCGCGAGATCGTGACCTGGCTGAAGTCGGACGCTTAACCGACTGCGCCACCCAGGCGCCCCTCTATTTTATTGATTTTAAAACTAATCTGTTGATGGGGTGCTGGGTGGCGCAGTCGGTTAAGCGGCCAACTTCAGCTCAGGTCATGATCTCACGGTTCGTGAGTTTGAGCCCCCAATCGGGCTCTGTGCTGACAGCTCTGAGCCTGGAGCCTGCTTCAGATTCTGTGTCTCCCTCTCTCTCTGCCCCTCCTCTGCCCACACTCTGTCTCTGTCTCACTCAAATATAAATAAACATTAAAATAAATAAATAAATAAATAAAAGTAACCTGCTGATTGAAAAAGCTGAGATAAAAAGGGAATTATGTAGAGTAAAAGAAAATAATACAGATACAGTGGTATCATCTACAATGACATGTATATATGAAATATATATGTAAATGAAATATATATATTTGTATTGTCTTATACTAAATATGCTTTAACTGAGAGGCCTTTGTCAGTTAAATAAAACATTGTTAATATATCCTCATATCATAAGAATTTTAAAAACATTTCATGTGCTTATAATATTTTAATACATAAACCTAACCATTTTATCTTTTTTACATGTAGATTACTTGTGCATTTACACTATTATTAATATCATTTGTTGTCTATAACTGTGCAACTGACAATTTAAAAATTATTTTCTTGGGGCGACTGGGTGGCTCAGTTGGTTAAACATCTGACTCATGATTTCGGCTCAGGTCATGATCTCACGCTCATTAGATTCAGCCCTGTGTAGGCTCTGTGCAGAGCCTGAAGCCTGCTTAAGATTTTCTCTCTCTCCCTCTGCCCCTCCTCCACTCACATGCGATGTTTGTTTTCTTGAGATAAATTAGTTAGTTAAAACAATAGAGATATTCCTTTGAAAGTACCCAGATGTGTTTTCAGCTAATTTTGTGTTGCTCTTGTTGTCATACAAAGATTTTAGATATTTAGTCTAAGAAGATATAATTCATGATCCCATACGCAATGCGTATTTCACATGAGAAGACAAGCTTCAACCTTTCACACCACAGAACAACCAGTTTGTAGCATGTTAGCCTAATAATTAATCTATTTTATCACCTAATTCTTTTGTAAACAATGCTGCTTCTGTCATAATCCATTAACTCAAATTGTTCCTCTGAAGAGGGTGGCGGATATTATTATTTTGTTAATGAGCAGACTGTCACAGCAATAAGACCTTTTGTCTCAGGCTATTAATTAAGGGGGCAATTTTTGCCTCCTTAAAAATATCTTTATAGACATAAAAAAAACCCGGATGTAATATGCTCAAAATAGTATTGAAATGCAATCTATGTACATATATTCTGATCAGTAAACACATGTGAAGAACAACCTGACCTGTTAACTGTTGCTGCTAGCAGATTGTTAGGGAATGTAATCACAGAGGCAGAACTCGCCAGGGTGTGTGGCGATGTTCAAGTGCTAGATAAGCTCAGTTATTGACTGTAATTGAGCAGTTGCCAAAGGCTTGATGATTCTGTCTAATATTTGAGAATAACTGTGCAAAGGACAGATCAGCTCTCCATTCTCCTAGCATCCCCAAGCATTAAATCTCTCTGTGAGGTCATCCAAAGGAGAAGCACCTGCACAAATAATTTCATTCTCCAGAAAAATGTCTTCTCTGGATTTCAATTTAACTTTGTTCCCTTAGCCGTTATTGAGTCCACATAAGAGTCAGTCATTTTAAACAGTACATCTGTGTCAATTTAAGAACTAAATTTGTGGATAATGCTGAGTATGTCATCCAATGGCCGTTACATAAAACTCACAATCTTATTAATGGTTCTTTGAGTTAAGATTCGGGGAAAAAATTGTGCTTTCGGATTGTGTGCTTTGTTTTGTCAGATCATGAAAAGTGCTTACGGCTATGCAATGTTCCATGGTTTACAAAGTATATTCAAAACATTTTCTCATCTATCCCCATTAAAACCTAATGAGGTAGGAAGGTCAGATATCACTGTTCAATTTACATAAAAGCAAAATACAAGCAAATAAAAAAGTGAGACACAAAGTTAATGTGACTTTCCCCGTTACAAGTATCTGAATTAGAACTAGATTTCAATACCTTATTATGCTCTATTTCTACTTTTAGATATATTTTATAACTTTTTGTAACTATGAGGTAAATTTACTACCCAAAATTAAAGTTAACTTGTTGCAAATAGCTAAATATGTTTCTTCTATATATAATCTGTGTACTTTATTTCTAAAACCAATCATTACACTTTGATTTACCTTAAAATATTAGGTATTCAATATATTTAGAAATATATTGGATTTAGATGTCTGTTCTGATCAAAGAGAGAGAGAGAGAGAGAGTGAGAGACTAAGAAGTATGCAAATAGGTATATCACAGCTTAATTTACCCAACACTTTTCTTAAATGCATATTAGTGGTAATCAATTCTTATGAAACATCCTTGGTTTCTCCCCAGTTGCAAATGGAAGATTATAAGTAAAATGTATTTGTATAAAGAATGTTTTTGTAACTGAGGTAGAAAAGGCAGAAAAAAATCATTTTCTATAACATATAACAAGTCTGCTCACACTTCCTTAAAGACAAATATCAACCTTGAATGTAATTACAAATTTAATAAATATCACACCCTGAATGTCTCATTCAAGTTCATTGACTATATAAATTATATATACATATATAAATATACAACATTATGTAAATATATAAATTATAAAATGTTATATTATATAAAATATAAATATATAAATTATATTTCTCACCCAGAGGATCCACCTTAGGTATGTGAAAGGTTCTACCTAATTAACAAGATCCTCAGTGGTTGGAATGTCCTAGTTAAGTTTCTTGTGATTCTTATTACCTAAGAAGTTAGTAAATTGTGCTCTGAGTGATGGTGAGCATGGTGCGGTTGAGCCAAACATTACAAGTGTGACCAGCCATGGTTTGCTCGCCTGCTTTCTAGGGTTTCTTTCCAAAGAGAAGACCAATGAGTAGACAGAGCAAAAATGAACACACCCACAATTATATATAGCCACATAAATTATTAAGAACACTGAATCTTACCTGAGCCTGCAAGAGAATGCGAGAGAATGTTAGTAACGAAAAGTTCTCTCTTACTTTTCCTGCAAGTATACAGATTTATTTCACATTGATATACAGATGATAGTTAAGATGCATGTATAGAAAATCCATTATTCTCTATACTGTTCTCAGGGATAAAAATCCTTCTAAACATATCTTCCTATTATCCCTCAAAAGAGCTAAAAATACCATATGTGATCATCCCACCTTCCAACCCTGTGAACATTTACTTCTTTTGCATATGGTTCTTCTTAAAATGCCTTTAACCATAAGGGTGACATCCTATCTCCATAGCAACAGGAAGTGGAGTATTTGCAGTACAGGTTTGACCTGATATTTAGTTCAACTTTTTCTGATTCCCATCATAATTTTGGCAACATTTATTGTTGTTATGCTTTTTGTGGGGAGAGGAAGAATAAGGGGAAATAAGGTTATTTTTCCCTCCAACAATTGCTTTTTTCCCTTATGGACTTTTTCTTTCTTTCTTTCTTTCTTTCTTTCTTTCTTTCTTTCTTTCTTCCTTCCTTCCTTCCTTCCTTCCTTCCTTCCTTCCTTCCTTCCTTCCTTCTTGGAGAGTTTCACCTGAATTTACAGATTTAATTTTCTTTTTAATTCTCAAACTTAGTGGGTTTTTTTTGTTTTTTTTCCCCTGCTGCACTACTGATTTCTCACCTAAGCAATACTTTGCACTCCACAAATGCAAAGGCATGAGCTGTGAAACAGAATGGGAAATAGGTAGAGGACTATGGGGTTGCCAGGGAAATGGAAAACTGTGTGCCAAGGCCTCACTCAGACAAACCTTGCTTTGTGTTACTAGCTGGCGAAATCATTCAACCCCCCAGGGTGGTGCCTAGAACCCAGGTACCAATTAGTTCTGCTTCATTATTCCTGTCTTGTATTGCTAGTTGCTCTTAGTCAAAAGCAAAGCTGGGAATTATGGCTAAGCACTGATGGAAGCATGAAGGCTTATTGCTTAAATACGAAGCAAATTGGGTAAGAATCTCTTTCAAAAAGATATGTTAGTAAATTGAAACAAAGAAAAAGTACTATAAATGATCAAAAACAAATCTGAATTTATTGGTGGCTTGGCAAAGGAGATCCATTTTACTCTGAAATGAGTTCAGCAAATATCAACCAATAGAATGTGAAGGACTATCTATGTAGAGATATAGATGGGCAGATTGTAATCTCTTTTTGATAAGTGATTAACTATAGGTTTTATATTATTCTGAGTAGTTCAAAAGAGTCTGTGATCATTTATGCAAATTTCTAGTACATGTGGAGGGATTCAACATACAAGCGTGGACACTATACATTTAGGAAGATTGTTCCTTAAAAATGATATGGTAGAAGCTGATGGGATTCACAGAAATCAAATCTACAAGCAAAACCCTGGGGCTTTGAAGCCTGACAGAGCTAGAGAAACTGAAAGGAAGGTGAACAACAAAATCCCAAAGATGATCCTGTAGTCACAGGCTTGAAACAATAAAGGAGAGTTTAACTAAAAATAGATAATCTTAGAGGCATCTGGGTGGCTCAGTTGGTTAAGCGTCAGACTCTTGATTTCGGCTCAGGTCATGATCTCATGGTTATGAGATCGAGCCTCACTTCAGGCTCTGTGGGAGCATGGAGACTGAATGGGATTCACTCTCTCTCTCCCTCTCTTTCTCCCCCTCCCTGCCTCTCCCCTGCTTGTTCTCTCTCTCTCTCTCTCTCTCTCTCTCTCTCTGTCTCTCTCTGTGCCTCTCAAAGTAAACAAATAAACATTGAAAAGAAAATAAAAACAGATAAATCTAAGTAGGAATCACTTAGAAATCTCTATACAATGTTTCCACAGAAGACAATAGACGACAACCAAACTTTCAACTCAAATCATTCTGTTTGGAATCTAAGATGGGAGCCAAAGGTAATCAGGTTGCTTTTCTAAGGAATTAGAGTGCAACTTCTTTGCTTCATTCGTGTTATTTTATATCGCTTAATCTTTTTCCCTTTTCTACATGTGAAATTAAATTTCTTCATTATCTATTTTTCTTCCTCCATTACATAGGCTGTATATTTTGGTGGAGGTATAATTTCAATTAAGGCTGTAAGCTGCCATATCAAAAACAGCGGCATTCTTATGGAGAGGAAAGAAACCAGGCTGGACTTAAAGCTGAATTTCACATGCACATGAGTTTTCTTTTCTTACTGTGGGAAATATATGAAAAGGAAAGATGCATTATTTAAAGTGCAGCAATTGTGGACTTTCTACTAGATTTCTAGGACTGCAAAAACAAATCACCACAATTTGACCTAAAACAAGAGAAATGTATTGCCTAATAGTTCTAGAGGCTAGAAATCTAAAATCAAGATATTGGCAGCGACATACTTTCTCTTCAGAGGCTTTGGGAGGATTCTTCCCTGCCTCCTGCTAGCTTCTGGTAGTTGCTGGCAATCCTTGGCATTACTTTGCTGGTAAATAATCACGCCGATCTGTACCTCATTCTTCACGTGTTCCCTCTGTGTGTATGTGTGTCTCTGTGGCTTTATGCACAATTTTTTTTTCATTTTTTATAAGGACACCAATCATTGGATTAAACCCTAAATTAATCCTCTTAACTTGATTACATTTGCAAAGATGCCATTTCCAGATGGGCACATTCATAGGTACATGGTGTTAGAACTTTGCCATATCGTTTTGGGGGTGGGGTGTACAATTCAACTCACAACACATTAGTATAGATTAAAAAATGTGTGTATGGGTTGGAAAAAAAATACAAAATAATGCAAATTTCATCTTTTAGTCTATTTTACTCACCATTTTATTTTAAATACAGCCTTACAATCTGTAGTGACCTGGATCTATATACATGCCCATTTCCCAACTATCTGACACAGAATTGGTCATAAATTTCATTTACATAAATGAAACTTTTGTGGTTCTCTAGTAATGGTGTTTGGTGCAATGGTAAAGATAACGAACATTCAAGTCAATTTAGAGTCATACTTATTTTTTTCTTCAAACTACAAATAAGAAAAAAAAATACTTCTCAATCTTGGAAGAAGAGAAATATGTCAGCTTGAGGTGATATGCTTGAGGTGATATTCCCAAAACAAGCAAAAGTTCTGTCAAAATTAAGGGAGAATGAGATAGGAGGCAATTCTATAACGGTGGTATAAGAACTTTTGAAAATATATTCACCCATAAAAGCAATGAGGCTATTGACAAAATTTGTCAAAATCAACGTTTTATAATCCTGAAAATTAACCAAAAGCTTTCAAAAATTCAATGAGTATATATTTTAAAAAAATGAGTGAATTCCTCTATGGTGAGATTTGTATTAACTTACCTCATCCCATATCCCTCTGCCTAGCTCCCCAATAACTTTGGAAACAGCAGCCTCAATACCAGAGTAACTGCGCAAACCAGTAGCCTATAGCCATTGAAGGAATTAAGGCATGATTAGGGCTCTCCAAGACTCACCTCCAAGGATTGTTAATATTTGACCCATGTGAAAGTTCTCTGGAAAGCACCACTTGTCATTTGTGGGACTTGTCATTTGACTATACTTAGAGCTTGTTCAGTTGGAAAAGTCCTATCCCCAATGCAGTACTTGAAAATGATGAGAGACATTTACATAGCATCAGCCTGTTAGACTTGGAAATACCAAACAAGATGAACTAAACTTTATGTAGGGAATGAGCTATCTATGGGGTGGTGGGGCATGAAAAGCTCTGACATAGTATTAGAAACTGGGAAGCCCAGGCGCATATATAGGGCCAAACAAGTGGTCAGGAAAGACCTTAAAATGCTCCAACTGGCCTTAGGCTCTTCATGAGGCTAAGAAATAATTGCATACTCCAGAGCATTAAGGCGTGACCCAACAAATACACAGAGGACCTCTGGAAATCTGGCTCCAAAGCATTAAAGGAAGTCTCTGTTCAATTACTCAGGCAACACTAAGCTGAGCAGAGACTTCAGTGGCCACCGATGTCAAAAATACAGATTTTAGAGAATTAGTGTAAGAAAGTCACTAAGGAGACAAAAAGCAAAACAGCTAACTTTGAAGAGGAGAACTTATTTCCTTCCTTCCCACAGTGGATTATTTATAATGTTCAACTTTTAGGTTAAAAAAATGAAACACAGGAGGCGTGTGTGGCTCAGTTGGTTAAGCTTCTGACTCTTGATTTCAGCTCAGGCCATGATCTCATGGCTCGTGGGTCCCACATTGCGCTTTGCCCTGACAGCATGGCACCTGCTTGGAATTCTCTCTCTCCTCTCTCTCTGCCTCTTCCCCTGCTTGAATGTGCACTTTCTCTCTCAAAATAAATAAACTTATTTTTTTAATTAAAACAATATTACAAATGAGACACAAATACAAAAAATGAAGTATAGCCAATACATGGGGGAAAAAAGGTAGTCAATAAGAACGTCCCTAAGGGAGCCCAAATTTTGAAGTAAAAGTACGTTAAAGCAACAATTATATATATGTATATGTGCGTATATATATATATATATATATACACACACACACACACACACACACATATATATATATATGTATTTCTTTTTTTCCAGTAAAGATCTGCAATACAAAAATAAGCACAAAATCTTTTTGACTTGAAAAACATGATAACAAATGGAAAATTCACTATATGCTTTTCATAGCAGATTTGAATAAACAGAAGAAAGGATCCACAAACTTGAATATATTTCAATTGAGAAGATCTAGTTTGAGGAAAATAAAGAAAAAAAGAATAAAGAAAAGTGAACAGAGATTTAGATACCTGTGGAACACCACCAAATGCATCAACATACACCTAACAGGAGTCTCTAAAATAAAGGAGAGAGTGAGAGAGAGAGAGAGAGAAATAGCCATAAAAATGTTTGAAAAAGTAATGGCTGAAAATTGTCCCAATTTTGCAATGTAAACATACAAGAAGTCCAATAAACTTAAAGTAGGAAAAACTCAAAGAGATCACAGCTAAACATGTCTTAGTCAAGCTGTCAAAAATAAATACAAAGAGAATCTTGCAAAAAGCAACAGAAGAAAGTGACTCATCATGTACAAGGAATCCTCACTCAGTAAGATTCATAGTTGGCATCACATCGGAAATCATAAAGGCTAGAAAGCAGTAGGATGCCATAATCAAAGTACAAAAACAAACAAACAAACAAACAAACAAAAACTGTCAATAAAGAATTTCAGGAGTGCCTGGGTGGCTTAGTTGGTTAAGCATCCAACTTCAGCTCAAGTCATGATCTCAGGGTTCATGAGTTCAAGCCCTGCATCGTGTTCTGTGCTGATAGCTCAGAGCCTGGAGGCTGCTTTGGATTCTGGATCTCCCTCTCTCTCTGCCCCTCCCCCACTCACTTTCTCTCTCTCTCTCTCTCTCTCTCTCTCTCTCTCTCTCTGTCCCTCTCTCTCTCAAAAATAAACATTACAAATTAAAAAAATAAAGAATTCTGTATCCATTTAAATATCTTTCAAAAACAATATAAATTAAGACATTCCAAGGTAAATAAGGCCTTCCATCCAAGAAATGATACAGGCAATTATTGAAGCAAATGTGAAAGGGCACTCAATGTCAACTGTGTTCCACACAAAGAAAGAAAGATTATCAGCAACAGTAAATAAATATGTAAATATACAGTATAAGTGGAATTGTTTGTAATTCTTTTTTCTTTTCTCTGACTATAAACAACTGAATACAGGAATGATCATAAATATTATTGGTGGACTTACTATCTATAAAAATGTTATTGGAATGACAATTTAACCCAATAGGAAGGGGATAGATAGGAGGTCTATGGGACTAAAAATTGTGTATACTATAGGAATTAAGTTTTATGAATTTAGACTCCCTTGTTTTATGTTAAGATGTTAACTGAACCCCCACCCCAGGGAAACCATTAAGAAAATTATGAAAAATACATTACAAGAAACAAGAAAATGAATTAATTCTGTATAAAAATAATCTATTTAGCATAAGTCACCAATGGAGGAATTGATGAACAAAAAAGACCCAAGACCTAAGACAAGCTTCCTCTGAGGCTCTTGATGGTGATCTTTCCCTTCCTCTTACAGCTTCTGGTAACCCCAGATGTTCCTTGGCTTTCAGCAGCATAATTTCGTATCTGCTGCCATTTTAACGTGACCATTTTCCCTCTGTTTCTGTGTATCTGTGTGTCTTCACGTGGAGTTCTCCCTATGTCTTCATTTTCTCTTGTTACTATGACAATAGTCGTATTGGACTAGGGCTCTCACCCTAGTACAATCATCTGAACTCAATTACATCTGCAAAGCCCTATTTCCAAATAAAGTAACATTTATGTGTGAGATAAGGTTTCACCATATCTTTTTGGAGGACACAATTAAACCCACAGGGATAGCCAAAGTGATCTTAGAAAAAGGAAAAGAAAGTTGGAATACTCATACTTCCAGATTTCAGTTGTGACTACAAAATTATACTAGTCAGAATAGTTTCGTACCAGTCTGCATATACATATATAAATAAATGGAATAGACCTGAGAGTCTCAAAATTAAACCTTGCATATATGGATACATGTTTTTTTGTTGTTGTTGTTAAGGGTACCAAAAAACATAATGGGAGAAAGAATTGGTATTTTTTTTCCAAAAATGGTGCTGGGAAAGTGTATACCCACATGCAAAACAAAACAAAACAAAACACCCCAAAACATTGTTAACAGTATGCAAAATGTGAAAAACATTCAAATATCAATCAACTAAAAGTTAAATAAAAATGTGGCTTAGCCATATGGTAGAATTACTTAGTAATAAAAAAGAATGAAGTTCTGACATGTGCTACAAGTATAAACCTTCGGGATGCTATGCCAGATACAAAAACCCAAATATTGTATGATTCTATTTATATGAAATGTCTGTAAGAGGTAGAATAAAGAGGAAGAAAGCACCCTAGTCCTTGACAGAAGTTCGTGGAGGAGGGACTTGGGAGGGAAGGTTTATGGGTGTGGGATTTAGTTTTCTGATGGAAAATCATTTTACTGAAAGCAAAACAACCTTTGTTAGATTACTTTTTAAAGACGGGTGTGTATACTTTTTAAATACTTGATGTTAAAAATTGGCACTTGAATCCAAATAAGAGTGATTGTCAAAATGCTTTTGTTTAGCCCTTCAGTGAACACACACTTGTACTTGGCATTTGTGCATAGATTACCTTACCTATATTATTTTGTTGCTGCATTTTCATCTCAAATTTTGCATTAAAATTCATCGTGTACTTGGCAAACTTCGTAAGTGAAAGTTATTGTGAGCCTTTGCTCTGAGATGCAATTATGTTGCCAAGTTGAAAGAAACCCTCTGAACCAAAGTAAACGGCTGCTTTGTTAGTTACTATACCTTTAATTCTTAAGGCACTCTTAATCAAATATAAGTTGGAATTTTTTTATTTTCTGTATGTCAAAAGTGTAACCAACAACTGTTAGAAAATTATAGAGACAACATATTGATATGCAGCACTTAAAATCAATTGAATTCTAAATTTATTGCCGTAATTATATCAAAGAGGTTGTAAAAGCATTACTTATTTGAAGTTTGCTTCTATTTTACTACTATCTTTAAACAAGTTTAATAAGTACATAAAATTAATTATTTATGCTAAGTGGCAGCAGTAAATTTTAAACACTGTTTTACTTTTATTTATTTATCTCACATTTAAGGACCCATATGACTAATTTCACAGTCCTTCTCATAGAAATATGTCTGCTTTGCTTTGCCGAATAAAGCAGATATCACTGATATCAGAAAAAGTCCTTATGATAGAAAGGCATTGTCTTAAGCAGCTTTTGGTATGAGCATTTAAAGAACAGCACATGGGACATAAAAGTAATGACGTAAGTTATTATACAAGTTACATAAACTGTAATTTAATATGCAGCTTTGGCTAAATGTCCTTCAAGAGATTCTGGTAACCAACTAATCCATAAATTACAAACCATTTATTTCCAAATTTCTTAAATATATGAACCTATTTATGAACAACTACTTTAGTTCAGAGAAAACTAGTTTTCACTGGCCTTTTCTTATTCTACTCAGACCATTCTCAAATGTTAAGTTGACCCCATGACTTAAGTACCCATTAGCACTATGTGAATATATTCTTGATGTGAATCCGTGACAGGGATGTGAAAGTAATACAAAATGTAGTTTCAACCAAGTTATTAAGGTTCACGATACAACACTGTTTTAGTTACCTATTTTTTTCACAGAGTAGATACATCTTTTCTTTGCAGCCTATTACTTGCTGCCCAGAGGACACTGCCAGTAAATGTAGCTGCTATTATCCAAAACTTATCCTATACCAGAAAGTGTTTGGCTCTGAAGTTTTCATGCACTCCATAACATCCATTCTGTAATGCTTACACTGAACTGTTTAGTACGGGTTTTTCTAGATGTATCTAAGCACTTTTTATCATCTTTTTTTTTTTTAATAAAACAAGAATCATGATAGGTTCTTGGTGATTAACTGATGTTTTTTACCCAAAGAAAAATGCCAAAGAGGAAAGTAACTCAAACTTCCACCCTCACCAGGAACCAGCTACTTATATTTTGAGACTCCACACAAAATGAACATTGTTTAAAAATCTGGCAAAAAAAAAAAATGTTAGGAAGGCCAGCAACAACATAAAACGTTTCTTTCTTCTGTGATCTGTCTTGCTTTCAACTGACCACAATTTTTATTTATTTATTTATTTATTTTAATTTTTTTTTCAACGTTTTTATTTATTTTTGGGACAGAGAGAGACAGAGCATGAACGGGGGAGGGGCAGAGAGAGAGGGAGACACAGAATCTGAAACAGGCTCCAGGCTCTGAGCCATCAGCCCAGAGCCCGATGCGGGGCTCGAACTCACCGACCGCGAGATCGTGACCTGGCTGAAGTCGGACGCTTAACCGACTGCGCCACCCAAGCGCCCCAACTGACCACAATTTTTAAATTTGCTACGTAATATTGTCCTAACAACAACAAAACAATAAAAATGTAAATTATCAGCGTGCATTTTACTATTTACCATCATATTGTGGAATGCCATCTTTGAGTGCAACTATCAGAGCATTGAATTCATATATGGGATCACCTAAATTACACAGTTTATATTTCTTAGTTCATTTAGTAATGGAATCTCAATCTGGCTAGATGGGACCAACATAAACTCGATTTAGAAGGTTTAAAGTGGAAAAGACTCTCTGTGGGAACAAGACAGGCTGAAGGAGTGCTCCCTAGAGCACGGGAACACTTGTGGGGTGAGTGCAGACTCACACAGGAGCCTCAGGGCACTCTCTCACAGACACTCTCATAGGACAAACTTGGACCTGATGGGTGACCCATTGTGTTCCAGCTGGGAGCACAGAATCCAAGCAACTTTTTTTCTTACAGCCCCTCTCTGTTCTCACTCCACTGTGGTTGGGAAACCTCATGGATACGGCAACCACCTGACCCAGATCGTCCCCACACCAATGAGGGTAGAAGAAGACAGAGGTTTCTTGGTGGGTGCAGGGGCAGGGATGTGGAGGATAGACAGGGACATTTAGCCAAATACAGAGGGAAGAGGTGGACAACCCATCCAGGTAGAAGAGGTATGACCATGGTTGAGTTGAAGCTTTAAGACAGTGGAACATGCCCCGTTGTCTCAATGGACATCATCCAGAAAACGCAACGTCAAGATAAAATTAATAAATGTAAGCCATTGACTGCACAGCATTAAACCCCAACTATGTAATCCTTCCAGGCCTGTGTGACGATACTATTCACATATGTACAAAACCAGACCTGACCTTGGCATGGTGAAATTAGGAGCATGTCAGAAGAAACCAACCATCACTGCAGTTTGTTAAGGAGTTGAATATTGAAAGAGGCAACAACCATGCGTAGAGGTGGATTTTGAAAGTGTTATCATTTCTACATTTTTAGAATTGTACACTTTGACATTACATTGGAAGCAATGCTAAATTCAATGAATGTACTTTTTTGTGTGTGCATAGTGCCTGGTTGTTGGACAAGAAATATGAAAACAAATCAAAGGAAACAAGGTCCAAGATACCCTGTGCAAAGTTTTCTGTAAGATAACATTAGAAATCAAGATATTTATATACAAAACTAGCAAATTTCTAAAAACTCAGTTTTTCATGAGAAAAATTAAAAACAAATATTTTAATAGATTTGTCGACTATAAGTTTGCTATCATTATTGGCCCAGATAATCTCACAAATTCATTTTCATTAAGTTTGAAAATATTTATATTATATATTTAGAAAAAACAAATGTACATACACCATTTTCACATAATTTATATTATTTACATAATATTAAATGAAGATCACCTGTGTCATGTAATATTCAGGTAAAGGACGGATAAAACAGGCTTATAATCCTTAGAACACACACACAAATACGTGTGTGTGTGTTGATGTGTATGCTCTTCAAAAGTCATGTACATATTCTCATCTGTTACGCCTTCCTATATAAATTAGAATGTGCAGAAAAATCCCGTCCCCTATCAGAGCTTTTAATAAATAAGTTACTTGTTCCACTCTTAAGACAGCCTTTACTATTTCTTCTTCAGATAAGAAAAATTAAGTCCTAGGAGCTTAATTGAAAAGCCAGAATTGAATCTTAGAAATTCTGACTTTTAATCCAAGGACATTTATTATGTGCCAATAACTATTCATTGTAGAAAATTAAATTCAAATTCTAAAAACACTGGTGTTTTCATAAAAGATTACTTTATAGAAAGAAATGTCATTGGGAGAAAGTATTGTCCAACATTCACCTACCTAAAAGTGAGTCCTCCTTGTTGTATGTAATGGTCTTGAGATTCTGGAGTCATTTTATGAAGATATTTTCATTCCGTGAATATGTGAGCATCTTCATAAAATAGATATTTCTGAAAAGAAACAAACACGTTAGTGGACTATAACATTTACATCTCATTTAATGTCTTTGAGTGGCAATGAAAGCAGAAGATAAAGGGATTTTATAAACTAAAGGATCGTTTTTGGTGTCTGTAAATTATAAGATAATGTCTACTTTGGGGAACATATCAAATATATACAGAATGATATCACCATCTGTCCCAGATGACCTCCATCTGCCTGGTTAAATCATTAGTATGTTCTGTAACTGCCAAATGTTAGTGTTTCCCAATACATGGCTGACATATTGGAACGAATTCTAACCTCAAAGAGTACTGCTTTGAAATCCGGGTTTGTCGAGAAAACCAAACCAACAACAACAAAAAAGCCACTTTTCAAGCATTTATTATCAAAATCACATTAATTTAGCTACATGGCAATTTTGTTCCCTGAAGTAAATTATTAGTATAGTATATAACTTGATGGAGTGTAGTTATTGGGCTTTGTAAATTATTAGTATAGTATATAAATGGATGGAGTGTAGTATTTGCCATAGAAAGACCCAATATCATTTACAAAATACTGAGAATGTCCTAGTTCCTTTTTTCTATTAAAATATAATTGTAATGCAGATGAATTAAAAGACTTAGAAAAATATAATAAAGAAAAATTAAGGGCACATAATATATTGTCAGTTGAATGAAACTTTGCAAACATGACGACATATTCCTTTACATTCTGTTTTTCTATGTATATTCAGAAATATTTTCAGATAACTAGGATCATTTGAAATAAAGCAATTATTAAAACATCAGCTCTCAGTAGAGGATGTTAAAAACTATGGAGAATAAAATGAGATCAATGTACCTATGTGATTAAATGTGTCATTATTTGGGATAAATTTAGAAGTAGTTCTGTAAGCTTGTGTGTTATCCTAAATTGCACAGAGAAAATACAAGGGGTACATGTGAGTATTAAGAACTATTGATGATTAACCAGGTGTGAATTTTCCACTTTATAGTATAATTTGTGTTATTATTTTTTCTTTTTCTTTTTTTTAATGTTTATAAACAGGACTTCACTGATGTATTTCATTTTCTAATTTTACGTAAAAATTATGTAATTTGCATGTTATCTAACAAAAATGATGTACATGCATGCTCCTCGTATCCATAGAACATGCAAATTATCACACACCTTTATTAATTCATAGGTATTGTGATTCACAGTTACTTTAGTTTCTTTACGTGAATTTCCACTCTCCAGCTCAGGAATCAATAACTCTCAGTGGTCTCAGGGCTCGCCTTGGTGTTGTTTTCCATAGTATGTGAATTTAACTTCCAGTTTGGTTGTGGTTAATCCCATCCCCAATCCTCTTGGAAGCAAGAGCCAAAAAGTATAGCGGATTGTGGCCAGAATCTGCTACAGTCAAATGGGAATTGAGATAAAGACTTTGCTAAATGTTCCAGCCAAACGAGAATTTAGATGAAGACATGCACCGATGTAATTTAGAACAAATATGGATTTGCTTCAAATTGACAGAACAAAGCCAAACCACAGAGAAAACCAATACCATGATCTTTGGTGTTAAAGAGGCGTTAAGTGGAAATAACACGTATTTATATGTATGGCAGGTGGTAACAATGCACAGTGCTGAACATAACTCAGGCACAGAAACTATTATGTTTTGACATTCCGTGAAATGGTATCTGAGCTCTACCTTCTCATGTAGGCCATTACTTAGGTGGGAATGAAGGTACCATTACAAACGTCATACCTCCAAGCAATCTGTATACAGCTATGTGACAAGGAACTCATTGCTAATACAGCAGATATGAATAATAGCAGGGCCCGTGTGTGGAGAAAGGAACGCTGAACTCATGGACTCTGATATCAACAGATCCTATCTCATCAAACCTCTACCCCGTGTCTGTTATATATGGAGTATAACAGAATCCAAATAGTCTCTAGCATGTAATAAATATCAAGACTCCCTGAGGGTAGAAAAAGTGCTATTGCTGTATTTATTTATTTACTTATTTATTTATGTATGTATTTATTTATTTATTTATGAAAAAGTCCTGATTTGGATCCAAGTTCTTCCAGGATTTCAGTTATATTAGGTTAAAAGAACCACACAAGTAACCTTGATGATTGGAGTGAACTGGGAGGGTTTTGTGGCTGAGGAAATCCTGTCCCCGCCTGGAAGGGAGGCTGAAGAGTGAAATCTGGACTCTTTTTGTTTTTGTTTTCCCCAATGTTTATTTATTTATTTTGAGAGAGAGAGAGAGAGAGAGAGAGAGAGAGAGAGAGAGAGGCAGAAAGAGAGGGGCAGAGAAGGAAAGAGAGAATCCCAAGCTGGCTCCATGCTGTCAGCATAGAGTCTGACGCAGGGCTGGATCACACAAACCGGGAGGTCATGACCTGAGCCGAAATCATGAGTCAGATGCTTAACCAAATGAGCCACCAAGGCGCCCCTGGACTCTTCATTGAAACCTTCCAAAGTTTAAATGTCAAATGTTGGTAGCTTACTGAAATTCTTAAAACACGGCACATGTCTAACAGCAGCTGCCTCCTAACTCCAACTTGATGACTTTCCTTAGAACTTGACAGAGTTAAAGTATGTATTTGATTACCAGAGTCAGAATAGCAACTAAGTTTAGATACAGAGTTTGTATCACTTTTCCATAATTCAAGATCTTGCTTTTCTTGCTTTATTACTTCCGAAGCTTCCTATATTGTGTCATAACCACAGTCTCTGTTTTCCAGCCTTCTTCAACCTACCGTATTCTTATCATTGCCCTGTAACAGAGAGAAGTGGTCTTCGTGGAAGCAATCTTGAGTGAGATTGGATTTAATTCCTGGTTGTGTGCCCCCGATCCTGCCGAAGGGTGATTTCTCTGACTCTCTTGGAGATTCTGTAAGCTACTCCAATATGCTCGCTCGCTCTATCTATGTATCATCTATTTAAATGTTTAATTACTTTTGAGAGAGAGTGCATGAGCGGGGTTAGGTGCAGAGAGAGGAGGTCAGACTCCAAAGCAGGTCCCGTGGTGACAGCGGAGAGCCTGACTCCAGGCTCAAATCCATGAACCGTGAGATCGTGACCTGAGCTGATGTGAGAGGCTTAACCGATTGAGCCGCCCAGGTGCCCCCTGCCAATAGACTTTGAAATATTCCTTCTCCCCCCCCGAAATAATGTCTTAATAAGCATTATTCCATAACTAAGACTCTTAAACTTTTCCACAGTGTGTGTGTGTTTGTATGCAAGCATATATGCATATATATGCAGTTGCCTTTGTCTTCTTTGCTTATTTTCGTACCAAACAATAAGAAGTTAATCTTCTAAGCAATGTTTTTGTATGCCATACATTAAAAATGCTCATGGAATAGTGGAAATTGTGGGCACAGCACACTGCCATAATACAAAAATATAATCTTTGTAAGTTGTGTCCATATATACTTATGAAATATTATAATAAAGCAATATACAAGCAACGTTTTTCAATTCCTTTCCTAGTGAACTGTCAAAGTCATAGGATGAAAAGTCAATGTCCCTCTAGAAAAGGAAGAATTCTGAAACTTGATTCTATCCAGCTTGTAAATTCTAATTTTTAGATGTTTTTCTTATGCATTATTAGAAAAGCTTCATTCAGTAACTATATTGTATAGACCTCAGCTTATAATGCAATAATAAAATCTCCAGATATAAATTCACTGAAAATTGTACAAAAAGAGAGTCTAATATTTTCCCCAAATTTAAGGAATTCCTCTACATTTATCTGGTTATTAAGTTACTCTAAAGTATAGGAACCCAAACATTTGGCATACATTTATTGAATATATATTGAACATATAAACTTTGCAGGCACTATGGCAGGGCTGAGCACACAAAATTATACAAAATCTACTGCGTTCTGTGTTCTTTCAAGGAATGAGGAATTAACTGAGGCAACCCTCCAACAATGTTGGCAAGAATGTAAATTGGTGTACCTACTGTGGAAAATAGTATAGAAGTTCCTAAAAATATTAAAAATAGAAATTCCATAGGATTCCATAGGATTCCATAGGATTTTTAATTCCATATTAAAAATAGTAATTCCACTACTGGGTATTTACCCGAGGAAAACTAAAAACCTAATTCAAAAAGATACATGTACCCCTATGTTTATCGCGGCATGGTTTATAATAGCCAATATATGGAAGCAGCCCAAGTAAACATTGGTAGATGAATAAAGAAGATATATATCTTATTATATATGTGTCAAAAATACTCAAAGAGAGAGAGAGAGAGAGAGAGAGAGAGAGAGAGAGACAGGGAGGTGAAGAAATAGGAATTGAGTGAGAGCAAGAAAGAGAGAAAAAGGGAGAGAGAGAGAGAGAGTTTGTGTGTGTGTCTGTGTTTGTCTGATGTCCACCCTTAGGTAAATGTTTGAGGAGCAAATTGAAGTGTGTTAGGAAAAGGGGATTAGAAAATGGAATAGGTGAAATTTATAAAAATTTATTTTTCGAAGTTTTTAATTACAGGAAAACCTTGAATTGAGAATAACTTGTTCTGCCAGACAAGCAAACATTTATAATAAATTTTAAACTGATAAAAGACTGATGTCTTGCAATACGGAGTAGTATGTGATGCTGAATGTCACATGATCACAACCTAGCCAATGGTTCTTCTCTCTCTCTCTCTCTCTCTCTCTCTCTCTCTCTCTCTCTCTCTGCGGGATTATGGGCGATTGTCTCCCATGCTCAGATGCTTTGTCTCAGGCCACGGGGTTTGACACATATCAGTGACTTTTCAGAATGCCGGAAGGTACCCACAACTGGTACTAGTGTATTTTTTGTTGCTCCCAAGCACCTCTGGACAGTCCTTTGCTTTTCCATCCAAGAGGAAGCTGAGGAATGCTTTGCTTCATGCTAGGTCTGGCTGCCTGCAGATATAGACCCTTTCCTCTGCTGCCTTATTGCCAGTTACATTACATGCAGTGTGACAAGAGTTTATTAATACTGCACTGTAGTCAACATCCGTGTGAGCATATACAATAGCCCCCCATGCAGGGAAAGATTTCACTGAGCCAATAGATAGCAATGATTCTATTAGTGAGAGTGAAAATTGTCCTACACAATAATCGTCCTCTCTCTGGTCTCCCTCACACCAGCCATGAAGGTTTTCAAAGGGAAGCACAGGTTCATTTGTTTATTTTTCTTTATATTCTGTACTTTATTATTTTGTATTATATTACTGTATTATAATCACTTTTAGATGAATATTTTTGGGTTGTGGAATGAATCATCTGAGTTTCCATTATATCTTATGGGGAAATTCTCTTTGATATACAAGTTCTTTGGATTATAAGCGTGTTTCCAGAATGAATTATGCTCGCAGACCAAGCTTTTGCTTCATTTTCGGAGAGAGAGAGAAAGAGAGAGTGTGTTTGTGTGCCAGCAGAAGAGGTGCGGAGGGAGAGAGAAAGAGAGAAGGAAAATCCCAAGCAGGTTCTATGCTGTCAGCCCAGAGCCTGACAGAGGACTTGAACTCATGAACTGTGAGGTCATGACCTGAGTCAAAATCAAGAGTTGGCCACTTCACCGACTGAGTCACCCAGGTACCCCAATTTATAAAATTTATTACGTTGATCCTGCATGTTCTATGCTAGACTCAGTAATAATTCTTTTAAAGGGCCAGATAGTAAGTCTGAGTTTTTGTTTTAGCGGGCTGCAACTCTTCCTCTGCAACCCCAAAGCAGCTTGAAATAATATGTATCTCTCTGTCCCAAAAATAAAATAAACGTTGAAAAAAAAAGGGGGGCGCCTGGGTGGCGCAGTCGGTTAAGCGTCCGACTTCAGCCAGGTCAGGATCTCACGGTCCGTGAGTTCGAGCCCTGCGTCAGGCTCTGGGCTGATGGCTCAGAGCCTGGAGCCTGTTTCAGATTCTGTGTCTCCCTCTTTCTCTGCCCCTCCCCCGTTCATGCTCTGTCTCTCTCTGTCCCAAAAATAAATAAACGTTGAAAAAAAAAAAGAAATAATATGTAGATGACCTCGGCTGTGTCTCCTGTGTAGGCAGCCTCTTCCTTCCCCAACTTATAGCAAGCACTGATATCTGTTTTCCATCCTTACAGGTTTATCTTCTGCAGCATGCCATGTAAGTATGGAGTTTGGGGGTCCAACGATCCATTTCACTAAGACCTGTAAGATTCACATATTGTTATGTGAATAGATCATTTTTTCCTTTAAATTTAGGGTAGCATTCCATTGGCGGAGTGCATCACCTTTTATCCATTCATATGTAGAAATTAATCCTGAGTTTTGAGTTTTTGGTGATAATGATTAAACCACTGCACGCATACACAAGGTTTTGTGTGAATCAGTTTTCCTTTGACTTTAGTAAATACTTGGAAATAAATTTGCTTAGTCAGATGGGAAATACATGTTTAACTTCAAAATGATGCCTCAAAGTGTTTTACAAAGTAGCTGCATCATTTTGCATTTCCATGAGCAAAAAAGGAGAATTTCTGTTGCCCTATTTCTTGTCATTTGCTGTGGTCAGTTTTTTCTTTCTTTCTTTCTTTCTTTCTTTCTTTCTTTCTTTCTTTCTTTCTTTCTCTCTTTCTTTTGTGGTCAGTTTTCTTTCTTTCTTTCTGTCTTTCTTTCTTTCTTTCTTTCTTTCTTTCTTTCTTTCTTTCTTTCTTCTTTCCTTCTTTCTCCTTTCTTTCTTTCTTTCTTTCTTTCTTTCTTTCTTTCTTTCTTTCTTTTTCTTTCTTTCTTTCTTCAGCTATTTGAATACATGTGTAGCAGGAGCACGTTGTGGTTTTGATTTGCATTTTCCTCAAGACTAATGATTTTGAGCAACTTTATACATGCTTAATGGCTAACCACTAACCGTTTCCCTTATTTGCCAAAGCGTTTGCCTATGTTTTTTGGCCATTTTTAAAACTGAGTCTGTTTTCTAATTGTTATGCTTTAAAGTTTTAAATTATTAGAAGCTTAAAGATTTGGTGCTTTGATTTATAAAATTACAAGTAGAAGACACAAATAAATCAAGAGATAATTGAGTTTCTGTAAAGTGCTTTACACATACGTTCACTGTACGTTATCTATTGTTATTGATGTTCCATTAGGGAACATGTTCCCATTTAGGGAAACATGATGCCTCTTTAGTATGTATGTATCTAAAAACCTCTTTTTAATAGATGCATGGTAGGAACAACTATGAAATTTAAGTTTTAAAAAGCAAATCATAAATCATGAGTTTTTCTTAAGGCAAGTAAACTCAATGCATGATAAGTACATGTAGTTTGATCATTCGCTTTTGAACAAACAGGAAACAATGCTAAAAACATGTTGTTGGAGATTAAATTTCCTAAAATGTGATGTTGATTTTGGAGGACTAGGATTATAATTTTAACTATCAGAAAAGATATATTGAAAATAACCACTTTTGTGGTAGTCAGATATGCATTTTTCTTTTTCATGATCCACCTGGTAGAAATGCAGAATTGCAAGATGGCTTTAATTATAAAGGCAACTGTACTTTTACCCTTGAAGAGCTGTTCCCTTAATATAGTATTCTCTTTGGCTCAAAACTAAAACTTTTTATAATAAGAGATTTCCATCTGTCCATTTGACTGTATCCTATCAATGGGGAAATGGGCAATTTGTGTTTCATGTGAGTATGATGATCTATCTTTAGTGCCCTGTTTTCTGCCCCGTGGAGATGAAGAAATGTTGTGGCTGAAGAATGATGGAGACTCTTTAAGCAGTGACCGACATTAACACTGGTTTCTCCTGTCTCCCCAACAATGCAGGAATAATAGAGTGGAATTGAATGGCCATACTTAACTCCAGGGTATAAGCTGTGGGATTGCTACACAAAGATCTGGGTCATTTATCTTCCTATGGTATTCTCTATCAATCTGTAGTATTTTACGATGAGGATTTTATTCCAGTCTTCAAAAAAAAATGTTTTAGAGATAAAATTGTATAAAATGTTTTGAGTCATTTACATATGGATAGAGGCTATAAAACTTTACTTCCAAATACTTTTAAAAAGGACATAAGAATTCCCAGTAAGAGGGCAATTTAATACAAAGTCTACAAAATTAACTGAAGTTTTAAGTTCTCATTTAAACTGGTAAAATAATGTAGATAAAAACTATTTTGAGAATGCACGGTGTTCATTTATACTTTACTTCAGTTATGTCTTTTGTATTTTCCTCATTCATTCATGAATCCATGTATTTATTCCAAAATGTTTTTAGTCCTTCATTTTAAAATGCCCATAATGGATGTTTTAAGAGCAATTAATTTTGTAGAAAAGTGAGCAGATTCAATGATCACATAAATGGATTATTTAATTCAATTAAAAAAAAAGGCCCATGGTAACCTGCTTTGCAGTCTATAAAAACTATATTTTTTGCAGTCTATAATACTGAAATAAGTTGGGATTTTGCAAAATTCCAAATTGTTTTTAGAGTGAAAATAAATTTGATGCATTTGTCTACCCCAATTTTTTTTCTAAATATATTTAGGTTTTAAATCAGGTGGTTTCTCAAAAAAAATGTTAGCAACAAAAATGCTTTAAAAATTCAATACTCACAATTGTGAGAACAAAGAAAAAACCTAAAGATATTAAATTATATGCCCCCAAAACTATATTCATATATGAAAATCCATGTTCGAACCTGTGTCAACTGGTCTCCGATTAAGTTACTCAGTGAATGCTCATTATTATTAACATGCATTTTTAAAATTTTTCTCATAAACTTAAATTATTTCCTCTTATTTTAGATTATGGATATTCAAATTTTTGTTCATTTAATAACATAAAATATGTGTGTTTAAGTTAGAGGTGGGTTTACATAAGCTTAATTGACCCTTATATTAAAAATCAATTACCAAATTATTTGAAGGAAAATTTATTTTAAGAATTTATAAAAGCCTAAAGTACTTAAAATATTACAAAAGATCTGTAACTTGCCTTCATACATTCATTTCCCCCAAGAATCTTGCAAGCTATAAACAATTTAGAAGCAGTGTTTATAGAAAGGTAATTTACCTCATAGGAATTAATATTAATGATTAGCATTTATTTCATCTAAAATTATGTCTAATTAAAAAATTATCTGACTTACTAATGACATGTTAAATATTTTGCTTGATGTACATCAGTAGGTCTTTGAGGCTGCAGAGTAATACAAATAAACTTATTTTTGTAATATTTTGTAAGGAGGGATGTTTCACAAGTTTTATTATCTTTGCTCCATTTTTGACATCAACATCTTAACTGTGATAATTAGACTATAAACATTAACCCCAGGTATGTTTATATGATCATACTCTCAAGGGTCTCAAATGTGATTTATTTGGTCATATTATGAAAACTTTAAAAAGGAACTGTTAAGTGTACATCCTGCATAATAGCTCTTGGAAAACCGTTGATGTAGACATATAGAATCTATGTAGATATACAGAACATATATTTTTATTTACATACATATTCACATTACATATAAACATACACATATGTACAAATACACATTACATATATACATATAGCAGAATATATATTTTTATACATTTATATGTGTGTTTATACACACACATGGGGGAAGAGACAGAGAGAGAGGTTCAGCGACTCTAATGTACTATAGGTTTTTGGTTATGCTTGGCTAAATATGGAACTGATGAGGACCTTAACAGAATTTGCTGCAAGCAAGAGTCGTCATAATCTACACCCCTGCTTTTTCCTATTTGAATTCTGAAGCATTCAAGATAAACATAGAAGTAGGCATAGTGAAATAAGAATGTGAGCTTTTATAGCTCATGGATTTGTTAGCCTTGGTGCTTAGCAACAAGAACTTTTCCACTGCTTCCCAGCATGCAGCAGCCATACTAAGTCAGTCACATATGGAGCAGGAACTTTATTGCTAAATTTACAACATGGCAGAAGGCAGATCAGGACTCAGGCTCACCTCAGGCTGAGCCATCTTAAAGAGAAAAATGAAAAGGGAGAGGGGGAATGGAAGGACATGAGCTACCCTAATCCATTTCCGTCTTCCAATGTCACCAGTCATGTGAGTCATCCACACCTCCCCTTTAAGGTAAAAGTGAACAGGGGACAGGAGTAATATGCTAATACATATGTTGATGTTTTTCTATATGGAGTGGGATGCATTCTTGTCAATCTAAATCCAAAGGAAACGCAAGGCAGGATGACTCTCAAAGAAAACTAGACATGTGGAGGTTCCAGAATTTTCAATTATTATTTTGTGAATAAATTCCTTCAGACACAGGGACTATGAACTAATTAAAAATTATTAAGGAAAAGGATATGAAAAACATGAGTATCGAGCAAGGAAACTGCTCCCATATGACACATTCCCATGTGAATCTATTATGATAATTGTAAGAATATTTTTATAGATTATGTCTTCCAGATGTTTAGCATCTGAAGCTCCTCTTATGGGCCTCAATTTTGAGATATGACCTCAAGTCATTTTATTTACATTTTCTTCCTCATGGGACACAACTATTTTTTCTTTTGAAAGGAGGAAAACTGATACAATGGCAAGAATAAATTCTCAGTGTTACTAACTAGCAGTAACCAATGAATATTGACTTGAATACTTTGATATAGATAATAATAATTTAATATGCAAACTAATTATATTAAAGTTAATGTCTTTATGCCCTCATAAATTAACATTCTAAATTTTCTTCTAAGAATCTATTTTATTTCATATATTCTCCAACTTCCGATTTTCCTTAACTTTTCAGAAGACATTAATTCATCACATTAATAAAGAGAAGCAGGGGCATCTGGGTGGCTCAGTCAGTTGAGCGTCCGACTCTGGCTCAGGTCACGGTCTTGCAGTTCTTGAGTTCGGGCCCTGCCTCGGGCTCTGTGCTAACAAATAGCTCAGAGCCTGGAGCCTCCTTCACATTCTGTGTGTGTGTCTCTCTCTCCCACTCCCCTGCTCATGCTCTGCCTCTCTCTGTCTCTCAAAAATAAATAAATGTTATTTTTTTTAAATAAAGAGAAGCAAAATATGTTTTAGCTAATCAAATTAAACATACGTTGGATGAGTAGAGTTTTGTTGAACATCTTTTGATAATGGAACTCATGTTTAGGCATAAATGTTCTTATGTAATGTCTTCTGGATAGGGATTTTTTTTAAACAAAATGGAATATTTGGGGTAAATCATCCCAAGGATACCAATTATCAAAAAGTACACAAGTATGAAATAGTTTTGGTGAGTCACATAATCTGATAACTGTTTTAGGAGGCTTGTGAAAGCAGTTATCAGGATGAGAGGCATTTTGACTGCTGAAGAGACTACAGAAACATTAAAGTACATATCCCACCATCAAAGATTTATGAGTAAGAGATTTACATTCATTTTGTTTTAATTAGAGCAAACAATTTGCCTGTGGGGTATCTACACTTAGAATGAGTTTGACATCACAGCACAGTTTATATTCTCTAAGGAAAAATTAAAGAACACAAAAGGATTTTTTTGTTTTTCTGAGGCTCTGAATCACAAACAAAACAGCCCAATTTACTTTGGATTCTCAGTGGTATATTCATGTTTTCAGGGCCTCCCATACCTCACCATTTCTGCATTCTAAGAAGAAAAGATTAGGGTTCAAAAGTTCACATTTGTACTACTTTTGCAATTTTTCTTTACATCTGTAGGTCTGAAACTCATTGAAAAGAAAAATTTACTAAAAAACAAGTTTACAGTTGTTGCCTGCTGAAATGAACTGCTAAAGGGAACGCACTAAGATGTGGAGCATAATTGCACAAAGTAAAGACTCATCAAACACATCAGATCTTTGCTAAATTTACTTATTAACTGGCTGTCCTGGACAGTGATTTTTGTTTTCAGTTCTTTAAAAACCACAACAGCTTTTGGATATAAGAACATTTACTCCTTCCTATATAAACCAAAAGGAAATTATATACATTATATATTTTTGTGTATAAATATATATAATGTATTTTGTCCATGAATATCGTAAATGAACCTATTTATATTTTTCATATAGTCAATATTGAATTATTTTAGGATAAATAAATCTTTTCTTGAGTTTTTAATCTCAGCCATTATTTATAAGAATGATAAAAGTTGGATGACAGTAATTTCAAAATGAAAGAATTACAGAATAAGATGCATTATAACTTTTGCTCAAACATTGAAAAAAAAATACCATTGATTACAATCAAAACCATTACCTGTCACTGGCATGTTCTTCTCCAAGGTCATTACCAGATACAAAATGTAGGCATAAGGAACCTAAATGTATCCTCTTTTGTGCCATTGACATGTTCCCTAATTTCACTTAAACAGTTTTTATGGTGAAATTATGTTAGTGTCCCACCAGAGGTAGGATGTCCACTAACATATTTTCCCATGTTTTTGTTTTGGGGTTTTTTTTGCTTTGTTTTTACTCTTAAACTTACTCTTAAAAACTTTGTGTTTACTCTCAAACTCTTATCTGGTTTTACCTAAGTCTTCTCTAGAGGCCAAGTTAGAGCATACGGCTTACAGCAGTGTTCACCTAAAGTAATTTATCAGAAGATTTATCAGAAAATATCCAAAAATAAATAGTTATATTTACATCTATATGTTTATATATGAGAGAGAGAGTAAAGAATGGACTTGAAAAAAATAAACTTTCACTTAAGAACATGGCAAGGTCTGCAACCTTGCCATTTTTAAATATGTAACCTTGGGCATTCCAGTTATGAAGCTTAGTTTCCTGGTTGACTTATCTGCAAAATGAAGATGACAATAGTAACTGTCTCATAAATTATTTTTCTGAAGATGTAAAACACTGGAAACATTGCCTGCCATGAGTAAATATGATGTGCATTAGTTTTCATCTATTATTATTTATTCTCATTTTTCTTGCTTTAAATTATTTAATGGTGTCTCATTTTCTTTGTAACGTTATAAAGGTATACATTCGGATATGATCCACAACATATGTTGATGCAAATATCTATACATTCAACCTCTCATTTTATCACTTGGGTGTCTCCATTGTTTTCTGTACTTGAGAGCTTAAGTTAGGTCACATCTTATTTTATTTGGCTATGGAACAGTCTCCTGCCTTATTTCCTAGACACTATCATTTATTCACTCTCATCTCACCTTCATGATAGTGCCTGCATATTTTGCAAAAGAATAAATTTAACTCGGCAACTTTCTTGTTCAAAACAATTCATTGAATTATCAGGTTAAATTTAAAATTTAGTAATGACATACAGGTTTTCAGACTCTTATCTAATGAATGTTCTTAGATATATCCCCTAGAGCAATGCTGGATTTTTCACCAGAGTGTATTATACCCCTCAGTCTTTGTTTCTACAGCTCTGTAAATATTTCTTAATTTTTTTAATGTTTATGTATTTTTGAGATGGAGAGAGAATGTGACAGTTAATTGAGAAGATCAAGAAAATAAACTTCTGACCATATTGTTAAGAAAATAGACTTGTGTCACCAATGTGGAGACTTACAGAAATATCCTTGCCACATATTATTCTGAAAGTCAAATGATAATATGGAAATATAAACAATTTTATATCAATAAATTTTAAATTAGAAAATGAAAAAAAATACCTTGAAATACATAACCTATCAAATCCCAGGAAAAAATAAAGGGTATAACATGAATAGTCCTATAATTATTAAAAACATAGAATTTTTAAATTAAAAATGTCCTACGAGAAATTATAGGCCCATAGAATGAAATCTACTAAACCCTTAAGAAAGAAATATTACCAGTTTAAAAAAAAAATCTTTCAAAAAATTTAAGTGGCATTGCTTCCCAACTCAGTATAGGAGGTTACCATTCTTCTGATACTAAAACCAGAGAAAGATGCCTCAAGGAATAAAAAAAAATATCCCTTATTAATAAAACACACAAAAAAATCTAAACAAATCTTTAGCAAATAGAATTGAATCGCATGAAAAGAATAACATCATAATCAAATGGGGTTTATCCCAGGAATACAAGATTGGAAGATCAATGTAATTCACCAGATTAAAACACTAAAGGAAAAATCACATAATCATCTCTCAAGAAAATAATTGACAAAATTAAATTTTCTGATTCTTCAAAATCTCAGTGAATGAGAAATAGATAGTCTTCAATATACTTAAAGTCTTTGAAAAATCAATAGCCAACATCATGGTTAATGGGGAAAAACTGAATTATTTCCATCTAGGATGAAAAATAAGACAAGGACATCTGTTCTCATTACTTCTGTCGAGTATTGTATTAGAAGTTCTAGCCAGCACAATCAGCCAAGAAAAAAAAATAAATTATTTCCCTAGGAAACATTCACATCTCTCACCTGCCCTTCTATTTGAATGTTGAACTTGATCATTTATTCAGTTCTCTTTCATACAACCATGTTCCTGGGAATGACTTGAACTCACTTTCATTTCCAGAGAAGGACTTTTATCTGAAGTAATCCCATGATTCTTTCCTTATTCTTGATTGGTTTATAAGTAGATGTGTAACCCACCTTTGGTAAATAGGACACCAGTGTGACACTAGCCCAGAAGTTGCTAGAAGGAAAAGGAGACTGTCTTTCTTTAGAAAATCTACAGTAAGGGAAACTCTTTTCTTGTTGTGTCTGAACACCTGAAGGAGCCAGAGTCACCCTCTAACAGCTTGAGGACAGAGCCACCACTGACACAGAGATTTACCTTGCAATTTTCAGTTGGCATATCATCCAATTCTGAAGTTTTCTCTTCCTAGGTTACCTATTCTCTCCAATAATATACGTTTTTATATTATAAAGCCAGTTTGAATGTATGCAATGACTTCTTGCTACTCAATAGTATTCTCATACAGATTTTGGCACCAGAAAATGGGGAATGGTAAGAGATGTTGAAATGTGAAATTCAGAAAGTGGAGACTTAGGCCATGGAAAGTTAAGATGCTATGTTTTCTGTCCAATAACTTGGTGGCACTTGTTTTGCACATACTAGAGTTGGTCCCTAGACACAGAGCAATGGGTGGGTCACTACAGTTGCACAGCTCGTCTTTCATATGGCCACAGAAGATAATGACAGTGAAGGAAGACCTTTCCCAGAAGGCTGAACCAATGAGCATGTTGGACAATTTGATACACCATGTGTTTTGCCCCATTTGTCATTCTAATATGTGTTTATTGTAATTATTCTCTCTTTATAACTTAAAATATTGTTGGTAGATAAGTGTTTCTAACATGGTCTATCATGTCTTTTGCCCTCTCAACATCTTATTTAGATGATGCCTAGAAATTTAGGTTTCTGTCAATTCCCAGGGTTCTAGCAACATATGAATAAATTCAATACTGATATTAATAGAACAGAGGAAAAATTAAACTGGGTCCAAAGATATAGCTACCCCAAAGGATCAATTGCTCATAATTCCTGCCCCACCATAAAACTGCTTATGAAAAAACTCACATAATCATATTTATATTAGATATTGTCTGCAAATTTTCCTGACAATGTTTGATAAACACACATACTAATGGTGATAAAACAAATCACTCTAAACTTTTCTGAAGGCATTTGGCAAAATGTAATAAAAGTCTAAGAATGTCACTCAATAAATTTTTACTCTAGAAATCTTTCCTGAGGAAATCATTTCAACTAAAAACAAGTATTTCTGCCAAAATATTCATCACATAATTACTTGTAATAGTGCAAACTTACAAAAATCATAATCATTTATAATAGACTGTTGCTGAAAAGACAGATCCATAAAAATAATGTTTTCTAACTTAAAAAATGTGTTTGAAGTTAATTTATTTAGCTTGGGGATATACTTAGAGTGTAGAGTTTAGTAAGAAACGTAAGACAAGTAGTTTACACAGATTTATCTGTTATTCTTAATATATAGAAAGATGTGTATAATGCTGATAATTGTTTTTGGATAATGGAATTATAGATTTTTTCAATTTTTTTCCAAATTCTATACTCCTTTTTCACAATGAGAAAATTTTTCATTATGGAAATACAATACACATAGTATTATTATAATGAACTTGACTAGGAGTCATAGACAACAAAATTATGGAAATCAGATTTCTCACCATTGTATGTTGAATTATGTTAAGCACGGCGTCTTAAGATTCATAAGGTAAAAAAATAATGCATTAAAATGTTTTACTTCTATCCCTCACCTCTAATATTTGAATTCTCATTTTATATGAAATATAATTTTACCTGTTGCATGTTGTGAGATATTAGTTATTCTAATGGATCCCAAGTGAATTTCTGGTTGTGACGAAAAATTGATTGTTATTCATTTGACATATTATCAGAAGGATATGAAAGGTTAAAAGTGAGAAAATGTCTGTGTTTTTTAATATTAGTTATCTTTAGATCTTCAAATAACAGAAAATGCAAAATGCGGCTAGTGTATTTATGAATAAATTACATTCACAGGCACTTTAACAGACAACATGAAACTTAGGCTATTCAAAATCCCAAGCAGAGTTTGTTTGATTATATTTAAAATTTTATTTTAACTTATAAATTGTATAACCTAGTCTTCAGTTACTATATGGGTCACTCTCCTCAGGCACCCGCCTCACTAACCAAGGTTGGCATCAATTTTTTCACCCAGCCAAGATTTTAGTTTCAAAAGTTGTTTTGATAAACACTTTCCACAACTCCATTGAATTAAATCACATTAGGGAAACATGGTCCGAGTTAGATTTGGCTTGTCTACGTAGCACTTAAAACCAATCCAAAGGGAATCCGAAGCCCCTGCATATGGCTCAAGTACAGTCAAGAACCAAGGCTGCATGTAAATGAGAACGCATAGGTAGCTGGGCCATCTGTCTGCAAAGTCCTTCCTGATTTGCTTGTCGAGAATGTTACAGGTTTAGTTAAAGCAGGCAGTCACCAGGGGGAAAACCGAAGACAGCTGCCTTCTCTCTGTAACAGAACAAGGCAACACTCACTAATAGGAGTTGGGACCTGTCTAACCTAATCACAGAAATCTCAAATGGTTTCTCAGCAGTCTATCCATCTATCACTGACATGGCTGAATCCTTAAAAATTTTGTGTATGCATGAGTCATAACTATTCCTTTTACTCTATTCAAATGAGAGTTTTTGCCTTTTATAGATCACAGACAACTTCCACAATAAATAATTAATAAATAAATAAATAAATAAATAAATAAATAAATAAATAAAAAAAAAGAAATCTCAAGTGCGTTTGGCTTTGGATTACAACAGTAAAATATTACACAGCACATGTGGTATATTTTTTTTAATATAAATATATTAGGGATGTCCTATTTCTATGAGAGATTGAAGTCACTTTAAATTTAGTGTAAATAATTAGACTATATATCATGATAAGGTAAATCAGTTTACATCCCGAGATGGTTGAAGAAGTGAATCCATCGCCTCAGCCATAGAGACAGGTTATATATGTTATTAATTATGTTAAAAGACTTCCATCATGTTAATATAAAAAGTCATGCTACCTTTATTTCTTACTCAGGCTATTGAGTATGCTGCCTGTGTGTGAGCTAATTGAGAGCTGTTTCTCTCACTGTTAAGCAAGACTTCTGTTAAATGGCAAGCACCCACTCTTTTCTTTTCTTTTTTTTTTTTTACTTTTATTTATTTTTGAGACAGAGAGAGACAGAGCATGAACAGGGGAGGGTCAGAGAGAGGAGACACAGAATCTGAAACAGGCTCCAGGCTGTCAGCACAGAGCCCGACGCAGGGCTCGAACTCACAGGCCGTGAGATCATGACCTGAGCCGAAGTCGGCTGCTTAACCGACTGAGCCACCAAGGCGCCCCACCTCCACTCTTTTCAATAATCTTTTCATTGGTTATGTCACTTATAAAAGTATAGGTACTTAAATTGGTTCTCTTAATACCAGTTGTCAACCCAAATAAAAGCATTCCACAAATAAAAAGGGCCATCAGCTAATATTGTCTTTAAGGAAAATTACTTAACATAATATCTCGTCTGTAACATGGGGGAAACAGTACCAATATAGCAGTGTCATTAGTATTAAATAAATGACAGTAAAGTTTCTGGCATATAGGAAGTTGTTGGTAAATGGCATATTCATAAATAAATTTTCATATTCATAAAATAATTCACAAATTCATAAAATAAATTTTTGAGTTCTATGCTATATGTACAGTTACATTCTGAGTGGTTAATATTACTAACAAATAAACATATCTATATATATGAACTGTTTTCCTAGTATATCAATCAGTTTGCTGAAAGGAAGTCCAAAATATGCCATAGGTAGAATAACGTATTATCATGGATTGTTCAGAGGGCAATGTGTCTAGTACATAAAATGTAGTTGATTCATGTGATCTATGTTAATCCCTGTTAAATTCTATTTTAAGCATAGTAATTTTAAAAATATTATCAAAAACAACTTTATTCTGGGGCGCCTGGGTGGCTCAGTCGGTTGAGCTTCCGACTTCGGCTCAGGTCATAATCTCGCGGTCTGTGAGTTCGAGCCCCACATTGGGCTCTGTGCTGACAGCTCAGAGCCTGGAGCCTGTTTCTGATTCTGTGTGTCCCTCTCTCGACCCTTCCCCATTCATGTTCTGTCTCTCTCTGTCTCAAAAGTACATAGATGTTAAAAAAATTAAAAAAAAAAACTTTATTGAAATATGCTTCTGTGTATATGTTTAAATGAAGTACCAATTTATACTTAACTTGAAAATATATGTATTTTACTCAGAGATAAAATACTGGGTTTCCCTCATAGCGTGATGTGAAGGATTCCAGAAAATCTACCCCAAATCAACTCCTATCTGTATTATTATTAGAAAAACTCCTATCTTGATTAGTTTGTACACCCATTATACTGTCTTTTTTTTAAGTTTATTTAAGTGAGACAGAGAGAGCGTGAGCAGGGGAGGGGCAAAGGGAGAGGCAGAGAAAGATTCTCAAGCAGACTCTGGACTAACAGTGCTCAATCTCACCACCGTGAGAACATGACCCAAACTGAAACCAAGAGGCTGATGCTTAACTGAGTGAGCCACTGAGGCACTCCTATTTTACTGTCTTTTTAAAAGAATAAACAACTCTCCTCTGTTAAGTTATTTAGCTGTCCCAGTTTACTCCCTACTTAGTATTTATTTACTGCTTTATTGGTTCCCAGTAAGTTTCTGATTTTGTTCTTTTGTCCACCTTCCAACACAGAAGGCGATCCGCTATCAGGCTCCAGGAACATATACTGACTGGTCTATGACCATCATGGCACTCTCATATCTATTCTCATTTGTAGAATTTGGGGGGGTGGGAAGCATGACTGATTCTGATTAATGAGACACAGGTTTCTGTATGCTTTTTCTGAGAAATGTGTCCTTTATCTTATCCTCTGAAACAAATCCAAGAATAAAGAACCCTTCTTCTTTACGTAGATATTGTTTACCCTGAATATAAAATCTGGAAAGACTTTAAGAAATGTATTTTGCTCTAGGTTGAAGCTACAATATAAAAAAACAACAGAAACAAGCAAGAGGTTGAACCTGAGGATATTTGGAGCTTACCTGATATCTGGGGATCCTATTACTTGAAATAATATAGATCCTTATATTATAAGCAACTTTGAGCACAGTCTTCTTTTATTTACTGCCAAGATCATCCCAACTGCTAATTGTCACCCAAGAGAAAATCAGGTTTATCATTTCCTTTCAAGAATAGGACAGTATTGGCATTGAGGAAATTGGAAACTGAGAAGTGGTAGATTAAAAAGGATATATGGCAGCAGCAAAGAAATATCAAACCACATCCTTCACAATTTCCTGTAACACATGCCTAGGAACCGACACTGAATTTCAAACAGGTTGTTCTCAGAGCTAACATCAAAGCACAGGTATTCCTCTGAACCTTTATCTTAATAGGATTTATAAAGTTAAATCAAAATTTAAAATTTTTCTAACACTAATCTAATAATCTCATTTGCATAGGTCTAAATTTGCATGTGTTAGAATTTAAATGTAGATTTTAAACTTTTACATCTTCTTAAAGACTATCACAGTGTCTTAGGGAACATATTGCAGAACAAAATTGCTTATATAAAGTCCTTAAAATCAAATTATCTACCCTGCTAATGATCAGATTTCTACCCTAAATGTTGGAAGCATTCAGCCCCTGATTTTACATTTATATATATTTCTTTCATTCCTACAATATCAGGTTTCATATCTGCAATTTCCAGGGGAAAAAATATGATTAAAATTAGGTTAGAAACAAAAGTAGAACTCTGTGAAATCATTCTATTTTAAGATTTCAGAGGGTCTATATTAATGTCACTTTTTCACTTAAATTTACAGATTTCCTAAGAACCTTGTAGCAAGCACTGTAGATTGGTTACCCCAAACTGACTCATAACCCCTTCCTCTACTGAAAAGATGGTAACCCTTCCTGGACTCCATGGAGCTTCTTGTGCAATTGCATTAATGCCTAACAATAAAGTATTTAAGGAGTTTATGTTTGGATCTTCTTGAGTATTAAAGACCTAGGGTTTTGACATTTGCCCTTCTCTTTTTTTCTCTCCCTTCTATCTGCTTGGAACATAGACTAAGAGCCTTTGCTAAGGACTAAAGATTTTAAAATTGATTTTTTCCAGCTGCTATAATGTATACTTGATACTTCAAATTAATTTTTTTTTTACATTTTATTATTTTTAAGAGAGAGAGAGAGAGAAAGTGCAAGTGGGGGAGGGGCAGAGAGTGAAGGAGACACAGAATCCGAAGCAGGCTCCAGGCTCTGAGCTGTCAGCACAGAGCCCAACACAGGGCTGGAACCTATGAGCCATGAGATCATGACCTGAGCCGAAGCCATATGCTCAACCGACTGAGACACCCAAGCACCCCTATACTTCAAATTTAATGTGTATGGTTTTTTTTTTAATTTTTTTAATGTTTATTTATTTTTGAGACAGAGAGAGACAGAGCATGAACAGGGGAGGGGCAGAGAGAGGGAGACACAGAATCTGAAACAGGCTCCAGGCTCTGAGCTGTCAGCACAGAGCCCAACGCAGGGCTCGAACTCACGGACCGTGAGATCATGACCTGAGCCGAAGTCGGAAGCTCAACTGACTGAGCCACCCAGGCGCCCCTGTTTTTTTTAATTACACAAGAGTTTCTGACTATAATGTAATTAATTGGCAAACATTTGTTTACAGAAATATAAAAAGATATCCATCCTTACTTAGGATACAGAATGTTTCCTCCCTAATTGTTCCTACCCCATCGCTCTCACACACACACACACACACACACACTGATAGCAGGAAAAATGTCAATTTTATTATGATAGGATTGAGATGGGATGATGTATCTCAGTACGGTGTCCACATGGAATTTCTATGTCCAAATGGGATCTCAGAATAAGACTTACTATTTCAGTCACATATTCTGCTACTCACAAACAAGATTCCCCTTATGAATGAAGTGTCCAGCCAGGGAAGACAGAAGCCATGATGAAGACAATAAAACTGTTCTCCCTGGGAATGGGTTTGCTTCTAAAAAGGAACAGGCATGGCGAATCTCCCATGCCCTGTCAGTCTTTCTGGCGAGACTAAATATACCAAGGTCACGAGGCCTTCACTCTCAGACTGGCAGATTGAGCAGGAGGACAGTAAAGTCAGAGGCTACTTAGAGAAAATCTTTTGTATTAGAAACCAGGAAGGTGTTTTATCTTTCATCTATAAAGACAGTATTAATCGTATGTATTTAAATGTTATATATTCTATCACTTTAAAATGGATTTTAGGGGCACCTGGGTGGCTCAGTTGGTTAAGTGTCCAACTCCGGCTCAGGTCATGATCTCGCGGTCTGTGAGTTAGAGCCCCGCATCGGGCTCTGTACTGACAGCTCGGAGCCTGGAGCCTACTTAGGATTCTGTGTCTCCCTCTCTCTCTCTGCCCCTGTCCTGCTCAGTCTGTCTCTGTCTCTCAAAAAGTGAATAAACATTAAAAAAATTTAAAAAAAAACCTAATTTTAAACATGAATTTGATGCTCTTTCTTTAAACCATATTTAATTTACAAAAAAATATTTATTTAGTTCCCTGCTTATACTTAACATACTTAACAAATACATTTCCTCTCTCATTACAAAATGCACACTGGTGAGTCGTAGCTGTGATTACTGATGTTAACTGCCTAACATTCAAATTACAAGAATACTTAAAATAGATGACTGCAAGTAAAAAGGCATGCATATGACCCAAACTGAGAAGAATGTGCCCTTTGACAGCAGGACATAGCAATAGAAATGGGACAAATCCCTAAATTCAACATAATTATATAATAATATATAGTGTATATTTTCTTTTTAATTCAAGTTAGTTAACATGCAGTGTAGTCTTGGCTTCAGAAACAGAACCCAGTGGTGCATCTCTTACATACGGCACCCAGTGCTCATCCCCAAAAGTGCCCTCTCCAGTGTCCATCACCCACAACCCATCCCCCCACCACTTCCCCTCCAGCACCCCTCAGTTTGTTCTCTATATTTGAGAGTCTCTTAGTGGTTTGCCTCCCTGTTTTTCTATCATTTTTCGTTCCCTTCCCCCATGTCATCTGTTGGGTTTCTCAAATTCCACATGAGTGAAATCTTAGATCTCTCTCTGACTGTTTTCACTTAGCATAATACCCTCTAGTTCCACCCATGTCATTGAAAATGGCCATTCTTTTTCATCGCCAAGTAGTATTCCGTTGTGTGTGTGTATGCGTGTGTGTGTGTTTCCGTGTCTGTGTGTGTATATATACCACATCCTCTTTATTCATTCATCAGCCAAAGGACAACTGGGAAATTTTCAAAATCTGGCTATTGAATCAGCATCTTTGTATCCTTTGGATAAATACCAGTAGTGCACATGCGGGGTCATAGGGTAGTTCTATTTTTAATTTTTTGAGGAACTTTTGTACTGTTTTCCAGAATGGCCACACCAGTTTGAATTCCCACCAACAGTGAAAAGTGTTCTGTTCTCTCTGCATCCTCACCAACGTCTGCTGTTCCCTGAGTCTTTATTTTAGCCGTTATGAAAAGTGTGAGGTGCTATCTCATTGTGGTCTTGATTTGGATTTCCCTGCTGACGAGTGATGCTGAACATATTTTCAAGTGCCTGTTTGCCACCTGGATGTCTTCTTTGGAAAAACGGCTATTCATGTCTTCTGCCCATTTTTCAATGGACTGTTTTTTGGATGTTGAGTTTGGCAATTTACTTACAGATTTCGGATACTAACCTTTTATCCTATATGTCATTGGCAAATATTTTCTCTCCTATTCTGTCTCTGGAACTCTCGACTTTTCATGAAACTTGAAAAAAATATTTTTGAAGATCTCATGTAAAGGATATATGCCAAATAACTGAAGTGGTATTTGTAATGATCCACAGAAGACACTTGGCCTCCTAGCCACCTCAATACTTCCTAGTAAGAGTCCGTACATGTCTTATAGGTGTCCTCAATGGGGCTGTAACCCAGCTCCTTACACGAGTTCCCTGTATGCTCCATCATGGGCTGGGAGCAGCCAGTGAACATCCTGGCTTCCAGAAAACCATGTTGAATTCAGAGCACAGACCTGACTCAGAACTCTGTGAGGCACATTCTCGTCTCTCACATGTATCAATAAAGAAAAGATATAGCACTGATATATAACTGAAAACGTATTAAAAGATAATTTAAGAAATATGTTTTTTTCAAATTAGAATAGGAAGTAGATCTTTAAAGCAGACATGAAAACAAAGGCAAAAAAGTCAATTGATACGTGGACCACACGAAAATGTAAACTTTCATAAAGTCAGAAACATTAACCTTCAAGAAAAAGTACATACCAGGGTAAAATAGTTGGAATTTATGTACTATAAAAATATCAATATTTACAATTCATGCAGAATTCCCCAAGTCAATAAGAAATCACAGTATTTCATAAAAATGGGTGAAGTATTAGAATATGAAAATCTAAAGATATTTTTCAGTCATCACATAGTCTTTTGTAGTAAACCTCAGCTTACCTTGGAGCATCTAGAGAAGCCTAAAGTAATTTATTAAAGGCACCAAAAAGCTCTGGATGCAGTCCAGACACACAAACAGGAAGATTTTCCCTCTCAAGATATTTGGAAAATTCTGAAACTGTTGGACGGTTGGTCAGTCACAGAGCTAAGCTAAAACCTCTGAAGGGCAGATAGACAGGCCTCCAGTTTCTCTCCAGGGAGGAGATAAAACCCTGCCAGACTCACTGGCAAGAACAAAGCTGGTTCACTGACACTGGGATCCAGTCCCCTTTCAAAGGGAGAGAGTGAGGACGGAGGGCCTTCATCTTTATTCACATGTTCAGAAATGGCACATGAACCCTTGCTCATGGACATTTGCTTCCAATTTCTGTGGAAGAGAATAGTTTATATTGGATAAGTAACAGCCCCCCCCCACTTGCTCTCTTCTATCATATTCTTTTGCAGTCTGACAATATCCAACATTTTCCTTGTTGAAAAATGAATTTTCCATTTTATGGTTCATAGACATAATGTAGTATTCTCAAGTAAAAATAAAAAAATCAAACAAATCCGTTTGACCCTTTTAAGACTTGTAAGGGTCCTTATTATGAAATATTTAGATAGCAGGAGACAAAATGCCCTTTTATCATTATAAATGGCACTGTGTATTTTTGCATACATCCTTTACGATAGTTCCATAGTTTTCCATGAATTAAAGATAACAACAGTTTGAAATCGTTTTCTTTTTCAGCACTCACGAAACTAAGTTTTTCTAAAAAGTAGAAATGATAAAGTAAAAGAACAATACTAATCCTCTATATATTTTATGACTTTTGCCATATTTGCATGTTTGTTTTTGAGCAATTTTTTTTGTTTCAGCAATTTTGCAGCCTCTCTACTTTGATCCATAAGGACCGAGAAAACTCTTTTGAGAACTTTATCCCTATTGCTGTTAAGTCATGAAAGAAATAATTTTCACGTTTTTTTTTTTCTCCACCTCTGCTCAGATCCAAACATCAGGGATCAAAACCAAAATAAGCTCAAGTGAAAGGCATGTGTGCACACACAAATACACAAAATGAGAGGTGTTTTATTACCTGGGGACATAAAAGTTTAGAGCCAAGAAGATGGAATGAATGTAAGTCAGTAACTTGAATATCCAGCTTACTGACAAACTCTCAAGGAAGCTGTCGATCCATGATTGATGAGGAAGGATATTTTGGATTCACTAGCTCTCTAAGAAAAATGTCCTTGAGGTATTCTAGTTGAAAGATCCATAATGTCAAATTCCCCACCAAGTAATGACTACATTACTTGAAGGAATTTGCAGCATACTTCCATTTCAAATTCATGCAATGAATGTAGAGAACTTATGATAGCTTGGCTTTTCAGAAAATAATTTTTTATATAGTTTCCTAATTTATGTTATATTAATTGCTACGAGTATTCATTTTCCCTTCCATTTTTCCTGTGTTTTATTTATCTATGACTTCCAATTCACACATGAACTTACCTAAAAACTAGAGATGTTCTTTTTAATAGAATACTGATCAATATTTTCATTCTCATTTGATGGATGGTTATCCTAGAAAACAGGTTAGTTTGATTTACTGAATAAAATGATCATTATGATCATGATGATAAAAGCGACCAACAGCTGTGAAAAACTTGCTCTGTAACTTGGCTTCTCCTAATGTGATTACCCGCTATTGGTTATATAAATTATCTCATAACTTTCATTTTACCAATATGGAAAATAAATCAGTACAAGAATTTAAACAACATAATTGAGATGACATGGCTAATAACAAGCAGCGATGACATTCGATCCAGAAGTCCCATTAGAAAGGCTATGCTTCTGCTATTCTAATACTGTTTCCTAAATTTAAGCTAGCCAAACAACAAATTGAATTATGTAAATATGTATATTACTGTAAGACATTATAAAGGTAAAAATTAGACAAATGAATCCTTCACCCATGTTTTGTAATATTTTCACTGGCATTTGAAGCAGGATCAAGTTCTACAAAAAATACTTATTAAAGAAACTTTTATAATTTTGGAAGAAAACTAATATTTTTTTTGGAAAACATTCTATTTTATACAAGGAGTTCATTTAATATTATTTTTCAATTAAATTCTATTTCCTTTCATCTATGTTCTTTTATTTCCAAGTCTAAAAGAAAATTAACAGTTTCAATGCCCATTTGATAACTGCTTCCTGATCCTGGGTCAGTATCTCTACTTGGCTTTATGATTTTCCATATGAGACCCAAATCCCTGGTAGACTAATTTAAACAGATACATGCAAAATATTAACTAAGTTTACTAGTGAAGGCAAACATGGCAAAGATCCTCTGTTGCAAAAGACCAGCTTTTCTGCTTCGGACAAGTCTTTGCTTCCTTGTAATATGGTCTCTTCATCATAGTTTTCTTAACCCCCAAAGAGAAATTAATTATTCCTAGGCTTCCTCAACATAATTCCTCTTTACCCGATTAAGACTAATTATTACCTAGACACTGATCTGCTTACAGAAAATTATTCTTTAGAGAACTGGAAATTGAGGTAGGAAGCTTTATAAAGAGTGCTGCCATATAAAATACTACACTTGAATAAATAAAGAATACTAAAGGGGCTATCCATACCCATAAAAAGCAAACAAAAAATATGCTGTTTTTGTACAGGCACCTTTTTCATAGTCAACTGATGATATAGAAGCAACAATTACTTGAATTTTAATATAATAATAAATTATAACTTTTGTAATGAAAGATGAGTGACACATTTTAAACTTAAAGTGTCTTATATGTTCTTTTATATTTGATGGTTAGGACTTGACTTGCTATATCAAATTCTTATAGCATCCTTGGTTGTTTTTTTTTTTTTTAATTTTTTTTAACGTTTATTTATTTTTGAGACAGAGAGAGACAGAGCATGAACGGGGGAGGGTCTGAGAGAGAGGGAGACACAGAATCGGAAACAGGCTCCAGGCTCTGAGCTGTCAGCACAGAGCCCCACGCGGGGCTCGAACTCACGGACCGCGAGATCATGACCTGAGCTGAAGTCGGAGGCTTAACCGACTGAGCCACCCAGGTGCCCCTAGCATTCTTGGTTTTAACTGTAGTTTTTTAAATGTATATTTTATGACCTATGGATTATTACCAGATGATTCTCTTTCTTAGCGGAATGGGGTTTCTTTCTTGCTTTCTTTCCTTCTGCCATTTAAAAAATCTTCATCCATCATTTCTCCTTGCTTTTTCTTACTTTCTTCCCTCCTCCCTCCCTTTCATTTTTTTTCTTACTTTACTTTTTTTCTTTTTCTTTTGCATTCTTTTTTATTAATTTAGCTTGATAATGAATAAATCTTAAAATTCTATACTAAATGTAATTTAATATGACAAATCAGATGAAAGAATGTGATTTGTCATATTAGAATATGAAAGAAGAATATGAAAGAAGAAGTTAATGTATGTTACAATCTTAAGACATGAAAATATTACTCTGTCCACATAAGAAAAACAATATGAAATCATTCTATCCTTAGAAATGCTCATATGTATATTATATTTTAAAAATACCTTAAAAATGCTACAAAATTCTGAAATTATAATAAAATAATCATATTATTTATTCTTACAAATAACCTTAAACTTTAATTTGGTTTAGAACTTTATGTATTTTATTTCCCTTGAGAAAGTGTTTTTCCTTTGTGCCATTTTGAGCTTATGTTTTTATTAATATTATTTTTAAAAAGCTTACTATGATTTCACTTGAAAATACCTCTAGAACCATGGCTGAATTGTTTTATAGAATTTTTTTCTTCATTGTATTAGATGTACTAGCCAAAGTTGGAACTACAATGACTTACTTTTAATGAGAAAAATATTATTAACCACTCCAAAATAAATAGCATGAAGAAAAAAGAATGAGTCATATCTATAAATGCAAGTAAATCAAAATCAATGTTTATATTGGGGCAACCCAGAGGCTCAATCTGTTAAGCATCCAACTTCCACTCAGGTCATGATCTCACATTTCATGAGTTTGAGTCTCCCATTGGCTCTGTGCTGATAGCTCAGAGACTGGAGCTTACTTCAGATTCTTGTCCTCTCTCTCTGCCCTTCCCCCACTCACACTCTGTCTCTCAAAAATAAATAAACATTGAAAAAAATAAATGATGCTTATAGTGAAAGGAAAAAAATGAAGATATAAGAAGTTTAAATGAGTTCTATTCTTTAAAATATGAATTTTTCCACATCAGTGATATTTCTTGAATCATTCCAATAATGGCTAATTTTTAACTTGTTAAACTTACTATTATTTTCTATAAGAATGAAACACAAAACAAGAATTCACATAAACACTTGCCTTAAACATTGCCATAATAATGCCATATTGCCACACAGTTCCAAGATCAAATTTTCTTCTTTTAAATTCATATGTTCTTTAAATTTTAATTGAAGTTTGGTTGGCCTACAATATTATAATAGTTTCAGGTGTACACCATCATGATTTGATAATCTATGCATTATGCAATTTTCATCGTAAGTATGGAGTGGCCATCTGTTACTCTACATTATTATAATATTATTCACTACATTCCTTATGTTGTACTTAATTCATACTTTCTTATATATGAGAGTCAAGTTGTGCTTAATGTTTTTGTCCTCCATAAATTCATATGTTGAAATTCTAATGCCTAATGAGCTGTTATCGATAGGTGGATTTTTGGGAAAGAAATATGGTCATGAGAGGGGAGTCATCATGAGCAAGATTAATGCCCTTATAAAGGAGACCCACACAATTTCCTAACCTCTTCCACCATGTGAGGATAGAGGGAGAAGGTGTTGGCTATGAAAAGAAAAAAAAAAAAAAAAAAAAAAAAAAAGCCCTCTGCAGAATGGGACTGTGCCGGCACAGTCATCGACTTTCCAGCTTCCAAAACCTTAAGAAATCAGTTTCTGTTGTTTCTAAGTTACCCAGTTGTGATCTGAATGGCCTAAGACAACAGGAAAGAGCAGTGTCTGTTTTGCACCACCAGCGTGAAAAACATCTCATCTTTCATGAAGCATTGGGCAGAAAACTAAGAGGAGCCATGTTTGTTTTTTAATCGGGGGGGGGGGGGGGGAAGCAACCCTAGAGCAAATGTGGCTGTAGCCTTGCCTAAAAAGCAAACAAACAAACAAACAAAATCAAAACAAACAAGCAAAAAACCCTTAAAAATATGACTCTAAAAGATCAGTTTCCAAATAGCTCAGTTGTGTCCCAGAACTAAGCTCAAAACAATTCAGTTGCAAAAATAACCAAGATCCAACAGGAAGGGTTTAAAATACGTGCTATCTAATAAAACTTACCATTCATTAAAAGAAGAGAACGCAATCCACCTGCCCTTCCCCCGCTCACACTCTGCCCTGAGTCCAGGCTTAATCCAGGAGGGTGGCTCATCCAGATTTGTGGTGTGAAAGCTTGCCTAGAGATCCACCAGCAGCAGAGGAAGGAAAGAGTAGCCACTGAAAAATCCACCCAGACCTTTCTTTTATAGTCTGGAGGAGCAAATGCTTCAAGACTCCAGCCCAAGGGCCCTGAAGCCTTCAGATGAAATGCAGCTCTGGGGTCACCTTGGTTTTAGCCAATGAAATGCATGTCAGCTTTCTGACCTCTAGAATGACACACGATAAACTGTATGGTTCTATGCCACTGGATTTGTGGTAATTTATTATAGCAACAATAGCAAACAAATACAGCTGCCATCCTAATAGTCTATACAAACCTCTTGAAACATTCACTATCAACCCTTGTAGGAAAGTTTGATCATGTCTCAACGTTTTCAATTTCTTACTGACAAGATTCACCACTAATACTAATATTCATCTCTGTAAAACCTTTCTCAGTCTCTTTGTAATTCTCTTCTTTACCCTGTCTCGCTATTTTTCTTTCTCTTACACAATAGCAAAATGTACTTTTTTGATCCCAAGATTAAGCTCAGTTTCCACCTTCTATTTCTTGTTAACTGAGTAGCTCTGTTTAATCTTCTATAGCATATATCACTTATACTTTAAAATTCATTGTGTCATATGTTAATCAAACTGCCATTTTTTCGTTCATCTCTGTTTAGTTACATTTTTAGGGACATTAGAATTTGTCTGTGATATAACTGCAATTCTCAGTTTGTTATTTGTCTTTTGAATTTATTTTTCTGGATAAATTTTGTTTTGGTAGTTCCATTTTGACCTGAGTTATTTCTTTTTATTTAATATTAACAACAGCTATAAAAAAAAAAAAGCATGGAGCTGCATCTTTAATAATTATACACAAAGTTGCCTCAGTCAAATCTCACAAGAGAATCTCTAAGTTCAGTTGTATAAAGAGAATAGATTGACTGTATCATGATGGTTAGTTCTTTACCTTACTGCTATGATTAAGGGGTACTAATAAATTGTTGACAAAATATAGAATTAGAAAGGCTAGGGTTAGTAAAATCTCATATGGCAATAATAATGGTATGATCAATGCCCAGAGAAAAGATTGGGTCAGGGAGGTGGGTTAAGATCAAAAACAAAAAAACAAAAAAACAAAAAAACAAAACAGACAAACAAAACAAACAGGCCAGAAGTTAATCTAATCAACACATTCAACAAAATCAGAAGAGAGGAAATAGAGTTTTATGGCAATAAAAATGGGCAGTTTGGGGGGCAACTCAGTTGCTCAGTCAGTAGACTATATGACTTTCTCTAGGTCATGATATCACGGTTCATGAGTTCAAAGCCCCACATTGGGAGTGTCAGCCGATCAGGGAGAGCCACTTGGGATCCTTTGTCCTCCTCTTTCTGCCCTTCCCCTGCTTGGACTCTCCCAAAAATTAAGTTAAAAAAATAAATAAAAGAAATGGGCAGTTTTGTATTAACAGACAGGAAGAGTGAAAGGGTGACCAAGCTGTAAATACAATTTAAGGCACCCCATTGTGTTAGGTCTCATAACCACAAACTACTATTACCTGAATTTACCAGAGTCACAAAGCAAAGGTCACTTCTTTTTCAGGTACCTAGTGTCCCAAAAGACCTCATCTTAGGTCTTGTGGGTGATAGCAAGAAATAAAAATATTCAAGCTTAATTTCATAGGTACAGCTTAGAAGATTGAAGAACAGAACTTTGATAACTTTTAGAATATCTTCAAAATTGTCAAACTGCTAGTTGTTTAATGAAAAAATAAAAGCATTTCCTTATGGTTGGTAAGTCTATCTATGTATCTATGTATCTACCACCTATTTATTATCTATATATCTACCTATCACTTATCCATCTAAATATAAAAGTTAATTGAGTTTACCTTGAGAACATTTATCATTGTGTGTCAATATCAACTGCATTTGTGAAATGAGTTGAGTATTAAATGAGATGAGTATTAAAATGAAATGAGTCTGTGAGATTATGGGGAGAGGACCCCCAATAATGGAAAACTGTGAAAGAGACAGCGGTTTAGTCAGATTCCCATCAGGCTAAACACCAATTTCATGGAAGGTGAGTCTTTCTGTGTTTTTGGTTGTTTGTTACATTAAATAGGTATTGTTCAGAGATCCAGTCTCTTGGTTCATTTATCATCATCATCTCAAGTAGATTATGGCTAATGATGGGTAAATATGCACTGGTGATTTGGATTTGTGAGGATGTTTATTTGTCTGTTGAACATGAAGTTTTGTTAATACAGTCATTTTTCAATCTCCCCCAAGTTGCAGTGATTTATATCCATGTAGATTTAAAAAAGTGGAAATTAATTTCATGCCATCAATTTACTTTTCCACTGAGTAATTTGGGATACAAGATGTTAGTTTAAAATGTAAGAAGAAAATTAACTCCTAGCAAAGTAATTTAGCCATACAGTTGGACTTTATTTTTCCATTAAAGAAAGAACTTTTGAGTGTACATAAATTTTTAATTTTGCACTGAAAACAATATCAACACCCAGCTGTAACAATTACTTCCAACCCATATGTATCTGTAATTATTAAATATATATCATGTCTTATTTTGTTACTCATACCAGTGGATTTTCTTTTAGAGATGATTTTGTCACCAAGTACATTTGTATAGCCGCATACTATATATCAGGGTAGATTTTTAAAAAGCCCTTTTAAAAATTACTGGTTCAAAATAACAGAATTCTGGTTTTAGTGTAACACTAATTTTTCATTACCCAAAGATATACAAAGGAGTTTTGATATCCATTCTATTCTTCAATTAGGTATACAAGGTCATCAGAAAACAGAACATTGATGTTCATTTAGCCTTGTTCTATTAGTAATGGGAATTTTCTCTAAAAAAGTTATTTAAATTAATGTTTTTCATTTATATATGCTCTATTTTATCTGTATTACCCAACTATAGAAGAAACTTAACAAAATATGCCTGTTAAAGGAAAAAAGAGACATCAGACCCATGGAAAAGGAGAAGAAACATGATTATATAACCTCTTCTGTAAGGATATTGTATATTATTATTTCCATTTTACCAGTGAAGTGTTTCAGGTTCCTGGAAAATGAGAAAATTATCAAGGATTGACTAAATAGTTGTCTAAGCAAATATGGTGCTCTTTCAGATCATGTCTGGAGTCTCTATATGTGCTTACTGCCATAACTGTTTATTGCAAACATACATAAAATACATCAGTTTTAAGGTCTTCACTGATATATTGGAGGCTTAAAATTTATCTTAGGACAACTATGTATATAGTGTATACGGAGGTTTTCCAAGAAGGGAATGGTTACATTTACAAACTGCTCTCCTCTTACAGAGCACTAACTCTAGACTTTAAAGGAAGCGGTGAGGTTATATTGCATAATCTAACTTTCAGTGAAACAAGTCACAGTACCTTCCTCTTTCAGCTACTTGATAAGGATTTTCAATAACGGAGAAGCCCATTATCACAGTTTCAGTACCACTAGGCTACGCATTATATCCCGTTTCCCATAACTTCATACTCATTACTATTCTGGTTACCTTTTTCAGGTTGAATTGTAAGTGATTCAAAGGTATTGCTTAGCACTTCCATGGATAAACAACACTATCATCTTTTTTATTTTTAAGTTGTAGACACTAAGCCTTTATGAATATAACCAGAAATCTCATCACCTTCTTCTGCAGTCGTGATCCTGTCAATAACTGGATCTATCTCTTTGGATCATAAATCTGGCACCGAATATATCCACTACTCCTATCATATAATTTCACGTTTCATTTCCCTAAGTACTCTGTATGGGACATTCCCTTTTGCTGCGTGCCTGCCGTGTCTATAAAAGAGTAAATCACATTCTGTGCTCGTATCACTTTTAGAAGAGTCCCAAACCCTCTGTATGGAGCTTCTTAAAGTAATTTTGAGACCCGGTGAATAAAAGAACTGGCTATTGCCATATGGAAAGGAAGAAACATAGGAAGCCATAGGATAAAATATGAATCTCAGGAAATACTCATTTTTGGAATTGCACAAATTAACTTGGGAAAAGAAAGTATCATTTGGGAACTCAGTGGAGCTAAGAAAAAAATATTAAAAAGTATCTCCAGGGGCGCCTGGGTGGCTCAGTCGGTTAAGCATCCGACTTCAGCTCAGGTCACGATCTCGCGGTCCGTGAGTTCGAGCCCCGCGTCGGGCTCTGGGCTGAGGCTCAGAGCCTGGAGCCTGCTTCTGATTCTGTGTCTCCCTCTCTCTCTGCCCCTCCCCCGTTCATGCTCTGTCTCTCTCTGTCCCCAAAATAAATAAACATTAAAAAGTATCTCCAGATAGAAACTCAAAAGTAGATATCAATAATAAGAAGACTTACACTCCCTCCCCAAATATAAGGTGTCATTTGCTATGAAAATTGTTTTAATGTGGCAACTGATGAAAACAATCTTGAACTAAGAAACCAAATAAGCGTCTCTTATTCCTCCGCCCCCTATGATGGCCTCATAATCCTGTGAAAACAAATAATCACGAATACAACAAAGTAAATAAAACAGAAAAACATCAAAACGAAACCTCATGTTCATTCAAAGTTACTGAAATAACATAGAAGGATCAAAAACCTTCGGCAAATCAAAGTACTCTAACACAATCTAAATAGAAGAAAAATCTAATACAGCATTGCAATATGAATTAGGTATAACTGAACTACTGCATAAGTTGGGGAGGGAACCTGAAATTCAAAAACTAAAACCAAAAATAAATCTACAGGAAAACTGTAAGAAAGATATGGGCAATTATATTATTATATGCAGAGCCCTTGAGGGGAGGTAGAGAGACAGGGGGTTGAGGTTATCCTTCCCAACTTCACAGACATCTGGTTTGAACTTCTGACTTGGTGTGGAAAATTAATTGTGAGCACAACTTATATCGCCATCTTCAAGAAGAAACGTTAAGAGCTAAAATATACACTTCCACGTTCCATTTTGTCCCACGCTTTAGTGACTAGTCATGCGTCAACCAGAAATTGTCCTGATACTCTTGGCTCTGGAATGGAAGCAGATTTTGCAGAGTTCACCCTGAATAGGTTTGAAGGCACAAAAGGACAACTTAGCACCTGTTTCCACAACTCTGCTACCTCTCCATACACACTGGTGACCTCGTGAGGTGTTTCCTCAAGGAGGTGATGGAAAGGAAAAGGCAAACCAGGTTTGAAGGTGAATCTGTACCATATGCTACAAGTGAAAAGTTGCTTCACTAAAGCCCACTTAGATAAGGCCATGAAGGACTGGTGGTGAAAACTTGTCTCAGTGAGAAGAAATTCAGATGATAAAATTAAACACACACACACACACGCACACACACACACGTGATAACACGCAATTTCCTCTTTCCAGAGGTACATGATGAGAGCCAGATGAGACGTTATCCACCAACGCCAGTTTGGAGGAACTGGTCTGAGGTGGGAACTCCAAAATTATTAATCTGAATGGTTCTCTAAGAAAGGAACAGATGTTTCCCTCCCTTTCTGAGAAATGGATAGAAAAATCTTAACACCTTCTACTTGGGAAGGATTCTGGGTTCTTACATTGGGAACATAAAAAAATGACTCCAGCAAAGACAAAACTAGGGACTTCAAGCTCTACATCCCAGACAAGCGTCCACGATCCTGGTTCACATATCTCCTTAAAGTGTAAACATATAGCTTTGGAGAGGAAACTGTCTCAAGATTTCTTTCACTAACTAGTCAGTCATAATTTAGCTTCTGAGAGGTGTTCTTTTGTAAATATTTTCTCTTCCGTCACACAATCCCTTCCTGAGGACGCTAACAGGCAGAGAGTATATCAATGAGCTGTCCTGTGTCTGATGTTTGGATGCTATAAACACACGGCTCCCACAGAAGCTGGAGAGGGACTAGATTGAGCTCAGAATGTTTACAAATCCTGCTCCATCTTTCTAAGATCAGTTTGGCCTGTTAATATCCCTTAGCTGAAATTCAAAGTTTCTCTAAATGCAGCTCTTTCTGCATAAACGAACTGTCCCTTCCAGTTTCCAGTAACCTCTCCTTCACCTTACGTATTTGGAATGAGAGGTGATAAATTTCCCTTATATTAACCCCACCTCAGTGCTTTCTCTATACCTTGTAGTTTTCCTATGTACATGGATACACCTTTTTTAAAAAATCTTAAAAAACACAACCCTCATAGTATCTTTGAATGTGCCATTTCCTTCCTTATGTGACTCATCTCATTGTCTTATTTTTAAAATTATCTTTATTTATATATTTTCCAACTGACCAAAGGGTACCTAAGATATCCACATCGGGTTTTTCATCATTTATAAAAGTTTTTTTTAAATATTTATTTATTTTTGAGACAGAGAGAGAGCATGAGAGAGGAGGGGCAGAGAGAGAGGAAGACACAGAATCCAAAGTAGCCTTCAGGCTCTGAGCTGTCAGCACAGAGCCCAAGTGGGGCTCGAACCCATGAACTATGGGATTATGACCTGAGCCGAAGTCCGATGCTTAACTGACTGAGCCTCCCAGGCACTCCAGGTTTACATCATTTTTTAAAATGTTTATTTTTGAGAGTGAGAGAGAGAATGTGCCTGTGCAAGTGAGCAGAGGAGGGGCAGAGAGAGAGGGACACAGAGGATCTGAAGCTGGTTCAGTGTTGACAGCAGAGAACACGATGCAACTCACGAACTGCAAGATCATGACCTGAGCTGAAGGTAAACGCTTGACTGAGCCACTCAGGCGCTCCTCATCGCTTTTTTTTTTCTCTTCACACTAACATTCCTTTTTTTCTTTAGTGCTGTATTATAATAACTTCACGTAAACTTTTCCACATTTGCAAGTGATCATATCTGCCTTGATTTCCTATCTGTTTTGAAGAAATGTAGCTGAATATTCCTTAACACTCCCTACCTCACCTGGCTTCAGTTTCCTCCCTTGTCTTAAATTTTACTTGGAACACACGTTGGTCTGCTCTTGCTGCCACACACAATGCCACAGACCGTGGATCTTAGCCAAGAGAAATGTGTTTTCTCACAGTCCTGGAGGCTGGAAGGCCCAGCTCAAGATGAGGACCGATTCAATTCCTGATAAGCGCTCTCTCCCTGGCTGCCAGATGGCTACCCCTTCACTGTATTCTCACCTGAACTTTGCTCGGTGCCTATGGCCACAGAAGGGCTTTCCGATGCCTCCGATAAGGACGCTAATCCCATGCGCGCCTGGGTGGTTCAGTCGGTTAAGCATCTGACCCTCCATTTCAGCTTAGGTTATGATCTCACAGTATATGAGATGGAGCCCTGTGTCAGGTTCTGTGTTGCTTGGGATTCTCTCTCTCTCTCTCTCTCTCTCTCTCTCTCTCTCTCTCTCCCTCTCCCTCTCCCTCTCCCTCTCCCTCTCCCTCTCCCTCTCTCCCTCCCTCCCTCCCTTGTGTGCATGCTCTCTCTCTTTCTCTCAAATAAATAAATACAACTTTAAAAAGGACACTAATCCATCAGATCTGGACCCCACTTTTATGACCTTATTTAACCTTAATTACTTCCTTAGCGGTCCCACCTCCAAACACCGCCGCAACGGGGGTAGTGGTTTTGACATATGACATGTGATTTTGAGAATACACCAACATGCAGGTCATAGAAAACAACTTGGTAGTGCTTCAGACTACTCGTCTCTGAATATTGGATCATTTAGGACATTGGGGGACAAAAGTATAGTATCTTGGGCTTTTCTCTCTGTTCTGAGACCCCAAGTCAGGGTCTACTCCACTAATCCAGGAAGTCATTTCACTCTTATGCATTTCAATTTGTATGTTCCTCTTATCTTCATATGATTAAGAACATAGGTTATGCAATCCAGAGTGTATTTTTCAGAAATATTTGTAAACATCCTCAATCAATAGTACTAGAAGAGGAGAACTTTCTGGGGCCCCTGGGTGGCTCAGTCAGTCAAGTGTCTGACTTCGGTCCAGGTCATGATCTCACAGTTTGTGGATTCGAGCCCCTCATCGGACTCTGTAGAGCTGACAGTTCAGAGCCTGGAGCCTGCTTCAGATTCTGTGTCTCACTCTCTCTGCCCCTCCCCTGCATCATGCTCTGTCTCTGTCTCTCATAAATAAACAAACAAACATACATTTAAAAAAATGAAAAAAAAAGTAAAAGAGACATTCCTAATGTATCTAAATTACAGGATGGTTTATTTTTTTTTAATTTTTTTTATATTTATTTATTTTTGAGAGGCAGAGTGAGGCAAAGTGAGAGTGGGGGAGGGGCAGAGAGAGAGGGAGACACAGGATTGGAAACAGGCTCCAGGCTCTGAGCTGTCAGCCCAGAGCCTGACGCGGGGCTCGAACCCACAGACTGTGAGATCATGACCTGAGCTGAAATAGGACGCTCAACCGGCTGAGCCACCCAGGCGCCCCGGGGATGGTTTATGTTTTAAATTACTACTAGTGTAGCAGAAGATCTTGTGCCAAATATTTGATTAAGATGTACCATTTGGAGAATCTTCTTCACAGTCTTAAAAGGTAATCTATTTTTTAATGGTGGTAACTGTTGAATTTAACAATCAAAATCTTTCATAAGCAACTAAAATTTAAAAACAAAATAACAAGGAAATTAAAATCACTGCATTTTACCATCTGCTTACATTTATGTTTAATGTGCCAAATCATAATTTGCAGACAGAAATTGTTTCTCAAGCTACATAATTAAACTTTAAAACAAAAATTCCTCACTTATAAAATACTAATGTTGACTTAGATATTAGAAGTGCAATTTTGGATGTTGAGAGGAGGGTTAGAAGAGTATGGAAGAGAACAGATCACAAATAGGCATCTAAGCAAGGGCTATACAATTTTTTAAACCTGAAAATAAGGCACCATTTTTTCATCCCAATGCCAATTTCTCAGCTGTTCTTAATATTTTTTATGAGCATCAAGTAATATTTTATGGAAATTATTAGATGAAATATAATAAGATAGTTTACTTGTGGTAATTGAAAGGATTAATCCAAATTTTCTGTGTATTTTCAAAGAGTAGATGTGTATTAATGGAAAACACATATAAAAAATCATTGAGTCAAAGATAAATGGAAGACGCATGACCACAGCCCTCACCCCTTCTGTGTTACTTTTGAATATCTTAAGAATAGTTATTTTGTGCTTGCTTTTAAATTTTATCCCAGGAACTCCTCTCCTAGGATGCATTTATCTGTTTGTTTATTTTTTAGTTTGGATAGCCTATTCTGGATTACGCTCAGAGAAAATGTGTGATGTGGGAGGAAGAAATCTTTAAGCATAGAGGTCAATGGCTATGTTGAAGTCAGCTAGAACATCCTGGCTCACAGTAATATAGCTCTATTTCATGGAACATTTATTATTACAACAACTAAGTATGGCACAGCTTCAGCTTGGCAAAAGTGATAGAATGCCTCCTGTAAATATTAATAACTTCACTGTCTTCATTTTGCACATACGTTCCCTTGACACCTTTGAATATATCAAAACTATTTTTAGAATTAGTCCCTCACAGTGGAAAGCATATATTTAATGTGGATTCTGAGTCGAATTACTACAAAAGCATTTTCAGATCCCTAAACATTTCATAAGAGATATCCCAAGACACCACATATCATTCGGAGTGTCTACAAAGTAGAAACTGTAAATATCTGAACTTGAGGATGCTTTCCTACATGTGCATTTGCATTGATGAGTGCATGACAAAGACTTTATTTATGTTTATTTTATTTTATCACTCTCTACTGGAGAAAAGAAAAAGCAGGGTACTGATTTCTACAAATCCATGCAAATTTACACACAGCACATATGCTGTTACTGTAGATAAAAATAATGAAACTGAAGTCTCTTTGGATTATTTTCCAATACATTTTGCATGTCTCTTCTGATGCAGAGAATTATCAATTTCTTCAAGTTTGTTTGTGTGTGTGTTTTTTAAATCTGGATGCATTTACTGCCTATTTGCAGATACATGCAGATACACACACACACACACACACACACACACACACACACACACACACACACACACCCTACCTGGCATACATCTAAATATAGATGACAGATCTAGATATAGATTACAGGAATAAAAGTATTTGTGTTATTTCATACTCTGAAACCAAGAAGTAGGACAGGAAGAACATATGTTTAAAACTATTATTGTTTAAACATTGTTATTATTTAAAACATGACTTATTTACAAATTATATGATATTATAAGCAGAAGATATCTCATGTACTTTTTATTTTTAAAGTGAATTGAGATGATTTTAATACATTTATCTAAAACATGTCATAAGTGTTTGAAATGACTGTATTTTATTTAATATATCAAATATGTTTGCTAATTCATATATTCTATTTAATATTAATTATTTTAATTTTGTTTTTTGACTACTTTATTTTCTTTACTATATGTAGTAGTAGTTTTACATTATTATGCAACTTTATAAATTTCATGATATCTTTCTAAAAACATTTACTTTATAATTATTGCTTGTGTTATTAAGTATCAACTAATCCATAGCTATTGTAGTTTCCTGAGTATAATTTCATTAAAATATTTTTTCCTGATTTGTTTGTATGTCTGAAAATTTTCTATTCTCTCATTATTGGCCATGGCTTTGACTGAATATCTGTTTAAAATTACTCGGGGCGCCTGGGTGGCTCAGTCGGTTAAGCGTCTGACTTCGGCTCAGGTCATGATCTCACGGTCCGTTAGTTCGAGCCCCGCGTCAGGCTCTGTGCTGACAGCTCAGAGCCTGGAGCCTGTTTCAGATTCTGTGTCTCCCTCTCTCTGACCCTCCCCCGTTCATGCTCTGTCTCTCTCTGTCTCAAAAATAAATAAATGTTAAAAAAAATTAAAAATAAATAAATAAAATTACTACTTGGTAACTTTCCATTATAAATGTATATATTGGGGCATATTGAAAAATTTATGCTGGAGAAAGTCAATAAAGAATATATTAAATTTGAAAATCAATTAATCAATCAATCAACAATATTGGCAGAGAAGGACCTAGGAAAAAACTCTTTCATAAAAGCAAGTAGGACACTGACAAGAACTGTCAGAATCAACACTGTTCTTACTCTGGAAACTAAGCAAACATTGTAGCCATCTAGGGAAGGTTTCTTCAAGAAAAGGATGAATCTTGTAAAAAAAAAAAAAAGTCAGTCTTTTCCTGTCTCATAGTTCTCTGGTAGCCCTTACTTCCAAAGTTGTCTTTATTCATTCTGATGTAGAGCTAACTCAGTGTGAAAAGCTTTTTATTCAGGCGCACTAAAAAAGAAAAAAAAAACAAACAAACCAGTTATATACCATGTTGTTTTCCTGAAGCAGTAGACAAGAGTTGGGGCAAACAATGGATGAACCAAAAAGCTTAAAAAATTGAGGAATGAAATGACTATAGAGAAGTATGAAAATATCTAATATTTTTGGAGAATCTAGGTCTTGTGAATGCACAGTGTTGTTCTCATGCCCAGGGTTGCAAGGATATTCAAAAAAGATCTGGGAAGTCCCTATGCTCTCACCTCCATCTAATCTTGAGAGTCTATACAAGCAGGAGGTAAAGGCCAAGGCAGAGCTGTAATCTGCCAAGCTGAGTGTTAAAGACATCCTACAACATGCACACTTTGACCCTTAGCACACACTGCGAGACTTATTGGTCCCAGGTATTGAAAAATTTCTGTCCTATCAGTAGCTGACCACTAAGCTAACTCCAGAGAGATTTCAGTGGTCACAAATGGCAAAGAAAACAGAATTTACAGAATTGTTTCAGAAAAGTACTACACAAACAAGCAAAACCATCAGCAGCAAATAGCACCAGAATAAAACAGCACCAAAAGAAAACAAAATAAAATACCATCTGGGGATGGAGTAGAATCTGATTTCCAGAATCATCACGTATTATTATTTAAAATATTATTTTTCAATAAAAATAACATATGGAACCTGCAAAGAGCAATAAAGTATGGTCCTGGGGGAAATGTCAATTAAACCATCCCTGGAAAGACCAGAGATTAGGATTCATACTGATATATGATACAATATGGATAAACCTTGAGAACATTACGAAAAGTGAAAAAATGAGATGAAAAAAGGCCATAAATTGTATGATTCAATTAAAATGAAACATTAAAATAAGAAAATCTATAGAAACAGGAAGTAGATTATTGGTGGCAAAAGGCTGGGGGTGGAAATGGGAATAGTTGGCAATAGATATAAGGATTTTCAAGAGTGAAAAAACATCTCAATATGGCAACAACTTCTAAACTTCACCAGGGTCAAAGATCTAAAGTATTTAAAGAGCTTGCATCCTTTACACTGTTGGTGGGAATGTAAGCTGGAAAACAGTATGGAGATTTCTCAGTTAAAAATAGAATTACCCTCCCATGTAGCAATTGCACTACTAGGTATTTACACAAAGGATACAAAAATACTGATTCAAAAGGATACATGCACCCCATGTTTATAGCAGCATTCTCATCCATAGCCAAATTATGGGAAGAACCCAAATGTCCACTGACTGATGAATGGATAAAGAAGATGTGTTTTATACACACGCATGGAATATTACTAAGCCATCAAAAATAATTAAATCTCTCCACTTGTGACAGCATGGATAGAGCTAGAGACTATTACACTAAGCAAAATAAGTCCGAGAAAGACAAATACCATATGATTTCACTCATACGTGGAATTTGAGAAACAAAACAAATGAACTGGGGCCAGGGGAAGAGAGGCAAACCAAGAGACAGACTCTTGACAGTGAAAAACAATCTTGTGATTTCTGGAGGGGAGGGGAGGGGGTTGGTTGGATGGGTGATGGGTATTAGGAGGGCACTTGTGACTGGCAGGAAGCATTGTATGTAAAGGATGAGTCACTGAATTCTACCCCTGAAGCCATTATTGCACTGTATGTTGACTAGCTAAAATATAAATAAAAACTCGGAGGAAAAAAAAAAAAAGAATAAAACAATGCATAAAATCTTAATACCCCCTATGTGGTTGTTACAACTATTACATCTTTCTTTTTTTTTCCTTTATTTTGTTTCCATGCCATTAATTTCTAGAAATAACTGGGTTAGATTTTATGAATTATCACTATCTTTCTATCTATCTAGTCTATGTATATGTGGGTGATCCCTACTGATGTTACTTAACATTTGCCTCTATTCCATGTGTGTCCTGTAAATTGGAAGCCATAGCTAAATAGTGATTATACCCAGGTCCAAATCATTTTGGTCAGACTGCCATAAAAGATGCACAATACATTTCATGCTGTATTGTGTGAACATAAATACAATATCTTTATGAATTTGATCCCTTTTAGTCAGGTTGAGACTGATCAGTGGTGACAACATAGTCTTCCAATTATAAATTCCCCACTCATATTTTTCTCTATATATTTAGCATTCACCTACACTTGATTTACCCCATACTACAGTACAAACAGGACAAGTGAGATAATTGCTTACCTTTTTCCCATTAGATCAATTTTTTTTTTATGAAAAAGAAACTCTTTTTCTTTTAATCTTTCTTTTACATGAAAATAGATTGGATAAATAGATGTCACTGTTAAGTAAAAAAAAAAAAAAAAAAAAAAAAACCTTAAACAGAATCGGTATTTATGACCTTGAGAAAATATTCATAATTTGGTTTTTATTTTAAGACCAAGAAAGGTCCAAAAATGAGATCCCCTTTTCCTTTTATTTCTGTGGCAGGAAGCAAGAGCCAATGACATTCTGAGGTGAAGCAGCTAATAACCAATTTTAATTAACAAATACTGTAATATAAAGAATTTGTCCCCAGTAAGCCAGCTGTCAACCTCTTTAGAGGTGATAAAAACATTGAAAGTTGCAGGATCACATGACTGCTCCTGATAGTTGTACACAATCCAGAGTGACAAAAATGTAAATTCACACCTTTACATTCTAATCTTAAACATAGAATAAAACTTAGGGCCATTATCTAAATAAAATACTTTCTAAGCTATTCTCCCTTGACTTTTAAAAGCCCAGTTTGGAAGACAACTTTACAAATCACTGAATTAAAACACTATTTGAATTAACAATAATTATAAAAAGTTGTCAAATTTAGGAAGAAAATATAAAATCGTGAAAACTGGAATACAAATTTGTCGGAGTTGTTGGATGTTCTAGAGAACACTGAAGCACAAATCCTGTCTGATCTGCTCCCCACTGAAATTTTCTTCGTAGAAGAAATTAGTATTCGCCCTTCCTCTCCCTAATTGTGAACTCACAAAGCCTAGCATTTCAACTTAGAATTGCTCTAAGGATATTCAGGATGAATATTAGTTATAAAACCAATATGGCCACAAGAAATACTAGAAATTTGTGAGTTCAAAACATTTGTAATGTTTATTTGTTTTTGAGAGAGAGAGAAACAGAGCAGAGCAGGGGAGGGGCAGAGAGAGAGGGAGACACAGAAGCAGCTCTAGGCTCCAGGCTCCGAGGTGTCAGCACAGAGCCTGATGTGGGGCTCAAACTCACCAACCGTGAGATCATGACCTGAGCCGAAACTAGACACTCAACCAACTGAGCCACCCAGGCACCCCAGAAATCTGTGAGTTCATACTAAAAAGTGTAAATTTCATGAATAAAAATTTTTGGAGTGTTGACTAAGGCAAACTAGACAAAATTTTGGTTGCCAGCAACCATTAGAATCATAGCATTGATTACATCTAGAGTAGCTGATAGATTCTGACAGTTCAGATAATGTGAATGTGGGCTAAATAATAACCAGCTCTGAAATGACATTTATAGAATAGAGAGCTTTTGGTAAAATTTCAAGGCAAAAAATAAATTGATACGGTAAATAAGTAAGAGTGCATATATGGGGCAAATTTAAATCTTCTTAACAATTTTTACTGATTATGATAAAAAGCTTAAAAAACACTTTACTTGAAAGTAAATGCAAACATATCAAGGAAAAATCATCAAAATAGAAAAAAGAGAAAACATTATTTGTGATTAAAGAAAAACTCAGGATGAAGAATAAACCTTACAACAACATCAAAAAATTCTACTGAATGCACTAATACAGATTTAGAAGATAAAGTTATTGAAAATGACTTTTAAGACAAAGGAGTAATTAAATATAAGCTTTTTGAAATTGTAAAATCCAATAAATATAAACAAAATATAAAACAAGAAAATATAATGCAAAAAACAAGGACATGGGAATTGTCTCTGTGATTATATTATCAAATTAAAATATTTTAAAGTTAAAATATTAGAAAATATTAGAAACAATAAGGAGAGTTTAACAAGGTGGTTGAATATGAAACCAACATAAACAATTTCTGGTTTGACATATACAGAGTTTGGAAATGCGCTTCCTCACAGCAATTGAAAACCTGAACACACTACAAATGAAACAATACTTCTTGGATCTATAGGAAGAGGGGGACACAGAAAAAAATCACTGCCCCCAAGATCAGAGAGACAGGCCAATACTGGGGGACACAGCTTACCTGAGCAGAGACTCCTGAGCAGAAGCCACCTGGGGACCAATGTTGCGGTAGGAGAACCTGACCTCTAATTTAGAAATTCCTGAAGGCTCAGTGTGGACAACTCTCAGAGTTATACTGTGAATTTTAAGTCCAGGCACTTGTCTAGCTTCCCATAGTAAATATCAGAGAAACATCTTCGGGCTTCTGGCAAGGCATGGGGAATAGAGAACATTTTGAAACATCCCAGAGTACTCTGTTCATAACAAAGCCTGCCTTTAGGTGAAACGAATTAATCAGAGCCTCACCTTCTGGGGTATTATCAGCGTCTATCTTGCTTGGGGAAGGGAAATGCCCAACTCCTATCTGTTCTCATTTTCCAATGGGAGAGGGGAAGTAGCCCACTCCAGCCCACTCTAGCTATCCTATCCCACATGAGCAAAAAGAAAAAAGAATAGTGATGCTTGTGAAGTTTAGAGTTCAGATATAGACTCACTAAAGACTGAGGATGAATCATGGGCATATAGAATGCTCTCCCAATGACCCATACATCACCACATTACTAAGGCCTATTTACAGCATTTCTCTTTACCCAGTACATTCTATTTGGCTATCAAGAAAGATGTACCACAAGGCAATTAATTAATTAATTAGCCCAGTTTGAAGAGACAGAGCAAACATCAGAACCAAATAAAACAACGATATTGGAATTATCATACTGGGGATTTAAAATTACTAAGACAATATCCTAAGGGCTCTAATGGATTAAGGAAAGAGCATGCAAAAACAGATGGACAATGTCAACAGAGACGTGGAAATCCTAAGAAAGAATCAAAGAGAAATACTAGAGATCAAAACCACTGCAACAGAAATGAATAATGTATTTGATGAGTTAATTAGTTGACTGGATGCAAAAAACATGACCCAATTATATGTTGTCTAGAAGAAGCCCACTTTAAATATAGACACATACAGATTAAAAATTAGATAATGGAGGAAAATATATCACACCAACATTAATCAAAAGAAAGCAGAAGTTATGATTAATTTCAGACAACAGATTTCAAAGTAAAGGAAATTATAAGGGACAAAAGGAGCATCCTAAATGATAAGGATGTCAATTATTGGGGTGCCTGAGTAGCTCAGTTGGTTAAGCATCAGACTTTGGCTCAGGTCATAATCTCAGTATTTGTGGGTTTGAGCTCTGTGTCAGGGCTCTGTCCTGACAGCTTGGAGCCTGGAGCCCACTTCGGATTCTGTGTCTCCCTCTCTTCCTGCCCCTCAACCCCCTCAAAGATAAATAAACGTTAAAAACATTTTTAAAAAGATGTCAATTACCCAAGAAGACATAACAATTCTTATTGTATATGTACCTAACAACAGATCATCTAACTATGTGTGGCCCAAACTGATAGAAATGCAAGGAGAAAGAGACAACTCCACTGTCAGAGCTGGAGATCTCAGTACCCCACTTTCAGAAATGGACAGATACAGAAGGCAAAAAGTTAATGACATGATTGAATTCAACAACACCATCAACCAACTGTATAGAATCGATATCCATAGATGATTTCATCCAACAACACCAAAGTACACACTCTTCTAAAATTCACATGGAGCATTCACCCAAGATAGACCACATTCTGGGCCATAAAACAAATGTCAACCAATTTGAAAAATTAGAAATCACACAATATCTGTCCTCAAACCATAGTGGAATTAAACTACAAATTGAAAATGAATATATAATTGGAAAACCCCAAAATACATGGAGATTAAAAAATCAGACTTCTAATTGTATATGGTTTAAAGAAGAAATTTCAAAAGAAATTTTAAAAATATTTTTAATTAAATGAAAAGGAGAACACAACATCAAACTCTGTAGGATGCAACGAAAGAAAGTAGGCTTAGAGGGAAATTTATAGGATTGAATGCATGTTTTGGAAAAGAAAAAAATATCTAAACTCAGTAATCTATATTTCCATCTTAGGAAACAAAACAAAACAAAAAAGATAAAAAGGAAGAAAAAGAAAAAGGGAAAATTAAAACCAAACTAAGTGGAAGAAAAAAATAGAAATTAGAGAAGAAATCAATGATATCAAAACAGGAAATCAACAGAGAAAATTAAGAAAATGAAGAGCTGTCTCTTTCAAAAGATCAATAATATTGAAAAACTGGTGATACTGTATTTAAAATACTAGCAAAAAAACCCCACATCAAATATTTGATACATTAATCATCAGGAAAATGCAAATCAAAGCAACTTTTTCTTTTTTATTGTTGTATAACCAACACCGAGCTTCTCCTTCCTTCTACCACTCTTGTCCAGAAACATAACACTTGTCCTTCCATTTGAAAAGACAAGAACACTAGCAAGCCATTGAAGTAATTTTCAAGTATCTTGAATGTTTCCAACACAATCAACTTTCTCTGGATTGCTCTTTGTTATAATAACATCAGTTTTCACCTCAGATCCATCTGAATATTACATTGATTTAAAAATTCCCTCTACAAAGTTCTGCTTGGCTTACATCTTTGTCTCTCCACATTTTCTGATTGCCTGAAGTAGGAGAGAGCTGAGCTGTTCCTAAATTTGTTACTCCTTAACACCTTTTCATCTAGGTCTCAACCAGCTCCATCTGGACTGGCACTGACTACTCAGAGGTATGTTTTGGAAAAATGGATCTAATCTTTAGCCCAGACTTTAACATACTATTAATTCTCAAAATACAACAGTTGTTTACTAGTATAACTGTAACTATTTCAGAGATGTTCCCCAGCCTCTAGAGCATATGCAACCCTGCATTTCTAGAACAACCTTTGCATGGCTCTAACTTCATGATTTCATTCCCCTCTTGAGTATGTCTGATGTCTGATAGTTGTACGCAGTCTGAAAGCACAGATCATATTTTATTCATTTGAACTAAAGAGATAAATATTGTAGGAAAATGTCTTCTAGGCAGATGGAATATTACAAAGGCCCTGAGATATAAAAATATTTCGCAATCTAAAAAGTGAAAATGTCTGGTTGCATTGATGCAAATTAAGTAAGAAGATGTATTTGGAAAGCTGAAGTTAGACAAGCATTCTTGCAGGGTACGCTCGACAGAATGGGTTTTTTATTCTAACTCTAATTAGGAATCATTGAAAATATTTAACCAGAAGTGTCCCCATTTGAAGTTTTACACTTTAATTATTTTTTTTTAATTTTTTAACATTTTTCATTTATTTTTGAGAGGTACAGAGAGACAGAGCACAAACAGGGGCAGAGAGAGAAGGAGACAGAATCTGACACAGGCTCCAGATTCCAGCTGTCAGCACAGAGACTGACCTGGGGCTTGAACCCATGAACTGCCAGATCATGACCTCAGCCGAAGTGAGACTCTTAACCGACTGAGCCACCCAGGTGCCCCTGAAGTTTTATACTTTTTTTTTTCAATGTTTATTTTTGAGAGATAGAGCGAGCAAGTGCATGAGCAGGGAAGGGGCAGAGAGAGAGGGAGACAGAGAATCCAAAGCAGTCTCCATGCTGTCAGCGCAGGGCCCAATGTGGGGCTTGAACTCACGAATTGTGAGATCATGACCTGACTGGAAATCAAGAGTTGGACGCTTAACCGACTGAGCCACCCAGGTGCCCCTGAAGTTTTATACTTTTAAAAGAGCAATTTTGAACAAAATAAGGAATGAACGTGGGTATGTGCAAAGACAGACATTATAGTCTTCAGTGGAATGATGCTTATGACCTGAATTAACACATGGCAATATAGATGACCATAAATGGACAAATCAACACTAAATTATTAAGTTATAACTGGCAAAACCAATAAATTGGGTATAGTCTAAATGAAAGAAATAAACCAAGTTAACCATTATTTCTATTTTAAGGATCAAAGGAACATGGTGGCAAATTTCCTGAAACAGTGACTGAGGGCTGGGGGAGGTGCAGGTTTAGAGAATAAAACAAAAGTTCACTTTTTTTTTTTTTTCAAATGTGACTTCAAGGAAATGGATGTCCTCAGAAGACAGCCAATTTTTCCCTTTGCTAAGAGTGGAATTAAATCTTTCAATTACATTTAAATGTTTCTTAAATTTAGGGAGTCAAAACATAACAATATTCCAATTCCCAAGATTGAATACCTTGATGATAATACCTTGCATAAATTCTGTTCAAGATAGATGGCTTGTGTGCCAGAAAGTTAATTAGGGGAGTTGTGATAAGAAATTTAACTGCCAGTAGGACTGAATATACACTTGCTGGGGTCAGCATGTGTTCTCCCTAGAGAAAACACCAAATGATATGCCAAATTATAATCCACAGATTTCATGGTAAACTGGGAACCCAGGGGTAATTAAAATGTAATCCGACCAAAATAGGAATATAACTGCCGCTTGTCTTTGAAAGACCTAGTCCTTAAGTAAATTGAAAAGTAGCTGAATAGAAGAAAAAGCAGGAAGTAAGGGTGGCGGTTATTATATTTTCTTTATTACTTTAAATATCAACTTAAATACTGTTATATTTTAGCCCTGTTATTTCCAAATGAATGTTACGTTACCTATTGGCCATTCGTCATTTCATGAAGCAAAAATTAAAAGAAAAACTATTGCCTGGAGCTTTGATTCATCATAATAAGCATCCAAGCCTGCTGTACATTTTTTCTAATCTGAAAGATAAGCGTGGGTTCTTTTTCAGAGTCACATTATAATTCTACTTGCTCTAATAGTATGTGAATAATGAGGGCTTCTCTCTTTGAGTGGAAACTGATTAATTGGTAGAAAATACAGGAACAAAGTTGAACAGTCTTTGAGAACTTAATGATTACATGGTTTCTTTTCAGTAATGAAACCTTTCTTTTCTCAGAGAGAATAAAATGTTATATAAACAGAAGCCTGAAGATCCATATGAACAATCAGAACAAGATGGTACATAGAAGTAAAATATTAATTACTGTGATTCCAGTTCTAATGGAAGAGACTCAGATTCTTTTTTTATTACCATTATTTTATTTTACTTTATTTTATTTTTTTCAATATATGAAATTTATTGTCAAATTGGTTTCCATACAACACCCAGTGCTCATCCCAACAGGTGCCCTCCTCAGTACCCATCACCCACCCTCCCCTCCCTCCCACCCCCCATCAACCCTCAGTTTGTTCTCAGTTCTTAAGAGTCTCTTACGCTTTGGCTCTCTCCCACTCTAACCTCTTTCTTTTTTTTTTTTTTCCCTTCCCCTCCCCCCTGGGTTTCTGTTAAGTTTCTCAGGTTCGAGACTCAGATTCTTGAAAACAGTAGGAAGAAGCTACTATAAAGACCTATTTTACTAAACATCATAATATAGAGACAAGGTGATCTGACTTATGGGTTTTCAAGTTTACAGTGGAGCAAGAGTAATTTGAATTTGGTAGAAACCATACTTTGAATTTTCAGTTTTGATCTTTTACCAGTGGATCCAATGCTATCTCATGATGCAGCAGTCTGCCATGCAATCATGCAGATCAAAAACCGATACACTGGGGGCGCCTGGGTGGCGCAGTCGGTTAAGCGTCCGACTTCAGCCAGGTCACAATCTCGCGGTCCGTGAGTTCGAGGCCCGCATCGGGCTCTGGGCTGATGGCTCAGAGCCTGGAGCCTGCTTCCGATTCTGTGTCTCCCTCTCTCTCTGTCCCTCCCCTGTTCATGCTCTGTCTCTCTCTGTCCCACAAATAAATAAAAAACGTTGAAAAAAATTAAAAAAAAAAAAAAACGATACACTGACAACCATTCTGTTCCCATACAGCCATTTTTTCACTGTTTTCACTTTCAGTACTGTATTCAATAAATTACAAGATGGTCAACATTTTATTATAAAATGGGCTTCGTGTTAGATGATTTTGCCCAACCGTAGGCTAATGGAAGTGTTCTGAGCACATTTAAGCTAGGCAAGACTGACCTATGATGGTACATAGGTTAGGTATGTTAAATGCATTTTCGACTTATGATGTGTTTGTTGGGATGTAACCCCAGTGTAAGTTCAAGAAGATCTGTAATTACATGTGTACCCCTTTTGTTCACTTGCTATTTTTTGTTTTGTTTTGTCCACACAGGGTTTATATTAGTGCATGAGATAAAGAAAAAGTAAAGCTGCATCCTAGACCTAAAAATTGGGTCCACATTTATCACATAAATTCATACTGTTTTTCATTATTTGCTAATTATCTCCTGTGCATTAGTCATCCCTCTTTAATTAAATTGTAACATTATTGAGAATAGGAACTAAATCTAATACTTCTTTTTTAATCTCTTCAGTAGCCAGCTTGTGTAGAAATCCAAGTAACAACTTGTTTCTCTGCTAGTCAAAGTAGATTTATGTGTAAATCTTCCAAGGTGCTAAAATATTACTTAATAGAAATATCTGATATTCCTCTTTTATGATTGGCTGTCTCTAATCCACTTCATGAATTTCTTTTTACAAAAGAAATCGGTTTATACTTTAGTGTGCAATCTTTCCTCGGTTATATTTCCATTTTAACAATCCTAATTGTAATATAAAAGTTCTGTTCCCCACCAAGCAATTGCAGGTGTAAAGTAGGTGATAAATACATGAGGAATACAAGATCTTGTCCTTTAAAAATTTGAAATCAGTATGTGTCTTTCCATAAACAAAAGCTTTTGCACTGCAAAGGAAACAATCAACAAAACTAAAAGTCAACCAATAGAATGGGAAAAGATATTTGCAAATGACATATTGGATAAAGGGTTAGTATCCAAAATCCATAAAGGACTTACCAAACTCAACACCCAAAAAAGAAATAATCCAGTGAAGAAATGGGCAGAAGACACGAATAGACACTTTTCCAAAGAAGACATCCAGATGGCCAACAGACACATGAAAAGATGCTCAATGTCACTCATCGTCGGGGAAACTCAAATCAAAGCCACACGGAGATACCACCTCACACTGGTCAGAGTGGCTAAAATGAACAACTCAGGAAACAACAGATGCTGGAGAGGATATGGAGAAACAGGAACCCTCTTGCACTGTTGGTGAGTATGCAAACTGGTGCAGCCACTCTGGAAAACAGTGTGGAGGTTCCTCAAAAAATTAAAAATAGAACTACCCTGTGACCCAGCAATAGCACTACTAGGACTTTATCCAAAGCATACAGGAGTGCTGAGTCATAGGGGCACATGCACCCTGATGTTTATAGCAGTGCTTTCAACAGTGGCCAAATTATGGAAACAGCCCAAATATCTATCAACTGATGAATGGACAAAGAAGATGTGGTTTATATATACAATGGAATACTACTTGACAATGAGAAAGAATGAAATCATGCCATTTGCAGCAACATGGATGGAACTGGAAGGTATTGCGCTAAGTGAAATAAGTCAGTCATGGAGGGAGGCAAAACTTAAGAGACTCTTAAATACAGAGAACAAGCTGAGGGTTGATGGGGGGGTGGGATATAGGGAAAAATGGGTGATGGGCATTGAGGAGGGCACTTGTTGGGATGAGCACTGGGTATTGTATGTAAGTGATGAACCGTGGGAATCTACCCCCAAAACCAAGAGCGTACTGTATACACTGTATGTTAGCCAATTTGAGAATAAATTATATTAAAAAATAAATAAAATAAAATGAAATTTATCTGCATCCAAACACAACACTTGAACTAATAATTTAAAAATGAACTAAACATAACATTTAAAAACATCAGATGAAAATAAATACACCTTCCCCACCCCATATTTTAAGATAATTGTCCCCAAGTTTCCTGATTGTCCACATAGCTGTATTTGTTGTTTTCCTTTACTTATTTAGCTGTAGTCTATGCACAGGGGACTCAACACAAAACTTAACAGCCATTCCTTAAATAAGTCAGGTCGAAAGTTAAGTTTAATTTGCAAAGGAAGATTGCAATCGGAGTTTAAAGATTTTTTTTTTCTAAAACATAAAATGAGTTGGTGAAGATTTGCATCTGCTAAGTTGGCAAAAGCAAAAGATTTGTTTTTATAAGGGCCAGAACATTTGTCTTTGCCCTTATGTGTAAATGACTCGTGACGGCTACCACGTAGGAGAAAAGGAAATACGGTTTTATGTGCTGCATTTGGAGCCATGGACCTCCAGCCTCCACAAACCTCATCTGGATGGCAAGTTTCTTTCTCATGCTTGAAACCACTTTCAGAGGTATCGTACCAAAACGTTTCTCTCCATACTCGCTGTTTTAGTTTTCTATTCTTGCTGCAACTGATTACCCTACATGCAGCAGTTTAAAATAACATCTATTTATTTTCCCACAGTTGTGTGGGTCAGAAATCTGGTGTCAGCCATATAAGTGTCAGCACTTATTTGGGGTCTCTGGAGGGGAGGGCAATCCACTTCTAGTTTCACTGAAGCAGTTGGCAGAAATTCAGTTTGAGGGGTTGTTGGATGGAGGTCCCCCTTTCTTTGTTAGCCTTTGGAAAGGAATCATTCTTAACTTCTAGATGCCACCTGCATTCTTAGCCATGGCTGGTTGACATTCAACAGCATCAGTGACTTATCTGTTCCATCTTACGCTTTCTATGGCTCTGGCTGACTTTTCTGTTTTTCCTTAAACAGAAAATTAGTTTATTTTTGAGAGAGAGAGTTTATCTTTGAGAGAGAGTTTATTTTGAGAGAGGGCTTTTATGGGCCTCTGGGTCGTCTTTGGGCCCATCCAGATAATCCAGGAAAGTCTTCCTTTTCTAATGTCATCTAATTGGGAAAGTTAATCCCATCTTTTCATCTTCAAAGTACCTTCACAGTGGCTGTATGTAGAGTTGCGTGTGATTGAATACCTAAGAGTTAAGAATCTTGGGGCATCTTTAGAATTAAGCCTCCTCACCACACACAGAAACCTCACATTTAAAGACAAAGTGTTCTCGAGGCATCGTGGTGGCTCAGTTGGGTAAGTGTCCAACTTTGGCTCAGGTCATGATCTCACGGTCAAGCCCCACATCAGGCTCTGTGCTGACAGACTGGAACCAGGAGCCTGCTTTGCATTCTGTGTCTTCCTCGCTCTATGTCCCTCCCCCACCTGCGTGCATTCTCCCTCCCTCTCTCTCTCTCTCTCTCTCTCAAAAATAAACATTAAAAATAATAATAAAGGCAAAGTGTTCTCACATGCCTTACTATTTGTTCTTGCTTTAAATCTGAGAAACAGATATCAGCATTTACCTGCTTCATACTTTCACCCAAGTAAGACATAACTACTTTGGACTAAATAAAGAACTAATCCATTGGAGAATAAGGATATACCACTCTATTGGTGATAATTAAGAAGCCCCCATTGACGTGCAGAGTCAGCCATTTCCAGCAGAAGTGAACCAATCATGTTCATTTCTTCTGAAATCCGTATCCCCTGACATCACTTTTGAAGCTGCAAATCAGCCTTCGTAGGAGTATTTACAACTTTGCAGATATGTGCTGCCAGCATATCAATGTAAATTGTAATATATAATTGTTATGTAGTCCCATGTATGCCCTTTACTAGTTTAGAGATGTTAAATACTCCCATCTGGAGATGCTATCAGACAGACTAGAGGTGCATCTCTCAACACACACATGCTGGCTAAGTGACCTTGAGCAATTGAGTTAACCTCTTTGTTCTTCAACCTTCAAATCCGTAAAATCATCTCATGGGTTTTTGTTTATTCATGGAAATACTTATTAAGTATTTCCATGTCTTATGTGAAACTACACAACCATGTAACATAAGAAAGTGGGGATCTGGGAATTATATGGTGAAGATTGCATATTTGTATCCATCCAAAAAGTGTTTCATATTCATGGTACAGAATCTGGAGCTGAATAAACAAATACAATTTATTGGCATGGATGTTGTGTTTTTGAGCCTCTTTAACAACTAAAGAAGCTTGAGAAAACTTTCTTGAGAGAAACACTTGTATTCATATACATAAAGCTTCATATATCATGGACTTACCTTTATCCATGTAACCAACATTAAAATTTTGAAATCTTACTGGGAAAAAGTGGAAACAAGATAACTCTTCATTTTCAAAGGCATAGTGGGGAGAACTAATAAGGACTATACTAAGAAGAAAATGCGTTTGGTATGACTGAGTCACAGATATGAACACGTAGACACGGACAAAAGCACAATATAAGAAATAATCAGTAAATCAAAGTAATGTCATCTATGGCTTTGGTTATTAAAGTGGAGACTTCAGTGCACTAAGTTCACTTTCAGATTCAAAATGTTTAAATTGTTTTGTCCTGTGTGTAGTATTATAATAAAGACCTGGAACTTTCTTTCATTTCAGAAGGAATTTGCCATATGAAGGGCTAGGGAACGAATAGTATATATTTCTCTAAACCTTAGGGAGAAAGATTTCTTTTTTCCATTAAAGTTATTTCCCTTGTGTTGATTTTTTGCTATTCATATATTCCAACAACTGCTAAGTTCTAAAGAGAAATTCATGTGGTATTAGAGCTATGTTAACTGAGAGTCTTCAAAATATTTAAATGATGCATTTTTAGTGGCCTGCAGCTTCCAAACTCTTAAATCTTTCCTTAAAAAACAGCAGAGTTTTTCATTGCTTTTTACCAGCCTGGAGCATAAAAACTTAAACTTAATTTTAAAATTGGTTTTGGAACTCTAAAGATAAATAGACAACAGATTTTTTTATAATAAAGGAAAATCAAGAATTTATCCTTAGGCAATTTAATAGTCAAATAAATTCCTCATTTTCAGTTTCTTTAGCATGAATATTTGAAAACCCAATATTGTTACATTAATATAAACAAGATCAATTTTCTCAATATCAATTTAATTTTGCAAAGAAAAAATTCTAATATCAAAGGCATATTTCAATTTGCATTTTTTGAGAATAAGTTTAATTATTTTGAAATAAAAATCAGTCATCCTAATATATTAAATATGCCTTTGTGATTCATTAACATATTTGCTCTCCAATTTAATAAATGTATTATGAAACTATACTATGTTTCTCTTAAGTATTATTCTTTTCATTTATTCATTAATAGTTTTATTTATTATTTAATTGTAATATATATTTTTAAAATTATTATATTCTGTGAAATTAAAGATAAATAGACAAAAACTATAAGTGTGACTATCAGGGAATAACAACATCTACTATTATGAGCCTCTTTGTTCTAGTCTCTTAGCATTTGCACAAAAAAAATGGTTTTGATGGGGCACCTGGGTGGCTCAGTCAGTTAAGTGGCCAACTAAGGCTCAAGTCATGATCTCTTGTTTCACAAGTTTGAGCCCCACATCAGGTTCTGTGCTGACAGCTCAGAGCCTGGAGCCTGCTTCAGAGTCTGTGTCTCCCTCTCTCTTTGCCCCTCCCCTGCTTGTGCTGTCTCTCTCACTCTCAAAAATAAATAATAAACATTTAAAAAAGTTGTTTTAATGGCATTTATTTAAGCTATATAATTCCATTCCTAAGCTCTATTCATATTAGTAAGAAAATGCAATTACAAAATTTGAATGACATAATAGAGAATAGCATAATCTTCATAAAAATTGGTCAAAATGTAGGTGTCATAAAATAGCAAAAACATCCATAGAATATACTCATTTTACTAATTTATTTTATAAATGTTTATTTGTTTATTTTGAGAGAGAGAAAGAGTGCGTGTATGAGTAGGGGAGGGGCAAAGAGAGAGGGAGAGGGAGAATCCCAAGTAGGCTCCGTGCTGACAGCATGGATCCAGACACAGGGCTCTATCTCATGAACCATGAGATCATGACTTGAGCCAAAATCGAGTGGGACACTTAACTGACTGTGTCACCCAGGTGGCCTGAAAATACTCATTTTAAAAAGCAAATTATGAGTAAGTTTTTCAATATTCATCTTCAAATTAGAGATGGGGGGCAGCTATATCATTGATTGCTCAAGAGATTGATTTAAATAGGATAAAACCAAGCTCTTCTTTGGTCCTGTAGTCTACACATACTTTCTGTAGAGTTACAGCTTTTGAGTCAATAATGTTTTTATGAGGCAGTAAACCATAATTTCAAAATTTAACTATAATCAAAGAGGGAGGGAATGAATATATTTTTCAGATTGGGGAGGCATGAATTACTGGGTGTCAGATTGGATGAGGATACTCTGGCTAACTTCCTTAAATACATTCTCCAATATTAGATCTGTGAGATTAAAAAGACAAATTATCTGCCCCATTCACACCCAACCTACAATGATAGGAAATGCATACTTAACTGCTATAGAAATTCTAGTTCAAAAGTGGACAAGTAAGATATTTTTATAGACTTTCCATGGAAATTCTGAAATATACCTAGGCAAATGTTAAACATTCCTTAAGTTTTAACCTGGAAATATTTCTTTTTCTTTAAATTCCCCAACTTGACCTAAAGACTTAGTACAATTTCAATCATACTCTCAGAAGGCTTTTTCTTGTATAAATGGACAAGCTGATTCTAAGATGTATGTGGAATACACAAGAGCAGTAACAGCATAACAATCTTTTAAAGGAAGTGCACATATAGAAGGCTTACAGTATGTTTTAAGACATTACAAAGACTGTGTGAAATTTAAGTAAAGTTTGATAATAGACCAATGGAACACATCAGAGAGTCCAGGAATAGAACTATATTACAAGGTTAACACACACACACACACACACACACACACACACACACACACACACGTCCTCTCTGTTGAGGTAGCATCAAGAATAAAGATGTTAGAGAGGATGTGGAGGAACGAGAACCCTCTTGCATTGTTGGTGGGAATGAAAACTGGTGCAGCCACTCTGGAAAACAGTGTGGAGGTTCCTCAAAAATTAAAAATATACTACCCTATGACCCAGCAATAGCACTGCTAGGAATTTACCCAAGGGATACATAAACACTGATGCATAGGGGCACTTGTACCCCAATGTTTATAGCAGCACTTTCAACAACAGCCAAATTATGGAAAGATCCTAAATGTCCATCAAATGATGAATGGATAAAGAAATTGTAGTTTATATACACAATGGGATACTATGTGGCAATGAGAAAGAATGAAATATGGCCTTTTGTAGCAACGTGGATGGAACTGGAGAGTGTTATGCTAAGTGAAATAAGTCATACAGAGAAAGACAGATACCATATGTTTCCACTCTTATGTGGATCCTGAGAAACTTAACAGAAGACCATGGGGGAAAGGAAGGAAAAAAAAATTAGAGAGGGAGGGAGCCAAACCATAAGAGACTCTTAAAAACTGAGAATAAACTGAGGGTTGATGGGGGGTGGGAGGGAGGCGAAAGTGGGTGATGGGCATTGAGGAGGGCACCTGTTGGGATGAGCACTGAGTGTTGTATGGAAACGAATTTGACAATAAATTTCATATTAAAAAAAAAACAAAAGAATAAAGCTCCTGAATCAACTGAATATTCCGCTGATTGTTTTAGTAGCTTCAGTATGGCAGTATGGGGTTACTCATACCCCAACACGATACATAATTCATATATAATTAACTAGTGAATACTTCAACAAAATAAGGGAGTAAGAAAAAGAAAAAGAAAGAAAGAGAAGAAAGAAAAGCATGGAATCCACAAAGTAGGGATCCAGCCAAAAAGAAAGTTAGTAGATGATGAAATGTATCAAAAGTCACTGCATGCAAAGTTCTGATTAGATTAAGTTGGGGGAAGGCTCTGAGAAGGTTGCCTCATTGAAACAGATAAAAATTATGTTTGGCCATTTAGAAAGCAGAATTAAGGAAAGCTGTAGAGATGTAGTGGAGGAACGGAAAAAGTAGCTATAGGTTTCAATACACCAAAGCAAATGGAAATACAGAGCAAACATCAATTAAAAAAATAAAAATATTAAAAAAATAAACAAAAAAACTAAAGGAACATTTTTAATTAAAAGAAATATAATTATAGTCGCATTATTTGACTCAACAATAGATGCTATTACATGTTCATGTTAATTAAAACTCAATTTAGATATAGATATGTATTTTTAAATATCAAACTTTTATAATAAAAGATAAGTTCTAAATTCTAAACAACTATGATCCTGAAAAAAATCTCATCTTTGTCTTTCACTACTCTCTATATCTTTTATACTACTTTATTACTTCACAGTGCTTCTGACTTTGTGATATCATATTGTATGTTGCATTGATTGCCACATTTGATGATAAAGCTAAAAGAGATCATTCAGAGGGGTGCCTAGGTGGCTCAGTCAGTTAAGCATCCAATTCTTGATTTCAGCTCAGGTCATGGTCTCCGGTGGTGAGATCAAGCCCCATGTCCTCATGTGGGTTCCACGCTGAGAATGGAGATTGCTTTAGATACTCTCTCCTCCCTTCTCTCTCCACCTCTCCCTCCCTCTCTCTTTTTTTTCAAAATAAATAAATAAACATTAGAAAAAAGAGAGAAAATCAGTCAGGGACTCCCCAACAATCCCAAAGTGTTTCTTTGATCTATTCTTTCTTCCACGCCTTACCATGACAATATTAATTCTTCTCCACTCTCCTCAAATATTATTAGAATCCCCCCCTTTCTACCACCACCATGAAACACATATTCACTCAACAAATATTTCAGAAAAATTCAGCCATTTAATATTTTGATAGCTACATATTTCAATTACTAAGCTTAAAGCCAAACATTTTTAACTACCCTTACCTTTGTTACAACAGGGCACCTATCTCTCATATGCCTTAAATACAGATTATTTCATCTGTATTTCAATCTCAAATTTACATTCTCAAATATACTTTTTTTCCTTTGGGTCAACTTAACTTTTCCTATTTCCATCAAATTTAAAAAACAATTTCATCCATTAAAAAGAAAGCAATTTTGGGACTCCTGGGTGGCTCAGTTCGTTGAGCGTTCTACTTAGCCTCAAGTCATGATCTCCCAGTTGGTGAACTGGAGCTCCACATCGGGCTCCCTATTGTCAGACCTTGAGCACAGAGCCCACTTCAGATCCTCTGTCTCCCTCTTTCTGCCCCTCCCCTGATTGCACTCCCCCAAAAATAAATAACAAAAGAAGCAAAGGAATTTCTAGGACACTATTTTCCTTTCCAAGAGACTGCTCCATATATTACTTGGTTATATTTCCATCATCAAACTTATTGAAAGTGTTTTTAAGCCTATTGTGTTCATTTTCTCCCTTCTCATTTGCTACCCTCCAAATTAGCTTTGACTTCATTCTGCTGGAAAGATTCTCTCTAAGGCTTTTCCACCAAAACCATGTCATACATCATCACCATCAACAACAAACATGGGTTCCTATTTTCCTGGCCCTCTCATCAGCATTTAGCACTCATCAGCATTTACACCTTCTTGAAGCCTTTTCTCTCCTGGACTTTTGTAATTCAAACTGTTTGTTTGTTTGTTTGTTTGTTTGTTTGTTTCTATTACTTCTCCATACTTTTTCTCTTTCCCCATTGAAGTTCTTCAATACTTGTCCTAGACCCTACTATCTTGTCAAGTTATTTTCTCTCCCACAGAATTTCCTCTGTACTCAAACATTCAATTATCACATATTCAGATAAATCTCCAGTAGGATTCTTAAAATCAGAAACTCAGTGAACTTCAGATCCATATATTTCACCTCATTCTTATTTATAGAATACTTTATGCAATGCTTAATCGAATCTAAACTTACAGTCTTCTACAAATGTGGTCAATTTCTGATATTTTCTTTTTCAGTGAGTGATGTTGACATCTATCTTACTTTTGAAGCCAACAACCTAGAACTCATCCTTGACTCTTGTTTTCATTTTTCCCAAATATTTACCTTTAGTCAGTTACTCTCAAATGGGATTCCTAAAATCTCTCTTAAAATATTCACTTCTTTAGAGGAAACTTTAGTAAATATGACAATACAACAAATATAAATTCTCTCCCTGTTATAAATTCTCTTCCTGTATCTAGCTCTCAACACAATTATAGTTTGAAATTGGGAAAATTCTGTGTTGATGATTTCATGTGAGACTTGATGCTCCCTGTATCTCCCTTTGGTGTATGCCATTCCAAGAAAATTGCCTAAAAAAGTAGAATGATGTGAATATATGAATAAGGAACTTAGAGTAGCCACCTAACTTATAAATTAAAATATCACAATGAGTGATCATTAAGTACTTTAATATTGTCATAGGGACTATATACCTCCCAAATCCAGTAGAAATCCAATCAACTTGGTTAACAAATTTTCCATCTTTCTCTTGAGTCTTATAGTTGAAATTTAAGAAAATTATTCCACACTTGACCTAGGTCCTTTATAAAGCCCTCATGTTCTCAGTCATAGGCTCAATTCATATGTCTAATAAGAATTATAAATAGTGGAATGAAGTGACTTCACATATCCTTTAATCCATTTCAATTTAGAAATAATGCTAACCTATAATCTACTTAGTTATATAATCTACGTGAGCAAATTTTGAGGATTTATGTTACAATACACATGCATCTTTATTTTATGTTTTTCAGTCTGAAATGTATGAATTGAAAAAATATGTACAGATACAGTCACAGCAGTAAATTAGGGCAGAAATGCAATGGAAGGTCATATTTCTCAGTAAGTCATTGAGCAAAATACTTGAGTCATGCCGAGAACAAAATCTTTTGTTAAGGCTGATTAGGTTGCAGATTATAAAATGCCCTAATAGTGCCAATAAATTAGAGCCACCTTTCTCAGAAGAAAGTGACTAACAATATTTTGTTGTTGAGTTAAATAAAATAAATGTCTCAGAACTTGGCCAGAGGCTGAGATTTTAATTAGTTATTAAGGTGTTCAGGTTAATGTAAATCAGATTTGCCTTTTCTAGCTGAAGAATCCAGATTGACAATGGCATTAAATCTTGACTAAACACTAATCTGCCAACACTTGCAAAAGCCTGACCTGAAGTAAAAGAAAAAAAATTGTTAATAAAGATCATATTTTTATTAATTACCAAGATTTTTCTTTGTATAATGTTAATCAGAGATGCACCTGTTCAAAATAGATATGTAAATGTTGATCATTAAATGAAATACTTTTAAAACTGCTTGTCGGAGCTAAGTGATTACTCTTGCCTTTTCTTTTTTTTAAATTTCCCTACATAATGACCAAAAACAAGTTTCTTGATGTATTCCTCCTCACAAATTAAAATGTATAGCAATTCTTTGATTAAGGAAAACAATCTAATTTACCTTTCTAGCATTTCTAATTAAGGTGTTTAATTTTCGGTATACCTACCTACCTTCCTACCTTATAAATATATGCATGTAGAAGTTAAAATTTAAAAACATCTGCTGTTGAATGGATCTGAAAAGAAGATGTTTTCTTTTCCTTCTTTTGTTTTTCCTTAACACTTTCTTTCCTCTTACATTGTCAATCTATAAATACTAAGACATCCCATCTACTAACTCATCTATTCCCCTCATAATAGTGTCGTAGCAGTGGTGACATGTGACAGGGAAATGAAGGGACAGAGTCATTTCATAAGTTGCCCAAGGACACGAATTTATCATTGGGAATTATAGCTTTTTAAGTTGATTGCATAATGGGTCATTGTTCACAGAATCGGAAAACTGGGTCTAATCAGCTCTAATAATTTTTGTGGCAATCAAATAAGATAATACATATCAATACTTAAATCAGTGCCATTCATGTATTGACTGTTTAATATATGTAAGTGATCATATTGATCACTTGGCTCTACTATTTTGGTTGTTTAAATTACACTCCTATGGGGCGCCTGGGTGGCTCAGTCGGTTAAGCGTCCGACTTCAGCTCAGGTTACGATCTCATGATCTCGCGGTCCATGAGTTCGAGCCCTGCATCGGGCTCTGGGCTGATGGCTCAGAGCCTGGAGCCTGCTTCCGATTCTGTGTCTCCCTCTTTCTCTGCTCCTCCCCCGTTCATGCTCTGTCTCTCTGTCTCAAAAATTAAATAAATAAATAAATAAATAAATAAATAAATAAATAAATAACTAACACTCCAGGTCATAATGATTTTTTGTGTTCCTATATAAAGTTATTGGAAATACATTTACATTTTAGAATGGATTAGGTGTTCTTCACATTTGAATATGAATTTTAAACATTAGTATCAAAATAATTCCTGGCTATTTAAAGGAGTAGCTGCAAAAGTATTCATTTTTTCATAACTAAATTATGAAATATATGAGTACTAAAATGTCCTTGTCTTGCTTGCTGATGTTAAAAAATAAGAAGGGGGTGGGGCCCCAGGGTGGCTCAGCCAGTTAAGTGTCTGACTTCTGCTCAGGTCTTATCTCAGGGTTCATGAGTTCCAGCCCCACTTTGGACTCTGTGCTGACAGTTCAGAGCCTGGAGACTGCTTCAGATTCTAACTGTGCCTCTCTCTCTGCCCCGCCCCTGCTCATGCTCTGTCTCTCTCTCTCAGAAATAAATAAATATTTAAAAAAAAACATTTTTTAAATAAGAAGGAGAAAGTAAAATGTCAAAGCTTTGTATATTCCACTAAATATTCCCTTATCAGAACATATCCTGAGGGGAATTTTATGGAGGGTGAGGGGGGAAGATTAGGGGGAAAGTGACCACCTGAAGAGAAACTTGAGGGGGTTCAAACACTGGGAGAATAAGATTCCAAGTGAGTTTTCTGAATATGACAGAACTCATCAGAAGCCTTTCCTTATTTCAAAATATTATTTATCATAATAATTAATTTCTTTCTGATTGTAGAAGATTGTGTAGTGGTCTGAGGTTTGTACTGACTAGTCATCAATATTTGAAGGGAAGAAATGTTGAAATGAAGAAAATACATGTATATATAAAATCAAATACAAACTGTGATTTATAAAGACCATGCTATTGGTCTACAAGTAATGGTACATGTGTTTTCTTAGTGAGATGAGGAATTACAGAGCCTAAGAGCTACCTATTGTCATGTATGTTTGAAAAAGTTGACCATGGCTCCTGGATTGAACATGGAATTGGCAGAATCAGAGGAAGGAAAACTGATAAGCATGCTGTTGACAGGTTAGAAACAGTGGTGGTGACAAAAACTAGTCATATTGTGGGTATGTTTTGAAGATAGAGCTCATTGGGTTTCCTGTTGCGTTGAACACATGATGTGGGAGAAATAGGAGTTGAGGAAAATTCAAGACTTTGGGTCCATACCAATAGAATGACAGAGGTTCTTTGTACATGTTTTTATGCGACTGTTCTTATAAAAGAGGGAAGACTGCAATAAAAGTAGATTTTGAAGGGGTGGTTGGAGTATGAAAAGGCCAACAGTGCAAACTGAAGCATGTTAATTTGAGATTGTCTATTCTCCATTCTAGTAGAAATGCTGAATAGCTAGTCAAATATATGAACCTGGAAATTCAGAGAGTGGTCTGGACTGGTGCTATAGTTTTAGGGTCTTTAGCATTTACATTATACTGAAAGTCATGGGACAAGCTTTAGTAACCATGGGATAGATATATAGATATATCTATAGGTCTATAGATATAGTATATAGACCTATAGATATATACATTTATCTGTAATTCCTCTATATCTATCTATATATCTATATCTATATCTATATCTAGTCATGAGACTATATCTAAGACATGGGACAAGCTTCAGTAACCATGGGATAGGTATATAGATCTATCTATAGATCTATAGATATAGTATATAGATGTATAGATCTATAGATATAGTATATAGATATATCTATAGATAGCTAGATAGATCTCTCTATATATTTATCTGTAATTCCTCTATATCTATCTATCTATCTATCTATCTATCTATCTATCTATCTATATCTATATCTATATCTAGTCATGGGACTATATCTAAGTCATGGGACAAGCTTTAGTAACCATGGGACAGATATATAGATCTATATATTGATATCTATATCTATCTATATATATATTTATCTGTAAATCCTATATCTATATTTATCTATATATCCCATGGTTACTAAAGCTTGTCCCATGACTTAGATATAGTCCCATGACTATAGATAGATAGATAGATAGATAGATAGATAGATATAGATAGATAGAGGAATTACAGATAGATATATATAGATAGATAGATCCCACGGTTACTAAAGCTTATCCCAACACTTTCAGTATCATGTATATACATATATACATGTAGGTATGTGTATATATACATATATATGTTCCTACCAAAAATATTGTGTCCTATATAAACCCTTCGTTAACTTCTCCAGAAATGGATCCCTCAATCAATTTTCTTTGACTTGTGTTTGCATTTGCCCACCCCCACCAGAATGGTGTCTTCTCCAAAGTAAGTCCTAGATCTTATCTCACTCCTTTATTCCATTTTCTTTATGTGTTTCTGAGGCATATGTTAGTTATTCCATTTTTTTTTTTAAAGCAAAGTGATAGAATCATTACATAAATGTTTTAGGTTACATAAGAAAAGGATAATTACCAGAAAATGTATTTGAGGAAACTTCAAAATAAATGTTTCCAAAAAAAAAAAGTATGGTATTTTCATAACTGCCTTTGTATACAGAGTTGCATGCCAAGAAAAAGGGAAGTGGGACTTGGTAAATTGAAGTTGGAGCCATAGTTTTTAGTTAACTTTTTTTTTTTCCATAAACATACAGGTCTTGCTGATTATTCCTGTTGTGCAGAGCAGAAGGCAGATGTGAATCAATGAGAACAGAGACCATTCTTAAAATAGTTTTTGCATTACGTAACTGGGAACTGAACTTGAATCTTAGCCACAGAAGTCATAAAGCCTTTCATTTTCACCTTGCCAAAGTGATAGCGAGAGAGCTAATAGCCTTTAATAGGCTTTTGAAGAGCGGGGATGTTTCATTTATGCAGCGTTGAAGGCAAAAAGTTTAAGAAAACATGGTGTTTAGACTGTCATAGCCATATCTTTTTCTTCATTTGAAAAGCAGATGCAACTTGTCAAGTTGACATAACTGAAAGGTGTTTCCCTGGGGATGCCCTGATTTTCTATCTCCTGGGTCACATATTAGAAGATGAAAATGTTTTCTCTTTGAAATGCCTTTGTGGTTTAAATTCAAGTGACATCAACTGCAAATAGCCTGAAGCAAAGCTAGCTTTGATTGTTCCTTTGCCTTGAATGATCTAGTCACTTTGGAAAAGACAACTCACATCAAGGAGAAAATGTTTAAAAATGAAATACAAAAGGAAAAGTAATACTTTAAACACAGATTTAGTTGCTGGAATAATGATCAAACTACTAACTTCCCTGGAATCAGTATTTCATTATGACTTCTAAATTATGTTTTATATTGAAACCCATTATCGTGTAACTGGGACGCACGGGTGCAAGAGCACCTGCCTCCAGTGTCCCAAACATACCAGGTTCGGGCACTTGCCACTGACAAAATCCAAAGGCAGAGAGATGAGTCATGGTGAAATAAGACAGGAACTTATTTCAGCGAGGCCAAAACCAAGAAGACAATGGACCAGTTCTCAAAGACTGTCCCCCAAAAGCTGCTTTATATGAGGAAAATGAGGGCCAAAAGTTGGTGGGTATTGGCCAATGAGCAGTAAAGATCAGGTCAATCATTACCTTGAAGTCAGTCATGTGTGATCTTGCTGTCATCAGGCAGACCTATTGTTTGAGGGGGTATTTTCCATTCCCCTCTGGGGATGCTTTGCCCGCAGGGTCTCTTGCCCCAGTTAAGAGACTAGCTGGAAAGAATTTAATCAACTAAAAAGCACAGACTGAGGTCAAAATGGAGGCAGTTGGAGTCCTCTTTCAATTATTGTCCTTATCATTATTATTTGATGAAGTCTAAGGTTACAGAACATAAAGTCACTGTCTCTGGAATGCAACATTCTTACAGAGGGGGAAACTAACAACTGGCAGACTAATACTCCCCCCTGCCGTGTCCTTTATGAGTCATGGACTTCAGAAAACTTTTTCTTACTTCATGATGCTAGAGGTAGAATTTACATTTTGCCTGTTCTTGTTGAGAAGACAACTTTTGGGGCTTCTCATTAATGTTGATGTTTTATAGCATCTCCCTACACACTTTATGGTTGCATGTAGAACACAAATTGGATCAGCTCATTTGTATGTCTTTTATTAAGTATTTGCCTGGAGAAAGGGCTCCACTTGCCTTGCTCTGTGACAAACAGATGAATCCTTCACTTGATCTTAGATAAGCCATATTCACTTTCATAATCGGCCTCACTTGCTACTGTCCAGTCATCTAAGCTACGTATCAGGAATTCTAACTCCTCGTAAATACCAATTTTATATTACTTACACCTCTGTCATACTATAGAAATTAATATACCATTAAAATGACTTTAATTCAAATTAAATTTGTTTTGGGCTTAATGCTTATTAATGCAAATCAAAACAGGTATTATGCAATATCTTATTCAAAAACGTACACATATTATTTATATCACTTGGACAAGGAAATTGCAAACATTTGTGTACTACACTCTTAAATTCAAATGATAAGTTATTAAATGCTAAGGCTAAAATGGGTTCTGAGAGATTAATGGTTTGATTAAATCATTTGAATCTTACTGCCTAATGGAGGAGACAAATAAGAAATTGCAACATGCTGTGATATAAACTAAAAAAAAAAAAAAATTTAAAGAATACAATATTAGGAAAGCACAAAAGAAATACACATCAGCTGTGTAGAACAAAACGTGGGAACTTTCCTGAAGCTGTAGGAATGAGGGAAGGGAGAAGACACACTTTAACTGCTGAAAGATCAATCAGGCTTAGTCTGATAAAAGCCCTTTACTATCAAGTGGAGCCTATTCAAAGTTCAGAGATTAGAAACAATTTTCCAAGTTTGCTTAGGGAACAAGGAATTGAGTGTGAATGGACAAAAGTAGGAGGCGGTTGTTGGAGAAGTGGCTGGAGAGGTGGTAAAAAGTTGAATTATCAGTTACCCATATTGTTAGGCCAAAGAGTTTGGGTCTATTATGAAGTATTGGAAATGAATATGTTGTTAAAGCACAGTGGGACCTGTTTGGTAAGCAGTTGAGCATAAAGATCTGGGTCTCAAGAAAAAGATCTAGGCACATGATAGGTTTTCAGGGACCATCAGTATATGGATGAAATGGAGCCTATGATATATAAAAAGATAAAAGGACTGGAAGAACATTTGCAGTCCCTAAGAAGTGGGCAGAAAGAGCCAAAAGATTTAAGAGAACTATGAATGGGGATTGTTGGGGAATGGAAGGAAAGAAGGTTTTTCCAAAGTACTGTGACAAGTAGTCCTCACCACATCATCATGCTTCCTTATTAACCAAACCTGCCATATGTTCCAATATCAAAATAGCAGCAGATTCTGAAATGTCTCTCCCCATTCTAAGGGATAATCTGAATTTACTGGATTTCAACCAGTATTAGTTGATCCAGTTTGTGACAAATTATATGGCGGTAAGCCACTAAAACTGATGTGAATTCTGCTGGGTTCTAGTTACTACAAAATAACTGTCTTTATAAAAGTGAAGAGCCTCTATATGTCGCTGATTCCTGTCTTCCTATTTTATTTTATTTATGATTTTTTAAGGCTTCTCTTTTTTAAGTTCATTTATTTAGTTTCATAGAGAGTGTGTATGAGTAGGAGAGGAGCAGAGAGGGGGAGAGGGAGAATCCCAAGCAGGATCCTTGCTATTGGCGCAGAGACTGACACAAGGCTCCATCTCATGAACTGTGAGATCATGACCTGAGTGGAAATCAAGCGATAGACACTTAACTGACTGAGCCACCCAGGCAACTCCCCACCCTTCCCACCTCCTGGTCTTCCTATTTTGTTAAGAAGTGATGTGTGGAGCATTAGCAGTATTATTACAACCAATAGATGCACAAAGAAGTATGCTTAGTGTCCAGACTTTGACGAATACTAAAGTGAAGTCTGGAGGAGCCTTCTTCGATATTCATTTTTATATATGACAATTAAGTACCTTTGCTGTGTAAGCCATTGTCAACGTGTGTGTGTGTGTGTGTGTGTGCGCGCGCATGTGTGTATATAAGAGAGAGGGAGAGGAAGGAGAGAGACAGTGAGAGGGGAGGGGAGAGAGAGAAAAAGAAGCATGACTAGCGTGCATCCAAATAACTCTATGAGATATTGATAAAATTGTCAGAATACAAACATGGTAAAGGAGTAAAGTGATGGCTGAAATATAACCACAAAATCCAATTGCATAATGAATGCTGGGAAAATACAATTTAAAAGAAATTCTTCTCCCCACCTGGAAAACCTCTCCACCAAAATAGCAGACAAAGAAAGCAGTTTTATTACTGAATAAGCATTACACCAGAATGTGACTCATATCACAGACAATACTCTAAGAAATTGCAAAGAAATAAATGTCACCCTCTTATGTAAGCAAGTAGATATTACATACAAGTTTGCAAGATGCACAATAGTCTTCAATTAAGATTACTTAACAGTATAATTTGTCACACATAATTCATCCCAAACTCACCTGGTAATTGATCATCTACGTTAATTAATTGCTTTTATACAATGGAAAAATAAATAACCTCATCATGGCTACCCCTTTAAAAATTCAAGATGGTAGAAAGATCTACACTCTGGGATATTTATAAACTATCATTTGCCCTTCTTATTTATGAGCTTGAAATCACAGAGGAAAGAGAAGCAGGTTCCACTTTTAAAAAGATATTTAAAATTGCAGCCACTGTGCATCTTTTCTTCCTATTAGGATGATGTTTCTATTATCTTCACTATGTTACTACCTGACTTAAAGCTGACATTTAGTGTGGCTCTAAATTCACTGCCATGATAAGATGCTTTATCAAATAAATGTTGTTATACAGTTTTAAAATCTTTGGAAGTGAAAGATTTATCTTCAATATTAAGAGTATGCCAAAAATTTTTGAATGTAAATTAGTATTATAACCCAACTTCCTGGCTAAGATTGTTATGTAAAAGTCCTGGCCTTACTAATAAATTCCAGTTAACTCCGAGCCTAATTGGAGACCATTCATTAGCTTTCTTTTCCAGCTACTATATTCACTTCTTTTTTATTCAAGGGGTATTTTTATTCATGCTCTGCTCTGGAGAAAAGGTGATGTTTTTCTCCTCCAAAGATAAAGAAAGTAACTATATCATAATAAAAGGGTCTATCCCACAAGAACATCTAACAATTATAAATTCTTATTTCCCCAAATTAGAAGCACCCAAGTATGTAAATCAATTAATAAAAATATAAAGAAACTCATTAATAACAATACAATAATAGTAGGGGACTTTAACACCCCACTTAAAGCAATGAACAGATCATCTAAGCAGAAAATCAACAAGGAAACAATGACTTTGAAAGACACACTGGACCAGGTGAACTTAAGACGTATTCAGGACATTTCCTCCTGAAGCAACAGAATACATATTCTTGTATGTGCACGGAACATTCTCCAGAGTAGATCACATATTGGGTCACAAATCAGGCCTCAACAAGTACAAAGAATTGAGATCATACCAAGTATATTTCCAGATCACAATGCTATGAAACTTGAAGTCAACCACAAGAAAAAAATTGGAAAGTCCTCAAATACGTGGAGGTTAAAGAACATCCTACTAAAGAACGAATGTGTTAACCAGGACATTAAAGAATAAATTTTAAAAAAATACATGAAAGCAAATAAAAATGAAAACACAATAGTACAAAACCTCTGGGATGCAGCAAAGGCACTTCTAAGCATAAAATATATGGCAATACTGACCTATCTCAGGAAGCAAGAAAAGTCTTAATACACGCCCTAACCTTACAAAGGAGCTAGAAAAGAAATAACAGATAAAGCCTAAAGCCAGCAGAAGAAGACAAATAATAAAAATTAGAGCATAAATAAATGATATAGAAAGTTTAAAAAAAATCCAGTAGAACAGATCAACAAAACTAAGAGCTGATTCTTTGAAAGAATTGATAAAGTTGATAAACCCCTAGCCATACTTATCAAAAAGAAAAGAGGGAGGACCCAAATAAATAAAATCACTAATAAAAGAGGAGAGATCACAAGCAACATCACAGAAATGCAAATAATTACAAGAGAAAATTATGAAAAATTATGTGCAAACAAACTGGGCAATCTGGAAGAAATGGATAAATTCCTAGAAACATAGAAACTACCAAAACTGAAACAGGGGGAAATAGAAAATTTGAACAAATCCATAAGCAGCAAAGAAATTAAATCAGTAATCAAAAGTCTCCCAGCAAACAGAAGGGCCAGATGACTTCTCAGGGGAACTCTATTAGACATTTAAAGAAGCATTAATACCTATTCTCTTCAAACTATTCCAAAAAATAGAAATGGAAAGAAAGCTTCCAAACTCATTCTACAAGGTCAGTGTTACCTTGATTCCAAAACCAAAGATCCCACTAAAAAGGAGAATTACAGGTCAGTATTTCTGAAGAACATGGGTGCAAAAATTCTCAACAATATACTAGCAAATCAAATCCAATAGTACATTAAAAGAATTATTCACCACAATCAAGTGGGCTTCACGGGTGGTTCAATATTTGCAAATCAATCAACATGATACATCATATTCATAAAAGAAAGGATGAGAACCATATGTTCCTCTTAATAGATGAAAAAAAAAAGCATTTGACAAAATACGGCATCCATTCTTGATAAAAACCCTCAACGAAGTAGGGATAGAAGGAACACACCTCAACACCATAAGGCCATGTAAGAAAGACCCAGAGATAGTATCATCCTCAATGGGGAAAAATTGAGAGCTTTTCCTCTACACTGAGGAACAAGACAGGGATGTCCACTCTCCCCATTGTTATTTAACATAGCCAGACAACAAAAAGAAACAAAAGGCATACAAATCCACAAAAACCAAGTCAAACTTTCACTATTTGCAAAGGACAAAATACTCTACATAAAGAACCTGAAATACTCCACCAAAAATTTACTAGAACTGACACACAAATTCAGCATAGTTGCAGGATATAAACTCAATGTACAGAAATCTGTTGCATTTCTATACACCAATAATGATACCTAGGAATGAATCTAACCAAAGAGGTAAAAGATCTATACTCTGAAAACAATAGAACACTTATGAGAGGTAATGAAGATGACACAAAGAAATGGTAAAACATTCCATGATCATGGATTAGAAAAACAAATATTGTTAAAATGTCTATACTACCCAAAGTAATCTACACATTTAATGTAACCCCTATCGAAATACCTCCAGCATTTTTCACAAAGCTAGAACAATTGTACAATTAATATGGAACCACAAAGACCCTGAATAGCCAAAGCAGTCTTGAGAAAGAAAAGCAAAGTTGGATGAAGCATAATTCTGGACCTCATGCTATATTATAAAGTTATAATCACCAAGACAGTATTGTACTGGCACAAAAACAGACACATAGATCAGTGGAACAGAATAGAAAACCCAGAAATGGACCCACAACTATATGATCAACTAATCTTAAACAAAGCAAGAAAGAATATCCGATGGAAAAAAGACAGTCTCTTCAACAAATGGTGTTGGGAAAACTGAATGGCAACATGCAGAAGAATGAAACTGGACCACTTTCTCACTCCATACACAGAAATAAAATCAAAACGAAATAAAGATCTAAATTTGACACAGGAAACCAACAAAATACTAAAGAAGATCACAAGCAACAACCTCTTTACTTGATCTGTCTCTGGAGGCAAGGGAAACAAAAGCACAAATGAAATATTGGACTACTTGAAAATAAAAAGCTTCTGCATGGTGAAGGAAACAATCAACTAAACTAAAAGACAGCCTACGGAATGGGAGAAGATATCTGCAAATGACATATCTGATAAAGAGTTAGTATCCAAAATCTATAAAGAAGTTATCAAACTCAACTCCCAAAAAATAAATAATCCAGTTAAGAAATGGGCAGAAGACATGAACAGACATCTTTCCAAAGAAGACATACACATGGCCAACAGACACATGAAAAGATGCTCAACATGATTCCTCATCAGGGAAATGCAAATCAAAACCACAATGAGATACCACCTCACACCTGTCGGAATGGCTAAAATTAACAAAACAAGAAACAACAGACGTGGGCAAGGATGCAGAGAGAGGGGATCTTTCTTCCACTGTTGGTGGGAATGCAAACTTGTGCAGCCATTCCAGAAAACAGTTTGGAGGTTCCTCAAAAAGTTAAAATTAGAACTACCTTATGATTCAACAATTTTACTACTAGGTATTTATCTAAAGGATACAAACATATTGATTTGAAGGGGCACATGCACCCTGATGTTTATAGCACTATTATCAACTTTAGTCAACGTATGGAAAGAGTCCAAATAGCCATCAACTGATGAATGGATAAAGATGCGGTGTGTGTATATACATACATATATATATATATATATATATATATATATATATATATATATATAAAGCAAAATTAATCATTCAGAGAAAGGCAATACCATGTTATTTCACTCATATATGGAATTTAGAAACAAAACAGATAAACATAGGGGAAGGAAAAAAAGAAGAGATGGAAACAAACCATAAGAGGCCCAACTATGGAAGAAGGTCAGTGGGGGATGGTCTAAATGGGTGTTGGGTGTTAAGGAGGGCACTTGTGGTGATGAGCAGTGGGTGTTATGTGCAAGTAATGAATCACTAAATTCTACACCTGATACCAATATACCATATGGTTTAACTAACTAGAATTTAAATAAAAACCTGAATTTTTTTTTTAAAAGTGAAGGACAGCTGTAGTAGACCTATACTCATGAGTGGCCTTAAAGACAGTGGTGAGAGACAATCTACTCTATTAGCAGAACTGGGAGCAGTCACTTTGTGTATAAAGATATGGCCTGATATTAACATATATACAGATTCATAGGTAGTGGAGAACAACCTGGCCAGTTGGTGCAGAACATGTGAGGCAGAGGGGAGGAGCCAAGATGGCAGAACAGCATGGAAGCTTTTTGTGTGTCTTGCGTCCATGAAATACACCCAGACCAACACTAAACCATCCTACACACCTAGAAAACCGATTGGGGGATTAACACAACAATCCACACAACCTGAACCACAGAATTCAGCAGGCACACAACACGAAGAGCTGAACTTGGGGAGCAAGAAGCCCCAAAAGGTAGGCAACCCCTTTTGTGGGCAGAGAGGACGGAGACTGGGGGGGGGGGGAGCGTACGGGAAAACCACCTCTCCCCAAAAGCAGCTGGAGAGAAAGTGGAAAACTGGAAACAGCCGCAGGGACTAAACTAAAAAGGGAGAAAGGAGAGGGTTAAAATTCCATTAAGACTGTAAACAAAGGGAGTGCAAAGGCTGCAACTCCACAACTCCATACCTGGCGGTGCTCTGGTGGGAAAGGCGAATCCCCAGGAGTAGAGAGGGGTCCGGGAGGGTCTCGGGCCACACGGGGAAAAGCGGTTCCCCTGCTGGAAGGACATTTGGTAGAGACTGTTGAAGCCACCAGGTCCCGGCAGACCCCGGAAGGCGGCCACATTCTCTGGTGCTGGGGGAAGGTTGCCGAGGGTGAAGCCTGGTGCCAGATGTGTGTTGCGATTTTCCGTGGTCCCTGAAACGCTGAGGCTACACTGTCTCGTGAATTTTTGGAGGGCGGGCTGGCACCTGGCCACAGTCTCGGGGCACCGGCAACAGCAGGGTCCGGCAGGCGTTCCTGGGTGCAGCTGACATGCGGCCACTGCTCATTTGGCCATTGCTCAGTGAGTCCCTCCTGCGGAGGCGCGGAGCGGGTCAAAGCCTCAGTCCTTCCGAAGTAAGGGGCAGGGGAAAACAGCCACGTCTGGGACAAAACTTGGGAGAGAGGTACTGCCTGGGGCCTGGTCACAGAGAATGGAAAAGCAGGGAGTGGACGAGAGCTGAAAACGGAGGACCGGTGCGCGATTGCTGATCCCAAAGAACAGACTGTGTGGCTGGGTGGAGCCATTTTTCACCATTCCCGCGCATGTGCACCGATGAGCACCGCAAGAATCCACCCCAGTAGGCTAGCAGCGCCATCTAGTGGAGAGTGGAGCTGTTACACCGAGCCCTGCCCAACTGGGCCAACTTCTCTCTTCAAGAACACAAACTTCACCCCAGGCTTAATTGCTTAATTATGGACTATAAAGAGCTACATGGACTGACCTCTAGGGGAAAACGAAGCAATTTCAGTCCTACTTCAGTCAGCAGGTTCATCTGTTCAATTTTTTTCTCTTTTTCCTTTTTTTCTTTTATAATTCTTTTTCTTGAATACAGGAAGAGAAAAAACTCATTTTTATTTTTGATTTTTATTAAAAATATCTGTCTTTAATTTTTATTACTATATTTTTTACTTTTGTGTATTTTTTTTTCAATTTCTACTTTACTTCCATCATTTTATTTTAGTCTACTTCAGTGTACTCACCTTTTAAATTTTCAAACAATTCCCTGTTTTTTCTTTCTTTTTCTTTTTTTCTCTTTTTAATTTCTTTTCTTTGAATGCAGAAAGAGAAAAAAACTCATTTTTACTTTCAATTTCTTTTAAAATATTTTTATTTAATTTTTATTACTATATTTTTTGCTTTTATGTAAATCTTTTCAAAATCTTACTCCCGTCATTTTATTTTCATCTACTACAGTAGACTTTTTCAAATTTTCAAACGTTTTCTTTTTTTGCCTTTTCTTTTTTCTTTTTTATCTTTTTTTCTCGTTTTCATTTATTTTCTTTTTTCTTAAATACAGAAAATGAAAAAAATTCATATTTCTTTTTAATTTTTATTAAAAATATGTTTCTATTATTTTTTCTACTATATTCTCTCCTTTTGTGTATTTTAGTCTATTTTAGTGTATTCATTTTTTCAAAATCTCAAATGATTTCCTTTTTGTCGTTTGTTTGTTTCTCTAATATGCCAAACCACTTTCTACACCCAGACCAAAACACACCTAGGATCTAGCATCATCTATTCGATTTGTGTGTGTGTATGTGTTTAATTTTTATTTTAATTTTTTTAAAATCTACCTCATTAATTCCTTTTCTCCCTTCAAAATGACAAAACGAAGGAATCCACCCCAAAATAAAGAGCACAAAGAAACGACAGCCAGGGATTTAACCAACACAGATACAAGCAAGATGTCTCAACCAGAATTTAGAATCAGGATAATAAGAATACTAGCTGGAGTCAAAAATAGATTAGAATCCCTTTCTACATACATAAAATAAGTAATAAGTAGCCAGAATGAAATTAAAAATGATATAACTGAGTTGCAATCATGGACGGATGCAGCGGCGGCAAAGATGGATGAGGCAGAACGGAGAATCAGCGATATAGAGGACAAACTTAACAAAGCAAAAAAAAGAGGGAGACGAAGGCAAAGGAGCACAATTTAAGAATTAGAGAAATCAGTGACTCATTAAAAAGGAACAATATCAGAATCATAGGGGTCCCAGAGGAGGAAGAGAGAGAAATAGGGGTAGAAGGGTTATGTGAGCAAATCATAGCAGAAAACTTTCCTAACCTGGGGAAAGACACAGACATCAAAATCCAGGAAGCACAGAGGACTCCCATTAGATTCAACAAAAAATGACCATCAAGAAGGCATATCATAGTCAATTCACAAAATACTCAGGCAAGGAGAGAATCATGAAAATAGCAAAGGAAAAAAAGTCCCTAACCCACAAGGGAAGACAGATCAGGTTTGCCACAGACCTATCCACAGAAACTTGGCAGGCCAGAAAAGAGTGGTGGGATATATTCAATGTGCTGAATCAGAGAAACATACAGCCAAGAATTCTTTATCAAGCAAGGCTGTCATTCAAAATAGAAGGAGAGATAAAAAGTTTCCCACACAAACAAAAATTAAAGGAGTTTGTGACCACTAAACCAGCCTAGCAAGAAATTTTAAGGGGGACTCTCTGAAGGGAGAAAAAAAAAAAAATATATATATATATATACACACACACACACACACATGTATACAATAATACCAAAAGCAACAAAAGATTAGAAAGGACCAGAGAACACCACGGGAACTCCAACTCTACAAGCATCATAATAGCAATAAATTCATAGCTTTCAGTACTCACTCTAAATGTCAATGGACTCAATGCTCCAATCAAAAGACATAGGATGGATAAGAAAACAGAATGGATAAGAAAACAAGACACATCTATATGCTGTTTACAAGACACCCACTTTAGACCTAAAGACACCTACAGATTGAAAATAAGAGGATGCAGAACCATCTATCATGCAAATGGTCAACAAAAGAAAGCTGGAGTAGCCATACATATATCAGACAATCTAGACTTAAAAATAAAGACTGTATCAAGAGATTCAGAAGGGCATTATATCATAATCAAGGGGTCTATAGACCAAGAACACCTAACAATTGTAAACATGTATGCATCAAATGTGAGAGCACCCAAATATAGAAATCAATTAATCACAGACATAAACCTATTGATAGTAATACCATAATAGTAGGAGATTTCAACACCCCACTCACAGCAATGGACAGACCATCTAATAAAAAAATCAACAAGGAAACAATGGCTTTGAATTACACATTGGACCAGATAGACTTAACAGATATATTCAGAACATTTCATCCTAAAGCAGGAGAATATACATTCTTCTCCAGTGCACATGGAACGTTCTCCAGAATAGACCATATACTGGGACACAAATCAGCCCTAAGTACGTACAAAAAGATCAAGATCATACCATGCATATTTTCAGACCACAGTGCTATGAAATTCGAAATCAACCATAAGAAAAAAATTGGAAAGGTAACAAATACTTGGAGACTGAATAACATCCTACTAAAGAATGAATGGGCTAACCAACCAGCTAAAGAAGAAATTAAAAAGTATATGTAAGTCAATGAAAATGATAGCACCATAACCCAAAACCTCTGGGATGCAGCAAAGGCGGTCATAAGAGGAAAGTACATAGCAATCCAGGCCTTCCTAAAGAAGGAAGAAAGATCTTAGATACACAACCTAACCTTACGCCTTAAGGAGCTGGAAAAAGCACAGCAAATAAAAACCCAAACCAGCAGAATACAGGAAATGAGAAAGATTAGAGCAGAAATTAATGCTATTGGAACCAAAAAAATAATGGAACAAATCAATTAAATCAGAATCTGGTTCTTCGAAAGAATTAACAAAATTGATAAACCACTAGCCAGTTTGATCAAGAAGATAAAGGAAAGGGCCCAAGTAAGTAAAATCAAGAATGCAAGAAGAGAAATCACAACCAACACAACAGAAATAAAAACAATAATAAGAGAATATTATGAGCAATTATATGCCAATAAAATGGGCAATCTGGAAGAAATGGACAAATTCCTAGAAACATATACACTACCAAAACTGAAACAGGAAGAAATAGAAAATTTGAACAGACCCATAACCAGTAAGGAAATCGAATTAGTAATCAAAAATCTGCCAAAAAACAAGAGTCCAGGGCCCGATGGCTTTCCAGGGGGAACTACCAAACATTTAAGGAAGAGTTAACACCTATTCTCTTGAAGCTGTTCCAAAAAATAGAAATGGAAGGAAAATTCCAAACTCTTTCTATGAAGCCAGCATTACCCTGATTCCAAAACCAGACAGAGACCCCACTAAAAAGGAGAACTATAGACCAATTTCCCTGATGAACATGGATGCAAAAATCCTCAACAAGATATTAGCCAACCGGATCCAACAATACATTAAAAAAATATTCATCATGACCAAGTGGGATTTATACCTGGGATGCTGGGCTGGTTCAATATCCACAAAACAATTAGCGTGATTCATCATATCAATAAAAGAAAGGACAGGGGCGCCTGGGTGGCGCAGTCAGTTAAGCGTCCGACTTCAGCCAGGTCACGATCTCGCGGTCCATGGGTTCGAGCCCCGCGTCAGGCTCTGGGCTGATGGCTCAGAGCCTGGAGCCTGTTTCCGATTCTGTGTCTCCCTCTCTCTCTGCCCCTCCCCCGTTCATGCTCTGTCTCTCTGTGTCCCACAAATAATTAAACGTTGAAAAAAAATTTTTTTAATAAATAAATAAATAAAAGAAAGGACAAGAACCATATGATCCTCTCAATAGATGCAGAGAAAGCATTTGACAAAATACAGCATCCTTTCTTGATAAAAACCCTCAAGAAAATAGGGATAGAAGTATCATACCTCGAGATGATAAAAGCCATATATGAGCGACCCAAGGTTAATATCATCTTCAGTGGGGAATAACCTGAGAACTTTCCCCCTAAGGTCAGGAACTAGACAGGGGTTTCCACTCTCACCACTGTTATTCAACATAGTTTTGGAAGTCTTAGCCTCTGCAATCAGACAACACAAAGAAATAAAAGGCATCCAAATCAGCCAGGAGGAGGTCAAACTTTCACTCTTCACAGATGACATGATACTCTATATGGAAAACCAAAAAGATTCCACCAAAAAACTGCTAGAACTAATTCATGAATTCAGCAAAGTGGCAGGATATAAAAATCAATGCACAGAAATCGGTTGCATTCCTATACACCAACAATGAAGTGACAGAAAGAGAAATCAAGGAATCAATCCCATTTACAGTTGCACCAAAAACCATAAAATACCTAGGAATAAATCTAACTAAAGAGGTGAAAAATCTATACACTGAACACTATAGAAAGTTTATGAAAGAAATTGAAGAAGACACAAAGAAATGGAAAAAGATTCCAAGCTCCTGGATAGAAAGAACAAATATTGTTAAAATGTCGATATTACCCAAAGCAATCAACATATTCAACGCAATCCCTATCAAAATAACACCAGCATTCTTCACAGAGCTAGAACAAATAATCCTAACATTTGTATGGAACCAGAAAAGACCCTGAATAGCCAAAGCAATCTTGAAAAAGAAAAACAAAGCATGAAGCATCCCAATCCCAGACTTCAAGCTATACTACAAAGTTGTAATCATCAAGACGGTATGGTACTGGCACAAGAACAGACACTCAGATCAACGGAATAGAATAGAGAACCCAGAAATGGACCCACAAACATATGGGCAACTAATCTTTCACAAAGCAGGAAAGAATATCCAATGGAACAAAGACAGTCTCCTCAGCAAGTGGTGCTGGGAAAACTGGACAGCGACATGCAGAAGAATGAACCTGGACCACTTTCTTACACCATACACAAAAATAAACTCAAAGTCGATGAAAGACCTCAATGTAAGACAGGAAGCCATCAAAATCCTCGAGGAGAAAGCAGGCAGAAACCTCTTTAATCTTGCCCGAAGCAATTTCCAACTCAGCACTTCTCCGGAGGCAAGGAAAACAAAAGCATAAATGAACTACTGGGACTTCATGAAAATAAAAAGCTTCTGCACAGCAAAGGAAACAATCAGTAAAACTAAAAGGCAACTGACAGAATGGGAGAAGATATTTGCAAATGACATATCAGATAAAGGGTTAGTATCCAAAATCTACAAAGAACTTATCAAACTCAACACCCAAAAAACAAATAATCCAGTGCAAAAGACATGAGTAGACACTTCTCCAAAGAAGACATCCAGATGGCCAACAAACACATGAAAAGATGCTCAACATCACTCGTCATCAGGGAAATACAAATCAAAACCACAATGAGATACCACCTTACACCTGTCAGAATGGCTAACATTAACAACTCAGACAACAACAGATGTTGGCGAGGATGCGGACAAAGAGAATCTCTTTTGACTTGTTGGTGGGCATGCAAGCTGGTGCAGCCACTCTGGAAAACAGTATGGAGGTTGCTCAAAAAACTAAAATTAGAACTACCCTACAACCCAGCAATTGCACTACTAGGCATTTATCCAAGTGATACAGGTGTGCTGTTTCGAAGGGACACATGCACTCCCATGTTTATAGCAGCACTATCAACAATAGTCAAATTATGGAAAGAGCCCATATGTCCATCGATGGATGAATGGATAAAGAAATTGTATATATATATACAATGGAGTATTACTCGACAATCAAAAAGAATGAAATCTTGCTATTTGCAACTACATGGATGGAACTGGAGGGTATTATGCTAAGTGAAATTAGTCAATCAGAGAAAGACAAAAATCATATGACTCCACTCATATGAGGACTTTAAGAGACAAAACAGATGAACATAAAGGAAGGGAAACAAAAAGAATATAAAAACAGGGAGGGGGACAAAACAAAAGAGACTCATAAATATGGAGAACAAACTGAGTGTTGCTGGAGGGGTTGTGGGAGGGGGGATGGGCTAAATGGGTAAGGGGCATTAAGGAATCTACTCCTGAAATCATTGCTTCACTATATACTAACTAATTTGGATGTAAATTTTAAAGAATAAAAAATAAATTTAAATTATAAAAAAAATAACATGTGAGGCATAAAACTGAAAGATAGGGAACAAAGGTAATATGAGTTAGAGGCATATGGATAAATATGAGGGAGTGGGGAAAAAAAAGTCTGAAGATCTCTGCATCACATGTTAACATCCCCAGAGAGAACCACAAGGCAGAGATTCCAAAAATAAATAAATCAAGTGAATAAATTGTCCTGTCCAGTTATATCAGCCAGCCCAGTGCTGGCACATTGGACTGATGAACGTGGTTGCAAATATGAAGGCTAGATAAGGGCTCCAAAACTCTGATGCTCAGTTATGAAGGATGATGGAAGTTCTACCATTTTTAGTGGTTCATTCTGCCAATGATCAAGTCAGAAACAGTCCACAAGATGCAGACATTTCTCTACTAGATAAACTGCCCATTTGATGCTGAGTTAACTAAATTGGGTTACTTCCAGTGTAGAAGGGCCAGCAGTTTATTTATAATGTTCGACATACATCCTTGGTATGATGTTACCATTCTTACCTGCAGGTAATAAAATTTAAAGATAATTTTCACCAGAACAATGAGGTTTCATGGAAGCCACGAGAGGCTAGCTAATATTTACATGGTTGTGTTTAACTCTCTCATTTTGTATTTGCTTTCTACTTATCCCTCCCTTTGAGTTCTATTCTTCTGTAGAAGATAAATTCCTTCTCATAATATAATTTTCCACGGATTAAAGAAGTCTTGGTCTCTTAAATTCCATGAAAGTGTTGTCATTTTTTGAAAGTTAATTTAGATTGTATTAGTTTTCTGAGATTTTTTAAACTGTAATTTTTAGCCTACTCCATGCATATATTTTGGCTGTTCAAATGAGAGCAATGGTCCCTTGTGAATTTTCTATCTTTGAACCAGAAATGGAACTGACATATGCTTACTGAACTACTAAGAATGCAAGTACCCCAACCAGATGCACTTTGTATAACAGATAATCTTCTTAAAACTTATCTTGTTGATAAGACCAATTGATACATGCCATTATTGTATTTTTATTGATAATGGTTTATAATCTATGTTAATAGTTCAATATTTTTTAAAGCTGAAGTCAGTTGTGGAAAGAGACAACTTAATGAATGATTCATTTCCATCTTAAGAATTATACACTGTTAGGAGCACCTGGGTGACACAGTTGGTTAAGCAACCAATTCTTGGTTTTGGCCCAGGTCATGATCTCATGGTTCATGAGTTTGAGCCCTACATCAGGTTCTGCGCTGACAGCATGGATTCTCCTTGGGATTTTCTCTCTCCCCCTCTTTCTGCCTCCCCCACCCCACTCAATTTCCACTTTCTCTCTCTGTCTCTCTCTCTCTCTCTCTCTCTCTCTCTCTCTCAATAAATAAATACATAAGTAAACTTAAAAAATATATACACTGTTAAATTCAGGGCTAGACTAGATTAGTGGTTTCCCCTTATATATGTTAGCAGTGTTAATATGTTAGTTTTTGTCACCATGACAATGCTTAAAAAAATACAAGTTTAAAGCTCCCCCACAAGCTCAGATACATTTACTAAGTATGTGGGATTTGGTCGGGTGATTTCATCTTGGCTTGTTCATTCATGTGCTGAAGGGTTGGCTGAGCTTGGACTGATACAGTGTTATCTTGGCTGGTATTTAATCCACCTCCATATTCAGATTTTGTCAACTGTTCCAAAAGTATCCTTGTAGCTATTTACTTTTCCCAAGTTAAGTATTCGTTGGGGTCATGCATTGTATGTAGTTGGCATATCTCTGTAGTATTCTTTAATTTGCAAAGCTTTCTCAACTTTGCTTTTCTTCCCTTTGACATTTTTAGCACCAGCGTGTGGAGGAGTACGGACATCATTCTGCAGAATATGTCTAAATATTTGAGTTTTTTAAAAATTTATTTTAGCCATGAGCAGATTTAGCTTCTGCAACTTTGACAGGAACACCCCAGGAATTATGTTTTCCTTTTGGTGCATTACAACAGGGGGTGCATGATACCACTCCATGCCAACAATGGAGGTGACCGTGCTGATTACTGACATACAGTGTGTGCACCAGTAAATCTCTCTCCAAGTAAATCTACTCTTCTGCCCTGTGTCATTAACTAGTGAGTTGTAGGGAAATGCTTTGAGATCATGTAAATAATTTATTCCATTGGAACTCTTTTCAAACCAAAGGTATCAAACAAATCTGTCCAAAGACATAAAGACTGAGAAAAAAACAAATAGTGGGTCTAATATTGAAGATGTTGCTCTAGGTAATAGAAGCAGATGTTACTGCGAATTGTTAAAAGCCTAAGAAATTTTGTTGACGTTGTTAGTCCAAAGGTTGGAAGATTAGAATATTTATATCTTTGTTCACACACCAAACTGGTTGAGAGGTACCCTCGATAGTGTTAATTTGGGGCAGGGGCTCCTGTGGCCTGAGCAAGTACGGAGAAGACCCCGGAGCAGAAAGAAAGAAAACTGAGGCGGGTATGTAAGCATGATGCTGACCGCATATCCAGATGCAGCTGAACTCAGCCGTGGGCCAAGGAGACAAGACACATGAATCAAAAGCATCTGCCACAAAGCTGGTTTGTTTGTTGTGGAAAACGACACCAGATCTCTCTCAGCATCATCCTATTTCTTAGGGACATCACAGCACTTTTTTACTGCATAGTTTTGGAAAAGTCAGAGATTAAGCTGTTTGACTAGAGTCCATGTAACTCATGGGAAAGGGAAGAAGTTCTTATCACTTATTTTGAAGATCAGTGTTAGAGGAGACTTTTCATTTTCAGTTTATATCAAGATATAAAGGTATTGTCTGTGACTACCACACACACTGTGCACATTGTGTGCACTTACTCATTCTGTGTTAGAACACAATGCTAATTTTATCTCTAGGATAATTACGTATTTCCTTTGAAAGTAGGAAAGCATCCTTAACTCCAAACATATGAGAATCCCCAAATAGCATTGAGGCCCATTTGTATTAGTGATTATGATGCATGACCTGTCTCAGCTGTTTACTCCAGCCACATTGAGATGCATGGGTATGGAGGTACAGAATTTGAGTAGCTGAATTCACTACAATTTGACATTGGCCAAGAAAGGAGGTCTCTGATCAGAAACGACAAAGAGTTACAAAAAAAAAAAAAGTACTAAAAGAAAGTGCTAGATACTGTTAGTATGAGAATGACACTCTATAGGGTCTAATATGGTGGGCAGATAGGACGAGAGTAGAATGGTGATCCCCAGAAACTGGGGAGTGGTGCGGAATGGGGAGATGTTGGTGAAAACATACGATATTTCAGTTATGGAAGATGAGGAAGTTCTGGATATCTAGAGTCACAAAAATCTAACTGTAATTAACACTACTGAATTGTATATTTGAAATTTGCTAAAAGGGCAGATTTTAACTATTCTTATCCCCACCCCCACCTGAAAAAGCAAATTTTAACTATGTAAAGTGATGCATATGTTAATTATCTTGATACTGGTGATTATTTTATGTTGTGTGTATATATATACATATATATATATATATGTATGTATATATATATACATATATATACACACACACAAATATATATATATATATACACACACATATATATATATATGTATGTATGTATCAAACTTGTGCACATTAAATATATACTTTTTATTTTTCAATTATACCTCAATAAAGCTAGATTAAAAAAAAAACTTTGTGTAACATGTCATTTGAAAGACTAAACTGGTATAGAAGAAATCATACCATTCTCATCTCAAAAGAAATTAGTTTTTCTTGATTCTGTCTAGAATCCGTAATGATCCATTAGCTATCCCCTTAAACTCTTTGAGACTTAATTTGTAGTCTAAAATATAAATGAATTATCCAACAGAATCAGATTATCCAACATCATCAAGTATTAATGACTTTCAAAGCAGTCATTAATAATTTCATGAAACTTTGTGTTTTCGATCAAACAGCTGGTAGCTGTTGTAATAAACTCTGGTAAAGCAAACAGTCCCTAACATTCCAGAACTTACCTGATGCTTAAAGGTGCTTAGAGTTAGGGCTTAGTATTTTTATGAACTGGTTTGATGCTCACATCTAGACTATGCTATCCTGTTGAACATAAACAATCTCATTGTTTATGAGAACAGAACATTATCAAGTCAACTTTGGGTGAATGATGAAGTCAGACAAAACAAGGTCACTGTAACTCATGAAATCTCAAGCTTCCCTTTCTGCTAAAATAAATGACAGCTGCTTCTTTACCTAGTTTGCATTTCTTATAACTTATATTTACTGAGATATTCAAACTTAAAATGATCCTTTTACCTGACAATGTCCAATCATGAGCAAAGTCTGCTTTCTTAGGATCTTCCCAAGAATTACCCAATGAAAGTTCAAATCATATGATAGGCTTCTCTAACACCGTCTTACTGAAAAGGTCCATGGTTCTCTATGCTGCTTATTTTCTTTTTTTGAAAACAGTAACAAATCCAACTGTAGAGCGTTCCTGGTGGCCTTTGGCAGGAAGTCTTTGGCAATTGATATTTGTCCAGTTTCAACAACCACAATGCTTTGCAATGAATGCTATTTGAAATCAAAATTAGTGGTTATATAAATTCTTTTCCAGCATTCTTTTTTTGCAAAATTAATAACATCCTGAAATATTAATAATATTCTGCATTTATGTCTATGTCTCCGTAAATATTTGATTTATGGTGTTTCATGTAAAACAGATGTTTTGATAGTATATTTATGTAAGAGTTACTATATACTTTAAATCATGTCACAATTGGGTCTTCTTCCATAGGCCACATTGATTATGTTAATAAATCATCTAGACTATATCAACTTATTTCAGAAAATAATTTGATTTAATAGTTTACCTATCTTAAAATTACAGATGTAATTGTATTGATCCTGAAATATTTAAAACATATATATTTTTTCTTTTTCTTCTTTATGAAATTATTCTAAATAGGAAATTACATCGTTTGAATTCTAAATTAACTATTGGAAAGCTACATCAGTTCCTAAACAGTAAAAAGTGTTACTTTTGTGGTTGCATTATTTCATTCTGGAAAATTAGCTGGCTGTATCAGGTGGTTTCTAGCTGATATGCTTCGGTGGGTCTCAGTCTAATTATTTAGTCTGAGTTATGTAAGAGGTTTTGTGTTCATATTGACAAAATTAAATTTGACCAATTTTATCTTAGCTCATGGCTGACTGAAGATATTTCAAAGATAATTTAGTGCATCTTCAGTAGAGATCATTAAAGCATCTTTAAAATTTCATCTTTAATCCATATGAGAATATTTTGAGACTTGAATTTCCTTAAATAATTAGTTTCACAATTCTTGCATTACAGAAATCATAAGTTTTTTCTAGAAATGATTGGGTAGAGATTAGAGAACATTAGTTCTATAAACAAAGCACATGAATAAGATATATGTACTACCATATCTGGTCATATTGATTTTCTTTTGGCATGAAACTCATCAACTTTTCCTAGAGTGATTATTTTAAGGAAACATAAAACAAAACAAAACAATGACAAACAAATGGCCTTCCAAAAGCTTAAAAAGTAACACAAATGTCACTCAGCTAGTAACTGACACGTTTGAAACTAGAAATGAAATGTGTAATTATATATATATATATATATATAATTATATATATAAATATATATACATTTATATATATATATATATATTTATATATATATATATTACAGAATAATTATTTGACAGTAACAGATTAAGCGGTGGGGGAGAAAAGTCAAGGCAAAGTTCAGATGAAAGCCCATGTATGAGCACACTAGACAACTTTCATATCTTGGACATAAACCAAAGAACTTAAAACACAGGTGTGAGTCACTCTGTGTTTGATGCGGGGAAAAAGGCCCAGTTGAATGAATGACACACGTTTCCATTTAGTGCTTAAGAGTCGGAATAACATCATCTACCTTCTTTGACCATTGAATTAAATATAAATATAAAATATATACATATATGTATATATTTTATTCAATGTTCAAAGAAGATGGATCATATCATTCTGACTTGTACATTAAATGTTTTATTCATTTAATTCATATATATGTGTATACAAATTATATACAATATTTATGATATATGGAGAATAACGTTGCAACTAAATCATCTACAAATCTAAGTGACCAGTCAAGAAATGATGGAAAGTCTTTTCACTCAAAACTGAAATTTCCCTGTTGCAACTTTCTATAACCAGCTTAAAGCAATATGTTCTTACATAAAGTTGAAGACTCTTTAGTGCATTCTAGAGCTCATATGACTTTGAAAATAAGAGTAATAAAATATATACTATATTAATAGAATAATATTATGTATGGCATCTAAATATTTAGGATTAAATGCTTACCTTTATTTTGTAAACTAAATATTTCCTGCTTTCTCAGTTATTTTTATTTCCTTCATGTCCTTTGTCTAAACCACTTATCATACCCAGGATAAATAGTAATCACATGAAACATCATGCTACACCCTCACTGGAAGTATTTCAATGTACTTAACTATCCAATTTAGTTGCATTTTAGTGTGTTTGAAGCGTTTTGATTCATCATATATTACCTAATATAGATGTTTGTCTTAAGGACTGATACCTAGAAAGAGATTTTGAGTACTAAGGTAATATTATTTACGATTAATGTGTTAAATGATGAGAATCCATCAAGTTAAAAAAAATTATTGGGGGGGCGCCTGGGTGGCGCAGTCGGTTAAGCGTCCGACTTCAGCCAGGTCACGATCTCGCGGTCCGTGAGTTCGAGCCCCGCGTCGGGCTCTGGGCTGATGGCTCGGAGCCTGGAGCCTGTTTCTGATTCTGTGTCTCCCTCTCTCTCTGCCCCTCCCCCGTTCATGCTCTGTCTCTCTCTGTCCCAAAAATAAATAAACGTTGAAAAAAAAATTAAAAAAAAAATTATTGGGGCTCCTTGGTGGCTCAGTCGGTTAAGTATATGACTCTTGATTTTGGTCAGGTCAGGATCTCACAATTTGTGCTGTCAGCACAGAACCTGCTTTGGATTCTCTCTCTTCCTTTTCTCTGCCCCTTCCTCTCTCTTTCTCTCTCTCTCTCTCTCTCTCTCTCGCTCTCTCTCTCACTGGCCTCAAAATAAATAAACACTAACAATTATTTTAAAAAGGGATACTTAGAAAAAAGAAACAAAAGTTAATTTATGAGAAGTAACCTGGGCCCTTGTCTAACAAATTCTAAAAGGCTAGTTTTGCTTCTAGAGTTTTCTTTCCCTCTCACATACCATGGTTGCTAGATAATGATTCTTTCTCTTTGTTCCTTTCTTCTTTGTTCAGAACACATACCTCTGGAGAACAATTAAAATTTCTGTGTTTTTGTTTTCATCTTTGGCTTTCTTTACCAGATTTATTTTCTTCCTACTCCTGAATCCACCACTATCCTATCTTGTGATTTCATCCTTGTGACTCTAAATTCAAATTATTGAGGAAGAAAAGTCAATTGGTTCCTTCCAGAATATAGATTGGTAAGGACTCCATTAACCAAAAACAAAAAACAAACAACAACAACAACAACAACAACAACAACAGCAACAAAAAACTTTTTTGGACCCATTATCTTCAATAGGAACATGGTTGTACATAACTATTCTAATAAGATTCAGGGGCTGGGAAAGAATAAACCCACACTGTGGTTATTATATAATACATTCGCCAAGGCCAAAGTCATGGATGGAACTACTGCTTCTCTGCATCTTCGCCCACTTTGAGTTTTACCAAATAAAACTCACTTAAAAAAAAATTAATACTGAATTAGTTCAATAGTATGTATTTTTTGTGATTCATATTCTACTTCTTTACAAATTATTGGCTAACATTATTTTCCATTTTCTGGAAGTAATTTTTATTTATTTTTTCATCCATGAATTTCCACATTTTTTTTCTTTATAGCTGCAGTTTAGAATCCTGTTTAACTTTTATTTTTTAAGCAATTGGTCTAGAATTATTTTTAATAGATATGGAAATAGGTCTATTTATGTTATTTTATACTAAGTATATGCTATTCTAAAGATATTTTCATAGGGTTATTTATCTCCTGATCATTTCAACACAGAAAATTTTAAGAAAGAGCATTATGTATCGTTGCATAATGGATTGCCACAAATTTAGTGGCTTAAAACAATGCATATTTATTTTCTCTCAGTGTCATGGCATAGCTGGGTTCTCTGCATTAAGATCTGTCACAAGGTTGAAATTGAGGGGCCAACCGAGACTGAGGTCTCATCTGAAGACTTTACTGGAGTCTTCTGAGTCACACATTTTTTCCAGACTTCAACCCATCAAACATCATTGATTGAAAGTTTGCTTTGCTTTATTTCTCTGCCAAATGGTTCCCTCCAAAATGGCAGTTTATTTTATCAAAGCATACAAACTGAAAGAACAGTAGAAAGAACGTTATGGCAAGACAAAAGTTACAATCTTTTGTAACCCAATCATGGAAGCAATATCTAATTATACTGGCTATAGTCTATTAGTTAAAAGCAAGTCACTAGGCCGTCCCAAATTCAAAGAGATGGCCTTACTCAAGAGTGCAGCAACAAGGGATCATTGGAGAGGCCATCTTAGAACACTCTCTGTGTTAGACACTGTTCATTAACAATGCCAATTTATACATGATATTGTATACGTTGAAAGCTGAGAGAAATATTTCTCTGTTAATTTAAGTGTCTTGATAGTAGCAAATAGTTTCAATATTCTCAAAGTATAGATATAGATATAGATATACTTTAAATATATATATATATTTATATATATAAATATATATATATATATATGTTTAAAACTTGTTGGTAACCAAAACCTCTTATGCCCATGGAAGAAATATTTGCAAATCACATATCTGATAAGGGATTAATATCCAGAATATATAAGGAATTCCTACAATTCAACAACAAAAAACCAACAACCTAAATAAAAAAAATGGAGAAGACTTTAAAAGACATCTCTCCAAAGAAGATATAAAAATGGCTATATTTCATTCTTTCTCATTACCACGTAGTACTCCATTGTGTATATAAACCACAATTTCTTTATCCATTCATCAGTTGATGGACACATAGGCTCTTTCCATAATTTGGCTATTGTTGAGAGTGCTGCTATAAACATTGGGGTACAAGTGCCCCTATGCATCAGTACTCCTGTATCCCTTGGGTAAATTCCTAGCAGTGCTATTGCTGGGTCATAGGGTAGGTCTATTTTTAATTTTCTGAGGAACCTCCACACTGTTTTCCAGAGTGGCTGCATCAGTTTGCATTCCCACCAACAGTGCAAGAGGGTTCCCATTTCTCCACATCCTCTCCAGCATCTATAGTCTCCTGATTTGTTCATTTTGGCCACTCTGACTGGCGTGAGGTGATATCTGTATGTGGCAATGAGAAGGAATGAAATATGGCCCTTTGTAGCAATGTGGATCGAACTGGAGAGTGTGATGCTAAGTGAAATAAGCCGTACAGAGAAAGACAGATACCATATGTTTTCATTCTTATGTGGATCCTGAGAAACTTAACAGAAACCATGGGGGAGGGGAAGGAAAAAAAAAAAAGGTTAGAGTGGGAGAGATCCAAAGCATAAGAGACTCTTAAAAACTGAGAACTGAGGGTTGATGGTGGGTGGGAGGGAGGGGAGGGTGGGTGATGGGTATTGAGGAGGGCACCTTTTGGGATGAGCACTGGGTGTTGTATGGAAACCAATTTGACAATAAACTCCATATATTGAAAAAAAATGGCTGATTAAGACTTAAAATTTTTTTTAATGTTTATTTATTTTTGAGAGAGACAGAGACAGAATGAGAGTGAGTTAGGGGCAGAGACAGAGGGAGACACAGAATCCAAAGTGGGCTCCAGGCTCCAAGCTGTCAGCACAGAGCCTGACGCGGGGCTCGATGAGTTCACTCAGGAGCTGTGAGATCATGACCTGAGCTGAAGTCAGACGCTCAACCAACTGAGTCACCCAGGCATTCCTGACTAAATAATATGTTAAAGGGTATAATTTGATTTTTTTTCAGTTTACTTGAGGTAAAATTGACAAATAAAAACTATATGTATTTAAGGTGAACTATTTGATGTTTTGAGATATGTATACATTGTAAAATCATCACCACAATTAAGCTAATTAGTATATCTATCAGTTCACAGAGTTAACATTTTGGCAAACTGTCTATGTAAATTTTATGACTTTAGAGAGTCCATGGATAATATAATTTTCTTTGATAGCCACCAAAGTGCTTATTCATAAAATCATATAATCTCCCTAGAAAATTTGGCATAAAGGCTGCTACATACATTTTCAAAAGATATTTCAGATGCTTAGAGGAATGATAAAATTGAAGTTCTTAAGGTGAAAAGGAATGTTGATAGTTCCTTGTTCGAATATACTCTGCTTTTAAGAATGTTTGGCAATAGTAGCTAGAGTATTATAAATCTTTGCAAATTGTACCATAATTATTTCTTATAAATACTGGTCTTGATTATTAAATTGAAGATGCTTTAGTTCATAGTCACCTTTGAAGTCTCATTCCCAAGCAAAGAGCCTGCCATGTTAAGTAACCAAAAACTACTTACTTACATAAATCAGGTTAGTCTTACCCTGTCGAACTATTGAATATTACCTTTTCTGTCTTTGAAATATTACAAAAATTATTTTATTCTTTCTGGATTTATTTAGCACTCAAAACCCCTACTGAATGTCTTCCTAGACATGGAATAAGCATTGAGTATACAGAAAAGACCAAGAAATATACGATCCCTGGCATGTGACCATTTTTTTGTTGTTGTTGTTAGATAAATTTGACACGTAACATTGTATAAATTTGGGTGTACAGGGTGTTACTTTAATGCATTTATACTTTAATATGATTGCCATTGGAGTGACATGTATCACATAATTAAAATACAATAATATTATTGTCTATATTCATTATACTATGCATTAGATCTCTGTGGTTCATATACTGTATATTACACATGCACTGTATTGTCCTTAGGTAAGTGTATCATGGACTCTTAATTCTAAAGCACTCTTTATTGAATTTGGTTCAAATCAACTTTACGTATTTATGAAAACGACCACTTACATGCACACTGTGTGCAAAACATCCTCTCTCTTCAAAACACTAAAGTAAAAAGAAAAGCTTGACTTTGTTAGATTTGGGGAAATGTGTTACACCGTATGTGTATACATCATTCTATAAAAGTCTTCACACGATGATTGGTATAAGAAGAAAATAACTGTGAGAAATCCGATATAATTGAATTCACATGTAAATTGAAAGAGAAATGGTTAATAAAGATAAACAATCCATGGGTCATTAAACTTTTAGTCAAATAGAAATTAGTCAAATAGAAATGAATGGTTAACATTAAACACACCAGCAATTATATATAAAATAAAACCATACAAGAAAGTGTCCTTGTTGCTTCCACATTTGTTGATGTCTATCGGCTAACGTTAGAATGGCAAACATATAGGACAATCAGGAATCTAAACATGAAGTTGTAAAATGGAAGTTGTTATACGAGGCTATAATTAGTATAGTAATTGTTTTTGCTAGAAGCATTTTTTCCAATCATAACATTTTTGACAAAGTACTAATAACAATCATTCAATTAGCTACACAAAGCGTAACTCAGTGCATTTATGTTGTGGAAATGTGTTACATAAAGTGCAGAGATAGTTCAGGAAGATACTAACTGAATTTTGAGATGTAATTGGCTGGTGCTTAAACTGTTCAGTGAAGTGGTCTTACATGCTCTGGAGCAGAGCCATTGTAGAACATTCCAACTATTACTTTCAATTTAGACCATCAGCTTCGGTCCATTTACCGGGTGGTGAAATCAGAGCAATTGATTCTTCTGAATCTCTGCCAGTTATACCCCATATAGTTCATCCAAAGCATGTGCATTCAGCTGAGTGTTATTTTTGGACTTCAACAAGAATCACTCTACCATCCACCGAATAGGCATAGATTTAGAACGAGGTTCATAATTTGAAGGGCTGAAATTGCTCACCCAGGTAACAAGTGACCCTTCATTAAATTACAGATAGAATCCTAATCTAATAAAGGCCATTAGGGTATGTAGCACCTCATAACAAGGTCATTTTCTAGTCTTGTGTCACCTCTCATACAAGCATTATTTGTGGATGTGGATGGCATGCTTTCAGTAACAAATATTTGCACAAGAACTTATCAACTTATGATCTATTTAATAACTGCTGTATTGTATATATAGGACAAGTACACACTAAATTTATTATAATCTTTGTATCTTGTTAAGTGATAATAATCTGTGGGTTGGTTTACAAAGGCAACTCATATATATGATCTCTATTATAATTTAAACTATATATACCATAGTCATTATTTTTCTCTTTGAGAGCTAGATGGGTGTTACTAAAAATTTTACAGGGGCGCCTGGGTGGCTCAGTCGGTTAAGCGTCCGACTTCAGCTCAGGTCATGATCTCGCGGTCCGTGGGTTCGAGCCCCGCGTCGGGCTCTGTGCTGACAGCTTAGAGCCTGGAGCCTGTTTCAGATTCTGTATCTCGCTCTTTCTCTGACTCTCCCCTGTTCATGCTCTGTCTCTCTCTGTCTCAAAAATAAATAAATGTTAAAAAAAAATTTAAAAATTTTACATCAGTTTTAGAGGAATTTCAGTTGTTTTAAACATTTGTATTCTAATGATCTGATAGTTTACTCGGTATAACATATATGTGCATTAGAAACACACACACACACAGATATATACATTTACTATACACTTGCATATATATGTGCATTTATTAAACACATAGAAGATCAGAGGAAAGGTAAGAATGCCATACTAAAGCAAACTTATTTATGGTCTACCCACTATTGGTCACCGGTTTAATATTCTATTTATTTGTAGAATATTTTCATACCTTAATTAGTATAATTTTGCATGTGTTTAAGAATGTAGAAAACATGTGTAAATATGCTAAGTGCTATCATTTCTTTAAATGCAGGTGAAGGGTACATGGAGCCAATTCTAAGGAATCCTAAGCAAAACTGACACTGCTTACTTCCAAAAACTTTTATTGGGCCCTTAAAAAGCACCAGGTCAGGTTCTCAGAACCAGGTGTATTACTGTGAATTAGACAGAATAGCACTTCCCCAAGAACTGACAAGTAACAAGATAGAATTTATTTATTTATTTACTTATTTACTTATTTACTTTTAACTTGTTGTTGTTGTCTTTTGGTAAGATCACTAACCATGAGATCTATCCTCTTAACAAATTTTTAAGTGGACAATACAGGACTGATAAACATAAGCAGTAAGTTGTACAACCCCTCTAGAATGTGTTCACATTGTATAACTGAAATTTTATACCCACTGAAGACAACTCATTTCCCTCTGCCCCAGCCCTTGGCATCCACCACTGCATTCTCGGTTTGACTATTTTAGATATTTCATATGAGTGGATTCATGCAGCGTTTATCCTTCTGTGACTATCTGATTTTACTTAGCGTTATATCCTCAGGTTCATTCATGGTGTCATATATGGTAGCATTTCTTTCTATTTTGAGGTGGAATAAAATTGAATAGTTTATGTATATCATGTGTTTGTTTGTTTGTTTTTTTTATCCATTCATCCGCTGATGGGCATTTAGGTTGCTTCCATGTATTTTAGTATGTTAATTTTATAGCCTAATGCATCTATGAAAACAATAAAACTCTTTCTTTGCGTGGATGACAACAACAACAACAACAACAACAACAACAACAACAAAAGATAGAAATCACCCGAATTCCTAAAACAATCTTGTGGCTCCTTAACCTCTGCCACAAGATCCTTTGCCTCAGAAGTCCTGGAATTCTTCTTCTCTGTAACTCCATATTTCACGTGGTGCCATGGCATCCGTTTCTCCTCCTTGATCACTTTTGTACCCTTTCCCTCCCCATTTACCATTTCAGGGGAACGACTCTAACCAGGTTCAGGTCTGAAGGCCACATCCTAGCAGTGCAGGCTGGACATTAACATCAGCAGCTCCAATCTGAGTCCAGGTTTCAGATTTGACTTGTGCCTTTCCTGCTTCCTGTCTTTCAGGGAAAAGCCAGGTCTCCCTTGTTCACGGAGGGCTTGGGAGGGAATTTGAAATCCCTGGACACATTGCTGACTATTATATTTCAGAAGGAGTTTACTTGTCATTGGCTCAAATACTTTTTATATCAAAGATAAGACTAATTTAATTAAGTACTCCAAATCATGTCCTCTTTTGAGATAATCCCTAAAGAAATAATAATAATAATGATAGCAATAATAGTAATGATATTAGCTAATATTTCTTAAACATTACTATGTGCCATGCACTGCACCACATTTAAAGATCTATTAACTCATCTCCCCAATGAAGTAATGGAGGAACAGAGGTTTTTATTTCCCAATGTGACAGCGCTAGTAAATTTTGGAACTGGGGCACATTTAGAACCTCCTGACTCTAAAGCCAGATCTCCTAAGTGCACTATGTTCATCCTTCCTACTTTAATGTATGATGTCAGGTTAAAGAAGTATTCATTAATTCTCATGTGTCAATGGGTATTGAATTTTGGCAAAGTACAGGGATGATCATATTACTGATTGCATTTTTTGTTTTTTTAATGTTTATTTATTTATTTTGAGAGAGAAAGAGAGAGAGAGAGAGCACAAGCAGGAGAGGGGCAGAGTGAGAAGAAGAGCGAGAATCCCAAGCAAACTCTCCAGTGTCAGCACAGAGCCCAATACAAGTCTCAAGCTCGTGTACCGTGAGATCATGACCCGAGCCAAAGTCAAGAATTGTCTGCTTAACCGAGTGAGCCTCACAGGTGTCTTTATTTATTTATTTATTTATTTATTTATTTATTTATTTATTTATTTATTTATATCTTTAAATATGGTGAGTAAGGGTAATGGAAAAGAGGACAGAGAGAGAAAGAAGGGTGGGGGGGGGGAGACAGAGACAGAAAGAGACAAACAGACAAAGGGAGAAGGAGAGGATGAATGTAAAGAAAGGTCTTTTATGCCGGACTGATTCTCAATAAATATAGGAGAAATGATAGAACAGGAAGTAGCAATTTGGAATTTTCAATGAAGTCATTTATTCTGAGAAGGATCCTTAATTCATGCTGAAATAATTGGTGAACATTTGTTGGGGAAGAGGAACTAGCAGTCTGGAGGTCCAAAGAATTCATACCAATTGGCACTTCTTATTTATGAAAGAAAACAAGTACTTTTAAAACAAAAAGTCTTCGCAGAAACCACCTAAATCTAGTGACGCAGTTGAGAAAAATGACAATCTTTAGCCATCGATTCATACAATGGAAATGAAACAACAGAAACTCCACAACCATACTCACTTCTACCCAAAAAACTGAAGCTGAGTAAAACTGAGTGGAAGCAATTAGATAAATCAATAGTGGAAGAAAGCAATAAACAAATAGTCCAGGTTATTCAAATATGTTGAAGATCCGAAACACAAAACAAAGAGAGAAAACTAATATTACCATAGCAACGATAAAATCATTGGTATATAATAATGGCATCATGGTTATGAAGGGTAATGCTGAAGTGCCTGGGTGGCTCACTAAGTTAAGCATTCTTGACCTCGGCTCAGGTCACGAACTCACAAACCATGAGATGGCTCAGGTCATGATCTCATAGTTCGTGAGTTTGAGCCCTGCATCGGACTCTGCACTCACAGCACAGAGCCTGCTTGGGATTCTCTCTTTCCTCTCTCTCTGCCCCTTCCCCTCCCCAGCTCACTTTCTGTTTTCTCTCTCTCAAAATAAATGAGTAAGCTTTAAGAAAAAGGATAGTGCCATTGTTAGTAGAAATTTCATGTTGAACTATTTGGAGGTAAGGGGTGACAATGATTGCTGCTTATTTTTAAATCATTTTGAGTATAAAACCTTCATCTTTAAGTGTGTGGACAGGGAGAGAGGGCAGATGAGGAAATAGATGAATAACAGGTGAACGATATGTTGGAATGTGTTGTATAATTGTTTCAAATTTTCTGTATGTTTAAATTTGCTCACGATACATAGAAAAAATTATACATATATAAGCATTCACCATTCAATACTGAATATTCTGCAGACACTTCATGGTCAGGCTAACTTGAAAAGGACAAGTAGTGTCACTAAGGAACAACAAAGGAAAAAAATCAATCACTGAAGGTCTCTCCCTTTTAGATGGGATAATATTTTAATAAATATTCAATAAATGTTGTGTAAAACTATACGTTTAGATCAATGTTTAAAATTATCCTTTTTCTTTTCTTTTTTCTCCCCTTTATTATTTACCTCCAGAATGTTTTTTTTTCTTTCTCCTTTGCTGAAATAGTTTTTTTTCCTTCTCTTTTTCAAATCCTCAAACAAATTCCAATTCAGTTTTTCTTTTTTTTTCCAAAAACGTTTTAGTAACTTGATTTGTTGCTACATGCAAATATGTGTTAAAGTTCATAGAAAACATTTCCTGCTTTACAATGGTTTTAATGAAGCTCTAAAAGAGGTTTATTTTTGGTCCTCTTCACTTGAATAGAATGTTGGCTTTCTAACACACTTCAATAACTTTCAAAGTGGGCGGTGTTTCATTAGAAGTCAGGCTAGAGAAGAAAGCCCCATAGAATTTGAGTTCATACAAACTCATTTTATATATTATTATGTCCAAAGAGTGTGTTAATATGAAGATGCATATATATATATATATACATATATATATATATATATATACACACACATATATATACACCATACAACCTACCTTTTAAGAACATACAATGAACATTTTTTAGCTCCATATCTGTTATTATGCACTTTTACATGGAAACCAGACTGTTTCCAAACCATAGGTAAAACTGTCTTAGACAGAGGGACTTCAACTTCTAAAATTAATGAGTTGGCAGACATTTTATGTTTAAATGTGTTACCTGCCATCTGTGTAATTAGAAAAATGATGTGTTATGGAAAAACTATTTTCGATCACCATATAAAGATTAAGATGGGGGAATTTAATATTTACAAAGAATAGCTCATATAGGAAGCATTGAATTGAGTAGAATACAAGCTATGTAGAGTTGTATATCAGTTTTCTATTGCTGACGAGCAAATTGCCACAAACTTAGAAGCTTAAAACAATATACATTTATTAGTAGGGTATCTAAGAGGAAAGATTCCAGGCATTGGGTAGCTGGATTCTCTCTTTAAGTCTCACCAAAATTAAATCAAGGCATCAGATGAGGGTAGGAATCCTATATGAAAAGTCTCAAGACCTTTTAAAGTTTCTGTGGCTGTTTGAGAAGTTGTCTCCTTTCATGCAATTGTGACATGTCTAGCTGTGTCTTTAAGCCTGGCAGCAGTCTGGTAAAGTCTTATCCTGTTTAAGTGCTTACCTGATAGGTCAGGCCCACCTGGACAGCCTCCATTTTGATTAACTTAAACTCAACTCTCCAGTAACCTAATCACAAGGAAGATATCCCATGATATTCACCAGTGAGGAGGACAAGCATATCAGGAGGAGGAGTCTTGGGGGATAGTTTTGGAATCCTGCCTAGCCATCTGATATTAGAAAACCCGAACTCAACTAGTGACTATACCACCAGTATTTGACCTTGGGAAAATGAATAAAGAAACTCCCTAAACTGCTTGAATGCATTAATTATAATATGAACAAGAAGATATGCTCTCAATATTTCAGTTTCCTGTGAAAACTGTATGATGCATTTGAAAGTTCAAGGACTTGAGTGTTCTTCTGGGAGATGTTTAAGTGACACAGAGACATGGTCAACATATACAGTGTGTTGACAATTTGGAAAAGCATTTTCTTTATTATGAAGATTTTATAACATAGAACTATTCAATATCAGTCATGATACCTGCACACACACAAACATGTTCTTCTCTATATCAACTTTAAGAGACTCCAGGCAAAATGACAGTCTAAAAATCATAAAGTGCCACAACTACTCATGGAAACAGGGACTATCAAATTTATGTTTAATTTCATACATAAGGGTTGAGGTAAACATCGCAAAGCTGTTTAGTGGTAAAACAAGGGGGAAAACATCAGGCCATGTCTTAGGGAGATATGGTTGAGAATTTCTCCAAAGTGTAAACGGTTAAGAAATTAACTAGAACATGGGTAAATTGAACACATATGGAGCATAAAGGCAATGATTTGAATATCACCCAAAATCAAATAAATAAAAAATAAAATTTAAGAGGCGCCTGGGTGGCTCAGTCGGTTGGGTGTCCGACTTCGGCTCAGGTCATGATCTCATGGTCCGTGAGTTCGAGCCCTGCGCCAGGCTCTGGGCTGACAGTTCAGATCCTGGAGCCTGCTGTGGATTCTGTGTCTCCCTCTGTCTCCTCCCTTCCCTGCTCACAGTCTCACTCTCTCGAAAAATAAATATTAAAAGACATTTTTTTGAAATACAAACAAATAAATGTGCTATCTGTAATGTCATCTTTCCAAGGGCTTTGGACAAAAACATGAAATTGTCTTTTTCTCCTCTTCTTCCCTATTCCATCTACTCAGAACATTTTGTCCACTTTCCCTTCAAAATGCATCCAGCCAGTATGACCTATGTCTCATTATCTCCACTTTTAGCACTCATATTAATCATCAGTATCCTTGCCTTGACTAGAAAATTAACCTCCGAACTTGTCTTGTTTTTTCTCCTCTTCATTTTTTTTTTCTGAACTATTACATATAAGTCCAACTGTCACACTTGTTTGCTCAAAGCCTTCCAGAGAATTTCCACCTCATTGTGAGTAAAAACCTCCACTGTACAATAGTTTCTGTTACCATTTGAACTCATTTATCCCTCATTTCCAAAGTCATTACATTTTTGCTACATCAGCTGGCTACCCTGATGTTCCTATGAAGGATGATCTCTGGCCTGGGGGAGTCCACATTTCCTATTCGTTTTCTGGAATGTCCATTTTCCAGATATCAACATGACTCGCTCTCTGAACAAGAGGAAATAGTCAAATACATTAAGATAGTTACATAAAGAAATTTATATAGCCACTAAAATTGTGTTTAAAAGACATAATTAGTCTGTAATGACATGAGAAAGCAAAGAAAATCACAATAATAGAACATTTTAGAACACAAAAATATCCAGGGGTGCCTGGGTGGTTCAGTTGGTTAAGAATCTGACTTCAGCTGAGGTCATGATCTCATGGTTCGTAGGTTTGTAATGTACAAAAAACGGTTTGTAAGGTAAGGTACGGCTCTGTGCTGACAACTTAGAGTCTTGAGCCTGCTTCTGATTCTGTGTCTCCCTCTCTCTCTGCCCCTCCCCTGCTCTTGTTCTGTCTCTCTCAGTCTCTCAAAAATAAACGTTAAAAAATTTTAAAGAAAAAAAGAAAAAAAAATCCAAATTCTATAATCAATATGGAAACATTTTTCCCCTGAATACTTGTTGAAAAGAATTGCAAATTTCTCGTTTAGCATTAGATGATTATTTTATTAGTGAATCTACAGTGAGTATATTTTTTTCTTTAGAATGTTAAAATCATAATAGTTTTGTGGAGGAACACAGATAAAGGTAGCTCTTTTTTTTTTTTTTCAACGTTTATTTATTTTTGGGACAGAGACAGAGCATGAACGGGGGAGGGGCAGAGAGAGAGGGAGACACAGAATCGGAAGCAGGCTCCAGGCTCTGAGCCATCAGCCCAGAGCCTGACGCGGGGCTCGAACTCACGGACCACGAGATCGTGACCTGGCTGAAGTCGGACGCTTAACCGACTGCGCCACCCAGGCGCCCCAAAGGTAGCTCTTAATTAAAGTAAAAATAGAGATCCATGCTATCCAGGTCAAAATTAAAAAAAAAAGAAAAAAAAGTAAAACGGTATCCAAGTGAACAACATAAAATTAGAAGGCACATTTCCAGAACACCTCAGAATATTATGAACAGGCAAAATTTTCTTGATAATCATGTTTTTGAGGGGTGCCTGGGTGGTTTACTCTGTTAAGCGTCTGACTCTTGATGTTGCCTCAGGTCATGATTCACAGTTTGTGAGTTCAAGCCCTGCATCAGGCTCTGTACTGGTGGCAATGGTGTGGAGCCTGCTTGGGATTCTGTCTCTCCTTCTCTCTGCCCCTCCCCTGCTGTGCACTCTCTAAATAAATAAATAAATAAATAAATAAATAAATAAATAAATAAATAAATAAATAAATTTAAAAAATTAATCCTGTTTTTGAAAACATGGATATAGTCTCCCAGCAACATTCATCTTTTTTACATGGTCAAAGATCTTGATAGGGGCTCCTGAGTGGCTCAGTCGGTTAAGCATCTAACTTCATCTCAGGTCATGATCTCATGGTTCATGAGTTCAAGCCCCACATCGGGCTCTGCTGACAGATCAGAGCCTGGAGCCTGCTTCTGGTTCTGTGTCTCCCTCCCTCTCTCTCTCTCTCTCTCTCTCTCTCTCTCTCTCTCTCTCTGTGCCTCTCCCCTGTTCATACTCTGTCTCTTTTTGTCTCTCAAAAATAAACATTTTTTAAAAAGATCTTGATAAATTAGGGGCGCCTGGGTGGCGCAGTCGGTTAAGCATCCGACTTCAGCCAGGTCACGATCTCGCGGTCCGGGAGTTCGAGCCCCGCGTTGGGCTCTGGGCTGATGGCTCAGAGCCTGGAGCCTGTTTCCGATTCTGTGTCTCCCTCTCTCTCTGCCCCTCCCCCGTTCATGCTCTGTCTCTCTCTGTCCCAAAAATAAATAAAATAAAAATTAAAAAAAACTTGGAAAAAAAAAGATCTTGATAAATTAAACAAGGTACAGAGTTGTGGTTTCAACTTACACGATTATGTCTCACAAATAGAAATTCCTTACTGAAGTTGAAGGGGTGCAAACAGGGGATAAAAGGATACTAGTCGGTAGAAAACTAAAACAAAACAAAAGAACACAGCAAAATGACAAAATAGTAAGTAGGCAAACAAGCGACAAGTAAATAAGAAGTGTAGCTCAGCTACAGGAATCGAAACCTGAATGGCAGAAGGAAAACGTCTCTGTTACATGAAGAACCCCAAGCCAGCTCTACCCTTGACTTCGCCAGTGGGTATATTGTCTAGAAGGCAGGGAATAGAACAGCTTAAAATAATAATAATAATTATGTCAAAAGTGATAGAGACTTTGCAGTCGGGTCCACACCTAATTACCAATAAGGTGTGTGTCTTGCCGACCTTAACAGGAAAAAGAGAGAGAGAGAGAGAGAGAGAGAGAGAGAGAGAGAGAGAGAGGCGCACTAGAGAGAGAGGCGCACTAGCAATTTTACCAGCAAATAGGTTTATTTGGGAATAACAGAGAATTGCAATGTGGGACAAGGAAACGATGACAAACCATGGGCAAGTCTAGAACAGAGAAGAGGGGCTTGCTATTCTGCTTTTTTTGGAGGAAAGGAAGAAATTGCAAGAGGTCGTTTCAAGGAGTTCGGATGGTGATGGCTTTACACCGGCTGAGCGTAGTGGTTTCTCATTGGCTGAGCTGTTGATGGGCAAGGAGAACTTCTCCCTTCTTCCCACTGAGCTGTGTAAACTACTTGTCTTACTGTTTGGTGTCTGAGTGGTCGTGCCTGCGTGAGAGCTCCTACTTCAGAGCTTCCCAGCTCCATTTTTAAGGAGGTTTCCTTTACTTTCGATTTTACTTTTTGATTAAGATCTTTCCTCAAAAACATCATTGATCAAGAGTCAGGTTTTTTTTTTGTTTTGTTTTGTTTTGTTTTTGTTTTTTGTTTTGGTATTAGGTGGTTATATATACTAAAGTGGTTATATCCCTTGGGGCCAGGAAGGACCTTTCTTGGTTGTCATCTCGCACATGGGAGGGAAACTATACAGGCTGGAAACCATGGAGGTCACATTTGAGTAAGAAGGAAGGGTCCAAAATCAAGATATCAGAATGACTGCGCTCTCCCCAAAGGTCCTAGGGGAGATCTGTTCCTTGTTTCGTGCATCTCTAGGTGGCTTCAGGAGTTCCTTAGCTTGTGGTTCTGTAACTCCCATCTCTGCCTCTGGGATCACATCACTTTCTCTTCTCTGTCTTTCCCTCATGTGTCTCTTATAAGGACAACTGCTTTGGGATTTAGGGTCCACTTGGATAACCCAAGATGGTCACCTTTTCTCAAGATACTTAACTTACACCTGCAAACAACCAAATAAGGTAATATTCACAGGTTCCAGGAATTAGAATATGGGAACATTTTTTTTGGAGGCTACTATTCGGCTAACTGCACTCAAAATTTTCACCAACCAGGTACAGTTCCACAGGGGGGTGTTAAATATCCCTATCTGAAACAGCAAGTCTAATACTCAGCTGGCATGCTTTGGTATGGACATCCTGGTCAACAATCTTCAGCATCTCTATGGTTGGCATTTATTCTGACTTGCTCAGTCCCTGCTGCATCTTTTAACATGTTGACTTGGAGTGCTATGACATTACACATAAAAAAATATTTTGTATTTTTTGATTGACCCTCTCAATTCACTCTTTACTTTACTCATCTACTTTTTGCCCTAGGAATCTGAAAAATGTATGAACAATATCACTGTGTTCTCTAGTCATCTGAATCCCTTTTAAATTCAGCCAACAGAAAGTTTTAACAAGAGACAAGAGAAAGGAAAGGGATTCTTTCCCTTCATTTTGGAGATTAGTGCTCTGCCTCTCTCTCTCTCTCTCTCTCTCTCTCTCTCTTTCTCTCTCTCTCTGTCTGTCTCTCTTTGTCTTTCTCAGTCTCTCTCTGTCTTTGAAGTGCACTGGACTGACTCTATTCTTTGACTGAGAGCTGTGGCTTCTTCAGTTGGCCTGCACCTCAAAGCTCTTGTGCTCTCTTGGTTTCCATAATACAGGGGTGTTCACAGAGTTCACATCACTGGAGTACCACAGGAACTCTTGTGGTTACCTGATATCCGACTCTCACCTTTGGGGAGAGACCTTGTTTCCAACTCTCCTCATATTACCACATTTAAGTATGATATTTGTTTCCTGGAGGCATCTAACTGAAATAGAATATGGCCCTGCTATAAAGTTTCATAGAAATGGGAAAGAAGGCCTTCTCTCTAAAAAGAGAAGAATATAAGGGCACCTGGGTGGCTCAGTCATTTAAGCGTCCAACTCTTGATTTTGGCTCAGGTCATGATCTCATGGTTCGTGAGATCGAGTCCCGCTTCGGGCTCTGGACTGATAACACGGAGCCTGCTTAGGATTCTCTCTCTAACCCTCTCCAGCTTGTTCTCTCTCTCTCTCTTTCTCTCAAAATAAATAAATAAACATTGTTTTAAAGAGAATAATTTTGTGAAAAACATAAAATGCTCCTTACATGTGAATCAGAATCCTTTAAAAATCATAGTAGATATTGGGGAAACATAACATTTCTTTTATGAGTCAAAAGTAAGTTTGAAGAATTGTAAGAGGCTCAGTAACAAGGAACACCAGGGAGAGTAGAACAATGGGACCCAGGTCCTGAAATAAGGTCTACATAGGAAATATTTGAACCTCCAAATTTAGTCTCTGTATTTAGGTGTCAGAAATTCTTGGAAATAATAGATTCCTATTTTTGAGTGTTTCTGCTACTTATCCACCTTTACAAAGCAGAAGCCTAGAGAAGTTTTCTATAGAGAATCTGGGAAATTCCAGAAAAAAAAATTATATACTTACCTTGGCATTAAAAAAAGTTTTGTGTGCCTGGGTGGCTCAGTCCATTAAGCATCTGACTCTTGATTTTGGCTCAGGTCATGATCTCACCATTGGTGACATCGAATCCCACCTCAGGCTCTGCACTGACAGCACAGAGCCTGCTTGGGATTCTCTCTCTCTCTCCCTCTGCCCCTGCTTGCCTTCAAAATAAGTATATATATTTTTTAGATCCTGCATTCCATATAGTTGGTCACTCTTCAGTGAAGTACACACACACATACACACACACACACACACACACACACACAGACTTGTCAATTGACGTTTTATTACTTGAATTTAAGAGTATAAAGTCAGGGAGGTCATATGTTTGAGGAAAGGCTTTAATATTAAAAGAACCAAAACAGATAACCAAGCAAAAAAGGCTTGGTTTAAAAAAAAAACTTTTAAAGCAAAAACAAGTACTATTCCTCAGAGAGCTAAGAGAAAATATTCTAGCCATACAACTAGAACAATATGTTGCATAAAAAGAAATAAGAAAGATCTCAAAATATGTATTTAAACATTCTTTATGATATGGAGGATGGATTTAGGAAATTTCTTAGGACATACAGTAAAAATAAATAAATAGAACATACCAAAAAAAAAGATAAGACAAAATAAGGGACGTGCCATAATGTTCAATATGCAAACAGTGGAAATTGCAAAGTGGGAAACAGAACATACAATGTGAAGATTTTCAGAGACAGAATATAAGACAAATTCAATATTGAAAAGCTGACTTTTATAGATTAAAAGTGCCTGCTATGTACTAAGCACAATGAATGAAAGGACGGTTAGTTAAAGATGTGTTACTAATATTCCTGAATGAAAAAAGATAGAGGCCCTCTGATCTTGTGTGTGGGTGGGGGACAGGAATGGGTCAAATATAAAGGATCAAAAATTAAAGCAGAATCAGACACATAAACAGGAAAGCAGAAGTCGAGGGGAAAAAATAAGTGATACCTACATGGGGCACCTGGGTGGCTGAGTCAATTAAGCGTCCAACTCTTGATTTCAGCTCAGGTCATGATCTCACGGTTTGTGGGATACAGCCCCATGTTGGGTTCTGGGCTGACAGCGCTGAGTCTGCTTACAATTCTCTCTCTCCTCCTCCCCCATTTATATGTTCATGCTCTTTCTCGCTCTCAAAATAAATAAATAAACTTAAAAAAATGAGCCATACCTTCAAACTTCTAAGGAAAAGTGATTTCCAATCTAGAATTCTATATCCAAACTATCCATCCAATAGAAGTTTAGGAAACAAGTTACTTTCCCACATACAGTTTCTCAAAAATTTGCCTTCTTTTCCTTCTAAGGAATCTCCTGGAAGAAGGGATAAAATGAAAAACATGAGTTTCAGGAAATAGAAAATAAATACCTTCAGAAATGGAAGTAATGGGAAGTCCTTATGTGATCATTTTACAACAGGCCTGGTGGAAAATTAGTCCAGGAGTTAGATCTGTATGAAAATAAATGGAACTAATGGAATATCTAGGCAGTTTAAGCACTTAGGAAAACATCTTGGTAAGTGTTTATATATCTGTTGATATATTTAAGGGAGTTTAAAAATAGGAATATAATAGAATAACTATAAGAAAAGCATATTATAAACTTCAAGAAAAGTATTTCTTTAAAGGACAGTTTTGTAAGTCGGCTGAGAAAAGAAATTTTCTGGATCAGCTATGAACATTCCCAATAGTTGAATCATTGATTATTAGTTTAATCAAAGACAATCGCAGAATAATGCTAGAGGAATAGTGGAAAAGAATGGGAAAAATATTACATAGTTACTTTTTCATTTACTATTGGTAAGTCAATTGTTAAGTAATTGCCCCAAGTCAATAAATTATGAAATGGTCATAGAGCATACATTTAGAAAAATGGGGTGAATACGAAGAGAAAAAGCTAAAGTATGTGTGGAAGTCACCACCTCAGAGAAGTGGGGCCGTGAACAAGAATGTGGTCAGTTGAGACGTGGCTGTTTTTGTAACACCTTAATACCATTAAGGCTTGTGGTGTGTTCATTTATTAATTTGATTAAAAATTAGGAAACAGCACTATATTTAGGATAAATATTGGCAATGAAAGTTATTTTTAAAAAGCTATTAGCTAACATTTTAAGTAGCATAAATCTCTTCACCATAACCAATTACTGAAATGTTATGTTTGTCATCACACTAAGCTTTGTAAATAGAAGGATAAAGAAGTCAAACAATGAGTTAGATTTCTGTGAGTCCCAACGGTAATCTTTTTCTTGAGTGTGATTTGCTCATTTTCTATCCATCTGCTGTTTTTCTTACTGGAATCTGTCGCCCTCCACTCAGAGACAATATTTATCACCAAACAATGCGAAATTCACACAGCCATACAACTAGAGGAACAATCATCACCTTGTCTGCAGCATAATAGTTTCCTAGATTCAAAAGGATGTAGATCTTAATTAGTTCAGGAACCTGATTTTAAAAAGAAAATCTGAGATTAGGACAACTGAAGTGGCAAGATTAAGGATACATAGCCAGTACTGAGAACACTTTTAAGCATATAGTGGAAAGATTTGTATTTACTTAGTATGAATATATAATTCTTGTTAGAATTACCATATAAACATGATGAGTGAATGTGCTTGTAATTATGATATCAAAACAGCCCCTACACTTAAAATGAGATCATTTAAAAAAATTTTTTAATGTTATTTATTATTCTGAGGGAGACAGAGAGTAAGAGAGAGAGAGAGTGTGTGAGCGGGGGAAAGGCAGAGAGCGGAGACAGAATCTGAAGCAGGCTCCAGGCTCTAAGCTGTCAGCACAGAGCCCGATCCATGCAGGGATGGAACCACAGACCGTGAGGTCATGACCCGTGCTGAGTTGGAGCTTAACCGACTGAGCCACCCAGGCTTCCCCGAGATCACTTTTAATATACAGAAATAGTCTACTTAAGGTAGATGCAATATATTCAGAATCCATATTGGTTGTAGTAACGCTGTGAAACATTGATTGTCACATTCCGTTGTTCTAAGAAATTTATATGATCTAATTTGTAACATTCATACATAGCAAAGACTTAGGAAAAACTCATCAACACTTCCTGTGGATGTTGTAGAGTAGATTTCAGGTGCTATGATCACAAAAACAAACAAACAAACAAAGAAACAAAAAAAAAAACAGTCATTATGTGAAGAAAAGATACGTTAATTAGCTTGAGTGTAGGTAGTAACCATTTGCCTCTGTATATTTGCATCAAATCACCATGCTCTACAACTTAAACACTGACGATTTTTATTTAGAAACAAAAGCTAATTTAAGTTTTTAAATTATTGACAGGAACTAACAATTGGATAGAAGATATTATTTTATAACACTATTAGTAGGAAAGGACTAACAATTGGTTTCCATGCTCTAATAGTGTAACACTCTAATTCCATACAATTGTGAAGATATAATTTGATCCATAGTTGTTAAAATCGTATAAATTATTATCCCTATCCCCAGTAGAATCTATTGCATGTTTAACCAGGTATCAGTCTTAGACTCCACCTATGTCTGAGAAATTAGTCTGATGGACGTCAGTGTACTTTATTAGTTTTTCTTCCCCTTCCTGCTTTGTTTATTTATACTTTCCCCATAGTCTCCTAATTAAAACTCTCAAGCTTTTATGAATACTTATCTTTATATTAATGAATTCTAAGCCACACCCCAAACACATTTAAAATGTGAGGCTAAAATCAAAAGTAAATGTTTGTTCACAAACACGTTCGGTGCGTCCCAAATTACACATATTACATACACTACCACACACACGTTATTTAGAATAAATGTGAGTATGGCAATATTCCAAAAAAATCACGATAGCAAATTCCGAATTCATTCTCTTCCTCATTCATTCTTTCAGAAGAGAAAATGGCCCCCCACACTGGCCATATTTCCCCCAAAGAAGAATATTTTAGGTACCAGTGATCTGTGTACCAGTGATGAACATCACCAGTGAAGAACATCTGTGTACCAGTGATGAACTAGACCTCTTTCAATTGGCTCTGATTTTTAAATTGCCACCATTAGCACTTCTTCTTGATGCCACCACAGGTCCCTGATTTCCTCTATGGTGTCCCATTGGGCATTGCTGTGCTATCTCAAGCCTCCTGCATTAACTGCGCATTCCACTCTCTTTTTGCCTTTTGCCAAGAGAGCTAAAGCTTTTTCGCTACCGCTACTTCCTTCCGTACTCGTGTGACACCTCCACTTGAATATAGTGGGTTGCAATTTCCTATCTGCCAAGTAAAAGTCCACTTTGAGAGATAATATGAAGAAGGAACCAAACGGCTGAGTCCGGGAAGTCAGAAGTTTGAGAGTCTTTGTTGTTTATCTTCACGGTGGTTCGTGTGCACTCAAACGTGTGCACTCCACTGGCTCTCCTGGTTTCATTGTGCTCTCCCTTTCTCTGTAGCCTTGATCCTCATGCCAGCCTACCCGAGTTATAATTCACATAAGCCAATGAAAAGAGATTGGAGGCAGGTCTGAGGTAATTTATCATACCTGCAGAGAGGCCAACTCTCCTTGAGTCTATGATGTCATTTCTTGAAATTTGTGTCTTATATATTGAAGTCAAGGTACTCAATTATTGTATACCCAAATACACCAAAAATATGTGTTCACTCCATTAATGAAGGAAGAACCAACATGTGGAATAAATTCCACTCTTCCAGAGTGCTTAATCTTCTCAAAGCAAGCGACGGGGAGATAAGCGAATGAAACTGGGTTCCTCTAATTGCTGAGAGATAAAACATAATGCTGCATTTCTGTCTGTCCAAATACTGCTGATCTTATAAGATAATGTTTACATTATACTCATTCCACAATCCTTTTCTAGAGTCACCAGTGAAAAATGCTACTTTCTTTCCTCCCTCCCATTTACCAAATTATATTATAGCAATTATATGGGATCATAATAATCAACTTAATCAACTTGCAAATGATTATAATGGGACTTATGCATTTGGCAGAAAGGGATACCTTCATAATTGAGGACTCTAAAATTGCCTTTTCACTGAGTTACACTACTTTCTAAATGCACTCTTTTCCATTCCAATTTATTCTATAGTCACAAGACTAACATTAGGAAAAAATAAATACCACCATTTCAGAGATCTATTTAAACACTCCCAAACCTCCTCATTTCTTTAAAGACCAAAATCGAAGTTCTCTTTTTGGCATGTGAGGCACCTAAAAATAGTGTGTAATTATTCCTTAGAGCCCCTGCCTATAGCAAGCTCGATACTTTTCATGACAAGAAGTGATGAAGGCAGGGGAGCCACAAGGAAGACAGAATGGCCTTTACATTTCCACTTATAACTCTGTGTGCCTGTCTCTAAAATAATAGCCCTCGTGCCATTCAAAAATTAGCTTGAGCATAACCTTTAACATGGGTGATCCCCACCCTCAATCTACCTCTTGACAATACCTGATAATTGCGGAAACTCCAACTCATAGGTTAGAATAGCTACATGAATCTGAGGTGCCATTTCTCGGTTTTAAAGCTAGCTTTGGGTCAAATGCATTTAATAGCTTCACCTTCCAAAGAAGACTTCTTTTTTTCTTTCATAGACTAAGTAACAGGGCTGACCTTATTCGTATAATAAAATGTCATCCTGTCACAGAAGCTTGCAAACATTCCAAAACAAGCTCATTAGCAAATAATGATGCCAAAAGAGTAACTTTTTTAATGTCAGTAAATACATTTTACAGCCTTCGTATAATTTGTGAAAAGCAGTGTAATTATCAGAGTTCTACCTTTCTCTGTAGAGAAAGAAAAAAATCTGTAAAAACTTTAAAAGTTATATTTAAAACATAAAGCGAATCAATGATTCTTCTTTCTCCCAGTATGAAAGATTTCCTAATGAGATTCTAAACCTTAAGTGACCGATTTACACGACTCTGCCTGTTGATATATAATGAGAATGAAAAGGTGATAAAAATTTCAGTAATATAACCTCCGGTTAAAATCCTGAGCGTGTCTCCAGATTACCTTGGAGATATTGCTCCTTAACCAAATCTACACACACACACACACACACACACACACACACACACCAAAACAAAACAAGCAACAGGAATGTTGAATGATAAAAATTACCATTGTCCAATTACCATTTTCTGTACTGTCTATACAGAATAAATACCACTGGCATCTATTCTGTGTGGTGTTGACTCTAAAATGTGTCTTGGCCACATTGATGCGAAAGTGCTGAAATGTACTGGAGCAACAGTCCAGTTTAACAAGTTTCCTGAATACCCACTTTTGGTATCCAGTTTAAGTTGTGGGTAAGTAGAAACTGACATTTTAAAGAGCCTGTCTTTATTAAGGTAGACAGGTAAATATAATCGTAAAATAAAATGATGCAATACCTATTTGAAGTCTTCGTAACTGAAGCAATGCTTTAGCAATATTTGAGAATTATTTGCTATGAATTAACTAGAGATAAAGACTGGAGAAAACAATTCCATAAATAGAAACTGCACGATATAGGCAAGAAGGCATGGAACAATATAGTACCTGCAAAGGAGAAAAAAAATGACCTTTTTTAAAATGTTGATTTGTTTGTGTGTGTGTGTGTGTGTGTGTGTGTGTGTGTGTGTGTGTGAGAGAGAGAGAGAGAGAGAGAGAGAGAGAGAGAGAGACAGGATGTGAGTGGGGTGGGGCGGAGAGAGAGGAAGACACAGAATCCGAGGCAGGCTCCAGGCTCTGAGCTGTCAGCACAGAGCCAGATGCGGAACTTGAACTTGTGAACCACGAGATCATGACCTGAGCTGAAGTCTGACACTTAACTGACTGAGCCACCTAGACGCCCTGAAAAAAAATGATTTTTTTCAAGGTCATATATTTGAAGGATTTTTATCAATCTACTTGGATTATGTAATATGGCCATTATTTCATTTCATATGTTTTAGGGGTTAATACAATTTTTCTTCAGTTTGTGAAGACTGAAAAATAAAAGCCATACCAGAGAGAGTAATTCTTATAAAGATAATAGGGAATATTGAGTATATCTGTCAAATAATACACCATTTGGTCCTTCATCTTTTTTTTCCTAATATACAGTGCTATAAGCCCCTTTGAAATACATCATATATTTGGATGCATGCTAGACGGTATATTTGGCATTATTTTAACTTTATAACAGATTTCCCTAGGACATAATAAAAATAAATGAACTGCATAAAGTTTCTAGGTTAAAATGTGATAGGATTAGAAAAAAAAAACCCTTATATAATAATAGTTTTAGTGTGCTTTAACAGCCACAGTGGCCCTAAGCAGAGGTAGATGATTACGACTTAATGAAAATTTCTAAGTGGCTCAACTCTCTCTCCCACTTTCTGACAACTTCCCTGTACCCTGTGGTCTAAGATTCTAGACATTCTAAAATCTCCTAAGGGAACTAAAAGAAGAGAAAATATTAACAAATGATAATTACCTGTTATTTTCACTGAATGAAATGAAAATCAAAACAGAATCTGTGAAATCTAATGTGGCGTGTCTTGTGGGAGATATAGATTATGAATATTTGTTTTCACATTTGTAACTTTTCAAGGAGAAATAGTATAAATATAGATGGCTGCTAAACAATCAGCTTAAGATAACTATACTAAAAACCTGTAGTCATCAAAACAGTATGTCACTGGCACAAAAATCGACACACAGATCAATGGAACAGAGTCAAGAGCTCAGAAAAAAACCCTCACATGAACATTAATATTTGAGCCAAGAATACTTAATGACAAAAAGAAAGTCTCTTCAATGAAAGGCACTAAGAAAACTGCATAATCACATATAGAAGAATGGAATTGGATCCCTATCATAAACCACTAATAAAAATTAACTTGAAATGGACTAACAACTTAAACATAAGACATGAAACCATAAAACTCCTAGAGGAATAAATAGGGGAAATTTCCTTGACATTGGTCTTGGCAATAATTTTTTGAATATGAAACAAAGAGCAAAGGCACCAAAAGCAAAACTAAATACATATGACTACATTAAACTAAAAAGCATCATCTGCACAGCAAAAGAGACAACAAAATGAAAAGACAACCTACAGAATGGGAGAAAATATGTGTAAATCATATGTCTGATAATAGGCTAATAATATCCAAAATATAAAATAAAGTACCACAACTCAATAGCAAATAGCTAACATTCAGATTTAAAAATGAGCAGAATAACTGAAAAGACATTTCTCAAAAGAAGACAGAAAATGACTAACAGGTACATGAAAAGATGCTCAGCATCACTGCAGGAAAACGCAAATCAAAACTACAGTGAGATATTTAGCACCTCATACCTGTTAAAATGACTATCACAAAAAAAAAAGGAGAGACAAGCGTTGGTGATGATAAGGAATAAAGGAAAACCTTGTGCACTGTTGGAAGGAATGCAAACTAGTCAGTCATTATGGAAAACAGTATGGAGATTCCTCAAAAAATTAAAAATGTTATTATTAGTAATTCCACCATTGGGTATATATTCAAAGGAAATTAAGTCAGGATGTTGAAGACATATCCACATTCCCATGTTTGCTGCAGCATTTTTCACAATAGCCAGCAGAGGGAAACAACCTGAGTGATTATCTATGGATGAACAGATAGAGAACATATACACGATGGAATATTATTTACCAACGAGAAAGAAGGAAATCTTGCCCTTTGTGACGACAGGGATGGACTTTGATGGCATTATCCGAAGTGAAAGGACTCAGACAGAGAAAGGCAGATACTGTATAATATTACTTATATGTGGAATCTGTAAAAGGCACACTCCTAGAAAGAGAGTAGAATGATGGGTGCCAGGGTCTAACTGGTGGAGTAAAATGAGACGATGTTGGCCAAGGGGAGCAAACTTCTTGTTGTAAGAGGAATACGTTCTGGGGATCTAGTGCACAAGGGGGTGATTATAGTTACCAATATTGTATTATGTACTTGAAAGTGGCTAAGAGCAGGCCCTAAATGTTCCCATCACGAAAAATAAATAATTATGTCAGGTAATCAAGGTGTTAACTAACCTACTGTAGTAGTCATTTCACAATACATAAATGTATCTTTTCAACACACCGTACGCAACAAAGAACACAGCATTTTGTATCAATTACATCTCCATAAAGCTATAAGGAATTTTATAAAATTCTCTTATCATCTCACCATTTTACTAAACTTAATAATTACCCCCATACTAGTGGATATTGATAGGCATCCCATATTGCCATTTTTGTTATTATTTTCTAATAGGATTGAGCCAAATGTAAAGTGTATGTTAGGTTATCCCTGTGCAAAAGTACCTCACCATTGTAAACATAAAATTAGATCTTTATCTAACTAATTTGGCTACAAAATTGACTTTTCTTCAAGTTACTGAGTGTAAGAGATGTGTTAATCCACAACTGCACTAGTATAATTTTAAGGCCTATTTGCTAATGCAAAAAATCAGATCTTGTTAAGAGAAAGAAATATTCGCATAAAGAAAGAAATCAATTTTCCAATAAAGAAGCTAAGATCCCCAAAAAATAAAGAGAAAACCATAAAATTTCTTATCAATAAAACTCTGGTGCTCTCTATATCTTGTTGTTTGCACCAATGTCTCAACATCAGTTTTTGCTGGCTCATGATATATACGTGACAATGTAACAGGGTGCTAAGTACAGACTGACCATTATTCTTCACCAATGGAGAAAAGATAGTAAATAAGGTGAAATATAAAGAACGTGTACTAGGGATACTCTGGATAATTCATTTTTCAAACATGTATTGTTTTGTTTGTTACAAACACAAATTTCCCTTTACCTATAGATGTTCTTATTCAATTTCTGTTGTCTTTTTTTTTAACTTACATTTTAAGAAATTTAATCCTGGAACTTGATTTTATATCATCATTGGAATTTCAATGAATACTGTTTTCTATGCTTTACTGTCCAGTAATTCTATGATGTAACTCAAACTGATAATCAACGTGTTTATTTTTAATTACATATCCAAATAATGAGAAAATGTCCCCTTAGGTGTTACTGAGCGTAAATATTTTTTTTAATTATTACCTAAAAGATACTCAAAGGAGATATTATTCTTAAACACTGAGATCTTAACTGTACAGCCAAATTTATTTTCTGTAAAATTATGAAAAATCTACTCATGCTATAGATTCTATCCTGCCATAAAATTGTCTTTCCTTGATATTCAAATTGTGATAGCAAAGAAGTCTAGTAATCAACCTTTTAAGAGTTAATTCACCCAATAAACACCTGGTCCATGGAGAAAAGTAGAGTAGAATTAGTTAGATTCTCAAATTATGAGCAAATTAAAGTCAGGCCTGAACCTTCTACATTTTTTCATGGTCCAGAAAAGGCACCTCAAGCTGGAGAACAGAGATTTCTATGGCTTAAGAGGAGGCTATGGATCAATGAGTTATACAATAATCTCAAAAGACAGTGATAAATCTATGCTCTTTGCAGCAATTGGTTTTACTTTGAAATTAAAAGCATAGTTAAATTTTGTATAAAGAAATTGTATATAAAGGAAAAGCTTATCATGAAGATATACTTGTTGCAAGCATAAATTATCGAAAAGTTTAGAAGGCACATTGTGAAAACCAGCTAGCGTGTTTCCATCCCATTGCACTTTCGGGTGCTTCTTGAGAACTGGGTGGTGTGAATACATACACCGTTACGACAGGCAAGACACGACCTAACCTGGGTTACCTCAAAATACCACAGACCTTTGACAGGAACTTGTTTCCTCACAGCTCTGAAGGCTAGACGAACTATATCAAGTTTCCAAAATGGTTATTTCTGGTAAGACCTCTCTTTCAGGTTTGTAGATAGCTGCTTTCTCACCATGTTCTCATATGGCAGGGAGAGAGGGAAAATGGGGGTGGGACAGAAAGAGAGAGAATGAGAGACAAGAAAGAAAGAGAGAGCACGAGCTCTGGTGTCTCTTCTTATAAAGCACTAATCCCATCATGAAGATCTTGCTCTCACGACCCTATCTAAACCTACTTCTATTTCAAAGGCCCCGTCTCCAAATGTTATCATATGAGGTTTAGGGCCTTGAGGTAGCAATTTGGGTGGGGGGGACAGGTAAATCTATTAAAGTTAAACAAATTAGCTTTCTTAATTTTCACAGTAATCCAAAAAGTGGGGAAAATTATTTTTCCAACTTTATAGGTCAAAAGAGTGGGGTAGAGAAGTGTTCAAATGGGCAGTCACAGAAAGTAGGAAAGTTGTATGAGAACTCAGGAAGTCATCTTTCAAGGGTCTGTGCTCACACCACATCACCATATTACCATTTAAATGGCCCACACACTATGGGGCGCCTGGGTGGCTTGGTCCCTTAAGCCTCCGACTTTGGCTCAGGTCATGATCTCATGGTTTGTGGGTTCAAGCCATGCGCCTGGCTCTGTGCTGACAACTCAGAGACTGGAGCCTGCTTCAAATTCTGTGTCTCCCTTTCTCTGCGCCTCCCTAGTTTGTGCTCTCTGTCTGTCAAAAATAAATGTTTAAAAAAAAATTAAACGGCCCACACACTATTAACATAGAATTAAAACAGCACATATTGTGAAACTTATAAAGTTTATGTATTAATTCTGACGCTATATTCCTAAATATGGGTCTGTAATTGAAACACCAAGTTAAGAAGTTGCTTTTAACTCTAAGTTTTGGACTAAATGTATAATTTTGATGGATATAAGTACAAGTGAGCTTTGCAAACCACCTATATCAGTATCTTTTAGATTTAACATATTAAGAGCTACAGTTAGTAAAGATTCGATTTTAAAATAATTAAATACAAAATAAATTTATTTAATAATCCAGGGTAAATAAAAATATTTAAACCATCTGAACTGGTTTCACTTCCAGGTGCATATGGTACCTGATCAGTGCTTCTGTCTATAAATTTGTAAAGCAAAACAAAATGGACGAAATAAAATAAATTATCTGTATGAAAGCCAGAGAGTCCTGCTGAAGCAGAAAGAGACTGGAGTCCAGCGACTCATTCAAAGATGACAAAGACTTTCAAAGATGCGAGCTGGGCTCGGTAACCACTTTTTCCTGGGGACATTTGCTACTTTTGAGTGCAAGCACGAGGTTGAACACACTGTTACCCACTACAGACGACTGCCTTGAGAATGAGGGCACCATTAGAAAACCCAAAATAGCTTCTGATAGACCCCTGGGGCCTCTGACACATTGCCCCTCAGGAAGTTTGCTTACCAGTGGGTCCATGTGGAGCAGGAAACTAAAAATGAGTATGCAAAGGCTAGGAAAAAAAAATGTGGGTTTTTACAGTCTTGTGAAATAAAAGACTAGAGTTTAAGACGCCACAACATAGAGAAACCCTGCAGTTGTATATTAGGCTCTTAGATGAAACAGAGAAGTACTAATGGTGAATATGAGCCAACCCTCATTAAGGCTATAACTCAGTCTCCATCCAACACAATCCCTGATTGTCTTTGTCTGCTTAAGCTGTAATAATAATAAAAAAAAAATACCACAGATTAGATGACTTAAATTTAATTTCTCATGATTTTTGGACCCACAAAGTGCAAGTTTTCATAGGACTCAGTTTTTGGTGAGATCTCACTTCCTAGTTTGCAATAGCTGCTTTCTCCCTGTGCCCTTACTTGGGAGAGAGGGAAGAGAAAGGCAGACAGACAGACAGGCAGACACACACACAAATCCACACACACACACACAGAAAGAGAAAATATCAAGAGGAGGAGGAGAAGAAGATCAGTGCTGTCTTCTTATTTATTTTTTTTTAATTTTTAATGTTTATTTTTTTTTGAGAGAGAGAGACAGAACATGAGTGGGGGAAGAGCAGAGACAGAGAGAGAGAGAGAGAGAGAGAGAGAGAGAGAGAGAATCTGAAGCAGGCTCCAGGCTCTGAACTGTCAGCACAGAGCCCGATGTGGGGCTCGAACCCACAAACTGTGCGATCATGACCTGAGCTGAAGTCGGAGGCTCAACCGACAGAGCCACCCAGCTGCCCCATGTCTTCTTTTTTAATAAAGACACTGGTTCTATGGGATAGAGCTCCCTCATTAACACTTCATTTAATATTGACCACCTCCTTATATCTCTAGCTTTGGTAAATCACATGGGAAGTTAGGGCTTCAACATATGAATTTTGTGGGACGCAATTCACTCTATAGCGCTGACTGCCTTAAAATGATCTCAGAATAATTAATTCTATTATAACACCATCATTTTTAGCCCAATACTATTTTTCTTTCAAATAGATATATATGTTGACTAGTATTCAATCCACACTTACTATGCAGATTAGAAAACATAATAACATGGCCAAATGAAGGAGGGGGATAAAAAGCTGATCATGAAAAGAAACCCACACACACTCCAGATATAAGAGTTAACTAAAACAAACTTTGTGGCATGCAACCTTCCAAGATGGTTCCCAATGTCCCTGCCCCTGGTTTATACAACCTTCTTCCACTTACTCATTGAAACACCAACCTAGGTACAGCTGCAAAGAGATTCTGCAGATGTAACTAATGAAGATATTGAGATGATTCTTGCTGAGACTGATTCAATCAAGCGAGGCCTCGCACAAGGTTCCTCATACAAAATGGCTTTGGAAGATGACAGAGATTCTCTGTGTGAGGTAAATTCTCTGTTGCTGACTTAGAAGATAGAGGGAGCCATGTAGCAAGAAATTTGAACAGGTGCCTAAGTTATCATGATTAAATATTGGGGTGGAATGAAATATATATGTGGAATGAAATATATAAAATGAAATATGTAATGAATATAATATATACGATGAAGTATTATTGAACATAAAAAAGGAGGAAATCCTGCTATTTGCAACATATGCATAAACATGGAGGACATTACACTCCATGAAATAAGCAAGACACAGGAACACAAATACCGCCTGATTCACTTATATGTGGAATCTAAAACACTCAATGCATAGATGCAGAGAGTAGAATGATGGTTTCCAGGGGCAGTGAGAGGGGGAAATGGATAGATATCAGTCAGAGGGTATCAAAGTTCAGTTACGCAAGATGAATAAGATCTAGAGATTTAATGTACTGCAACATTACTAGAGTTAACAATCCCATATTATGTGCCTGAAATTTGCTAAGGGGGTAGATTTTGAGTGTTCTTGCCATGTAAAGAAAAAAGAAAGAAAATAGTAACTATGTGAAGTGATGCTTATATTAATCAGCCTGATTGTGGTGATCATTTCTTAACGCATACATGTATCAAAACGTCAAGGTGTCTATGTAAATATACACAATCCCTATTTGTGGATCATACATCAAGAAAACTGAAAAAGTTGCCGGTATAAATATTCAAATTAAGATATTCTCTCTCTCAGTCTGTTTGTTTTGGCTTTTCCTAATAACAACAACAAATATGCCACTAAAACTGCATGTAGATATTTGGGATTTTATCCTACTGCAAAATAAAATAATAGGCTATAATGAAGAATTTGTTAAACAAGGTAATAAAAACAATGAGACAGAAGCAAGCTAAAATTTCTAATTAATTTTTTAATGTTTATTTATTTATTTTGAGAGAGAGAGTGAGTGGGGGAGACAGAGGGAGAGAGAGAATACCAAGCAGGTTCCACACAGTCAGTGTGGAGGCCAATGCAAGGCTTGAACTCACAAACGGTGAGATGACGACCCGAGCCAAAATCAAGAGGTAGACGCTTAACCAGCTGAGCCACCCAGACCCCCTATAATTAATTTAATTACCCATTAAGAACTAAAAGTTTAGTAGCCTAAATAAGATATTTAACATGTGAATATGTGATTATACAGGTGGAAAGAAGATGCAGAGATTAATATGTCATCATTACAAAACAAAATAGCATGCTGGCAATTACATTTAATCTGTCACAAGAAATATCAGACATAAGAAAGGACGTAGGTTCTATCTGGAGTATATAGATGCTATCATCATGAAGGTGACAAAAATATTCCATATATATATAGACAACTATAGAGATGTAACCTTAGTTTTTATATTTGATGTCACTGAATTTTCATTTCTCCCTATCAAGGTCTAAATCATATTTGTAAGAAAGACACATTATTTGGAAGCAATGCTAAGTTTATTGGAAACAAAACCAAAGATTTATATCTTCTCATATTGAAGAAAAAAGGCAATTTTACATATCTCATCAACTTTTTGGGTTTGGATGGCCTTTGCCTTTATCTCTTAAAAGTGTTTTGAGACACTTATATGTTTACAAGATGAGATATATACAATAAAGTTATTGGTCAAAATGGTAAATTCCTGATGGAGAAAATAATTGAGATTCTGGTGTGCATTAATATTCCTTCTCACAATCAGTTGAAATGTTTAATTTATTAAGAGGGTGTATATGAGAAAACTGATATTAAAATGCCTTTGGATATAAACAAAAAGTTCTTGAAAGGACATGGGTCCATGTTGTTATGTTGGGTGAGCTTTGAACTTCTTTATTAAAAACTTCACATCTCACAAACAAAAGAAAATATAAAAACAGAGATAAGACCAACATGATGGGCAAACGTAGTAATTAGCAAATTATCAAGGCCACACCTGTCATAGTGTTGTATGTGCTTATGTATTAAACAACACATAGCATTATGATGTATGAACAATATGAGAGTTTACTAAACCATTTAGTTTAGTAAACGAATTTATGGTTTCATAACTTTTTATTAGTTTTGTCTCCATTGTAAATATTTAGACAACTTCGATACATTTGTACATCTCTTTTGAATATGGAACATAGAAAATTGATTTATTTGACCAATATTTAATTTATAATGCACTTACTAGATGTAGAAAATATTTAACTGCTTACTAACACTACCTGTATAAGGAAATAGGTGCAGAGAAATTAACGAGTAAATAGAAGACTCTTTTTAAAGAGTTATTTTCACAGGAAATATCATATTTGAAGAAAATTAAAACCAGATTTTAACATCCAACTGTTGTCACTAGACGATAAAAAAGCACAAAAAACAATGATTGTGCATGCCAAGACATACAACTTCCTAAGATATAATTCTCTCCTGAGAATAGAATTTGATGAATTCTTAATTTATTTCGGAAAACCCCTTTAAGTTTGAGATATTGAACAATTAGAAAATTTAGTTCCTCAAGTAATGTTCTTTACTAGGTGGTCTAGAGACCTCGCAAGAGAAAATAGGGGAAGACTTACAAAATGTACTTGCAAAGATTCCTGAGAGGAAAAGAGTTCATGAAGTACGAAAAGTTTGACATCTCTCTCACAAGATAAACTGAGGAGCATAAAACATTTTAAGAGTTTATTTGAGCAAACAACCATTCTAACTGAGTAGCGCCAAGCCTGAAGGGGTTAAGAATGCTTCGCTGAAAAAAGCCAGGGAAAAGATCTATACAGGTTTCTCCCGCTATTGGCGAGGAGAGCATTCCTGTGAAAGTTTTCAGACGCTGAAATGGCATAAAGCAAAAACACAATTACCTTTCATTCACAGGGAAAATATGTTGAGCATTTCCAGACCCGAAAACTAACCTCTTTTAGGCTTTTCTTGCCAACGGATGCACAAAATACATCTAGATTTTAAAGCCCAGGGGCCCACAGGCACAGTTCAAAACTCTGGCAGCTTGACACGGGGATGTTGAATGTGGTTCCCGGAGATGGCGCTGGGGGGCGCCACTCGCACGGCTCAGGCTGTACCGTGGCTCTAGAAGGCCTCGTGGCAAGACCAACCCTGGGCACGATTTCTGCTTTCTTGACTCCTTGAAGAAAAGCAAAAATCCCTGTTTGAATTTCTTTCAGTGAGCGACAAGTCGCTCATATAGGCCTTTTGTAAAAGTGAAGTGGCTTAACAGGAACTTCTGAATGAGGGGGGTATTTGCATACAGAAAGGGCAGAGGCAGAGAAATTATTTGTTGCTTACAGCTTAAAACCTAGTTGGCTTTTTTTGTGATCAGCTGTCTTGAGCCCTTTGATTTTCTAACCTTGAGGCATTTACAGTCTTAGGATTTTGGCTAGCTTACAGAGACCATCATGGCATTACAGCTACATCAGTCTAATGACCTCCTTGTTTAATTAGTTGCTAATAAAAAAAATACAATACATTTAAATAGATTCCCTGAAAACATGAATAAAAAATTATATCAGAGAGACCCCACATAGATATTTCAAGAAAACTCATTTTGAAAAATAATTAACTCAGTTGGAGAAAACATTTTGAAAAGCCAATAGGTATGAGACTAAATATATCTTATTTTGCTAATGAGGTAGATTTGCTCATTAAGTCCCAAGAATTAAATTTATATATACATTCTGGTTTAAGATTTATTCTTTCCCATCAGGGCCTCTTTTGGTCCTCAAGTGTGTGTCTTAGATTATTTAGAAGATATACATAAAATAAAGACTGTGGTACATGTGATTTATACACAAATTGCCTCAATGTTGACAGCTAATTTTTCATGCTGGATTTTTGTCTCATATTTATTATTAATTTTTGTTTTTCTCTCAAAGGGCAGAGATTATTTTTAATAAGACACAAAATAATATTTTTTTTAAAAAATATAAGCCTTTAAGTTCGTGCTATGTATATGTCTCTCTAGAGTATTTGGAAATGGTCAGGACATTTAACTACTAACCATATAAAATAGCACTTGAAAATATTGTAAATAAGCACTTAATATTGTATACAGAAAATTTTCTACCTAAAATTTTCTACACACTTATCTTACAAGAGTTACAAAACTATATAATTACAGAAATATGCCTATTACATTTTACGGTAAGGGAAACTTAGATTTAAAGTTTAAATTTAAAAAAGTTTAAAAAAGTTAAAAAAAGTTTTTTTTTTTAAAAAAGTTAACACTGCTGCTACAACAAATGAATAGGACCATTTGTAAATATGCATGTATGTTTAAAAATATGTGTTTCAGTCACATCAGAAAAGTGTAGAAGCATAAAGTATGGGGTGAAGTAAATCTCCAGGAAATGCAATTTTAAGATAAAATATACATGTCTCTCAGTGGTTTTTTTCGTTAGTCTAGGCATGACTAATCACCCGTCATAAACAGGTGAAGATGTCGCTGGTGTCCAAATTTCACATGGCAATTTTTTTTTGAATTTTTTTAATGTTTATTTATTTTTGAGAGAGAGAGAGAGAGAGAGACAGTGTGAGCAGGGGTGGGGGAGTGGCAGAGAGAGGGAGACACAGAACTTGAACTGGGATCCGGGCTCTGCGTTGTCAGCACCGAGCCTGACACGGAGCTAAAACTCATGAGCCGTGAGATCATGACCTAAGGATCGTGACCTGAGGTGAAATAGGGTGCTTAACCAACTGAGCTGCCCAGGCGCCCCTGGATATGGCAAAATTTTAAAGCAAGGGAAATGAAAGGCAGAGACAGCTATCACTCCAGAATACGTGTTGGGAAACTAGACCAAAAACTTAATCTAAAAATGAGTGAAATCTCCCATAGTCATTGAGTGCTTAGTAAACTGTCACTGCATTAAGCATGTTGTCATTCTCTCCAGTGAAATGGCTACAAAGTTTGCAAACCATCTGATACACTCAGCTAGAAAACTTGGCTGGTGGGGCACCTGGGTGGCTCAGTCGGTCAAGCGTCTGACTTTGGCTTAGGTCATGATCTCACCGTTCATGAGTTTGAGCCCTGAGTAAGGCTCTGTGCTGACAGCCTGCATCGGATTCTGTCTACATCTCTGTTTGCCCATCCCCCACTTGCACTCTGTCTTTCTCTCTCTCAAATATAAATAAACATTTTTAAAAAATTTTAAAAAAGGTAAAGAAAACTTGGCTGGAAACTATAAAACACCAACTAAATTGCCAGTATTTTCAGAACTAAAAAGATAGATGTGCAACAGCATCTCCATTAAAGCTTAATGAGAGAGAGACCTTATGAACAAGTGCAAAGGAAAATTAAAACTCAATTTCTGGTTGAACTAAAATTACCAGCTCTTCACCCTTCTAACCAATGGGAAATACTTCTGGTAGAATGTGACATCATCAGGAGACAGCTATCATTCTTTTATAACCATATCTGACATAGATAAAAATATTGTATGTGCAAAGAAGATCGAAAATGTGACCAATATCAAGAGAAAAGCTATGTAACATATCACCCACATATAATACAAATCTTGGAATTAGTAGACAAAAATTAAGTATTAGATTTTTTAGCAGTTCAAAATATGGAAAATGGGTTTTGTAGAAGTAATCATTAAGAATTTCAACAGAGAATTGAAATCTACAAAAATGAATTGAGGACTAAAACATAAAACTTAACTTCAGACAAAGTTAAGAATCAGGGTATGGCTTTAATAGCCATACCCTAGAACACAAAATGATGGGCCTTAAAGATAGGTTAATAGGAAATATTCAAAGTGAAGCACAGATAGAAAGACAAAAGACAAGAAAAATGGAAACAGAGCAGGGTAAGAAGTATCTTTGGCATGTTAAGAAGTCTTAGCCTACATATAAATGGCATCCCAGAAGTAGCAGGACCCAGTACATGGGCAAGCGTAAGAGTCAAAAGAATAACAATTGAGAATTTTACAAAAGTGAAGAAAAACGGTAATCCACAAACACAAGAAACGCAGCAGATGAATACAACAGAAAAACTCCAACCAAGATAAATATAAATAGAACCATACCTCTGCACATAAAATAAAACCAAATCAAACAAAACCAACACTAGTCACTACCAAAAGCAAAGGGAAAAGAAAACCTTAAAAGTAAGCAGACTGACAACTCCTGTTTCAACTTAGAAACAAGACAATTTTGCTCCGGATTTAACAACGAGAAAAGCAGGATAACCTAGAAAGCACAGCACTTAAACGCCATATTGGGCCTTCAGATGCAGAGAATCCTAGACAAATTCAAGTCCAGAAAGTTAAAAAAAGGAATGGAAAGGCATATGCTTGCTTTCATTTTTGGCTAAAGAGCCGGTGGAAGAGAGATATGCCAGAGACTGAAGAAAAGCTGGCTAACTTCCTATACAATTATAATGGTCAAGAGTGTTCTGGCAGGAAGTTTCAGAAGCCTAAGAATCCTTAGATGTAAATAAAATGTATGCCAGTTTCCAGCTCACAGGCTCACCACATGCTCTCGTGGAAGTTTGTGGCAAGGCCTGCAGAACTGACCGGGTAGGGCTGAGGCTGGGCCTGCACGTCCTTCCGAAGATTGAACGGAACCGAAGAATCGAGAGACACTTGCAGAAAGAGCCAGCGGCTGGAGGAGTCACGAAAGAAGAGCCACAGCCGGGCACTGGCAGAGGGGGTGTGAAGAGGGCGGAAGGAAAAAGGGGAGCGAAGGAAAACCCCTATGAGACGCTCTAGATGCAGTTCTCCGAGGCTGACGGAAGGGAATCAGAGCTGAGAGACATCTTGAGGAGCTGAACCCTGAGGGCCTGATGGAAAAGCAAAGAGAAGTCCCAGATGATACCGAAAGGTGACAGCCAGGCTGTCAACTTCTTTGCCTCACGGACGCTGGCCTTCACATTTCAGTTGTCTTAGGACCCCTGAACTTTGATCTCTGCTTCCTCCCCACCTCTTTGTTCACAAGTTCTATGTGTCTCACCAACACTTCAGAAAATGGCGCCCAAGGAAGAATCCATTTTGAAAGAGGTGCTCAATGGGAGTGCTTCCCTCCTCTCAGGGACTGCAGCCCTGTACTGTTAACTGTTGAATACAGATCAGCTTTTCAGATTCATAGCTGTGGATAGTGGGAGAGTAGGTGCAGAATCGGTTTCTCTAGCATGGTCACAATTGGAAAACTCCATTTGTTTTAAAGTATATTTATAAAATACACGTGTGTTATTTCTTCTGTTTACTGGGATTTTTATTTCATTTTGTATATTCTCTAAATTGAAGTTTAAATCACTGATTTTAAGCCATTTTTTTTTCCTTTGGTTGCTTCTAACATATGCATTTAAGGTTATTTATTGCCCAGTAAGCATTATTTTGTTTTTTTCTTTCAAGGTTTGTATGTTATATCCTCATTGTTCTTTGCCAACTATTTTATGACTTCCATTTGATTAATTATTTAACCCATGCATAGCTTAAAATTATATTTTTAAATTTCCATGCAAGCGTTTTAAAAGTATTTGTTGTTTGTAGATAAATGATATAGATAGATAGATGATAGATATAGATATAGATAGATGACAGATATAGATGGATATAGATGTATCATACACACACACATATACTCAGCTCTAGCTTTCACATTATGATCAGAGAACATTGTCTTAGGAACTTCAGCCTTTTAAAATCTATTAATCAGCAAAGTAAAATAGAGGAACATTTCTTCAACTTGAAAAGGATTTCCCTAAAGAAACAAACAAATATAACATCCCACTCATCATCACACTTTATGTTGAGAAACACAATATCTTCCCCTAATGGAAATAGAGAAAAGCAAGAATAGCTACTTTCATGGTTTGAATTCATTATTGTGCTAATAATAGGACGTCTTACACAATACAGTAGGGCATACAAATAAAGGGCATAACAATTAAAGACGGATGACACTACATTACCTTTGTATACACTATATATGTTGCATCATTGCATGCACAGATATTTCTAAGGAACATAAAAGAAAATTGAAAGAATTTGAAGGCAAATTTAGCAAAATTACATAGTATAAGAGCAATATAAAAACCTGCTGTACTTTGTCAAAGATTAATTAATAATATAGTTGTGAGTTCATTTCTGAGTTTCCTATTCTGCTCCTTTGATCTATGTGTCCATTTTTGTGCCAGTATCATACTGGTTAGATCACTACAGCTTTGTAAAATAACTTGAAGTTTGGAACTGTGATGCTTCCACCTTTTTTTTTACTTGTTTTGTTTTTTGTTTTTTGTTTGTTTTCAAGGTTGCTTTGGTTACTCGGGATCTTTTGTGATTCCATACAAATTTTAGGATTGTTGGTTCTAGCTTTGTGAAAAATGCTGGTGGTATTTTGATACGGATTTCATTAAATGTGTAGAATGCTTTGGGTAGTATAGACATTTTAACAAATATTTGTTCTTCTAATCCATGATGACGTGGTTGAAGCTAGAGAACATTATGCTAGGCAAAATAAGTCAGTCAGAGAAAGACAAATACCATATGATTTCACACATATGTGGAACTTAAGAAACAAATAAAGGGGGATGGGGAAGAGAGGCAAACCAAGAAACGGACTCATAACTATAGAGAACAAGCTGATGGTTACCAGAGGGGAGGGGGATGGGGGAAAGGGGTAAATAAATGATGGTGAGTATGGAGTGCACCTGTGATAAGCACCAGGTGTTTTATGGAAGTATTGAATCACTAAATTGTCCACTTGAAACAAATATAACACTTTGTTAACAGGATTTAAATAATATTTTTTAACTGAGGAGTATTTTTATAAGCAAGGTGCATCTCAATAGCATAAAAATTGACCAAAAATTACTAAACAGGTGACACAATCGGATAATATATTTACACCATATATAGTTAGCAAAGGGATTGTATCTTGAATGTGTCTTGATCTGGATGTGTACACACATAATTCATTAAACTGTATGCTTATAATTTTACATTTTGCTTTGTGTACATTTGGATGTTGTTTCAATAAAATAATAGGAATATAAACATACTGCAGAAAATTGACAAAGTCAAATGTGAATCTTTGAAAGATTAATAAAATATATTAATCATTAGAGAAAACATCATTAATTTAAAAAAAGTAGGTACCAATTTTGGTAATTATTAATAAAAAAAAGTGGTCATCACTACATATTTTACAAAAAGAACAAAAAAAAGAGGGGGGATGTTATGCTCAACTTTACATAAATAAATTAAAAATTTGAGCAAAGAGAGCACAGTCCCCCCCCATATTACAATGTACCCATTTTATAGAAGAATAAACAGGCAATATGAAAACGTTAATACTTACGCAAAAAATTTAAATTCATTACTAAAAAGCTACTAATAAAGAAATCTCAAGGCAAAGATTGATTCTCATGTGAAGTCTTTCAAATATTTAAGGAATAAAATATACTAATAATGCAGATTCTTCTAAAGAAAAAAAAATTCTGACTTTTCATGAGGCCGTCTTTTTAAAAACTCCTTGTAAGTGCATTCAAGACAGTAAAAATTAGATAAATATTTTCTCTTCTTATAAAATAAGATGAAATGTAGTCAAAACATAAGTAGAATATTCAATAGAATATTCAAATACATAAAAAATATAACATGATTGATATTTATACTCATTTTTTATTAAAATTTCATTCTATTTTTACTTAGCAAACAATCAGCATATTCACTACTTTTCAAATATGGTAAGACCATAATAAACTTAAGCAAGTCACATGAACAGAGAAGCCAATCACAACAAAAATATTTACCAAAGGACATTTTACCTTGACTATGTCTTGATCTGGATGAATACACATATAAAAATCCACATGATCACCTTTATAAATGTGAAGGCAAGGCATCAAATTGAAAAAGTCCCACAAATTCATGGTTTAAAAGATTTTTTAAAAACATACCCTTTACAATGAATAAATAGATAAATGAATAATCTATCACAAATATCATTAAAGTGAACTGTCAATAGTTTCAGCCTGGTATTTTACAAAAATTTCTTTTTGTTTTTTATTTTATATTTGAGAGAGACAGAGACAGAATCTAAAGTAGGCTCCAGGCTCAGAGCTGTCATCACAGAGCCCGACACAGGGCTCAAACCCAAGAACCAACCATGACATCATGACCTGAGCTGAAGTCAGAGGCTTAATCAACTGAACCATCCAGGCTTCCCGTTCAGCCTGATGTTTGAAAGAAGTCAAGGCAAGTATAGAAAATAAAAGATCATAGGAATGTTAAGAGAAAATAAATTTATTAGCACTACAGATGAAATAATTATGTACCTATCATTGCATTTTGGTTAATCTGTTTAAGCAAGATTCCTGTATCCAAGGTCAAGATCCAAGTTTTATTATACTCTGCCAACAACAAACAAATAGAAATTGAAATGTAAAAATATGTAGATATACACTTGTCACAACATTAAGAAGACAACAAAAACCTTAAAATAATCAGAATTAAAATTTCACTATATTATTGAAAAAGAAGAAGACCAAAGCAGATAGAAAGATATAGCTTATTCATGAATTGACTTTATCAAAAATATATCAATTCTCCATTATCTTATCTACAAATTTAATACAAACCCAAACCATTCCATTGAAAATTAATAATTTTTTATAAATACATAAAAATTTCAAAAAAAAATTCTCAAGGTAACCTGTAGCATAAATTTAGAGCACTTACACTATCAGATTTCCTATTATAAATATAGACCATTACTGAAGTGAGATATCCATGCAATTATATAATGACCCGTCCAATGGAAAAGTCCACAAAGTAAACAAAACTGTAAGATCACCTGATTTATGACAAAGTCAGTCCTGAAACAGCATAGCAAAAGTATATTCTTTCTAATAAATGCTGCTGGTTTAATTGAAACCCAAATGGGGGAAAAGGTATCTGCACAGTTTTTCTCCACCTATACACAATAAATAAATTCCAGGCAGATGAATATTTAAATTTAAAAGGTAAAGCAATAAAGTTTTGTTGTTGTTGTTCTTCTTCGAGTAATCATTATTCACACCCGTGTTAAAAAAAAGTAAAATACAGGTTACTAGGCAAGTCTCCTAGCTGTGAACTATGTGGTAACTAGTGAAGTAAGATTTAATACTAGAAAGATTTAATACAGCCCAAAGAGGAGAGCTTAAATCCTAACAGAAGAAGAGACTCCCATGCTTTGCAATTGGCAAGATTTTTAGACTTTGGGCCTGGGAGGCATTCTTTTTATCCCCCCAGGGGTTTCCTCCACCTTAGTCAGCAACAAAATTTTTAAAGGAGTCTTTGAATAGTTTTGTTATCCATATATGAAGTATATGTTAAATAAGGTATTTTTTTTTTTACCATTACAAAAAAAATTGGTAAAATAGGCTCTCTTAAAATTAAGGGTATCTACTCAACAAAAGATACTGCAAAGAAAGGGAAAAGGCATATTACAGACCTTTATAATTTTTTATTGCCGAATTCCCAAAACACTTCAAGAATTTCTACAAATCTGTAAGGGAGTGGCAGCTGTCTTAGCATGAAGAGAGGTAAAACACTCCAAATGACTCTCTACAAAGGCGGTTACTCATGGCTAATAAATACCTCAAAAGATGATAAGCTTCATTAGTCATCAAATCAAACCCGACATAATGTGCCACACATATCCACTTGTACGGCTAAAATTACATAAAAAATAAATTGAAGGCACTGGATTTTGGCAAGATTTTAGAGCAAATAGAACGCTCATACACACTTAATGGGTTGAATTGGTACAGTAACTTTGGAGAATTATTGGACTCTGTCTACTACATCTGAACCCGTGCACATTCTGTAATCCAGTGACTCAATGTTTCTTAACTGGGAGCAACTTGCCCACCAGGGAACATTTGGTAATCTCTGGAGAAAAGTTTTGCTGTCATACCTAAAGACAGAAGTGCTACTAGGATCCAGTGGGTAGAGGTCACATGTGCTGCTGGACATTCTACGGAATGATGGACACTCTCCACAATAAAGCCTTATCTAGCCCCAAAGTATCAACGGTGCCAAGGTTGAGAAATTTTAAAATAATTTCACTTCTAGAAATATAACAAATACTAATATGTACTAAAATCTGAGAAACATTTTTGTTTTTAAAAAAGCCCCAAATTGGATACTTCTCAATTGCCCACCCATACTAAAATGATAAATTATGGTATTTCTATACAGGGAAACATTCCTGAGTCCAGATCAATAAGAAGAAATCCCATAACTACATGCTACAATATGTATGAATCTCAAAAATGTCATTGAATGATAAAAGTACATCTTGCAAAGATTTCACTTACAGAGAATGAAGTTTGGTCCTAGCTAAATATAAAGTTAGGTGAAACTAGTCTATCTTGTCAGAGATGATTACAGTGGGGTGGATTTAGTGACTGGGATTAAGAATGAGGGGCTTTGGGGCTACTGGGTAGCTCAGTTGGTTAAGTGTCCGACTTCAGCTCAGGTCATGATCTAACAGTTTGTGGGTTCAAGCCCCACGTCAGGCTCTCTGCTGACAGCTCAGAGCCTGGAGACTACTTCAGATTCTGTGTCTCCCTCTCTCTCCGCCTTTCCCCCACTCGTACTCTGTCTATAAACAAACAAACAAACAAATAAATAAATAAATAAATAATAAAATATTTTTTAAAAAAGAATCAGGGAGTTTCTCAGGTTTGTTAATCACCAGTTTCTTGATTTAGTTTCAAGTTACAAAGCATATTCAGTTTTTGAAAATACTTGTGATATGTGTACTTTTCTATATGTATATTATATATGAGCACAAAGTTATATAGCATAGTTCAATAGACTCCCATTATATGCAGGGGTTCTGAGAGCCCAAGTGGATGCCTGAAACCATAGATTGAATGAAACACCATATACACTACATTTTTCCTATACTTACCTATAATAAAGTTTAATTTATAAATTAGTGTACCATAAGAGATTAACAACAATTTTACTCATAACTACAAATCAAATAAAACAATTACAATAAGATGCTGTAATAAAATTTATGTAAATATGGTCCTTCTCTCAAAATGTCTTACTGCACGGTATTCACTTTTCTTCTTGTGATGATGAGAAGCTAAGATGCCTCTGTAATGAGATGAAGTGAGGTGAATGACACAGGCCCTGTGACATAGCTTTAGGCTACCTTTGACCTTCTTACGATAGGGCAGAAGGAGAATCATCTGTTTCTGGACTGCAGTTGACTGCGGGTAAACTGAAACCACAAAAAATGGAACTGTAGATAAGGGGGACACTATTGTGTCTATTAAGCAGAAAGAATCCTAAGTGGTAGGGTCTTAGGTATTAAAGAACAGGGCAAAGAAATACATTTCCCTAATGTAGAAAATCTTTACAAATCCTAAAAACCATGTGCAATTTAGCAATGTAATCCAGTAATATATACTACCATGAATATGAAGAATGTTTTCCTTTACTTCAGGTCTCAATTTGCATTATTAATTGAGTGATAGGGATGTAAATATATTGCTAGGCCTCAAAGATCTTCTGACAATTATTTAAATTATTCTAGGTCCTAGAGGGAAGTTAATGTACAAGAACAAATCAAGAGAAAATGGTAATTAATAATAGGCTGGAATTAAGGGTTCAAATCCAAATGGAAAATTCTGGTAAACTAAATTGGAGTATCTGAAAGTCTTCCTAAATTTCTCAAAAATTAATCACCTAGGAAATTACAATACAGGTAGCTACAAAAACACTGCCAGCATTTTCATTTGTCAGGCACTATTCTAAGCATTTGATAAGCTTTAACCCATTCAGACATTACAGCAGCTTTGTGAAGAGGGTAGTCTTACCACATCCATTTTTGGAGGCACGAAATATGGAGCACAGAAAGTCACAGTGCAATCGAGTTCTGGAGCCAGGATTCCAATTCGGTTCATAAGGCTTCAGAATCCATGCTGTAAGTCCTTCCACTGGATGACCTCTTTTCTCCCCCATGGACAAAGTTACGTCTGGGATCTCAGGATCCTAATTTGAATAAAAACTGTTTTCCTTTCATACTAACCAGAAGAATAAAGCAAAACTCTTTTTGTTTCAAAACCAAGTCGGGTCTAGACAAAGCCACTTGGTGTGACATTTGGAGGCAGAGAACACTTACAGAAAACTTCAGCCTATGGCTATTAATTTAGGTAAAACAAGGACACCCCAAAGAAACAATGCATGTGTATGTTCTCAGTAAGATTGTTTGCATCATTTTTTTTTGGATATTGATATGAGCACTTCATATCAATAATTCTCCTCAGAAATGCGCTGCATGAGAGGGGAATGAAAAAGGAGGAATTGTCATTATAGTCCTAGAAGAAACAAGCAAAATCCATCAATACAGCTCCTGACATATTTATACAATATGGTTTTAAGATTTGTTTCTCTCTGTTAGATCATTATTTATGCATGACAACCTCTTCTTGGAATAACATTTTTCTATAATAATTTCTACTTTTCTTGAAGAACTGCATGATGACAAAAAAAGAGAAAACCTTCAGATTTTATTCTGAAAGCACAAAGAGGAATCCAATCCCTAGTTAGAGTGAGCTCAAGCACCCCAAGATAGAAATCTACCGCGAAGGTACATTACTATTTACTTTTTAGTTGAAATATTCTATTGAGACTACCAAAGCCTCTTAGCTTAGATTGAAAGAAGACATTTTGGAAAAGGTGAGTATAAGCATTTTGAATAGTTTCTGAAATAGTACTTTCTTCTTCTTTTTCCTTATGAGCATTGTCCAGTGTCATTTAATTCTCAGACTTTTCTAACTTTAGGGATAGATAGAGGTAATCCTCGTCTATAATGCTGAGTAAATTCAACAGTAAGCAATGTACTACCTAGAATCTGCATCAAATTTCTCACATTTTGAAATGACTAGGAGGTTCCAAAAACATCCTGTACTTTTATATATAGTTACTTTTTAATTCATAAACCAATAAGTTCAGTATTTAATATTTTATTACTCTTTTCTCTCTCTCTCTCTCTCTCTCTATATATATATATATATATATTTATTTATCTCCTCTCTCTTTATATATATGTAGACTGAGCAGTGTGCTAAAAGAGGTAGTCATCAAATAATGTTAGAAATAACAGGGGACTAGGAGAGTTTGGCATTTTTGATAAAGTATCAGTTAAATCATTTTTGGAGAACTATTTTCCTTAATTATGACATTTTACATTTAAAACTGTAATCATTTTTTAACATATAACCCTGAAATTAATCTATTTAGTAGGCCTATTATTTAGAGGAGCTAAATTAATTTAAGAAGATGACCCTTGAGCTAAATAGATGACAATGTAAATGGCTCTACAGGCAATAAATATGATATAATTTAGCAGTTACAAATTAATTACATTACAAAATACATTTTGATAGAGTTGCCTGAAACCTATATGAAAATAATTAGGCATAGTAGCCTAAAGTATCTCTCCACCCATGGGTTTTCTGGTTCTCTCTCTTCTCTCTCTCTCTCTCTCTGTTTCTATCTGTCTCTCTCTCTCTCTCTCTCTCTCTCACACACACACACACACACACACACAATCAAATGATTTGTTTAGCAACTGCAACACTTTAAAGGAAATCCCCACTAAACCAATTTTACAGTCTCCTGTGAACCTCATGTAGAAATCAAGCAAATAAATTTAACAATGCAATGAAAGTTTACAAGCTCTAGTCACTTATACAATATAATCTATAATTATATGCTAAAAAGCATTATTAAACTGATGCTCAGAGACCCAGTTGCTTTTGAAAAATTTGAAAATAAACGAATTCTTCAAAGTTGGAAATTTGATGCTTTTTGTCAGTACCTAAAAATATTCCTTTACACATAGAAGGCAAATGATAGATATTTGTGGAAAAACTATTTCAGTAAATAAATGAGCACATGCAATATTGAATAAAAACATACAAAGATAGATCAAGCTTGAAATTTTAACCAGCAATATTTTACCTGTAATAGTTTTTGGACACATTTATGAAAGTGAAATATATGGAAATAGATTTGAATAAAAATACGGAAAATATGTGCAGTGCTTTTTAATAACCATCTTGTTGCATTAAATCTTGCTACAGAGAATCACTTCCCTTACTTCTTGATCAATTTATTGTATATTTTAGAATTCTTTCCTTATTTCTCTATCTTTGTATGGATTATATTTTAGGGGCTAATTGGATGTATCTTACTAAAAAAAATAATTTGTAATTATGTCATCTTTCATTTACTGCCTTTATCCTAGTAACCTATAAGCCTACAATGGGAAAAATGTCTGATTACAATACATATCTAAAAAAGTTTTTTCCAAAGAAATTGGGGACACCTGGGTGGCTCAGTTGGTTAAGCATCCAACTATTGATCTCAGCTCAGGTCTCAGGGTCGAGACTTCAAGCCCTGCATTTTGCTCCATGCTGGTCATGGAGCCTACTTGATGGAAAGGAAAGGGAAGGGAAGGGAAGGGAAGGGAAGGGAAGGGAAGGGAAGGGAAGGGAAGGGAAGGGAAGGGAAGGGAAGGGAGAGAAAAAGAAGAGAAGAGAAGGGAAAGAAAAGAAAAGAGACATTTGGTAATGTGAGTGATTTCCTACCTGGATAATGATAGAAGTACAGAGAAAATGTGTAATGTAATAAATTTCTTTATGGTCAGAATATATTTGCCCAGCATCACACAGTGTGACTTTTTAAAAATATTAACCAGCATGACACTTTTCTAATGCTAAAAAGTAAAACAAAAAGCCAAGTAGGCCTTGGTCCTAAATGTCTTAGATTTGTCCCTCAGATCCAGTTCCTGTCTTTGTCCTGAGTACTATGAATAAACTACATTAATAGATTCCCTCTCTTTACTTCAAAGGCATTCCATCATCACTTGTTGATTTCCGGAACCTATTCATGCTCTTGCAAACAGCAATTCATTAATTAATAACAAATTGCCCAATTAAAGTATGAATTGAATGTTTCCTGGTAGATCTCTAATGGATAAGATATCTTTCAGTTTCATGGAAGGTAAGATTTGTCTTACTCTAAAAATGGCCTGATGGAGACTACATGACTTTCATGACCTAATTCCACAGTTAAATAACTTATTCTAATTATACCAGTATAATTTTTATAAAATATTCAGTGTATGGTCCTTTATGACTTACCAAACATTTCAAGACATTGATGATTGTTGTAATATTTGACATTGTTTTACAAATTCAATGGAGATGACTCAAGTAGCTTTCTTTATGAAATGTTTGTTGTTGACAAGAATAGAATTACCTTTATGTATGCCAGATTTGAAGAAGAAATCAAGAGAAAATAGCACTTATATTTAGACAAGTAAAAATGAAAATATAGCATACCAAAACTTACGGGGAATGGCAATATTTATGAAGAACAAGTTATAAGCAGGAAGTTTATAGTGTTGTGTCTTCAAAAACAAGAAAGATCACAAATAGCCTCAATTGACAATCAAGGACCTAGAAAAAGAGGAACAAGTGAAGTCCAATGTCAGCAGAAGAAAGGGAATAATAAAGAGTAGAGAAGAAATAAAAGAAATAGAGAATATAAAAGAAATATAAAAAATAACACAAAGAACCCAAGAGGCGTTTTCTTGAAAAGATCAACAAACTTGACAAAATTTTAATGAGACTAATTAAGAAAAAAAGAACACGTGACTCAAACAGAATCAGAAAGAGATGGTAATACAACTGATGCTGTACAAATACAAAGGATCGTAAGACACTACTATGGACAACTATATGCCAACAAATTGGGTAACCTAGAAGAAATGGAGACATTTTTAGAAAACTACAACCTACAAAAGCTGAATCAGGAGGAAATGCGAACAGACCAATGACAAGGAATGAAATAGGATTAATAATCATAAACTTCCCCCTAAAAAAGCCTAAGGCCAGACCTGTAAATATAAAGTGTAATATACAAAGGCGTAATATCCAGTTACTAGGGTATAATATCCAAAACATAAAAATTTCTATAACTCAAGAGCAAAAAAGAAAGAAAGAAAGAAAGAAAGAAAGAAAGAAAGAAAGAAAGAAAGAAAAGAAAAGAAAACCCAATTAACCCATTTAAAAATTGGGCAAAGCACTTAATAGACATTTCTCTAAAGAAGACATACAAATGGCCAGCAGGTATATGACTAGGTCCGCAAAATCTGTAATCATCGTGGAAAAATGCAAATCAAAACCACAGTGACATACCACCTCAGACCTGATAGGATGGCTGTATACATGTAGGAAGTAAACACACACACACACACACACACACACACACACACACACACACACATCCATATTAAATTCAAAGACAAGCAATGATGTAAGTAATGTAAAGAGTAAACATATTAGCAGACATTAAGATTAGACAAAACACACTTCAAGTTGAAGAATATTCTTTGAAACCAAAGCGATATTTCACAATAACAAAAGTGGCAATGCATAAGGAGGAATACCCAAACCATGAGCAAAAGTTGACAGTGTTAAAAAGGAGAAAAATACAATTCAACAATAATAGAATATTTTAATACCACATTCTAAATAATTGATAGCATTTCTAAATGGAAAATTCAGAAAGTTATAGGAATTTAAGCAACACTATTAATCAAATCAACCTAAATGAAATCTATAGAACACTCTATCCAAAGATTATAGAATACACAACCCTAGGAATTACACCTGAAAATAGTTTAGAATAGACCATATTCTATGCTACACAAGTCTCAGGAAGTTTAAAAGGATTGAAAAAAAATACATATTTGACCATAATAAAATTAGAAACCAACAAGGAAATCTGGAAAATCTCAAGATACTTGGAAATTAGACCTGCATAATTCTATATAATTGCACAATGAGGTATCAATACACATCGACCTAAAAGCTATGATAAAAAGCACAGATAATAGCAAATGTTGGCAAAGACATAAAAAAAAACCCTGAAATACCCCAATTTTGCTGACGGTGAATAAAAATGATATAGCCAATCTGGAAAATAGTGGTTTCTTTAAAAGTTAAACGTAAACTGACCATAAACCAATAATTCTATTCTTAGAGACAAATGAAAACAAGACAAATGAAAACATGTTCACAAAAAAGAATTGGATACAAATATCTATAACAGTATTTTTCATAATAATCCTGAACTGGAAACCCTCCAGAAGTCCACCATCTTGTGAACTGATCAACACAAGAGTTACATTCAAACAATAGAAGGCATTGCAACATTATAAAGATTATAAAGGCATTCCTTTATAATCTATATATATATATATAGATATATAGATATCTATGTATCTATAATATATAGATATAGATATAGATATATCTATATCTATAGATACATATAAAAATATATATCTATAGATATAGATATAGATCTATAATGTAGATATTCATATCTACAATATGGGAGAACCTCATACATGTTATGCTAAGTGAGAAAAAAATACAAAAGACCACATACCATATAATTCTATTTATATGAAATGTCTTTAAAATGCAAAATTTTAAAGATGGAAAGCAGATTGCAGCTGCCTACATCTGGAGGAGTGAACAGAGAGTAATGGCAAAGAAGCATGACAGAACTTTTAGTGTTTGTGCAAAAATGTTCTAAAACTGGATGTGGTGATGGCTGCGCAATTCTACAAATATAGAAAACTACATACACTTTTATAAATTTACAAAAATGAATTGGATGCATCAAATGGGTGAATTTTATGGTAAGTAAATTGTATTTCAATAAAACTGTGAAAATACGATGGGTAAAATTTAATTGATAAAAAAAATCCTGACAAAAGCAGAATTTCATCTCAAGTTTCAGGAAGGAAGTTATATTCACTTCTTTTAAAAAAATTAGACTTTGATATTGAGGAATCTGTGGTGTTTATTTGATATGATTAGTCCTCCTATAATGACCTCTTAAATGTGGCAAATGTTCTTCTGATAGCTTGGACACTAAATGGTTAAAAACAAGAAAAACTGATGAAATCGTAAAAGAAGACCATATTCTGTAGTTCAATCCACCAGGACAATCGCAGATAAACTGCTATTACATTTTTTTAATGTATTTTGAATAACTATAAATGGCAAATACCAAAATTTCTTAAAAACACCCTTTGTGTGCACATGTTATTTTCAACGTATGAAATTGAAAAAAAATAGCATGACTTTATTTGGACATACAGCAATTTATACCTAAAGAACTATTTAATTAACCAATGTTCAAAAACTGAAACTAATGAAAAGAGGCATGTAATTTCCAATTATACATAAGGAAATGTTACACATGGAAGTACCGAAATAAGATGATAAAAGCACAAGCACTTTTTTTTTTCCACCTTAAACTATAGGAATTAAAAGCATAATTTTCTTTAACAGCCATTCTGGAATTAATGCTTCCAGATCATTGGAACAGAATGAAGACAGCAAAAATAAAGGTATATTCTGCTTCAAAGGAAATCCCATTCAATCAGGACCATATTTCAATACAGAGAGAGAGACAGAGAGTGCCAATTAAAGAGAATTTCCAGGGGCACCTGGGTGGCTCAGTCACTTAAGTGTCCAACTCAGTTTCAGCTCAGGTCATGATCTCAAGTTTTGTGGGAGTAAGCCCCGTATTGCGAGCAGCGCAGAGCCTGATTGGGATTCTCTCTCTCCTCTCTCTGCCCCTCCCCACATCTCTCTCAAAATAAATAAATAAACTTTTAAAAATATTAAACAAAATAAAAATAAAAAATAAATTAAAGATAGAATTTCCAAATGTGAGTTCTTCTCTAGAATGGCTTCTGGCTTGGTTTGAATTGATAAATGAAGAATGATAACTCATAACATTCCCAATATATGTGAAATTTTCTTTTTTGGTGCACATCTAAATCGGCAAGCTTTTAAGTTGGAGCCCATAAATAAGAAAAACATGGTTAAAGTAAGAAATTGTCAGGGCCCTTATTCCCCTCACTGTTTCTTTGTTTTAAACTCAGGAAAATATAGAAAAGATTCTGAGCATTGTAAGTTTCTCTAAAGCAAAAATGGTGAATATGATGAAATTAAGGCTAGACTTTGAGTCATCTTAGATGTGTGGCATTTCAAGAATCTGTGCTTAGTTCTCAAAATGGGGGTGGGAATAAAAAAGAAACAAGCAACGAGGCCAAATATCTATGGGAATTCATGGAATGGTCAAAACTATCCCTAATCAATAACTCAAGTGTGCATTACAACACAGGTATACCTTCTGGTGTGACACCTCTGAGGGGAAAAAAAGGGAATTTTCACCGTTTTATCCCTCAGTAATTTCAGAAACACAAGACATACAGGGAAGAATAATTTTTAAATTATATTACCTTTTAACTTTGTAATATTTTTGTTGGCTTTTGCTCAACAAAGCCCTATATTAAACGTTTATTTAACAATTCTGAATTTTATTTTTCTTCAACACACTACATTTATCTAAATGTTTATTTATTTTTGAGAGAGAGGATGTTTATTGATTTTTGAGAGAGAGACAGAGTGCAAGCAAGGAGGGGCATGGAGAGAGGGAGACACAGAATCCAAAGCAGGCTTGAAGCTCTGAGCTGCCAGCAGAGACGCTAAAATGGGGCTCGAACCCACGAACTGTGAGACCATGACCTGAGCTGAAGTTGGACGCTCAGCCAACTGAGCCACCCAGGTGCCCCCTCAACATAACACATTTAGACGATTTCATGGCATTACTTGACCAACACTTTAGTAAGCCTCTCCAATGAACAAAAACTGTGCATGGCATATCTGAGAAAGCGAATATTTTTAAACCTATGTTATACTCCAGTAATCATCTCCAGCAAATTGATGATATAAAGGAGAAACTTGGAATAAAAAGAACAGAATAATTGAGCATTTAAGAGCTAAATGGCCAAATTTGACATATTCGGTCAATTTGATCGACATGTCAACATCAATAGTGACAACTTTACACTATATGGAATAAAAACCTAGTTAAACTGATAATTATTTCTGAAAAACCAAACACAGAGGTCATACTTACTTGTGCAACAACTACTTAATCTACTAAATGGCTGGCTCTCTTCAAAACTAAGGAATAAAATTCTGACGAACAACAGAAGGACCAAGGCCAGCCATTGTGGGGGTGGAGTCAAAAAAGGAAATAACAGTAAAATCTAATATATGTTAAGAAACAAAATGCTGAGTGCCATGGAAAGCATGAAACAGTCCCTGACATGGTGTAAGGACCATGATAGAAAAAGCCCCATCTCCAGGGACAGTCACATTCTGAAGTACGTGAAGTTAAGACTTCAACATCTGGACATGGGGTGGGGGAGGGGCACAACTTAGTCCAAAGCATATGCAGAAGAAGTTTAACTTAATATGAAGGACAATGGAAAGTTTCTGATGAAATTTAAGCAACATAATGGCAAGACCACACTTTTTGTCACTCAGAAAAATAATTCTGAACACACTGGATCAAGGCTTGAAGAAAGACAAAGGTGGATCCAGACACACCAGATATCGGAATGTAGAGGGATCTCGTGACAGGACAAGGACAGTGCCATGAAAGAAGCAGGGAAATTCATACGATGTTAACATAATTAAAAGAGGAAACATAAAAAAGACTTGGTGATTACCAAACAGGGTGCCAGAAGAGAGAAAGTCAAACATACTTCTTAGGTTTCCGACTTGGGTTCGTTGGCAGGTGGCAGGGCCACTTAGTGAGATCACCAACTGGGAATAAAGACAACGTTCAAGAAAAATAGAATCCTAGTTTTGCAAACAAAATCTAAATTGCCTGTAAAACCATGAAGTGTAGAGGTCTACGCTAGAGATAGGGACACAGAGGTCAACAATAATTCAGACTAAAATATTAGTATTGAAAATAGATGAGATCAGCCAGCTGGAGGTTTATAATAAGAGTGGGGAAATATGCTAAAAATATACAGGTACATAAGAGTCATGAAGAAGACGAGCATTCTAACAGAGGTCTAGGAATGACTAAGAAGAAAGTTGTGAGAAAAGCATGAAAAAATAAAAAGCAGAGTCTTGCCAGAAATTCCAAGTAAAAGGGCAATTTGGGGGGAAAAAGGAAGAAAGGATCTCATGTGTTAAATCCATGTACAAATGTTTCAACCATATTTTTACTATCATATTTGATACTTCAAACTTTTACCTCTGCAGAGACATTGTCACCATAACATGAGTTACTTACATAGCATCCAAACTGATCTCACTTTCCTGTTGCTCCACTACCGTCTATTTTCAGAAATTCAGCCAAAGTTTTGTAAATTAAAGTCCTATCATATTTCTCTGCAAGTTCAAGCCCTCCACAAGTCTCTCATTACCGCATAATGTGTGTGTGTGTGTGCGTGTGTGCGTGTGTATATGTGTATGTATATATATATATATATATATATATATATATGTATGTAATATATATATATGTAATTTTTTTAATGTTTATTTACTTGAGAGACAGAGACAGAGACAGAGAGAGCAGGGGAGGGGCAGAGAGAGAGGGAGACACAGAAACAGAAACGGGCTCCAGGCTCCGAGCTGTCAGCACAGAACCCGATGTGGGGCTCCAACCCACAGACCACGAGATCATGACCTGAGCCGACATCGGAGGCTCAACCGACTGAGCCACCCAGGCGCCCCACAATAAATATATTTTTAACTATCGTCTACAAGATCCTGCCATAGACCTTGTCTAGAGTTCTGAAGGCAAGTTGAGGCTAGATTCATGATTCAATAGGTTGACTGCACTGGTCTTCTTCCTTTTATTAAAACATGTTAAATGCAGTGCTTTATTAGAATTATAGCTTCTCTGTTTTCCCTACCTAGAATCCTCTTTCCACCTAACTTTGGGTAGTTTCCCTTCATAATTCAGATCTCTCTTCAGATAGTGCTTTCTCCGTGAGACTTTCCGTGATTTAGTACACAAAAGCAAACAAACAGAAAAAAACAAACAACTTTTCTCATTCAATGTCTTTCCTTCATAGCACTTAATATTATGTAAAACTATTTACTTATTCACTTGTTTATTGCCTGTTACGTCTGTTTCATATAAGCTCTACCTAGACATCAATAGTATTATAGCCAATGGGATATATCATAAGCACAAAGTAAAATTGCAAATAAATCTTAAAGTGTTTGCTAAATGATTGTTTATATTGCTTGGATAAATATTATTATTGTTATTTTGAAACTATTAGATCTTTTTTCAGGATTAAAGAGGTAACTAATGTTACCCTACTTTATAAATAAGAATTTTCAATTTAAAAGTAGAAACAAATATAAAACTAAGCAAGTTATGTAAAAAAGAGAAAAAAACCTTTCAAACACATGTGAACTGAAAATTTCAGGATGAGTTCATAATCCATATTCAATTTTTTATAAAGAATATATTTTTTCCCTAGTTTAGAAACTGATACCAACTAAAGAGATTGACAACCATTAGCAGGAAATAACCTTAGCCCTCAGAATGTGGTCTTCAAATATCATTTCCCAATAAAATAAATCAGGGTTTTTGGAAAAAACGACTGATTCTGGGTCTAGGGCCAGACACATAAAAAATATAATCCTGTGATAACTTTTATACTAGGAAACAAGAAAGTATCAAAGAACATACACTTACCATCCAAATAACAAAAGTGTCAACTTGAAGGGAATCCCAATAACCAGAAATGGGACATTACAAAAATAAAATATAATAATGTCTGAGACAGATTGAAACGTATAAAAAATGTATAATCTAGGGGTTCATAAAGACATTAAAACTAAAACTGAGAAAAAGGAAAGAAAAGGAAAAAAACCTAACACCTACCAAATACCTTAATCCTGCATGTTACCAATACCAGCCGGCTTTACTGAACACTGGCAAAGAAAGAGAACACAGCCAGCTTTTATACTCATTTTCTTTTCAATAGTTTAGGAGGAAAAATAGTAACAAAATAGTTTATGAAAAAAAATTATTTGTACAACAATTCCATCTAACAAATGAAACATGATAGAATATCATCATTTTGCAATTCCTAATACGTACTGGATTTAAATAATGACCACAAATGTGTGCTAAAACCATTAAATGAATAACTAATGGAGGACTTGGTAAAGATGTATCAGACCAACAATAACTGAGCCCAGTGATGGATCTTCACATCGCTCGCGCGCGCGCGTGCACACACACACACACACACACACACACACACACACACACGATCATCAGACTGAATATGTCTCTCAACGTAACATCAAAAGAAGTATACAACAGCAACTATAGAGTGTTCTGGGAAAATATTGACAAATGTTTAAAGACACAATGTAAATTAATCAGCTGACATCCAAATGTGGAAATACCTACATGACAACTGAACCACTTTCTTTAAAAATACATGGGGAGAACGTGAGTGCGCAACTCTTCCAGATGAAAAGATACATATAAAACATACCAATTATGACTTCACTCATATAAAGACTTTAAGATAGAAAATAGATGAACATAAAGGAAGGGAAGCAAAAATAATATAAAAACAGGGAGGGCGACAAAACATAAGAGACTCTTAAAGACAGAGAACAAACAGAGGGTTACTAGAGGGGTTTGTGGGAGGGGGGATGGGCTAAATGGGTAAGGAGCATTAGGAATCTATTCCTGAAATCATTGTTGCACTGTATGCTAACTAAGTTGGATGTAAATTAAAAAATAAATTATTTAAAGAAATGATTTGGACCCTGCTATGATCCAGAGCTTTTGGAAAACTATTGCTATAAAAGGGTTTCACAGGACCTAAACTGGAGGTATAACAGTAGCATATGTTAGTATTAAAATAGTTAGCTTTTTAAATTGTTATATTGTTGTATGTACAAATGAATCATGTGAGCCTGAGGTTTGCTTAAAAATAATCCAGAAGGCAGAGGATCATATAAGTGAAACATAACTAGTTATATATTGATAATTATTGAAACTAGGTGATGGTTGAGACTTTTCTGTCTCTTTGATATTATACATAATAGATAATAGATTATACATATATTTGATACTATACATAATAGATATAGTAGTATCTAATATGTATAGTAGTATACATAATAGATATAGTAGTAATTGAAAAAGGTAAAAAATAGGAAGGGTGTGGCTGAGATTTAGAAATTTTATGTTTCAAGAGTTTCCTGAATATTAACAGCCCCTTCCATCACGGGATTGATGATGCTCTCATAAAGCTAAAAAATACAAAATATTAATTCATCATTTCTAATATGATTTTGGAATCTCTTCAGTTAGGTAGAATTTACTTACCATAGTACACTTCCATGATCCCTCTATTTTGAAGACAAGAATTAGTTTCTCTGTGACTAGAACTCTATTCAGTGGGGGAAATGTTAACCCTATGGTGACAAAAATATTTTATTTGCTTGCCTTAAAATGTAAAAATGAAAGAGAATTGCCGAAGATATTTTTAAAAAGCAGCATTGAACTGTATTGCTATTTTTCAAATGTATAAAAAATAAAAAAAGAACTTTATAAAGTTGATGCTGAATTTATTCAAAACAGAATAAAAAGTTAAGGGATATATAAGAAAACCAAAACGATATATATGTTTCTGTGTGAGGAGCTGTGATAAGGAAAAAATAGAGTACCCTCTAACTGATTAGTCAGTGAATCTCCAAATGAAATGTATCAAACATTTGACAAGATTGAAAGGGAGGTGTGGCTGGTGAACCTTAATCAAAAAGCAGATCAAAAGACCATGCTCTTGAAAAATAATGAAAAAGGAAAAAGAAATGGGGGCAGGATAACAGTAGGAAAACAGAGTCACCATTTGAAACATCTTCTAAAATACCAGTAATTTTAAATGTTCTAAACATATGAAAGAATTATGAGAATATTTGTAAAAAGGAAGAAGTAAAAGAGACGATAATCAAAAATTTTATTAGACAGTGTTTCCTCATATTTGTAGTTTGTATAGGGAGATTAGAGATATGCACATATATGCACAAATTATACACACACGGTGAAATAATAAATGATTTAAATCAGTTGTTAAACACCATAGACAAAAATCTTCAATAATTTATTTAATTTATGTATAGCTTTTTATTTTACAAATTATAATGTTTTCAGGCATGCCGCCTAATGATTAACTCCTATTTGAACATAGTCATCTAATCTTGATCACATATATTACCATTGAGACTTCATTTCTAAGAAAATATGGTCATGGCTAATTTTTGAAAAATATATTACTTTAAATGTTTGTACCTTATAACATTTAATAGTAATATTTTATATCATTCATAAATGCATATCAATTATGTACTTTGTAACATTAATGCTTCCTTATGATACTCTAAATAACTTTTAAATTACTGAACATTTTTACCAAGGGCACTTCAGCTCCACAATTCAGCTCCAAACAGTATAATATGTACTAACAACTTGGAATCTTGATTCTCATAAATTTATCTTAACCACCACTATGTTACCTTTCAAATTTACACACTTTACTCCTTACCAAGGACATTGCTCACACTTCAAGCTTTATTCTACTTCAGAAAACAGTCTCCCTGCCTTCCTGTTCCTTCCTCTTGATTTAAATGTGCTCCTACCACAATGATAGGGCATCCTCAAGCCAAAATAAAATCATTGAAGAAAGCTGAGAATGATGATAGGAACACAATGATTCCAACATCATTTCAAACATTATTAAACATTTTCTTTCCTTCAAGCTGTGGAGCATATATTAAATTATATATATATATATATAAATTTTAATTTTATCATTATTAGTGATTTTATCATAAGTAGTAACAATTTATCCATAGAAAATTTATTATTACATAACATTTTAGTTTTCATATCCATTTTTTTCAAAATAAATTTCTTATCCATTTTTTAAATAAAATACTTGAAGCTCAGAGGTCTCCTTTGTGAGCATTTATAGGAGGGTCAGAGCCTTGATTTGAATAAGCACTATTCTTTATATGCTCCAGCAAAAGAAATGATTTTGTCTTCTTCACCAAGGGTTGACAATGAATCAATAAAACCAAATGAAATTCAGTGAATTGAATTCTGAATTCCTTGTAATTCTTAGTATATAATAATTTTCCAATAAGCAATGCAACTTCTAAGTTTCCCTGAAACTTGACCAACTGTGTATATTTTAGTGCTCTCTTGACAAATGATTTTATCAAAGTAAAAACTGGTGGAATATTATATTCTAAGATGCTGCCATAAGTTACCTCTGTGTATACATGTTCAGATTTGAGTAGGTGATTTGGAATAAAGAGAGAACAGAATTGAATTAGTAAGCAAGAAGTAAAAAGAAAGTTAAAACTACATAAAAATTCTGGTTATTATAAAATTTCATGTATTTAAAGTTTTTGTCACATAGATATATGTATTTATAAGTATAAGTACATGAGAAAGAAAACATGCTATGGTATATGGAAGGGAATCTAGTTAGGACAGTGGAGAACAATAGATATTTCACAGGAATGATTTAATATAAGGAAATGCTTACATAGAATTTGAAGGGGGCTCACGATGCCCAAGTGGCTTGATGGATTGAGTGTCCGACTCTTGATGTTGGCTCAGATCACGATCCTAGAGTTGTGGTATCGAGCCCCTCATCGGGCTCCGTGCCGAGCATGGATCTTGCTTGAGATTCTCTCTCTTTCTCCCTCTTCCCCTTCCCCCTCCCTTCTCTCTCTTAAAAAAATAATTGAAGTGCTCAATAACAACAACAAAGAAGAAACACTGAGATAATCCAGGGGTAGCAACTACAAATAGCAGATACCACCACTAAAGACAGGGATGAAACAGTAATTAAAGTATCCTAGAAACTTGAAGGAGTAAGCTCATTGGACACTCTGACATTGGAGTAGGGTATGCAGTCAGACGAGTGCTATTATCCCTAAAAAGGTGCAAAAACCTATGCAGAGGAGGTAGAAAGAAGAGAATAACTAGAAACAATGACACCACACTGCTTCTTCTCCTGTGAGCAAGCTCCCATCCCAAACTTCTACAACACAAAATCATTAACTCACATAGTATCCCACCTTCTAAAAACAATCTCATCACTACCTCCAGCTGATTGACCAGTCTTCTCTTTCATCATGATAAAATGAATAATAACATTTTTATTACCTAAAGAGTTATTACAGTAAATACTTATTATCTGCCAACTATTGTTCACCATACATCATGGGTAATAATCCATTGAATGGGCGTAATGCTAAGGATTATTTCTTTACTGACACCATTTTACACATGAACAACTGAGACAGAGAATGTCAAAGCTCTCACAGCAATTATGCAGCAGCAAAGCTGGGATTTCCACCCAGGGAGCCTTCTGAGTTTTATATTAAGTTTTATATTTACCTTTCTCTTTCTACTTTGCTTCTGTTCATGTCTTTTTTTTTTTTTTTAAACAGGATAGTGACCATTATTTCAATATAATCTTCATCACCACTAACTTAGTCTTCCCTTAATTATTGCAGTGGCCTCCTAAATTGTGTTTGTGTATACATTCTTGGCCATGAGATTTACTCTTCGCATAGTAACTGAAATGAGACATCAGCTATGTATGCCTCAGGTCATTGTTCTTATATTTTTAAATTTTTTTTTAATCTTAATTTATTTTGAGAGAGAGAGAGAGAGAGACAGAGTGAGAGCAGGGCAGGAGCAAAGACAGAGAGAGACACAGAATCCGAAGCAGGCTCCAGGCTCCGAGTTGTCAGCACAGAGCCCGACGCGGTGCTCGAACCCACGAATGGTGAGATCATGACCTGAGCCAAAGTCGGACACTTAACCGACTGAGCCACCCAGGCGCCCCTCATTGTTCTTATTGTTCTTATTAAAACTCCTCAAAACCCTTTTATTTCCATCCAATTAAAATCCTAAATTGTTTCAATTTCCAAGTAGATCCTAAAATATCTGTTCCTTAATTAACTCTTGTATTTCATCTGTTTCCTCTCTCTCTCTCAGGCTTAGTCTCCTAAGCCACACTAATTCTCTCATGTCTTCTTGAACAAATCACACATATCCAACCTCTGCTCCTATTTTAATCTTCCTTTTTCTTCCTTCCTTTATATGCATGGTTGTTCTCATGCTTAATTCAATTTTCTGCTCAGACATCACTTTATGGAGGCCATTGCTGAACATTCTATAAAATATAATTATTTTTAAATAATTTTCTTAAATTTATTTATTTTGAGAGAGACAGGAGGAGGGCAGAGAGGGAGAGAGAGAATTCCACGCAGGCTCTGTACTGTCATCACAGAGCCCAACGCAGACCTTGAACTCAGGAACCATGAGATCATGACCTGAGCCGAAATCAAGAGTTGGATGCTCAACTGACAGTCACCCAGGTGCCCCTATAAAATATAATTCTAAACATTCCTTAGTTCCTATTCTATTTCATCTTTGTTTATAAAATTTATTTCTGCCTAAAATAATAGCACAATTGTTTATTTTCTGACACAGTCCATCAGAATGTAAGTTCCATATGAAATGCCTATATTTTCACTGTTATATCTGTGTCACCCAGAAGCGTGCCTATTCTCAAACTGTTCCAAAAAAAAAAAAAAAAAGAAGGAAAACTTCCAAACTCATTCTATGAAGTCTGCATTACCTTGATTCCAAAACCAAATACCCCACTAAAAAGGAGAATTAAGGGCCAATATCCCTGATGAACATGGATGCCAAAATTCTCAACAAGATACTAGCAAATCAAATTCAACAGTACATTAAAAGAACTATTCCCCACGATCAAGTGGGTTTTATTCTTGGGCTGCAGGGCTGGTTCAATATTCACAAATCAGTAAACATGATACACCACATTAATAAAAGAAAGGATAAGAACCATATGATCCTGTCCATAGATGCACATAATAGATGCTATAATTATTAGTTATTGACCAAATGAATGTTGAATGAATTTATCCACTAAATCCCTTATACCTTTAGCTTTTCACTGTATTTATTAAAATAATCAAATCCTGAGTGCAACTAATTTTTATTTTAGTGTCACACAGGATCTAGATTCTGCCAAATCGGGTTTCCCAGGAGGAAATGCTGGGATAGGCATATGCTTAAAAATAAATTTCTCAATGAGAAATATTTTCTTTTTATAATTCTATAAATTCATGGCACGCAACCAGAAGTGTGCCTTCTTGGCATATCCACTCTTTGTTTTCTGCTCAGTTACCACACAATTACATACACGGGCTCCAAACCCTAAGTTCTTTATCCTTTGCCTTTGATTTGACCTGTGACTTGCGTTTGGAAAATATTAACATCCACTGAGAAACGTTTCATCTTCTGGTCACACACGCATATTTGGAATCATCCTATAATCCTTTTTTTCCTATTACAACAGAGTAACTCATCCTACTCTTAAATAATCTGAATCTTACCACCAGGGCTTTCAATCTCCTTTCCTTCTATTTCATGAAGAACCAACTATGACTCTTTTCTTTTCTCACTTCAATATCCCACCACCGCTTCCCAGCTTGGTATTTCTCAGTAACTTTTAAACAAGTTCCCATATAACAAATACAAACATATTCAAAAAATCTTCACTCAACTCCTCACACACCACTAGTGAAAATCGTAGATTCTCCTTTTCATCACAATACACACGAAAAGATTTCTTTTCACTTGTCTTCATTTTCTCAACCCATTTTATTCTGGAATCTGGTCTCATCACTTAGCATAAATTTCTTGATAATATCTCTATCTCTAAAACATTTTTGTCTTATTGTATTTGATGTTTCAGCTACATGTGATACTTCTGATTGCCACACAAGAAATTGTCAATTCAATTGGTTTCTATGACATGTTATTTTCCTGTATATTTCTTCTCACATTCTACCTGTTCTCAGTTCACTTCTCAGCCCTGTTCTTTGTCACAAACAAGCTCTCATGAGCATCATGCTTGACCCTCTCCTTTTTTTTCCTCTATGCTCTATCCCTAGGTGATGTCATTCACAATTCTGATTCCAACACTACCTGCATAAACTAAAATTCACATTAAAAAAGAATTTCAAACTTAAATCAGAGGATCAAATTTAAATCTCCCCTAAATCTATATACACTCATTACTTTGCTGTCCTCAAAAATTATCAAGAACTCCCCTGCTTATAGACTTTGTACTTGGTACCCCTGTTTCCTGAGTAGATCTTAATGCAGTTGGCACATTTTTAGAGTAAGATCTACAGGCTTCAGCTTACATGAGGAGTCAGATCAAACAGAGCCTTCTTACACTGACATTTTACTACATCAACCCTCTGGTATATTCTATTCAAAGCACCTATTATAATTTCAACATTAATAGTAATAATAATGATATTTATATTGATAATAAGCATGATAGTTTTATTAATAATTATGATAGTTTAATTGTTACAACTATTATAGTGAAATATGTAGGAAGGTGAAGGGAAATAGAAATGTGGATGATAGAAAAAATCTACTTATAATCTCTCCAACCTTATAGAGCAATCACTGACATTGTAGTGTACATATTCTGATATGTTTTTATTTATTTATTTTTAAATGTTTTTATTTATTTTTGAGACAGAGAGAGACAGAGCATGAGCAGGGGAGAGGCAGAGAGAGAGGGAGACACAGAATATCAAGCAGGCTTCAGGCTCTGAGCTGTCAGCACAGAGCCCGACGTGGGGCTCAAACTCACAGCCCGTGAGATCATGACCTGAACCGAAGTCGGATGCTTAACCAACTGAGCCACCCAGGCGCCCCTCTGATATGTTTTTAGACTATCGAAGTTTTAATTTCACTGTGTTGATCTGAGTATGAATTTCGTAGAACAGCATATGCTTAAAAGTAAGCTTCTTAATGAGAAATATTTTATTTTCTTTTGTCTTCAAAATACTTAATTTCCATACATAAACACTAAGCAATTTTAGTTTTAAAACACGGATAAAGAGACAAAATTGAAATAAAAATGTTTGTGGCAGGACTGCATTGTTCCATCAAAATGAGATTTCAAGTATCTCAAAGTAGACATTTTGGAACCATCTGGAACAAATCAAATGCAAAAAGAAATAAGGAATTAATTACTATTTTTCAAACTGAAAAAGAAGTCTTAGTTGTACTCTTATATGATGTTGACCATATGTTTTTTAATTATTTTCCATCTAAAAAGGAACACAGTTGTGTACATAAGATCCATAATGCACTTATCTTTCATAGAAATGGAAATCTTTTTTTTCTGGCACTCATCTGTTATTGTACAATCATTGTTTCGACCTTTTCATTTATTTTTATTTATGTATTTTTATTTTTGGCAGTCGAATTTGGTATTCAGGCAATGATGGCTTCATAAAATGAGTCAGTAGTGTTCCCCTCTATTATACTTTCTTGAAGAGGTATGAAATTGGTCTTATTAATTGCTAAGTTGTTTGGCAGACTTCAAGTATTTGGATATTTTTCCATTGTCTCTTTGTTATTTTGATTTCTGGTTTGAGTCCGCAATGGTCGGATAAGAAACTCTGTATGATTTCAATTCTTTGAAATGCTGAGTTTTGTCTTATGGCGCAAGATGTGGTCTATCTTGTTCAATGTTGTGTCTGCTTTAAAAACACGTGTATTTTTCTTTTTTAGGTGGAGTTTTCTACACATGTCAATTGTAGTGATTATGTTGATCTCATCTATATTCCACTGATATTTGGTCTAGCGGTTTGAACAGCTGTATGACTAACAGGGGTGTGCTTAAGTCCCCAAATCTCCAATTGTAAATTTATGTGTGCTTGGATATTTTAAGCCATTCGCTTATCAATTTTCTGAGTAAAACTTTTCTATCTTCTTTCTATTTGTGCTTTTCTACTTCAATTGTGTTTTACTTCTCTGGACAGGGAGGTGTTTTTTGTTTGTTCGTTTGTTTCACATTTTTTATTGTGACTCTGTTGCCCATGTATGCCTTCAAATAGAGCTCCACTCCACTTTCGTGTTGGTTCCCCACATTATCGTGGTAGAAAGATAACGGTTAACTCCTTCAATTACTACTCTATAGTTGTTTTCGTCTGAGAGTAAAACCTCTATAAATTTTCCATATTCTGGGTTATGTACATACTCCACATACATGTGCACAACATAGCACATGTATATCGCCAGATTCCAAAATACCTGATGACACCAGAAATGGTTAACACAAAACATATTTTGTAATCTTTTAAATAATGATCGGCTTGCTCCTCAACCATCATAAATATAAAAGAAATTCTATATTTTTGAAAATGAATCTTTTATTATATTTACGATATTTTTTAATATTTCTTACTTTCTCTTTCTACATCTATTTATAATTATGGTGATGTAAAAATACGTAAGTTCACAACTCGGACAGCATACCATAAAGTTGAAAGTACACATGACTGTATTTAATTGAATTCCATAGTCTTAACTGAAAAGCAATGCTAAATTCAAATATGCTACATGAATCACCTTAATTATTTTATTTCTCCTTTAGCTTACTTGTACCTCAAAGTAAATGGTTTAGTAGCAGCTAATAAAACACTGTAGTTATGTCAATTTGACTCCATAAAATTTACATCTTTAGATCTCCTTCAGTATTACATGTTTCTTTTTTATTTCCTTGTGTTATTCATTTGCTGACGCTGATGGTGATGCTGATGTCCACTGTGGTTCTGCAGATATTCAGGGCATTAGAAGCATCATAAACATTGGCATTTACAACATGCCGAAACAGCCAGCCTAGAGATTTTGAACCCAATGAAAAGAAGAGAATGGAAGAAAAGATTCATGAAATGTACTTTCTTCTCATCCAGGTATAAAAGTTTAAATGGTATATGTACTGAAGCTTTTAAAACCTTAATATATGTTTAATATAGTCTACTATTGTGGGTCAATAAAAAACTGGTAGTCATTTCATTTTGAAAATTATATAAACTTTTCTAGGGGCGCCTGGGTGGCGCAGTCGGTTAAGCGTCCGACTTCAGCCAGGTCACGATCTCGCGGTCCGGGAGTTCGAGCCCCGCGTCGGGCTCTGGGCTGATGGCTCAGAGCCTGGAGCCTGTTTCCGATTCTGTGTCTCCCTCTCTCTCTGCCCCTCCCCCGTTCATGCTCTGTCTCTCTCTGTCCCAAAAATAAATAAACGTTGAAAAAAAAAATTAAAAAAAAATTATATAAACTTTTCTGATTAACTTCATGTCACATAATTGTATATATGATGCTTTTTGATGTATGTATATCTGTTGTGTTAAAAGGGTGGGTAACATTTAAAAAATGAAATTGAGAGAAAATAAAATTGGAAAGTTTTTTTTTTTCAACGTTTATTTATTTTTGGGACAGAGAGAGACAGAGCATGAACGGGGGAGGGGCAGAGAGAGAGGGAGACACAGAATCGGAAACAGGCTCCAGGCTCTGAGCCATCAGCCCAGAGCCCGACGCGGGGCTTGAACTCACAGACCGCGAGATCGTGACCTGGCTGAAGTCGGACGCTTAACCGACTGCGCCACCCAGGCGCCCCTAAAATTGGAAAGTTTTTAGTGCATCCCACATTATATCATTTAAACGGATTCTCATTGTTTCAAGCATTTTCAAATGAACCAATATGTTTTCTTACTACATTGATATGTCTGTCTGATTCTCAGGAGAGTCAGTGAGATGCTCAATCGTCAACGAATAACTTTGCTATGTTTTTAGACAATCTCTCCTTCCTACCAACACTGATATTTTTATGACAAAAATGTTTTATCAACAAAGTATAGAGGAATTGAAATTCACTGAAGAAGAGAAAATTCTATAGAAACGTAAGCATGAACAGAATTTTGCTGTTCTGGGCTTTCTTATTTTAAATTAGAAGGAATTTGTGTATTAATTAGCTAACTTTAAACACATGGGTAAAAGCCTATGTAAACGAAACCAGCATGGAAGACTTTGATATTTTAAGGGGTTATTAAACATTTAGGAGTCATTTAGAGCATTGCTACCCAAAATGTGTTCCACACATCAGCGGTATTGACAAAACCCAAGAGCTTGTTAGAAGCATAAAGGTCCCTATCCAGAACCACTGATGCAGAATCTACAACTGAGCAAGATCTCCAGGTGTTTTCCATGCACATAAAAGTTTAAAAAGCACAGATTAGGAGAATGAAGTACTCCTTCATTGGAGTACAGATGAGTACTGCCCAGAGAGACTGGGTAGTTGTCTGCAGGCAATGGGATCCTAAATAACACGAAGCTCAGAGTATATACTAGCCAGGGAGGTCAATTTATTTCAGGGGATGTAAGCATACAAATGACAAAGAAAGGTGACACGTGATTTAGAGAACTATTACTGTCTCGATACTAAGTACTAAATTTGTGAGCATGATTCATCCCAGATACATGCTTGTAATCCATTTGCAAATCAAAGCAAATCAGAAGAACTATTGGCTCAGTTGTGATCATGTGGCATTCGGCCTTACGTACCACTCATACTGCAAGACATTGCTCATTTATCAGGTTAAAATTTATTAGAAATGTTTGTTCATCTTGCATAACACTCACAGAACAAGTTACCCACAATTCAAGGTTTTACTATATTTTGAAACAAAGGTTTAGAGATCATAAACATTAAATATGATCAATAAGATATTTCAGTATTAGATTTAACATTTTTTAAAGATAAATAGTATACTAAAAGTCAATTATCTATAGAAACTAGGGGCACCTGGATGGCTCAGTCACTAGAGCATGCAAAACTTTTGATCTCAGGGTTGTGAGTTCAAGTCCCACAGTGGGTGTAGAGATTAATTAAAAAAATAAAATGTTTAAAAAAATTATGTAAAGAAAATAATAGACCAATAGAATAGAGATGAAGTTCCGCAAGCTAAATAAAGACAATAAACAAAAAGCCAAAACTAATGAGCACATACAAGTAGATGTAAAACTATGCTTTTTGGAAATGGAGGCTGTATCACTGAATATATATCCTAAGTCTAACCACTTTACTGAAACCATCAGTCTACACCCGCATCATCATCCCATGGATTATTTCAATAGCTCTTTAAGTGCTTTCTCCACTTTCTCCCTTACCCTCACCCACCATCATTTCTCTCCATGGGAGCCAGAGTGATCTTTAAAAAAAAATGCAAATCAGATAATGATATTCTTTTGTTTAAAACTCTATAATAGTGCTGGATCATATTGGGGCACCTGGGTGGCTCAGTTGGTTAGGAGGCCAACTTTAGCTCAGGTCATGATCTCACGGTTCGTAGGTTTGAGCCCAGTGTCAGGCTCTCTGCTGACAGCACAGGGCCTGGAGCCTGCTTTGGATTCTGTGTCTCCCTCTCTTTCTATCCCTCCCCTGCTCACACTCTGTCTCTCTGTCTGTCTGTCTCTCTCTCTGTCTCCCAAAAATAAATTAACATTAAAAATTAAAAAAAAATAGTGCTGGATCATATCGATTAATAGTAAAGTACCTGACAACCCCCATTACATTTATTAATGATAATAATAGCTAATATGGATATGATGTGTGACATCTGTGTATATGTTAGCTGAGCAACATTAAAAAGTACTTTTTCTCTAAGGGTGAAGGTTACTTCCAGGAGTATATGAGAGTATGGAGGTGGTATTTGTTAAACAGCCTGTCCTAGGATACTGGTAATATATAGTCGGGCTAAGATTGTAATCAAGGAAGCTTGGCTTCAGTCTTAAATTTCTTTTGTTTATTTATTGTTGAGAGAGAGAAAGAGAGAGCAAGCAGGGGAGGGGCAGAGAGGGGGGGGCAGAGGGTCTGAAGTGGGCTCTGTGTTGACAACAGAGAGCCCTGTGTGGAGCTCGAGAACTCAGGAACCGTGACATCTTGACCTGAGCTGAAGTCGGACACGTAACCGACTAAGCCACCCAGGCGCCCCCAGTCTTAATTTTTTTAACCATCCTTTCATGTATATTTTTTCTTTATGCCCAGAGAGTCCTTCATGATCTCTTGCCTGACAACCTCTCCCAACCTATCTCATCATTTTCTGTTAACTTGGTCTATGCAATCGAGCCTCATCACTCTCCATCAAACATGCAAAACACATACTTGTCTTCCCTTCCAGTAAGATTCTTCATCAGGTAGTTTCATAGCTTGTTCTTTCATTGCCATCTCGACAGAGAAGTAATCTCTGTCCATGTAGCTTAAAAGCCTTCTTTGTCAATCTCTATGCCTGCAGGATGCTTTATTTTCTATCATAGTACCGATCCACATGCAGCGTTATAAAGCCTTTACTACTTGGGGCGCCTGGGTGGCTCAGTCGGTTAAGCGTCCGACTTCAGCTCAGGTCATGATCTCCCATCCATGAGTTTGAGCCCTGCGTCGGGCTCTGGGCTGATGGCTCAGAGCCTGGAGCCTGCTTCTAATTCTGTGTCTCCCTCTCTCTCTGCCCCTCCCCCATTCATGCTCTGTCTCTCTCTGTCTCAAAAATAAATAAACTTAAAAAAAAAAAAAAGCTGCTGAGGATTCAACTCAGTTTAAAAAAAAATAAAGCCTTTAGTACTAGAGTATATGTATCTGTAATAAATTTAAGTTCATACAGTATAGAAACAAAGGAAAATGTTACAGGATACATAGAAGTAGTCCTACAAAATTCATGCATTTCAGGCTGGGGATTTTGAGACTCCAGAAATAGGGGTTTTAAATCCTCAGGTTGCACAGTTAGCAAAGCAACTGAACCTGAACCTAATGTTTATAAAAGGCAGTTAGAAATTTTCTATGTCAGATCTCTGGGTCAAATCTCTTTAACTTGTTTCAAATCTCTTTAATGTCTGACTTAATACATGACGGCTAGAGTCTCACATCTGTTTTTACTCAAATAGGTTTGTAGTGCATAAGGCCAATGCAATGCAGCCTCACATTGCAGATAGATATGTAGCTGGGAAAGGTTGGAGGATTGTAATAACCTTATCAGATAATAATGAATATTCCATTTTGATACTGTATCAAAATTCGGTGAGTGTCAATTTATTAAAGATTAGTTACAATGTGAAATCTGAAAACGTCAACACACTTTTCAGACTACAATTTTAAACCATTATTCTGTCTTGAAGTTTTGGTAGATCTTTCATTCATACATGATTTTTGTATCATCAGATCCTTAGTCATTTTGGAAAGTAATGATCCTTAATTCTGTAAATCTGTCACATGTTGACCTATTTCTTCAATTTTTTTTTTTAAACTAAAATCTTCAGGTGCACCTGGGTGGCTCAGTCAGTTAAGTGTCCAAATCTTGTTTTCAGCTCAGTCATGATGTCTCAGTTCATGGGATCGGGCCACACTTCGGGCTCTGTGCTGACAGTGCAGAGCCTGCTTGTTCCCTCTCTCTCCCTCTCTCTCTCTCTCTCTCTCTCTCTCTCTCTCTCTCTCTTTCTCTCTCTCTTTCTCAAAATAAATAAATAAAGTTTAAAAAAATAAAATCTTCAGGGCGCCTGGGTGGCTCAGTCGGTTAATTGTCTGACTGCAGCTCAGGTCATGATCTTCTAGTTCATGAGTTCAAGACCCGCATCTGGCTCTGTGTTGACAGCTCAGAGCCTGGAGCCTGTTTCAGATTCTGTGTCTTCCTCTCTCTCTGCCCCTCACTGGCTTGTGCTCTCTCTGTTTCTCTGTCTCAAATGTTAATGTTTATTTAAACATTAAAAAAAATTTAATTAAAATCTTCTTTCACTCTACTGATTTGATTAGCAAATTTCTGTTTTATTTTGGGCAGCTGTCAAACACATGTTGACAAAATTTACCATTTGTCACCATTGCAAAATTCTATTTTTGTTTGAAAACCCAAATGTTATTATTGACAAGTACTCTCTGTGATTTTCCCACCAGTGACATGCTTGCTTGGTCTATTTGCAAGAAACTGAAACCCAAAACAAATCCAAATAAACATAGTTTGTCAGTCATTCTTTCAAATAAAAATGGTATTCCCTGGGGGGGGGGGGGGAGAAAAACAGCTGTTTCAGTTTGCAGTGCGCACAATCAGAGAAGTCAGAAGTGTATATTTCTTGAGAGACCATTGTATTTTCACATGTGGCAGAACTGCTCTAGAGGCGTCCCGTGTCATCAGTCCATATGTTAAAATCAAGTCTACTCAAGAGTTGAGCTTTCTTTTCTGCTGAATAAAAGAAATCCTAGTTGAGACCAGCCATTGATGGCGCCGCTTCTTTTCCTCTTCTTTCTCCTTCCGCCAAAGAAAAGTGAAGAACTGTCAAAGGGGGAACGCAGTGACACTAGCTCTGCGTGGGGTCAGTGTTGTGACTGATGTGAAGGCACAGGTAGCATCACCCACAATGGCTCCGGTACCATCAGTGAAACTAACATGGCAAAAAAGTAACAAACCGAACCCAAAACCTTCACCACTATTTCAAAAATCATTTTAGGGGAGACTGGGTGGCTCAGAATATTAAGCATCGGACTCTTGATTTCAGTTCAGGTCATGTCATGGTTCGTGAGTTCAAGCCCTGCACAGGGCTCCCTGCCGACAGTGCAGAGCCTGCTTCGGGTTCTGTGTCTCCCTCTTTTTCTGCCCTTCCCTTGTGCGTGCTCGCTCTGTCTCTTTCAGAATAAATAAATACACTTTAAAAATTAATAATATTTTTTAATGTTCTTATTTATTTTTGAGAGAGAGAGAGAGCACAAACTGGGGACCGGCAGAGAGAGAGGGAGACGCAGAATCCGAAGCAGGCTCCAGGCTGTCTGCATGGAGCCCCAAGCAGGGCTCGAACTCTGGCAACTGTGAGATCCTAACCTGAACTACCTGAGCCCAAATCGGATGCCTAACTGCCTGAGCCACCGAAGGACCCCTTGAAGCAGTGTTTAAATGCCAACATAACTCATGCTGGGTGCGCCCGTATCTGTCAAGAATAAGGGAGAATGCCCTGCCCCTGGTAGCCTCTCATGCTGGTGGTCGCCCTGGACAATCTGACCTGAGGTCAGAAACATTTGCTTAAAGAAGGTCTTCTTACAGAAAACCAGGCTAAGAGACTGAAATGATTATGTGACCTTTTCCTCACCAAATTAAAAAAAGAAAAAAAAATCCATAACTGAAAACTGACTCTCGTGGAGCCTATAGGATAGGAGATGCCATTTCCCCATTATTGAATCACTAAATCAATCGAAATGATAAACATGAGAATTCTGCCATTCACCACTGAATATGACTGCTATAAAATATCTTACATAATATCATTGTTAATAAGTATGAGCTCCCTCTTCGACTCAGCTGATTGTCTAGTGCCTTTAACACATTAATTAGTTTCCTGTGAAATCAAAAGAACATGTTACATATATACAAAATATCTAACACCAAAGAGCTTAGTTTTAAATCAGATATACTTAAATAGCTAAGTTTTTATGGGATGGTTTGCATTCAAAATACTAATATCATTCTTCACCCGTATTCAGCAAAATATGATCTTCAGATAATTACTTTTCTCCTTCATTAAAATTAGTTTTTAATTATGCAGGCAATAAATATATCTTAGTCTTTAAATAAGCTTGCTATGGAAGATAAGACAAACTTCCCCATTGAAAATGACCTTTCAATCTCATTAAAGAAAACAGTGATTGTTTGAAATCATGTTTCTAGACATTTTCTTTGCTTCTACAAACAAGTAAGTTTATCCACAAAAAAACATAAAGCATACTTGATTTATTTTTATTTGCATAAACCTTTACCACACATGTTTTTAGAACTTTATCCACACTGAGCAATTTGCTTTGGAAGTACATTGGCATCGGTATAGACACACAGACATAAATAAAATATATAAATAAATTATATGCGATAAGACATGCATCTAAATTATATATAATTTTAGTATATTTTTCACAATTGTGTGACCTTGCATAGTGTGACAGGCTATTTAGTCATTGTCTCATTGACAATCTGCTTCAACTGTATCACTATTACTATCATCATTTGCTTTGTTTTGGTTTCTTCTCTTGGGCGGATTCCATCAGGCAATATTGCTGGATGACACATATATAATGAATATATCTTTAAGGTTTCGATAGATGATGTTGATTATCCCACACCAATGTCACTTTGATATAGTTATAATGTGTGACATTAATACAAATCTATTATTCTCTTTAGTACAAAACATATAATTACTTATCATTAAGATCATTTTAACAGGGGTACCTGGGTGGCTCAGGCAGGTGAGCATATGACTCTTGATCTCAGCTCAGGTTCTGATCTCAGGATTATGAATTCAAGCCCCATGTTAGGCTCTGTGCTGGGCGTGAAGCCTAGTAAAAAAAAAAAAAAAAAGGAGAAAAGGAGCATTTTTAACTTTTCAGTCTAAGTTGCTTATTCTGTGTCAAACAACTGTGAAAAGTAAAGCCATAATGCAAACCATATTGCTGACTGAATATCTTACTATTAATATTTTTATTGTGCATATGTATGCACGTATGCATTTTACAATTCCCTTTTTCCAGCTGTATTGAGAAATACTTGACACATCACTGTACAAACTTCAGGCATATAGCATGATGGTTTGATTGACATAGACTGTAAAGCAATGACCATGATAGATTCAGTTAACATCTATCATCTCATATAGATACAATAAGAATAAAAGAAAAAAAGAAAAAAGGAAAAACAAATTCTCCTGGTGATGAGGATTTGCTGTCTTAACTTTTCTATATATATTGTGCATCCATTTAACTATAGTCTTCATGTTATACATTACATCCTAATATTTATATTCTAAGTGATAACAACAAGCTTGATCTCTTTTTCTGCCTTTTTTTAATTCTGTACATAAATGAGATCATACAGTATTTGTCTTGGTCTGACTTTTTTCATGGAGCATAATGCCCTTATCCATAATGTCACAAAAGGAAGAATTGCTCTTTTTAAAAGATATATATATATATTATATTATATTATATTATATTATATTATATTATATTATATATTATATTATATTATATATTATATGTGTTTGTGCAGTGTATGTGTATATAATACACACACACACACACACACACATTTATTCACTCATCCACCACTGGATGCTTGGGTTGTTTCCATATCTTGGTTATTGTAAACAGTTGCTATGAAAATGGGGGTACAGATGTACTCTTTGAATTTGTGTTTTTGTTTCCTTTTGATATGTTCCCAGAGGTAGAATTGCTGGATCGTAAGGTGGTTCTATATTTAATTTTTTGAAGACCCTCCATGCTGTTTTCCATAGTGGCTGCACCAGGTTATAATACTACCAACAATTCATGAGGGTTTCCTTTTCTTCACACCCATGCCAATATTTGTTATCACTTGTGTTTTTGATGATGGTCATTCTAGCAGGAGTGAGATAATATCACAGATAATATCATTCCCCTAATGACATTTCCCTAATGACAGTGATGTTAAGCATCTTTCTATGTCCCTGTTGGTGTTTCCTATAGTTTCTGTGGAGAAATGTCCATTCAGGTCCTTTGACCATTTTAATTGGGTTATGCATTTTATTTTTTCTATTGAGTTATATGAGTTCTTCATATATGTTGGATATTAACTTATCAGATATATGTTTTGCAAATATTTTTCCCATTATGTAGATTGTCTTTTCCCTTTGTCTATGGTTTTCTTTGCTGTGAAACAGATTTTTAAGCTTAATATAGGCTCACTTGTTTATTTTGTTATGTTTTAAGAGACATATTCAAATAATTATTACCAAGATGCATGTCAAAATGTTTCCTCCTATGTTTTCTTCTAGGAGTGTTATGGTTTCAGGGCTTTCATTTAATCTTTAACCCATTTTGAGTTAATTTTTGTGAGTGATGCTAGATAAGGGTCAAGTTTCATTCTTTTACATGTAAATATCCAATTATCCCAGCATCATTTATTGAAAGGACAGTCTTTCTCCATTAAGTATTCTGGGCTCTTTTATCAAATATTAGTTGACTTGTATGCTTGGGTTTATCTGTGTGTTCTTGATTCTGCTTCATTGATCAACTTATCTGTGTTTATGCCAGTACCATACTGTTTTGATGATTAAAGCTTTTATTGTATAGCTTGCAGTCAGGAAGTTTGATGCCTCATGCCTTGTTCTTCTTTGTCAAAATTTATTTGGCTATTCAGGATCTTTTGTGATTCTATATGAATTTTAAGAGTGTTTTTTCTACTTCTGTAAGAATAACGCCATTGGAAATTTGGTACAGATTGCATTGAATCTATAGGTGACTTTTGTTAGTACTGACATTTTAACAGTATCAATTCTTCCAATCTATAAACATGGAATACCTTTCCATTTATTTGTGTCTGACCCTCAACATTTTAATCTCCTCCCTGATTTGCTCCACAGAAGACAGGTTATCTGAATATCCATCCCAAGTCATTTTGCCAGATAAAGTACAAAACATCCAGGTAAATTTGAATTTCAATAAAAAAGGAATATTTTAAAGTTTAAATGTCTCAAATATCACATGAAATGTCCTTATATAAGCATATTATTTGTTGTTCAGCAAAAAAAAAATAAATGTCACTAGGCATCTCATAGTTTTACTTGTTCAACCTGCCATCTTAATCCTAGAAGAATATTTAGAATTTCTTGGTGTTTACATGGATGTTTCCCTGTAGACATAATACACTCTCTTTAATAAGCTTAATTGAAATATTCCATGCTTGCCACAGTATACCTGCTAGAAGTGTTGTTGTTTTGTTTTGTTTTTCAAGTTGCTGTCTCAGATTCTACCATTCAAGGCAGACAAAGTCAGGTTTTCTTCTTCTTGTAACTTTGTAAATGCTCTATGCGACGTTCAAAATTCAGAAATAAGACACACCATTCTCAGAAAGTATAGGTGTTTGGAACTGTGAGATTCTTAGGTTCTTCTATTTGTCAAAAATACTGTCAAACAATCTGTCACAAAGTGGGAGTTACAAATAAATTCAATTTGAAAATAAATGGATAAAACTGTGAAAGCCCTGTATTTCAGATGCAAAATATTAATCAAAATTAAGTTCAGTATTCAAACAGCATTTGAAAAAAAGTAGGCTGAAAGGTAATACAATTTTTGAATATTAATATATATCTAAAATAGGCATCTAATATACTATCACACAGGTATTGTCTACTAGTTCATTGATTCCTTCATTTGTGCATTAACATTTATGAAGCAGCTACTATATTTCAGACACTGGGTTAGTGGAAAAATGAGGGACAGAATGACCTGGCTTTGACCGGGCTTACCATCAAATTTACAAGAGAATTTACTGAACAAGTAAGTACAAGAAGTAGTGTGGAAAGAACTTAGCAACTTCTGTAAGTAGATAATTCTTTTAAACTATAAAAGTGTGTTACACTTTCTTTTCTTCTTCTTCTTCTACTATTACTACTATTACTTCTTTTTCTTATTCTTTCCTTCTTCTCCTGCTTCCTCTTCCTCTTCCTTCTCCTCCTCCTGCTCCTCCTCCTCTTCTTCTTCTTCTTCTCCTTCTCCACATTTCTTTTTGTATGATTTCTTTCCTTCCATCTGCTCACTGTCTTTGAAACCGGTAATGTAATGTAAGGCAGCACAAGAAAAAAAAGACAATCTTTTATTTCTCTTAGTGTATTACATAATATGAATGAAAAGGTTTGTTTGGAAACAGAATTATTTTCTAAATTTCCCATTTTCCCTGTATAACAAAAGTTGTGATTAATGGTGGTCAAGAAGGACGTCACATTCCCTTCAATTTAACTAATCACAGACAGGCTTCTTCCTGACTCCAAAACACTGACCTCTCTTAAGGGAATTTACCTCAGAAAATTTGTAATTATAATTTTTTTTCTCTGCCTTTTTGAGATGTAAATTGTGGTAAAGCCTTTTTGGCAATTTTACAACCCAGGAACAATCCTTGTGACATGTCATCATCAAGGAAGATAGTGCCTCTATTGCCCAGTTCGTGTGGAAGAGTAGAAGTTTAACTTCTCTGGTACCTTGATCCAAGTTGTAAAACTAACTCCTGTCACCAAGATTTAAAAAAAAAAAAAAGTTTTCTGTTCTTGGAATTAAATCCAATTATCCAACAAATGATGGCCACTCATCCCTCACCATCCTAGTTCCTCACCACTTTCCAGCCCTCTGTTTCAGGCTGAGCTGAGACTCTGCTCTGACCCGCTCACTCGTATTGCAATAGCCTTGAGTCAAGGGCTCCTTGACTGTTCAACTTTGTCTCCTGCAACTTTCGCTTTCATAGTAAAATCACGAGAGGCAGAAAACATGCCATAAATATTCCACTAGTAAGAACGAGGACATGATGTAAGTGAAGTTCTCACAACATAGAACATGAAAATAAGAAAGCCTTCTATTGCACCTGGAAATAAAAATAAAACAATAAAGTGGTCACAAATAATTTAAGAAAAAAATATTCAATTAGGTTGTAATTAAGAAATAGAAAGGTATTGGTATATCACTTTCTACTTGAAACTCTGGTAGAAAGGTATTCCACTGAGTATCTTTGTGCCATCATGAAGTGAAATGGCAGTGTGCTATATCGATGCAGAGAGAGGGCATAAAAGAGTTGTTCACACGTATTACTACCCCCACAATCTACCTTATACCTCATATGTTCTATCAGAAGAGATATTTTTCAAGTCCCATTCTCTTCTCAGGAGATCTAATTGGTACTTGAGGACCACCATGTTAGCTAGGGATTCACCACCAAATGTGGCAAAGGAGTAAGTAACTGAGTTGTGGATTGGAAAGCCTAAATCTAGGGAAAGAAGTATGAATAAAATTTCTGAGTGAACCAAGAGTGTTACTGAGGCTTGATCTCCAGGAGGCTGATAGTGACATAACTTTTATCTAACTCCCTGCTTTCTATGAACAGAGAATATAAAATCATCCATGCTGCCACTAATACTTCAGCAAAATGACACTGAAGCTCAGAACCTCCACTTATTGGAGGAAGTGACCTTGAAGTTGAGTCCCACTTGTTGTTATTAGGCAGGTAAAGGGGACGTCATAGACATGTTTGCTAACTGTCACAGACATGTCTAACTGTGTCTCTGCTATGGAGACTAGGTAGGAACTCATCAAAGTAGAAGATAGAAAGATCATTTGGAAAAGTACAGTAGTAAAAGATCATGCACTAAGGCATGTTTGAAATAGCCTATGTGGAGAAAGGGAGAGAATGCTGTTTAGGGAGAATAGCAATGTGTGTGGAAAAATATGGTGGATATAAATGATGTTTGTAAGACTCCATGACTGATTTTATACAGTTTGGCATATTAAAGTAAGAAAAGAGTAAAGAATAATTTCCAGGGTCTTGGCATGGGCGACTCATGGAAGGGGAAAGAGTCATGTTACTTACTTTAAAGAGTCATGCTATTCACAGGTTATTAACTCGAACAACACTGGAGATAGTTTTAATTTTATTCATATTGAAGTACCTGCAAGATATTTAAGTAGATATTCATTAAGTATTTGAGTATATGAGTGTATACTTAAGAAGATATTTAATTAGAAATAGAGATGCTGGCATTTTTGAAGCTTGGAAATCAATTAAACAACTTAAAATGAAAAAAAAAAGAAGATAAAGGAAACATTAATGTTTAAAGGCAGAAAATAGGAGCATGTGTAAACAATACTAAAGAAATGCCTGAGATGTAAAATAAAAAGCAATATAGTATCATAGAAGCCAAGGAGAGTATTTCATGAAAAATAGAGAGGCCATATTTTCAATAAGTCAAGCAGGATCAAATAGTCACTCTAATTCATGAGTGAATTAACTTTAAGTATAAAGAGTTTATTTGAGACATTATTCAAGGAAGTTTCATTTAAAAGGTGGGAAAGTTAAAGATTAATAACCTTAAAAGTGAGTGAATGATAAAAGTTACAAAACAGTTTGTGGTAAACTCAAGAATAGCTCTGAAGCTTAGAAGAAGTTAATAGATGCAATAAATAAAAAGTCAAATGAATTTATAAGAGGATCTGAAACACCTGTAGAATGAAAATGCAAGGAATAACTACTAGGTAATGAACACTCAAAGGATGATCGAGAGACTGAAATTTCTGATCCTATTGTAAAATATATTAAGTGTATAGAGACCATGATCACATTATGACCATTAAAGTAATTTGGAATTTGTATTTAAAGAGCGGGTGTGGAGTTGAATGAATGGATGGATTTAAAATTTAAAATGAGTGGATGAAAGCAAGACAGCAGCATCTAGTTTCTTGAGAAGACTAACTTTAGCTCTCTTTCCCATTTTTATTTTTCTAATATACTTTCAGTGAATGAATTTTTAACATACTTTGTGATTTACAGACACTTACCATATTAGATATTTAAATGTTGATCTTCCTATTATCTAAAAGAAAAATTTTGGTGCAGGCATTATTATTCCCAATTTTATTGATTGAGAAATTGAGTGTCATAGTTTGTAGAGCAAACAAGTTGTGAGGTCCACTTACGGCTTATCTGTAATTCTCTGACTCTCTCCATTCAAATATGCTGTCTCTCTGGAGAAAAATATTTTCAAAATTTGGGAGAACAAAGTCCCAATATTCTAGAATATAAATAATCTCTGGAAAGAAATGAACTTTAAATCAGAAAATAAAGAGAAGAATTATACCAAGAGTGGGGACTATATATAACTTACTTTCAGTTTTTTCTTATTTTTTAACTCAAGCTATTTTTTTATCTCACAAAAGATAAAGGTATTATACTTCATAAAGTAAAAAATAATGTGAGTATACATGGCTTGAATCAATACCCATAATGACTCTAATAACAAAGGGACTTAGATTCTGATTTTTCTATAGAAGGTGAGCTTAGAGAGTGCACAACTTCTGTAAAATCAGAGTTATTGTTCCCTTTCTCATTTTCTAGCTTCAACGTGTGCTAATATTTACAGGTTCTAACTTAATTCTTCAATTACTGTTTAAATGTGCACTCCTATGTTAAATAAATAACATAAGAGGTTTATAAAAGAGGATGCTGTGTGAGGGTGTTGAGGTTTAAGAGACGCAAACGTTTCTTTAGATGAATTTCTGAAACTTGGATGCATAAATGTTTGATGTTATGCTTAAGATAAACTCTAGAGATGCATGCAAGTGTATAACTCTTCCTCATTTTCAGAATACTATCATACAATTTCATTAAATTTGATTCACATAAATTGCCTCAATCCATCATGCAAAGTTGCTTCTGTAAATGCCAAGACAGAACCGTATGATGGGATTCAAGATGTTATTGTCTCTATTAATGAATATTTAGCCTATCTTCGTTTACAATTGATATTATTTTACTTGCCATGTGGACTTTGTCCACAGAGAAATTTCCTACTGATATGGTGCATGTATTCGCTCTTCCAAATTACCTGGCTTATCAAGTTTATTTAATTTGTTTAAGGCTATTGAAAGGAAAGTGAATAAGGCTGGCATCTCAGACCCCGTGTTAGCATCTCTTAGATACTCAGTCTCATCAAATTCACCATGAAGACTCCTATCAAATTCTTCACAGTGTGCCTTATTATTTCCAAGGTCATTCATGCTTCTCTAACAGGCATGCTGCCTGATAACTGGATATATGAGAGTGAAAACAAGAAAAGAGTTCTATTAATAGGTGCTTTAGATACAAGGCATTGATCCCAAAAGTAAAACATTTTCCGTGCATAGGAGAATGCATTGATTCAATGAATTCTCTGGTGAATACTGAAGCTGGTTAATCACACTAATTAGGTGCCATTTGATGACATTTATTTATGATCAGCATCATGAGCACTGTCATAAGCAGAATTTTCTACAGCTCATTAATGAATGTCTGTGTCATCACATCTTAGGAAGCTTTTTTATTACCTCGTATTCTTTCAGTTTAATAAAACATTGCTCCTACTGAAAGAAGGCATTTCAAGAATACCTATGTCGAAAGTTAAGATGCTTTTAATTAGTCATTAGTGTATCATATTTTTTTTTCTGTTCCAAAATAACTATTTGATTCCCCAAGTAGTATTTTTTCTTCTTCTTTGGGGTTTCTTTTGGACCAGCTTTTCAAATAGTAAGCTTTCATTAAGAATGGCTTTTTAATGACCACAATTAATGATTATATTTTCTATTAGTGATACAGGCAAAATGATATATATCAGATTCACCTGGAGAACTTTTTTTTTCTTTTTTTTTTTTTATTTCAAGTTACTTGACATAGAATACAATATTAGTTTCAGGTATAGATTTTAGTGACTCATCACTTACATGCAACAGGCCACATCACAACGAGTGCTCTCCTTAATACTCATCACCTATTTAACCGATCCCCCCACCCATGGAGAACTTTTTTAAACATGCCTTGTTTAACATGGCTAAAAATTGGTCTTTGAGAATATGTACAATTCTTAAAAATTCCAAATATGAGTGATATTCCAAATAATGATATGGCCTTCTTGTCTGTTTGCTGAATTTAGCAATTCCACAAATATCTGTCTTATGCTTACTGTGTTTTATGTGCCTGAGATATTTCAAACAGTGGTCTGCCCTCAGGAAGCTTAAATTCTAATGGATGGAGACATAAAAACAAACAAACAAATAACCATAATAAGCAAATCATTAAAAAGTATTGCAATAAATGTGATCCTCTCCTTCAAAAAATATATGGCATTTAAAAATCCCAATTTCAGGGGCACTTGGGTGGCTCAGTCAGCTAAGCGCCCGACTTTGGCTCAGGTTATGATCTCACAGTTCATGTGTTCGAGCCCCATTTCAGATTCTGTGCTTACAGCTAATAGCCTGAGCTTGCTTCAGATTCTGTGTCTGTGTCTCTCCCTGTCCCTCCTCTGCTCGTGTTCTGTCTCTCCCTCTCAAAAATAAACAAACATTATTTTTTTAAATGCCAATTTCAAACTTGCAAAAAATTCACTACTACAGCCACACATACAATGTATTGCAAAGCACTTTGTCTATATTAAACATATGTGAATTTCTACACTTCTATAAAATTCTGTATCACACGTATAGTCTACATCACAATTTATGAGTTCATTGGTATTTTGTGTGCAGACACAATCAGAAAATTCTACTAAAATGTAGTAACTAAACGACTAAAGTATTGTGATACAAATATAAAAATTGAATTATTTCTCCTAATATGAAATGGAAAAAAAAAAAAAAAACGAAATGAAACAAAACACACCATGCAGAATTGAATTAACAAGTGCTGCTCTTACAGTGGCCATCTTGGCCCTCCAAACAGCCAGACATGTATTTTGGGTTCAGTTAATGAGCCCACCTTACAAATTGGATGGTCATTGGCTGAGCTTTAGGGCAATCTTTTAGGACAAGGACCTTTGACTTTTTTCCCTTTAGTGTTTCGAAGCTAAATTAGGAGTTTGATTCCAGGTTGAAAGTATCAAGGGGCTTATAGAAATTGTGAGTAAACCTGTCTTCTGGAAGCAAAGAAAATATGAATTGGACAGTTTTGTCAAAGCAAACTTCATGGTGAAGGACAGTGAAATGACCCCTACGAGACGGTAGAACATGACCTCAAGTGGAAGACTTGAAGGCACTGTTCCGATCATGCTCTTTAGTATACAATGAAGAAATGAAAGAGACAATGTCCAGAACATGAATAATTTCTGACCATGCAAACTAGAGGGTTTTGTTTGTTTGTCTGGTTTGGTTTGGTGTTTTGGTTTTTGTTTTGTTTTGTTTTGTTTTGGGTTTTAAGTGCAAAAATAGAAAGTGATTCAATATGCTGAACAAATTTATGGCTTTTAAATTTTAATGCTGTAACGATCTTCCTGGAGGCCATCAAACAATTCAAACTGCAGTGGTTGGTTAGAGTGGACTGAAATAGTTCTCAACAGCATCCACAGCAGTCGATTCAGGTATGGAAACGAGACATAGGCTTCTCCTTTATGGTAAGATGATGGGATAAAGTAGGGGTTTTTTCAAAGTGTGGTCTGCAGATCCTTAGGGTTCCACTAGACAATTTCTGTGTTTCTTTGAGGTCAAAACTGATTCAAAATGCCATTACTTTGTCTTTTGACTCTCAATAATCAATTGAGTTTCCCAGAGGCTACATCAAATGTGCTGATATTACCATTCTGGCAGGTCATGGACTGTGCACTTGGGTATTTTTTGTTTTAAAATTTTCCGTTTTAATATGCATTAAGGCATCTAGCAGTCCAAGCAGCAATTTTGTCCTCACGATGTCTTTTCATAATTTTATATTATTGAGGACCCCAAAATGATGGAGGAAAATGGAATAGAAGATTGAGACTGCTAAATTGATAAATAAATAGGAATAGATGATAGATGAGTGGAAAGAAAGAAGTCGACAGATAAATAGATGATAGATAGATGACAGATAGATATACTTTTTTTTTTTTTTTCCCCCCGACAGGCTTAACCATCCTGTCCTCTGGAAACAGACACTCAAGCCTATAGTGTAAATAGGCTTATAGGATGCCTGGGTGGATCACTCAGGTGAGCAACCAACTCTTGATCACACCCCTGGGGTCAACACCTGCCTTGGGATTCTGTGCTGATCATGGAGTCTGCTTAAGATTCTCTCTCTCAGGGCGCCTGGGTGGCTCAGTCCATCGAGTGACCAACTTTGGCTCAGGTCACGATCTCACTGTTTGTGAGTATGAGCCCCGTGTTGGGCTCTGCGCTGACAGCTCAGAGCCTGGAGCCTGCGTCAGATTCTATGTCCATCTCTCTGCCCCTCTCCTGCTTGTGTTCTGTCTCTGTCTCTCACTCAAATATAAATAAACATCAAAAAAATTTTCTTGGGAGGAGGGGCCATGATGGAAGAACAGCATGGAGGCTATTTGTGTGTCTCGCGTCCATGAAATAGAGCCAGACCAACACTAAACCATCCTACACACCTAAAAAAACCGATCGGAAGATTAACACAACAACCTGCAGAACCTGAACCACAGAATTCAGCAGGTGCGTGACACGAAGAACTGAACTTGGGGAGCCCCAAAAGGTAGGGAACCCCATCTGAGGGCAGAGAGAGGACAGAGACTGGGGGATGCGTATGAGAAAAGCACCCCTCCCCAAAAACAGCTGGAGAGAAAGTGGAAAATTGGCAACAGCAGCAGGGACTAAACTAAAAAGGGAGAAAGGAGAGGGTTTAAATTCCATTAAGACTGTAAACAAGGGAAACACAAAGGCTGCAACTCCGCAGCTCCATACCTGGCGGTGTTCTGGTGGGAAGGGCGAATCTCCAGGAACAGAGTGGGGTCCAGGAGGGTCTCAGGCCACACGGGGAAAAGCGGTTCCCCTGCTGAAAGGACATTTGGTAGAGACTGTTGAAGCCGCCTGTTCCCGGCAGACCCCGGAAGGCGGCCACATTCGCTGGTGCTGGGGGAAGGTTGCCGAGGGTGAAGCCTGGTGCAGATGTGTGTTGCAATTTTCCGTGGCCCCTGAAACGCTGAGACTACACTGTCTCGTGAATTTTGGTGGGGAGGGCTGGTACCTGGCTGCAGTCTCGGGGCACCGGCAACAGCAGGATCCGGCGGGCATTCCTGGGTGCAGCCGACATGCGGCCACTGCTCATTCGCCATTGCTCAGTGAGTCCCTCCCGCGAAGGCGCGGAGCGGGTCAAAGCCTCAGTCCTTCCGAAGTAAGGGGCAGGGGAAAACAGCCGCGTCTGAGACAAAACTTGAGAGAGAGGTACTGCCTAGGGCCTGTTCACGGAGAGAGGAAAAGCGGGGAGTGGACGAGAGCTGAGGACGGAGGATGGGTGCACGATTGCTGATCCGGGAGAACAGACTGGGTGGCTGGGTGGTGCCATTTTTCACCATTCCCACGCATGCGCACCGACGAGGACCCCCCAAGAATCCACCCCAGTAGGCTAGCAGCGCCATCTAGTGGAGAGCGGAGCTGTTACACCAAGTCCTGCCCAACTGGGCCAACTTCTCTCTTCAAGAACACAAACCCCTGGCTTAATTATGGACTATAAAGAGCTACATGGACTGACCTCTAGGGGAAAATGAAGCAATTTCAGTCCTACTTCAATCTGTCAGCAGGTTCATCTGTTCAATTTTTTTTCTCTCTTTTTCCTTTTTCTCTTTTGTAATTCTTTTTCTTGAATACAGAAAGAGAAAAAACTCATTTTTATTTTTGATTTTTATTAAAAATTCTGTCTTTAATTTTTATTACTATATTTTTTTACTTTTGTGTATTTCCTTTCAAATTCTACTTTACGTCCATCATTTTATTTTAGTCTACTTCAGTGTACTCACCTTTTCAAATTTTCAAACAATTCCCTGTTTTTACTTTCTTTTGCTTTTTTCTCTTTTTCATTTCTTTTCTTTTTCTTGAATGCAGAAAGTGAAAAACTTCATTTTTACTCTCAATTTCTTTTAAAAATATTTTTATTTAATTTTTATTACTATATTTTTTGCTTTTATGTAAATTATTTCAAATTCTATCTTACTCCCATCATTTTATTTCAGTCTACTACAGTGTATTCACTTTTTCAAGTTTTCAAACGCTTTCTTTGTGTGTCTTGCCTTTTTTTAATCTTTTTTCTCTTTTTTGTTTTTCTCTCTTTCCTTAAATTCAGAAAACGAAAAAGTTCATAGTTCTTTTTAGTTTGTATTAAAAACATTTTTCTATAATTTTTTTCTACTATATTCTCTACTTTTGTGTATTTTAGTTTCACTTTAGTGTATTCATTTCTTCAAATTCTCAAACTACTTCCTTTTTTTTCCTCTCTCTCCCTTTTTTTTTTGTTTGTTTCTCTAATATGTCAAACCACTTTCTACACCCAAACCAAACACACCTAGGATCTAGCATCATCTATTCGATTTTTGTGTGGGTGTGTTTTTAATTTTTAATTTTAATTTTTTTTATTTTAATTTTTTAACTTCAATTTTTCTGTCTCATTAATTACTTTTCAACCTTCAAAATGACAAAATGAAGGAATTCACCCCAAAAGAAAGAGCATAAACAAACAACAGCCAGTGATTTAACCAACACAGACGCAAGCAAGATGTCTGAACCAGAATTTAGAATCAGGATAATAAGAATACTAGCTGGAGTTGAAAATAGATTAGAATCCCTTTCTACATACATAAAAGAAGTAATAAATAGCCAGAATGAAATTAAAAATGCTATAACTGAGCTGCAATCACGGACGGATGCAGTGGCGGCAAGGATGGATGAGGCAGAACAGAGAATCAGTGGTATAGAGGACAAACTTAATGAAGCAGAAAAAAAAGAGGGAGATGAAGGCAAAAGAGCACGATTTAAAAATTAGAGAAAACAGTGACTCATTAAAAAAGAACAACATCAGAATCATTGGGGTCCCAGAGGAGGAAGAGAGAGAAATAGGGGTAGAAGGGTTATGTGAGCAAATCATAGTGGAAAACTTTCCTAACCTGGGGAAAGACACAGACATCAAAATCCAGGAAGCACAGAGGACTCCCATTAGATTCAACAAAAACCTACCATCAACAAGGCATATCACAGTCAAAAACACAAAATACTCAGGCAAGGAGAGAATCATGAAAGCAGCAAGGGAAAAAAAAAATCCTTAACCTACAAGGGAAGACAGATCAGGTTTGCAGCAGAACTATCCACAGAAACTTGGCAGGCCAGAAAGCAATGGCAGGATATATTCAGTGTGCTGAATCAGAAAAATATGCAGCCAAGAATTCTTTATCCAGCAAGGCTGTCATTCAAAATAGAAGGAGAGATAAAAAGTTTCCCAGACAAACAAAAATTAAAGGAGTTTGTGACCACTAAACCAGCCCAGCAAGAAATTTTAAGGGGGACTCTCTGAGGGAGAAAAGATGAAAAAAATATATATATATATGAATAAATACCAAAAGCAACAAAAGATTAGAAAGGACCAGACAACACCACCAGAAACTCCAACTCTACAAGCATCATAATGGAAATAAATTCATATCTTTCAGTACTCATTCTAAACATCAATGGACTCAATGCTCCAATCAAAAGACATAGGGTAACAGAATGGATAAGAAAACAAGACCCATCTCTATGCTGTTTACAAGAGACCCACTTTAGACCTAAAGACACCTACAGATTGAAAATAAGAGGTTGGAGAACCATCTATCGTGCTAATGGTCAACAAAAGAAAGCTGGGGTAGGAGTAGCCATACTTATATCAGACAATCTAGACTTTAAAATAAAGACTGTATCAAGAGATGCAGAAGGACATTATATCATAATCAAGGGGTCTATAGACCAAGAAGACCTAACAATTATAAAAATTTATGCACCAAATGTGAGAGCACCCAAATATATACATCTTAATAACAAATATAAAGAAACTCATTGATAGTAATACCATAATAGTAGGAGACTTCAACACCCCGCTCACAGCAATGGACAGATCATCTAATCAACAAATCAACAAGAAAACAATGGCTTTGAATGACACACTGGACCAGATGGACTTAACAGATATACTCAGAACATTTCATCCTAAAGCAGCAGAATACACATTCTTCTCCAGTACACATGGAACATTCTCCAGAATACACCATATACTGGGACACAAATCAGCCCTAAGTAAGTACAAAAAGATCGATATCATACTGTGCGTATTTTCAACCACAATGCTATGAAACTTGAAATCTACCACAAGAAAAAATTTGGAAATGTAACATATACTTTGAGACTGAAGAACAGCCTACTAAATAATGAATGGGCTAACCAAGCAGTTAAAGAAGAAATATATATATGTAAGTATAAAAAAGTATAGGTAAGTCAATGAAAATGATAGCACCACAATCCAAAAGATCTGGGAAGCAGCAAAGGCGGTCATAAGAGGAAAGTACATAGCAATCCAGGCCTTCCTTTTTTTTTTTTTAATAGTATTATTATTATTTTTTTTGAACGTTTATTTATTTTTGGGACAGAGAGAGATAGAGCATGAACGGGGGAGGGACAGAGAGAGAGGGAGACCCAGAATCGGAAACAGGCTCCAGGCTCTGAGCCATCAGCCCAGAGCCCGACGCGGGGCTCGAACTCACGGACCGCGAGATCGTGACCTGGCTGAATTCGGACGCTTAACCGACTGCGCCACCCAGGCGCCCCCAGGCCGTCCTAAAGAAGGAAGAAAGATCTCAGCTACACAACCTAACCTTATGCCTTAAGGAGCTGGAAAAAGCACAGCAAATAAAACCCAAAACCAGCAGAAGACAGGAAATGAGAAAGATTAGAGCAGAAATTAATGCTATCAAAACCAAAAAAAAAAAAAAACAAAAACAAAAACAAAAAACAAACAGTAGAACAGATCAATGAAGCCAGAAGGTGGTTTTCCAAAAGAATTAACAAAATTGATAAACCACTAGCCAGTTTGATCAAGAAGATAAAGGAAAGGGCCCAAGTAAGTAAAATCAAGAATGAAAGAAGAGAAATCACAACCAACACAACAGAAATAAAAACAATAATAAGAGAATATTATGAGCAATTATATGCCAATAAAATGGGCAATCTGGAAGAAATGGACAAATTCCTAGAAACATATACACTACCAAAACTGAAACAGGAAGAAATAGAAAGTTTGAACAGACCCATAACCAGTAAGGAAATCGAATTAGTAATCAAAAATCTGCCAAAAAACAAGAGTCCAGGGCCCGATGGCTTTCCAGGGGGAACTACCAAAATTTAAGGAAGAGTTAACACCTATTCTCTTGAAGCTGTTCCAAAAAATAGAAATGGAAGGAAACTTCCAAACTCTTTCTATGAAGCCAGCATTACCCTGATACCAAAACCAGACAGAGACCCCACTAAAAAGAACTATAGACCAATTTCCCTGATGAACATGGATGCAAAAATCTTCAACAAGATATTAGCCAACCAGATCCAACAATACATTAAAAAAATTATTCACCATGACCAAGTGAGATTTATACCTGGGATGCAGGGCTGGTTCAATATCCACAAAACAATTAGCGTGATTCATCACATCAATAAAAGAAAGGACAAGAACCATATGATCCTCTCAATAGATGCAGAGAAAGCATTTGACAAAATACAGCATCCTTTCCTGACAAAAACCGTCAAGAAATTAAGGATAGAAGGATCATACCTCGAGATGATAAAAGCCATATATGAGCGACCCAAGCTAATATCATCCTCAATGGGGACAAACTGAGAGCTTTCCCCTAAGGTCAGGAACAAGACAGGGATGTCCACTCTTGCCACTGTTATTCAACATAGTATTGGAAGTCTTAGCCTCTACAATCAGACAATACAAAGAACTAAAAGTACGCAAATTGGCTAGGAGGAGGTCAAACTTTCACTCTTCTCAGATGACATGATACTCTGGAAAACCCAAAGATTCCCCCAAAAAACTGCTAGAACTGATTCATGAATTCAGCAAAGTGGCAGGATATAAAATCAATGCACAGAAATCGGTTACATTCCTATACACCAACAATGAAGTGACAGAAAGAGACATCAAGGAATCGATCCTATTTACAGTTGCACCAAAAACCGTAAAATACCTAGGAACAAATCTAACCAAAGAGGTGAAAAATGTATACACTGAAAACTATAGAAGGTTTATGAAAGAAATTGAAGAAGACACAAAAAAATGGAAAAAGATCCCATGCTCCTGGATAGAAAGAACAAATATTGTTAAAATGTCGATATTACCCAAAGCAATCAACATATTCAGTTCCAATCCCTATCAAAGTAACACCAGCATTCTTCATAGAGGTAGAACATATAATCCTAACATTTGTATGGAACCAGAAAAGACCCCGAATAGCCAAAGCAATCTTGAAAAAGAAAACCAAAGCATGAGGCATCCCAATCCCAGACTTCAAGCTATACTACAAAGCTGTAATCATGAAGATAGTATGGTAATGCCACAAGAACAGACACTCAGATCAATGAAATAGAATAGAGAACCCAGAAATGGACCCACAAATGTATGGGCAACTAATCTTTGACAAAGCAGGAAAGAATATCCAATGGAACAAAGACAGTCTCTTCAGCAACTGGTGCTGGGAAAACTGGACAGCAACATGCAGAAGAATGAACCTGGACCACTTTCTTACACCATACACAAAAATAAATTCAAAGTGGATGAAAGACCTCAGTGTAAGACAGAAAGCCATCAAAATCCCCGAGGAGAAAGCAGGCAAAAACCTCTTTAATCTTGCCCGAAGCAATTTCTTACTCAATATGTCTCTGGAGGCAAGGGAAACAAAAGCATAAATGAACTACTGTGACCTCATCAAAATAAAAAGCTTCTGCACAGCGAAGGAAACAATCAGCAAAACTAAAAGGCAACCGACAGAATGGAAGAAGATATTTGCAAATGACATATCAAATAAAGGGTTAGTATCCAAAATCTACAAAGAATTTATCAAACTCAACACCCAAAACACAAATAATCCAGTGAAGAAATGGGCAAAAGACATGAACAGATACTCCTCCAAAGAAGACATCCAGATGGCTAACCGACACATGAAAAATACTCCATATCACTTATCATCAGAGAAATACAAATCAAAACCACAATGAGATACCACTTTACACCTGTTAGAATGGCTAGCATTAACAACTCAGGCAACAACAGATGTTGGTGAGGATGTGGAGAAAGAGGATCTCTTTTGCATTGTTGGTGGGAATGCAAGCTGGTGCAGCCACTCTGGAAAACAGTATGGAGGTTTCTCAAAAAACTACAAATAGAACTATCCTACGACCCAGCAATTGCACTACTAGGCATTTATCCAAGGGATACAGGTGTGCTGTTTCGAATGGACACATGCACCCCCATGTTTATAGCAGCACTATCAACAATAGCCAAAGTATGGAGAGAGCCCAAATGTCCATCGAAGGATGAATGGATAAAGAAAATGTGGTATATATATATATATATATATATATATATATATATATATATATAATGGAGTATTACTTGGCAATCAAAAATAATGAAATCTTGCCATTTGAGAATATGTGGATGGAACAGGAGGGTATTATGCTAAGGGAAATTAGTCAGAGAAAGACAAAAATCATATGACTTTACTCATATGAGGACTTTAAGAGACAAAACAGATGAACATAAGGGAAGGGAAACAAAAAGAATATAAAAACAGGGAGGGGGACAAAACAGAAGAGACTCATAAATATGGAGAACAAACTGAGGGTTGCTGGAGGGGTGGTGGGAGGGGGGATGGGTTAAATGGGTGAGGGGCATTAAGGAATCTACTGAAATCATTGGTCACTATATACTAACTAATTTGGATGTAAATTTTAAAAAATAAAAAATAAAGTTAAATTTATAGTTCAAATAAATAAATAAATAAACATTAAAAATATACGTAATAAATTTTTTTAACATTTTAATGTTTCCTAAACATTACACATTTTAAAATTTTTCAAAAAAATGATTCTCTCTCTCCCACTGCCCCCATTCCCCTGTTCATGCTTACTCACTGTCTCTCTCTTTCTCAATAGATAGATGATCGATAGATGATAGATAGATACATAGATACATAGATAGATAGATGATAGATGGAGATATAGATAGATATTATAAATATATATCAAATAAATAGATATAATAAATGAATAGATGGATAAATAAACCAATAAATAAGCAATAGGCTTACCTCCCAGTATCCTGACATAAAGTGAAGCGTTAGGCCCTGCATATCAAGTAAGAGAAGAGTCACTTCCTGTCCACTGGAATGGCTTACTTTGGGCCCTGACTCTGGTGAGGCTTATCAAAACCCTTTGTCAGAATGTTGCTACCACTGTTGGAAGGTCTGTGCTCCATATATGTGAGAAACATGTAACCTGAATGAATAGTCAAGATGTTTGCTGTGAGATACACACAACTTTACTAAGAAAGAGATTAACAAATAGAACGTTCCCACTGACAAATGGAGAGAGTCGAAACCCGTTGGCATGATTTCAACTCCTAAAATCCTACCATATTCACCAACTCTATAAATTAAAAAAAAAAAAATAGTGTATATTTGTTTGTTTAATCTACTCTGAGTTAGGTTCACATTACTTGTGAGTGAAATAACCTTGACAAAATGGAATATTTATATTTAATACTAAATTAATCTAATATTGAAATATTTTTTGCCTTTTGATATTTTATTTTTTTTTTTAATTTTTTTTTCAACGTTTATTTATTTTTGGGACAGAGAGAGACAGAGCATGAACGGGGGAGGGACAGAGAGAGAGAGGGAGACACAGAATCGGAAACAGGCTCCAGGCTCTGAGCCATCAGCCCAGAGCCCGACGCGGGGCTCGAACTCACGGACCGCGAGATCGTGACCTGGCTGAAGTCGGACGCTTAACCGACTGCGCCACCCAGGCGCCCCATGATACTTTATTTTTTAATACATGCTATGCTCAGTGCACCACATGCATTAAGCTTAATCAGTTTTCCAAACTATTCTATTTAAGGTCAGATTAATATTCTCATTTAAAAAAATGAGCAGATTAAGGGGTGCCTTGGTGGCTCAGTCCGTTGAGCTTCCAACTTTGGCTCAGGTCATGATCTTGTCAGGTTCGTGAGTTCGAGCCCCACATCAGGCTCATTGATGTCAACACAGAGCCCGCTTCAGATCCTCTGTCTCCTTCTCTCTCTGCCCCTTCCCCACTCACACTTTTTCTCCAAAAAAAAAAAAAAATATATATATATATATATATATATATATATATATATATATATACATACTTAAAATGGGCAGATTGAGGCATATAGTCATGTAGGTCATTAATTGTTTGGCCCCATTAAAACCCAAAGTTTCTTTCTCTAGAAAATCTTAGTTTTATTCACCTACTGAAATTCTTTTCATTTCATATGTTACATGAAATTTAACAAATCAAGTATAAAAGATTTGGAAAGTATAAAAAAAATTAACAAATCAAGTATAAAAGCTTTGGAAACCCACCTAAAGCCTCCCTGTTTATGAGCACCGAGGAACCTTTTGTTGCAAAGATCACCTGTTCAACTCATTTTCCAAGTTCAGAGCATGTGAATATAGGTTTTTTTTTAGCAAGAAAACGCCACAGTCAGTACCATGAAACTTCTGTTTAAAACTTAAAAAAAGAACTATAAATCTCATCCTGATGTTTCCTGGGAGAGAACTAAAGCAGTAATTTTGTAAGCAGGGAGGTTCAAACGATCTCATCAGGATTATTGTGATTTGGGATTTGTTTTTGTTTTTGTCTTTTCTTTAAAAGACAAACTTTTTTTTTTTTTTTGCCTCTGATCTAATTTCTTTCTTTTCACAATAAATTCAATCTCAGAGCAGTACTGATGCTATTTTCATCTTGGTGGCTAGAGGAGGAAACAATGGTTTAACCTATTTTTTTTTTCAGCAGCAAGGAAAAGAACAGTCGCAAAAGAAACTGTCCTGTGAGGAGGAGTCATTTGAATGAGTTCCAAAAAATTCACAGAAATTGTTTTCTAAGCAATCACACAATTAAACTGCCACATCAGGAAATCGCCAGCGGGATGCTGTAGGCATCCACTCTGTTCTAAAGGCTTTCAGGTTTCCTAAAAAAGGTCCTTTAAAATGGCCGCCATAGTTGTGCTATAAATCCCTGACCAGTGCAATTTGTTTGGATGGAGGGATCAGGTCAAGAGAGACAAAGGAGCAGACCATTATTTGAAATGCAGACTCTGGGGTGTTTTCGTAAACATCCAGAGGGACACAATTCATGTGACAACAATGTTATTTATAGCATTAATTTTATTGGTTTGGCAAGTGGATTTATTTGCATTAGTTTAAGAAAATTTGTACTCTAAAGAAATAATGTCGGGATAATAACTTCATAATATGTAAGCATTTGATTACTTAAGAAAAGAGAGAGAGGAAAAAAAAAAAAAAAAGGACCAGGGTTAATATGAAGAAAGTCATCTGCTCAGAGGAATATGCATCTTCTCTAATGGAGTTCACTAGAAGACATGAAAAGGGACCTTTAAATCTAGAAAAATGTTCTTTTTGGCCTAAACATGTAGGCTACCAACCAGCCTCCCAATTATTTCCAATTGAGGTAGTGACATCTGTCCTCCAGAAATGTACAAAAACAATCAGATTCCCTTGTCTGTGTGTGAGTTACCGAAGGCCTGTCAGGATGTAACAGTCAATAAGTAAAGCTGTCTGCCCTTCAACCCGTGACCCAGGATCGTGTGCACATTTTAGAAACTTGTGTCCAACTAAGTGTAACTCGCTAGTATTGATTGAGCTTCTGTTCTAACCCTCCAGGATGATTCAATTTTATTTAATTTTACTCAATTTTATTCCAATTCCAAAGTGAAACAAATTCCCTTTGACTACAGGGGTGGATGAGGGAGAGAGAGTACGGTACAGATTTCACCTGTGTACTACCATTTTACATAAGTGCCTCTCGAGTTTATTTCTCGATTTCGCTTTTTAACATGTTCATTTAATGAGTACTTGGCCATCGGCTATTTGTAAGGTAGCGCTCCTATTCCTGTGTGTGGAGCTGAAAGCAAAAGAGATAATACAGCTTTCTTATAGAGCTATTTTCAGGCACACTTACTTTAGAGGCTGTGAATTCTCTTGTCCCTAAAGAATTTATCAGTGGGGTAGGATTTTTGAAATCTAGATTTCCTTCCTTGATTTGCCACTATTTGTTCTCATTATTTTTGCCAAGTCTATTAGCTTTTCCCAGTTGTTAATAATATACAAACAGTTACTATGAAGCACTATTTTTATTTATACTCAGAAGCATTTAAAACTATTTGGCTATTCATGTGGGATGCACTCTGTAAAGAAATAGTACCAATTACCATTGTATATGATTACTTATATAGAATGTATGTAAATGAATGCAATAAATTATTTACCTACATATAACTATCATTTCTAAATGTCTATAATATCTCTTTTTTCAGTTTTTTGAAGTTTGTTTATTTATTGTGAGAAACATAGAACAGAAAGAGACAAAGAGAGAGAGAGAGAGAGAGAGAGAGAGAAACAGTGGGAGAGGGGCAGAGAGAGCGGGGACAGAGGATCCAAAGCAGGCTCCATGCTGACAGCAGAGACCCTGATCAGGCTCAGACTCACCTGAGATCATGACCTGATCATGATCTGAGATCAAGATCATGACCTGAGCCAAAGTTGGACACTTAACCAACTGAGCCACCCAGGTACCCCAAATGTCTATAATAACTCTTGAACTGGGCTGAGAAAAGCACTGCTACAGGAAGTTGAAGGTATAATTTGGAAATGTTTACAAGGGAAGATTCTAGGTAGAAAAATGTCAAAGAAGATTAAATATGCAAAACTAATAGACATTAGCAAAACTTGTACAAGGTGATTGTGACTGCAGAATATTTGTGCGAGATGGTCTAGACCAGCGGTTCTCAATATGTACTACACATAATACATGAAGAGCTTACAAAAACACAGATTTCTGGGTCCTGCTCACCAAGTATCTGGAATGGGACCTAGTAATGTGTATTTGTGACAAATTCCTGCTGGTCCAGAGGGCATACTTTTTAGGACCATGGGTCTAGACTATATATGCAAACAATAATACATAATCTAGACATATATAATATATACCACCGATCATATATATGAGTCTCTAAATTAGTCTAGGCCAGAGGTTCCATGATACATAATATATACTCAATTTTAGGGCAATACCCGGGGCATATATAAGTCTGGTGTATAGTCCTAAGTATATACCTCTTTCCCAGGTGGAGAACCCTGTTAAAAAATCAGTAGCCCTTCATGAGGGCATTATGCTAAGTGAGGTAAATCAGAGAAAGACAGTTACTGTACGATATATATGTGGAATCGAGAAAAGCCAAACTTATAGAAACAGAGGGTAGCGTGGCATTTACCAGGATGTGGGGTGGGGAGGAGTTCTGGGGCTCTAAGGCATGGTGTTGTGATAATAGCTAGCAACACTGTATTGCGCACGTAATTGCTAAAAGACTGGATCTGTAATGTTTTCGCCACAAATAAGATATGATAATTATGTGATGTCATAGATATGTTAGCTAATGTGATGGTCGTGATCATATTGCAATGTATATCAAATCCACATGTTGTACACCTAAAATGTACACAGTGTTTAAAAAAAACCTAGCTGGCTAAAAGTTGTGCAGTGTGCCATTCGGTGTTAGAAGTCTGTGGATCAATGGGGAGCCTGGGTGGCTCTGTCAGTTAAGCGTCAGACTTCGGCTCAGGTCATGATCTCATGGTTCATGAGTTGGAGTCCCGCCTCGGGCTCTGTGCTGACAGCTCAGAGCCTGAAGCCCGCTTTGGATTCTGTGTCTCCCTCTCTTTCTCTCTCTCCCCTGCTCACCCTCTGTATCTCTTTCTCTCAAAAATAATAAACATTAAAAACAAATTTTAAAAAGAGTCTGTGGATCGATACGTATAAAGCCGCACAGAACGTAAAGAATATTTTTTTAAAAATCTAAACTTCCAAAAAGTTTTTAATCTAGTCATATTTCTAATTATGAATGGGCAAAGACTAAATCCAGTCAATAAAATGATAAAATCAGATTATTTGTTTTGAATGGATTTTAAAAATGACACGGGTTTGAACACTCATGTAGATGGAAGGAAGGATTTTCAATTTTGCCATGCATAAAAATCATCTGAACATTTGAGTTTTTAAAAGCTCCCTAGAGATTTCCAATCTTCAGCCCAGATTGAGAATTACTAAAAACTCAGCATCTATGTGCATTAATACTGCAGAACATAGCATACATTTAGGGACTTGAGCAATGTGGAAACAATAGAATGTCGAACAAAAATCATTAAAGTGAAGGAAGAAAAAAATTGCTGGAAAATGTTGTTATAGTCATTTTTTAGATGGTATTTAGCTTATACAGTCCCGATATGAATACACAATATTTATAGGTGTTTCTAAGCACTGACTCTCAAACGTACTTGTGTAGTAGATTATCTAGGCTTTAAACATGACTGATATCTGTATCTTACCCTCTAAGACTCTGAATTAATTATTCTGGGATACAGCTTAGGCATTAGTGATTTAAAGCCCTCCTCAGGTGATTTCTTTATAAATTTAAAACCACAAAATTTGATAGAAATGACTAGGAAAATTAGCATGCATTTCAAATAAGTGTTGTGAGGAGAAATGAGTAGACATCTGGATTCATAACTCCCTGCATACGAAATGGATATGTAATAGATCATCATTTCAGATAAAAATATTGAGACTTTGAAAGTCTTAAAATACAGCATGTTTTTTTTCTACATACATCTTTATATTTGAGAAGGTTATTTGAGCACACAAGTATATACATATATACAAATGCACTGATGCTTATAAATTAATGAACAAATAAGTCGTGAAAACTATAAAACCAAAAAATCCATGTAAAAATATTGATGCTTCAGGGGCGCCTGGGTGGTTCAGTCGGTTAAGCGTCCAACTTCGCCTCAGGTCATGGTCTCACGGGCCGTGGGTTCAAGCCCTGAATCTGGCTCTGTGCCGACAGCCCAGAGCCTGGAGCCTGATTCTGTGTCTGCCTCTTTCTCTGCCCTTCCCCCGCTTGTGCTCGGTCTCTCTCTCTGTCTCAAAAATAAATAAAGCATTATTATTTTTTTAAATATTGATGCTGTATAGACGTGTGAAAATTATGTGCAACTGCCACAACAAGCTAATGGAGCTTAATTTATTTGTGTGTTGATGGGTCACGTCACCAAAGTGCTCCTTGCACGGTGGGCTTTGGGGGGAGAGGATATGAGATTTGAATCACCACAAACTCCCTGGATTCTCCAAACAACACTCACTTCCCAACAGGATTAAATTAAATAATTACATGAAAATTATACTAATTTTTTCATGCAAGGTATTAATCACATTAGTCAATACTTTACATGTTGTGATTATGCAAAATTAATTGTTTTTTTAATGTATTCATGAGTTGTAGAAGCTTCATGTTGGATGGAGACTTAATTAGCATCTATCTAGTCCCTTAACCAGTATAATGATAGTCTCTTTCAGATCACTATATCATTTCTTCAACTTCAAAAGGAATTATCCATAAAAAATATGAGTTTTTGTTTTAATAGTTTAGAAGATAGCTTCAGTATATTTTATGAAATCAATCACAAGTAAGGATGATTCGCAAAGCATGTCTTAAAAATCATCATGCATAACACATGTGAGCTTTATAAGTGTGACTTATGAGAAAAACATATCTCAATAAATAGCTATAAATGTATATGTTTTTATATATATATATATATAAAATAATTCCCAATGGAAATCAGTTGATGTGAAATACAAATAATATCATAATGACATTCAATCCGTTCCTCTACATGTATAATCTAACTGTAGAGAATTGGAGATGCAAATTAAAATAAAAATTCATTGCACACGAAAATTTTTAAGAATACCTTTCCATCTGGGAATTCCCAAAAGGAAAGAATTTTAAAAGCTAAGAATGCTTTAATAACACAGTAGAAAAACTTATGTGGCTTATCCTATAACACCATTCTGTAATATCTCAAGTTCTGTCTATTGCCAAAGTTAGAAGGATCCTATACATTTTTTAGAACAATACTTTTGGGAATTCTCTTTGCAAACATTTAACTTGGTTTTGTAAATGTAGAGTTCAGTTCTGGGATGTACCTTTCTATCCTGCACCTTCAAATTCAGTTTGCTGTGAAAATAGTGGGCTGGCTGGCTACAGAAGCCTGTCTACCCTGCACATCCCCGCCACATGTATTTATCTCCCCTCCCAAGCCTGGGGGAGGCTCATTCAGAATGGCATACTCTTCAGGAATATCAAATTGGAGAAAAATGGAAAGAACGAAACATTTTCAAACTTTATTAAATTTCCTTCCCAGCAGACTGGTTGGATGTTTCACTGTTTTTCTGCCCCAGTGGTCGCTGACTACTGTGTCTGGCTGGCAGGTCCAGAGAAGAAAGAATTCTCTTCAAGAGTAGCGTCACTCTCCTAAGCAAATGGATGCAAGTTTTGAGACGGAGGCTGTTAGTTACTCATTATCCATGCATGCCTTTAATCCTCGAGCACTCTTAGTCTGTTGCTCACAGAACAACCCTCTTTTAGGAACCATGTCATATACCTCCTGTATCAGATATCTTAGGGGAGCACACTGCGAAAGGTCATGACAAGATCGCACAATCTGCCATAGAATTTTTACGTTCCCAGAAAAGTAGTCCTCTTAAGGATTGTTGCTTTCTTACACAGATGGAGAAAAGCCTCTCTTTTCTCACCTGGCTTCTGAAGCACACATTTCTGGCACAGCCTGACCAGAATCTGGAATCCCAGGAGAAGGAGCGTTTGTGACTGCTATAAGGCAGGTCTCCCAGTCTTATAAAATCCTCTTCATTCTGCTCAATACACAACTTCTAGAGCAAAACACACACCCTCCCCCTTCAAACCCCTACCTAAGTAGCCATAGGAATGGGAAAATTCCACTCACCACGATGGTAAACATCTTCTCCCTTCCTCCTCTTTGAAAGAAGGAGAGGGGGATCCAATTCAGGAGCATGGGAGAAAAAGACACTGCAAGGCAGTCTTCATTTCCCTGTGCGTGTCCTGCCTTGCCCCAGCAGGGACTTGCTGAGTGAACTCCTGGTGGTAAACTGCCAGCACCTGGCAGTGGTCAAGTGCAAAGGGACCAGCAGCGAGGAGCATTCTGGCTTCTTTTGGTGGGTCCACTTTGCTCATTCCAATCACCAACGGGAGGAAAGAAAAGATGGTTTATGTTATCAGTGAATTCAAAAGAAAGAACAAAAAGCAAGCTCAGTCCGGAGTTTCTGGCGCTCCTTTAAATCTGTCTGCCTGCAGAGAAAGTGTTCGTTGTGTTTTGGTTTGCTTTCTGGTCTCAGCCTTGTCATACGGTTACACAGGCAGTATCTGCTCCTCAAGAAGAGGTCTATGTATCCCCAGCTCTTCCTCTGACTGGGCAAGTGTGTTAATTCTGGATGGAGTAGTAGGAAACCCATTGTGGCTGCCTCTTTTGGCCACACATTCCAATCCGGGCTCCATCAGTAATACAGTTGACATTTTTTCTCTCTAATATTCTGACTTCTGTGATTTATCTCTCAGTTGGCTCTGAACCCAAAGGGGAAAAAATAAAAGAGTATGAGTTTTATCAATCTAGAATTCCTAGTACCAATGACTTAACAAGTTAGGTTTCCTTTTCTTTATTTTCTGCTGTCATTGAAATTTGTTCTACTTCCCGTGTAACATACATTAGTCAGCCTGCCTCCTATGCAGTGCTTATCAAACAAAAGAGTTAGAAAAATATTTTTCTTTTTCCTTGTGTAATCACATCCTACCATACACTCTGTGTCCTAAACACAGCCCCATTTAACTTCACTTACATTTCGATATCTGCATTTCCTGTCCTCTACATGAGAACCTTGTTTACCTTTTTTGCTTAAAAAATATATATATAATATATATGTTTATAATAATATATATTATATATATAATATACATATATATATACATAAATTTTTTTTGAGAGAGAGAGAGAACATGAGCAGGGGCAGAGGAGGGTTAGAGAAAGAAGGAGAGAGAGAATCTCAAGCAGGCTCCGTGCTGTCAGTACAGAGCTCCAGGCGGGCCTGGATCCCAGGAACTGTGAGATCATGACCTGAGCCGAAATCAAGAGTCAGGCGCTCATGGAACTGAGGCCCACAGATGAGGTGATCCCTTTATCTCTTTTGAGGAAAGACTGATTACTAGCCAAGAGCCAATAGGAAGATTCTACTCCTAAGAAAAAAGAGACATCTTTTTTAAGAGAGTCACGTAAGATGCTCAGGGAATTTAACTGTTCATTACCAAGTGAGTGCCCTACCTACACCATGCGTCTCTCTCTCTCTCTCTCTCTCTCTCTCTCTCTCTCTCTCTCTCTCTCAAAAAATAAAACTTACAAGAAGTTATGACATATATTAGAATATCAATAGTCTTAAGGGATTCTGCAATAAATTTAATTTAATTCTGTGTAATCTAGCATTTTCCAAATATTCTTTATAGTGGGAGATTTCATTTGTGTGCTTGTTTATTTCACCTAAAACATTAGCGTCTCCTACTTCTGGGATTTTCTCCATTGTCCCTAGCCTTGCTCCATTCTCTATAAGAATAATGATGACCGGATTCATTAGACATTTATTGGTTATTTTGTTTTAATTTAGCAGCCTTCCTCACTCTATTGTAAATACCATAAGAGCAGAACTTATCTGTTAAGTTTTGTTTCATCACCAATATTTAAAAACTTCCAGGGGCGCCTGGGTGGCGCAGTCGGTTAAGCGTCCGACTTCAGCCAGGTCACGATCTCGCGGTCCGGGAGTTCGAGCCCCGCGTCAGGCTCCGGGCTGATGGCTCGGAGCCTGGAGCCTGTTTCCGATTCTGTGTCTCCCTCTCTCTCTGCCCCTCCCCCGTTCATGCTCTGTCTCTCTCTGTCCCAAAAATAAATAAAAACGTTGAAAAAATAAATAAATAAAAATAAAAACTTCCAGAATCCGTTCCAAAGAGTGTTTCATTGAGCTTTAATTACCTAATGCTTCTCTGTCTTCCTTATTTTTATGTTCTAAACTCAGGATTTTCTCTCTGATTAAGAGTATTTAGGGGGCGCCTGGGTGGCTCAGTTGGTTAAGCGTCCAACTCTTGGTCTTGGCTCAGGTCATGATCTCACAGTTTGTGGGTTAAAGCCCTGCGTCAGGCTCTGTGCTGACAGTGCAGAGCCTGCTTAGGATTTCTCTCTCCCTGTCTCTGCTTCTTCCCTACTTGCTCTCCCTCTCTCTCAAAAAATAAAAATAAACATAAAAATTTTTTTAAAAGGGTATTTAAACCGCATGTCAGCACTTGTCAAAGCTATCTGATAGAAAAAACTCATGTTCTATTTTATTTTCTATCCCTCCTTTTCTACTCATATGCAAAGGTATACAATTATCATAAGTCCGTATAATAAAATCTATACTAATAAGTTGGAAGTTTCCTATTACATCGCTTGTACTAGGAAAAATTATTAAAAATTCCTTTTGGGTCATATTTTTTGGCCAAATTTCTTACTGATAATATTTCAAAGTTGAAAGAAACTGCTTTTGGTTTTGGGGTTTTTTCCCCGCTTTTTTCTTTGCCAGTACCATTTTACCAAGTTCCAGCAGAAACTTCAACCTTTCTATGTCATGAAACTTGCCAAATTTTCATCCAGTCTAAAACAAAAAATAACAATTTTCCAAATAAGATTGACTTGGATTTTTAACGTATTGAGTAGTAGTTTTTAAACAGGGGTGGAATGACCAAGCCACCTGGACATGTTATGAAGTCTGGCTCTATCCAAACTTGTCCCCTCTTGGTTTCTTTCTACACGCAATATGCTGCCAGGAATTTAAATGGTTTTCAGCTGGGCAGTGAACAACACTTCTTTACTGTAAAACATCTCACTTCATATCTGAGCACAGTTCATTCTCTTGAACTGTGAACACCACTTCTTGGTTAAGACTCTGGTATTGTTCTGTAGAATTACAGTTACAGTTACCGTTTCTCCAGAAAACCCTATGTTCGCGCTTATCATAAAGCTTTGGTTTGCATTTCTGTCTGGGAAAAAAAATACAAATCTTGCTAGGTTTTCCTCTCTATGTATTAAATAATGACTCCTTTAAAGATTTTGTTTTTCACAGGAGCGTGGAAATAGAGATACCTTGTGCGTTGTTGTCAAAGTGAACGCCATACAACATTTATGGCAGGTAACAAAGCCTTCCTTTCTAGCATTTTCTACAGACTTGTTTTGGCACATAAATACATTTCCTATGGTTTTGTCCATTATAGATTCCAAAATTTCAAGTCATGGCAGGATAACTTGGATCTAGAGAAGGAATGTATTTGGTATGTCGCTTGCTTCATGGAAATTTGGTTTACCTCATTTGGATAGATTTTGTTTTATTGTGAGAAACATCTTCCGTTATAGATTTTGTCCAATTTACAAAATAAATGGAAAGGAAAGAAACAAAGAGTCCGATATTTTCTTCTACTCAGAAGAGAAAGTTGGCTAGCTTTCATTTATCTCCTTCCTAGAAGTCCCATTTTTTAAATGATTTTTTTCTGAGAAAGTTTGTGTGCTCTGACGAAAGATGAATCAGTTTGATTTTAAAGTATTAAAGCCTTGATATATTGTTTGCAAGACACTTACTCATAGTGCTACTTGAAATGAAAGTTTGGCAAGAGTAAAGGTTAATACCAGAGTAACTCTTTCAATTACTCTCTCAGAAATCTGCCTCTAAAATGCTTTTAGATTACTCATTTCAGAAATACACTCTGAATCACATTGATAGAAGAGGTCCCTTCTGCCTTTCGTCTGACTTCTGTTCCCATGCTCTCAGTAACTGTTCAGATCCTTGAGATCATATAATTCAGTCTTTTCTTTGTGTAATGCATTCTTGTTTTATATTGTGTGACAGAAGGAAAAAAAAACAGAAGAGTCAGTATAAATTGAAGAACTGTAATTCATTCAATGTGGGAGAAAGCAGTCCCGATTACCAGAGAATGCTGACAACGTATTTGTAGACATAATAAATTCTAAACCTTAATGCACAGTGTATTCATCAGCTCATGTTGACATAACGAAATACCACAGACTGAGTAACTTAAATAACAGAAAATTATTTATCACACTTCTGGAGGCTGGAAGTCCAAGATCAAGGTGCTTGCAAGGTAAGTTTCATTCTGAGGCCTCTGCTCTTGCCTTAAGACAGGTGCCATCTTGCTGTAGGATCACATGACCTCTTCTTGTCTGTTTGGAGGGAGAAAACCAGCTCTCTGGTGCCTCTTACCCAAGGATACTACTCCTATCAGACAAGGGCACTGACCTCATGACCTCATTTAACATTAATTACCTCCCAAAGTCCCCATCTCCATATACTATCACCCAGGAAGTTAGCACATCAACATATGAGTATTTGAGGGACACAAACCTTCAGTCCATAACACACAGTATCAACATCTTAATAATTTTTTATGTCAAAGATGAAGACTCTTACTTCTTGTGAATTATGAGTTTGGTGAAGGTATGCACCAGTTGGATCCCCTGGGAAACAGACACTGAAATGGAGTTAAAATTCCACACAATTTATTAGGGGATAATATCAGTGAAGAGATAAAAGGAGGGAGAAGGAGGACTGGGCAGGGAAATCCTTCAAACCAAGGTGCATATCTGACACATGAGAAAGGATTAAGTAAGAAAAATAGTGCAGCTAGACTAGCGGACTGCAACCTAGATGTGACGTGATGGTTCCAATGGGAGCTCCAGTGCAACGATTGTCTGTCAGAGGAGTCCTGCATTGGGCAGAAACAGTCAGTCTTTGGTGTATTTACCATTGCCACTTACCAGGTCAGGCGATCCAAAAAGAGCGTGACGTCTTTTCAAAAGCAAAGGAAGATCCTGAAGGTACTGAGGCCGCAGGCTGTCAGCTAAGTGCACTACCTTGATGAGCCTCAGGTGGTGCATCTCCATCCATGGTTGTCACAGACTCACTCTTGTGTCATGTGGGTTGACTTCTACAAACATTTAAAGGAGCAGTTCCTCCAGATTCTAGTAGGCTTTTCTTGTTGGAAACAAAATGTAGAAGAATGAGATTCATAAGATAATTTCAGCCTCAGCTGCTACAATTTTTTTAGTGTCATAACTGGTGCTCATCACCCACTTACATTATACATTTAAAATTTGTTGGCCTAGGGGCACCTGGGTAGCTCAGCTGGTTACACATCCGACTTCGGCTTAGGTCATGAGCTCACCGTTTGTGGGTTCGAGCCCCAAGCTGGGTTCTGTGTTGACAGCTCAGAGCCTGGAGCTTGCTTTGGGTTCTGTGTCTCCCAATCTCTCTCTGCCCCTCCCCCGCTCACACTCTCTCAAAAATGAATAAATATTTAAAAAATTGGGATAATAAAATAAAATTCAATTAAACAAAATTAAATTAAAAAGATTACATCTGTTGGCCTAACCTATCACCTTTATGGAGTTCACTGTCTTACTTGGTGATAAGACTCAAATTCTCCCTCCTGAGAGATCTTAGCCTCTAATAAACATACTTTCCTCAGGCTACTTTTGCTGCACTTGCCCATTTATAGTCATAGCTGGGTAATGGAGTAATAAGAGACCCCCCCAGTGGATGACCTGAGTACCACACATTTTCCTTCCTGACCTCAGTGAGTAACCGCAGCCTTACCACTTCTGGCTGGTCAGGGTCAATTTTCCCTCCCAAGAGAGGCTCCTCCTCTTGTCTGGTTCAGTGAACACAAGGAGGACAAAGTGTTCAATTGTCAACACTAGTTGGCAGTTCAATATAATCCTTGCTATGTCCTCTGGTAAGTGTGCATATCCTATAGACACCAGGCCCTCTAATCATGAAAAGCCCACATTTGCAAACACGGGAATGACAGCGAGCAAGGCTACTCCCACGCCTGATCATTAGTTACCAGCTTCTTGTGTTCTTCCTATTGGGAATACATCTGGTACATAGGTCTCTGATTTAGTGTTTACACTAAATGCTAGAGAATAGCACCTCACCTTTTTTTTTTAATTTAATATTTATTTATTTTTGAGAGAGAGAGAGACAGAGCATGAGCAGGAGAAGGACAGAAGGAGAGGGAGACACAGAATCTGAAGCAGGCTCCAGGCTCCGAGCTGTCAGCACAGAGCCTGATGTGAAGCTTGAACCCATGAACCGCAAGATCATGACCTGAGCCAAAGTTGGACGCCAACCTCCTGAGCCACCCAGGTGCCCCAGAGTAGCACCTCATCGTTAGAGACTATTGGCTCCAAGCCTGTGCCTCTGTTGTGCCTTTAGGCCATTCCAAGTTCTATCAAGCCAGTGTATCTGGATGGAGCATTATGGGACAGAACAAGGGATCACATTGTCATGGGCCCACACCCGTCCAACCTTTGTTGTAAAGGGTGTTTTTTGGACCGATACCATTTTGTGTACAAACTCATATTTGTCAATTAAGCACTCCATTATCTTGGATGCTGGTGCTGACTGAGGGTTTATGGGTGGTAAAGGCAAACCTCTACTTGGAACAATTGTCTACATTTCTGCAGCCAACTTAATGGCCCTTCAAAGCGAGAAGAATCTCAGTGTGACTGATTGCACTCCACAGGAAATAGTTTCATAATAGTGGTTTGGAGTTGGTCTATGTTGCTGAGATTTTAGAGATTCAGATGATAACACAACTGGATCGACTATGGCATTTGGGATCTACGCTTTTGGACTCATGTATAGTCTCCATGTGGCCACTCCATTTACATGTGTACCATGTCATTTCTGGAGCTGAGTGAAGACAAAAGCAAAAAAATATCAATTGTCCGTCTTTCATCTTTTTTGTTCTCCAGTGCTTCTTCCACGATGGATGATTTCTTGTCAGAATTAATGAATAATACATATATGTTTCATGTGTGCTCTCTCCTGAGTATCCACACATGTGTTTCTGTTCTAGGCCTCCTTGTCTCTAATCTTCCAGTCCTTTCTGTCTCGGGTCCTTGTGCCATATCATTTGCTGCTGCTCATGAGTAAATGTATATACTCGTCCTGCCTTATTATCATGTCATGGTATAAGATATTTGTGTGTGTGTGTGTGTGCGTGTGTGCACATGAGTGCTCACTGTCTTGACATAGTTTTGAGCCTTGGTGAGAGGCTGGTTAGTTCCCCTTCTCGAGAAGTCCAATAAGCAGCTCCCCCTCCCCAATTAATTCTCAGTCTGGCTTTCATCCTCAGGACCACTATACACCCTGGCAATTGTCCCAGGGTCAGGTGACTGACAACCAGGGATGGCCCCTATGACCCAGAACCCTCTGGAATGTTTCACATTATCCTATCCTATGCCTGCTTTCCTGGCCTTACCCTAATCCTCGCATAGAAACCATAATAAAATCTTTTTCCCATAGCTACCCCTTGCTCTCCTCCTTATCATAGGTCCTGGTGTTTCCCTTGAGTCCGACATGGTATGCTGTGTTCTCCCCAGGGGACTATGTGTATAACAATATTGTAAAATTATTTCCAGTTTTCCTCCTTTGATCTGCATCTAGTGTCACCATTTCTCACCCAAGATAATACGGTTAAAACATATGGAGGTATGATAGAAATTGCCACAATATATTATTTTGATCTTTAAGAGTGGCACAAATTTCTGCCACCCCCCTGCAAATCTGAAGACACAATACTGATTTTGATTCACCATCAAGGTGTAGCTCAGGACAGTTTCAGAGGCTTGGTCCCCCCACGATCACAATAGCTTTTACTGCACAGATCAAGGACTCACTATTGGGTATATTTGAACTGCCAAGAACTTCAGCACCAATTATGCATTCAGAACCAGGTGATACAACCAGTGGGTGGGGCATCAAGGACAGTGGTTCCACGAACTGGACTTTGGCTCAAACGTCAATAACTACTTGCCTCGTGTCTGTCCCTGTTTTAATAGAGAGGCCATGATGATTCTTCGAGATCGTGAAGTATGAAAGCTAACTCAAACCCTGTTCCCAGTTGCTCTTGAAAAGCTTGGGTGTCCCATATCCCAGTATATCATCCAGTAAACAGCTGCATCTCTCTTTGGAGAAGAACTGAGAGAATCATTTCCCTGTGTAATTATCGTGAATCCTTCCATTCAGGAATCTAGCCACTTCAACCCATGCATCTGTGTCTGGAAATTGACTTCATTCTGGAAACCAAGGAAAGGATTCTATTTAGAGTGGCTACCCTTAGCCTCCTGCTCTTCCGAACTTAATTTCTTTTGATTATGTACATTCAGCGGAGCGTGGGCTTTGCATATTGTGCTCTCGGACATGCTGTTTTGTTAACTGTCTTCTCAAGTTTCTGTGTATCAGTCCTGCTTGAATGCCACTCACTGCTCATTATGGTCATTGTGACCACCCCCGCAGCCTTGGGACATTACTAGTTGCCACTGGCCTCTATTCCTTTGATGTCCCGCTGTCCCCATGGCTATCCATATGTCAGGCCCTATCAGGCTCTCTTGCAGTCACCCCTGACTAGGACTTCTGAGTGATGTTGGTGTCCCTCTCTCATCCCATTCCCAGTAGCCTTCATGAGTACTGTGTCTTCTGAGCCTTCCCTTGGAGCATAATATTCTGATGGTTTTTTGGACTCACATAATATATCCATTCCAGTATGGCCACTTTCCCGAGGCTTTTGTTGCTTCTTCCATTATCTGTCACAGCAATTCAAGCTTTTCAACTTACCTCCGCAGGGGACAATGCTTTCTCTAGGCTTCTCTGAGACATCCAACCAGCAATTTAGATGGCCATCCCACTCATCAATGTTAGATGAGTCTTACACTGGGTAGAAATGACTTGGTCCTAATTCCTCCACCATTGTATATTGTTGGAGGGAAGCTGTTCAGGAAGAGAATGGCCTCAGCTTGAAACTCATGCTGATCCAGCAGGTGATCCAGCTGGAGGCTGTCAGCTATCTGCACTCCTTGTATCTGCACAGCAATTACATTCTTGAAGGGGGATCCAGCTGGCACACCTCCATGGCTGCCTCAAGATGTGAGGACAGGAATATGAACTGCATAAGGAGAAGAGTATTTTAAAATTCAAATTATGAAAATGACTTATTTTGGCATAGTTTGGGGGAAATTAATATTTGAAAATGAAAACATTTAGTTATGCTACCCAATGTTAGAGGAGTAATTTGCTTGCTTTGATAGTTTCAAAATTTCTCCTATTTTGCATTCTTCTGAGAGCATGATATTAAACTTAAATAATAAATATTTAATCCATGTGAAATTATTGCAGTTTGTTTAAGCATGTACATATATGTAAGACATTTAAATGCTAATATTGGGGTCATTGATAGAGTTTTACACTAATCGTCCCCAATAAAATATTCCATGAGGTCACTCCCACATCAAATCCACAACATTGGTTAATATAATGCATTGGGATTTGCCTTCACACAATGTTGCCATAAGACCTTCATGCTGTGAAGAATCCTAAGATTATAGACCATAGTGGAGAGAGAGGCCCCACCATCCCAATTGTCCCAGTTGAGTCCACTTCCAGCATGTTGGACAGCTGACTATACATACCTGCATGAGTGAGAACCGATGATTCCAGGTTATTCCAGGAAAAACAGATGAGGTGTTTCACAGAATTGTAGGAAAGAGTACATTTCTTTTGTTTTAAGTACTTTAACTTTTTTGGTACGTTGCTATGCAGCAATAGATAAAGGATACAAGGTCCTTTAAAAAGCATCAGGGAGCCATCCATCAATCATCTTTTCAAAGGTAAAAACTGAAATTTCATAAAGTAACAGATACTATCTGAGGAAAGAATGCCACAACCTATGTTTATCTAAACATAGACTCTAAATTATTCTTAGAAAAAAAAAACTACTTGTGAATATTAGAATAGGTACATTTTTCACTTCTTTTTTTTTTAATTTTTTTTCAACGTTTATTTATTTTTGGGACAGAGAGAGAGAGAGCATGAACGGGGGAGGGGCAGAGAGAGAGGGAGACACAGAATCGGAAACAGGTTCCAGGCTCCGAGCCATCAGCCCAGAGCCTGCCGCGGGGCTCGAACTCCCGGACTGCGAGATCGTGACCTGCCTGAAGTCGGACGCTTAACCGACTGCGCCACCCAGGCGCCCCACATTTTTCACTTCTGATAGAATATAAACTTCTAGGCTATGTTCATTAAAATTTTTTTTTAAAAATATCCTATGGTGGTAAATTCACTGTTTTTAACGTGCCATCTTTAATGAAATTTCAATGAACATATCCATAGTATTCAGTAGAAATTCAATAATGAATAAGGCATATAAATATGGAAAGAATTTATAGGTGTTAAAAACTGTGCTCAGAGAAGAGATATCCTTTAATGTGTCTTGATTTTACTGTTATCTTTTATTGTATTTACTTCACTTATTTGTTAAATAACTCATAATTTCCAATAAGTATGCTCTACATTTAATATATAAAAACATCCCCTAAAGGTAGAAATAGACAGCAATACAATAATAGTAGGAGACTTTAATACCCCACTTTCATCAACAGAGAGGATCATCCAGGCAGAAAGTCAATAAGGAAACACTGGCCTTAAATGACACATTAGTCAAGATGGACTTAACAAATATGTTCTACTTTCAATTCTTTCAATATTCTTACCAGCAGATATGTAAGCTCACAATTTTAATGCACAGATGCCGTAGGAGCCATAAGAGAATGGGTTTCACAAGGAAAAGATGTCAGGATGACATTTAAAGATAAATCGGCTACTCTGTAAAGGAGCTAGAAGAATTGCAGAATTGTGGTAGGAATTGAAAGAATATCATTGAGAAAATATTTTGAGATTTCAGGGGAAGTTTCAATAATGATAATATTTGTCCAAGAATGAATTGTGCTACCGTAAGATGGTTGCATATTCGATGTTCTTATCCCCAGTGGGGAGGTTGGAAGAAGACATCACGATAAGACTAGACGTGGTCCTGATATTAACAATCTCCTCAAGCTTGAGGATATGAAATGAGATAGTGACTATGAAAACAATTTGGAAAATTGTGAAGTACTTAAAACTTGAACATTTGGATTTCCATTATTTCTCTTTATTTCATTAACCATGGATGACTACCCAGACTAGTAAAATTTTATTAACTGCATCTTGACATTTAAATATTCAGAGCTGACTTTCAAGGTGTAAGTTAGCTGGAAAGGCCATATTCCCTGAGTGCTCTGGAAATTTAAGGGTGAAATTGAATCAATCAATCAATCAATAAAACACCCCATTTATTCAGCTCCACTTTCCCCTACACCAAATGTTAGAGAGATAGCTTTATAAAGGGAAAATATGTCAGTTATTCTCAAACATTACCTTTTAAAGCTGTTAACTGTATTAAAATATTTTAATAAATCTAACAACATGTTCATCAGGCTTTCAAAACAACATGCCTATTGTTCGTAGAAAAATGATTTGGTAAATGAAGGTGACAGTCAATATGACTACAGTTTTTAAAAATGGAAGAAGCAGAAATAATCAAAAACGTATTTACTTCCAATGCATTTTTAAAATAAATACATGCTTTCAATTTGCCTATTAGCAACCAGGTTTGGTCGTCTAAATATGTCATAATGATTTTAATGTAATTATATTGGCATCTCAAACAAGTACAACCTAAATTTTCTCAGCAAGGAATTTGACATATTGGATGACACACGTGAATCATTACATTTGACTTTTATATCGTCTTTGAAGGGACATCATATACTTGGTCATGTTCCCTTAAATACACCTTTGAGATGACTGTTAAATACAAACATAAGTTCAGTTGAATAGTAAAAAATGACACTGTCAGGTATTTCTGCCTTGAGGATTCCGCTGCCACTTGAGAGATTCTGAATAGTTTTGTGGCTTTAGGTAGAAAAAAGTTGAGGTAACCTTGATTTAATCTACTTACCTCAGCAAAAAAAAAAAAAAAAAAAAATAGAAATCCCCAGGTGCCAACAATTATTTCTCAAATTCCTACTAAAATAGAGAGGAGTATAAACTTTGAATGCCCCCCTCCCCCTGGGGAGTGTTGAGCTAGAGCCGTCTGGAACATAGTGGGCTGGTGTGATCCAGTTCTATCACTTTCCATTACAAACTTTGTCAGCCTAGTTCTAATAATACCCAGGAGGGCAGTTTAACCTTTCTGAAAGCTGCATTGTAGAAAAGTCCACATTAGATAAGATCCAGTGTATCAGTTTTCTCCCTTTCATCCCAACACAGATCAGTCGCATCCTAGTCTAAAACTTGTTGGGAATCCAATAGAATTTAATAGGTCCCATCATCTAATATGTGCCAACAGTTGTATTTCAGCTACATTCTCTGACTTCACCGGGGATTCATACTGATGTTTGAAATGTTCATTCGTTTATTCTCTTCTGGTTTGAGTTACTAAAAGCCCTAATTGACTTGCAAATATGCTATATGGAGAAATGAAAAATTATTACCTATTAAAATCCCAGACTGAATTTAACAAATAAGACATTGTAGAGAAAGAAGTATGATAAATAACTGTACATACATGAAATAGCATCTAGAAGAGGGAAAGATAGAGCAATTCTTCAAAGATGTTCTGGTACATTTTTAAAAATTTTTAAAATGTTTATTTATTTTTAAGAGAGAGAGAGAGAGAGCATGAGCAAGGGAGGCACAGACAGAGGGAGACACAGAATCTGAAGTAGGCTCCAGTCTTTGAGATGTCAGCACAGAGCCAACACGGGGCTCGAACCCACAAACGGCAAGACCATGACCTGAGCTGAAGTCGGACGCTCAACCGACTGAGCCACCCAGGTGCCCCTGTTCTGGTACATTTTGATTGGAATTTTATTAGTATTACATATTTGCTGTTAATTGTTGGCTGTCTTTATCTTGATGAATGTTTTTTACCCTAAATTATAGTTTGGGTGATATTCATTTTGCAATATCCTGATTTAAATCAATTTAAAATTGAATTTGCCTGAGTGGAGTTTGAATTTTAATTTTTAACTTCACTTTTCCTTCTTTTTTTCTCATTCTTTTTCTTTGAGTCATTTTTATTTGAGATGTCCTTCTTGTAAGTTGTGATTAGTTAGACTATGTAGGGATGTAAATTCATAGTCTGAGATTTAATATATTTTACTCTATTAATATTTTTGAAGTGTCTGATGAGTTTTCCATAATATGTGGTTTCCCTTTAAGTATTTTTGTATGTTGCATTCTATATGGAAAATGTGAATATTTTGATTTTTCAATGGTCCAGTAAGGACAGGGGATGAAGGGGTGTTAAAAATGTTAGCTATAGGGTTTAATTTGGGTCTATGGCATAATGTAACCTACACTAGAGTTTGCTTTTTTTTATTCATACATATTTAAGTTTGACTTCCACATTTTTAGTGCATGTTAACTGTTAAGGTATAACAACAATCATTTTTTAGAAATTTGATAATAATCCAGAAAATAAGAAAACATATGTTCGTTTAATTTACGGTAGAAAGCCTACCCAGCGTTTTTTTTCACATATTTTTCTCCCATCTAGTAGAATAATAATGGTTGTTTAAACTGGCTTCTGGAAACAGAGGAATAGTTATAGCCCCCAAGCCTCTACTATCCGTTATCCATTGTAAGAAATAAGGGTTTATTACCTTGTAAGCATTTTCTCTTAAATGTGATGAGTGGATAATTTAGAAGTTATTTGTATCTATTTATTATGATGAATATCAAAGTTCTAACCCCAGAGATGGCAAAGGCTGCTGTCCAATTAAAATAACTACCATTTCAAAGTTTATAAAGAAGTGATCATTCTTCAGAAATTTAAATCTTGTTTTTGAACATATCGAATGTGATGTATTTAAACACGTCTTACCTTTAACATTTCCCAACTCACTTCTGTAGGAAGTCTAGCGTAAGAGTAGTCTCTGATTCTTCCCATTCTACCATCAACATTAAGAATGGCTGTAAGTTATATTTGATTCATATGTAGGGGAAATAGGAACTGTCCTTAAATGAGCAAAACAATGCTGAACAAGTGTGTGAACAAATTCACATAAAAAAGTGTTCAAATAATCTCAACAACAATTAATTCATTTGAAATAATCAGTACGTGTATATTCTGAAGAAGTGTGATGAGACTTAAGGTCTATAGAGCAAATTATTCCTTACAATATGCAATCGATTCACTTTCTATAGGAAAAGGATGGTCTTCTTTCTCTAATCGAAAATTATTAATGCTAACATCCAACACTACTTTTATACCCAGTGATAGTGTTCCAAATAAAACAATTCTAAAATATGTATCATCTAAGAAGTCTCAGGCTAATTCTCTTTAAGTGGATAGGAATACAGGTAGGAAATTTAGCCTGAGAAAAATATTATATGCTGAATGGAAATGAAAAAGTCAGAAACAACAATCAAAATATTGTTGGGGACTTCTGAGAAACACAATGTAGTGAAGCTTAGTGTACGATTCCCACGATTCCCACTTTCCTGTCTTAGACAACTAAAGTGACCAAAATAATATGGGCATGAGCAGAAGTAAACAAACCAAAACCAAAAAACACTGGCTATGTAGCAATAACCAGGGAGAATACTACCCAGAGCCTTAAAAGGAGAGGGACCACCATTGAGTCAAGAATGTAGGGCAGTCTGGAAAAGTGAGGACCCATGTTACAGTGAGTTCTGTGAACGTGGGGCGGTGGGGCACGGGGTCACCACAGACCTGGAAGAGCTTATCCGGTGCCCTGGTTTCTGGGAGTGCAAATAAATGCAAATAATGAATAGCTCAGGCATTGTCCAGGACACTTAATAAACTCAGCATGGCTTACCCTTTTTGAAACAGACGTGCTCTTGTTTCTAAAGAAAAAAAAAGTCCAGCCACTCCAAATAAAGCATTCGTAGGACTGTGGAATTGTCTGTGCAGACTTTCCAGATGCAAGGGCTGGTTTCATTAAAACAGTAATTCAGTTTCTTAATCCGCTGGGTTGTTGAGATGAAACAGATGTCAAGCCCAGCCACACTGTATCTGAAGAAACGGGCAAGATGAAAATAAAAAGCAAGTGCAGAAAGCTAGTTTTTGGTAGAGCTGATGTTGTTTCTTTTAACTGAAAAATTTTCTGCATAAAATATTTTATGCAGATTTAATTTCCCAGTTCCTCAGGATCTCACCCAGGGTGCCTTGACCTTGAACTGAATAATCCATCTATCAAACATGGTGTTACATTGTCTGAGGAGTAGTTTGTTTTTAAAACATCCTTCAGTACAGTTTTATGTGAGCGTGCATAAGTGGCTCCTAATCCACAGCATAGTAGAAAATAGTGAGACTTTGAAGCAACTCAATCAGCAAAGCACACTCCAGACCTGGCCTCTTAAGCACCTCAAATATCATTATCACAATTTCCATCATACTGGTTGTTAATTAGCAGGAGAGGTGATAGAGAACATTCAGGATGATAAGTGGTATTCAGAATTATGTGGTCTGGTAGAAAGCCCATGCACCAGAGAGGGGAAACCAGCAGAAACTACTTTTGAATTCATATTCCTAATATTGAGTTCTGTTCATTTCTGTGTCCTCTGTCTGCTGACTGATCAATGTTTTGCCGGCATGTTACTAAGGCTCAAACACACACACACACACACACACACACACACACACACGCACACACACACCAGTGGATATCTGAGAAAATAACCTGAAACTTAAAAAGACAAACACAAAACATAGAAGAAGGATATAAAAAACAGAGTAAATTACAAAAAAAAATTGATAGTAGGAACTGAAGCAAATTAGAGGAATCATCTGCCTTGCATTTTTTAATGAATAAAAATTCTAAAATAAGAGATTAAACTACATTTTCTAAAAATATTGAAGCACAGAATGTGCTAGCAGCATAAAAGTAAGCACGTTGTCCCTGTTGTTTCTTTCAAATCTCTTTACCGCTGGTAACAAACCCCAACCCCATGGCATTAGGTTGTAAAACCCACCCATCTTCAACCACAGTGATTGGTCCAGAGACGATCATATCAGTAAAGCAAGGGCTACAAAAAGCCTTCCTTGGATTTGTACTTGCAGAAACTGGCAGCAAAATGCCTGCTTTCATTTCTTGGATGCCTCAGGCTCCATGGACCTGAGCCTAAAACTATCTGTAGCTGTGGATTCAATCTTGCCTGAGCAGCTGGCCTGAGAGAATCAAGCCAACACACAGAAACACACACGGAAAAAGAGAAAGTCTCAACAATATTCAAGTTTTATGAACCTCCAAGCTAGTTCCACCTTTCATAATTCAACGGCAGAAACCAGTGCAAATCCCAACATTCTTTGAATTAGTGTGCGGGGCTTCTGTCCGTCAGGAACTTCACTAATACAAGCAGGAAGAAGGAACGTTGCCAATGACAACCATAAAGTGGGGAATCCTTCATGAAACAATAAATCAGGGGGCTCAGAATCAGGGTCCCTCCCTCATAAGCTGAGATGGTGTTAGAGGGCAAACTGGGTCTCCCAAATATTCATATGTTAAAGGCTTACCCCCCCATACCTCAGAATATGAACTTTTTGGAAATGAGGTCATTGCAGATGAAATATGAATTTAAGATGAGCTCATTAGGGTGGACCCTAATCCTATATGAGTCCTGTCTGTATAAGAAGGGGAAATTTGGACACACACACACACACATGCACGCACACACACACACACACACACACACACACACACAGATGATAAGAGACATGGAGAAGATGACCATCTACAAACCAGAGAAAGAAACTTGGCACAGAAACTTCCTCACAACCCTCAAAAGGAGCTAACCCTGCTGACACCTTGATTTTAGGCCTCTAGCCTCCAGAGCTGTGAAACATTACATTTCTGTTGTTTAAGCCACAGTTTGTGGTATTCTGTTATGGCAACCCTGGCACCAAATATAGATGGTAACAATCCAAGTCCTGAGGCAGTAACCGGTCATTAAAATACCGCTATGATATCCTGGTACTTGGACATTATAGAGGCTGAGTCTATTTAGCTGACTAGGAAAAAAATGATAGGAGATTGAAAAGGATTGCTCACTTCTTTCTGTTTTGAGTAAAAAAAAAATGCTGCAAGTTAGAAACAAGTAAAAATAAAATGTGGCCTGTCTAGAAAGAAAAAAGATAAAGCAAGGAAGATCGATGGCATTGTTGAGGCAGAACATTTCTGTCTGTAATATGCCCAGCCAAGGAGGAATGGCAGGTACTCTGGCCAGTTATTAATGACACCAGCATCCACACATACTGGGAAGGTTCTGACTCGAAGTTGTTGATTTTAGAGGCTTTCCAGTACTGTTTGTTAGTCGTTGAAGTTGACATGCAGTCATTTAATATTTTAAGGATCTTGGATTATGAGAGAAACAACTTGGGATACTTCCACAGCTAAACCAATTTCCAGCCCCTCACCCCCTCAGTCAGGTGGGAGAGGCCAAAACTTGTCAGCTTTCATAGGTAGTGTTCCTTGAGCCAAGGTAAGAAATCAGGTTTTGTGATTGGTGCCCTTCGTATCAAAAATCTTACCTAGGATAAATCTTGATTGTTAATTTCAAATATCCAAATAATAAAGAAGTTCAAGTGAAGACAACAGAGATCCGGGGCATTGTAAGTGATTCCCAGATACTCACTGATTCCCAGATCCTCCCCTTCTATGTCACATATGTACTCTTCAAATGAAATCTCTTGTAAGCTGTGTGGGTTGTTGCCTCACAACCCAAGAACATGCATGTTATAAAAAAGTTATTTTAGGACCCCTGGGAGGCTCAGTTAGTTAAGCAACCAACTATTGATTTCAGCTCAGGTCTTGATCTCACGGTTCATGGTATCAAGCCCTGCATCAGGCTCTGTGCTGACAGCACAAAGCTGCTTGGGATTTTCTCTCTCTCCGTCTCTTTCTCTGCCCCTCCCTTGCTCACGCACATGCTCTCAAGCTCTCTTTCTCAAAATGAATAAACATTTAAATAAATAAATAAATAAATAAATAAATAAATAAATAATTTTATATCCAGATAATTACCCGTCTCGTGTGGCAGTTTTGTGAAGCCATGCACCTGAAATCCAGAGATCCTGGCATAGCTTCATACACCCACACAGACACCTAAACCAAGAGCACTCGCTGCTCCACAGATAAGGAAACTCCCACGACAAATGTCTCCGGACTATATACCAAAAGACAAATGTTTCCAAAGGGATTAAAACCGGGTTATCTGCTTTCTTTCCGTCAGTGTGGGCATCACACAGATTAGAGGATGCTTAACCAGGAGTGGAATGGATCCAGGGTGCCGTTTAATTGTCACACTTTCCCGACCCAGTGGTTCTCTTTGGTGGGCAGAAAAGGGAGAAAGGGAATATTTTCAGTTAGGAGGATCTGAAGCACTCTACAAATGATCATTCATTTATTCATTCCATTCTCTGTAAAGTAAATATTTCCAGTTTCTCTTATACCCTGGCCAGTAAGGAGGTAAGTATCCTATAGAGTGACTGCTATGTCTTGCTCTCATGGGTATTCTTTTCTAGATGGCCATTTTTTAAGAGTTACCCAACTTTCTACCTCTTATTAAATGCTAACTACATGAAAGACAGTTAAATTTATAATATAACCCATAAATTTCATGATTAATTTGAGATAAATCTAGGCCGGATTAAAACAAATACAGATAATGTAGGCCTCCTGGACGAAGATATGAATGAAAAAACTGGATCTGACTTAGGGTTTTGTCCTTTCCATGAGCATGTTTTCAGTTGTATGTAGGATGCTAGCTCGGTATCGTATAGGGAGATTTTGAAATTGCATGTATTAAGTTATGTTTAAGGAGTGTGTGTGTGTGTGTGTGTGTGTGTGTGTCTGTGTGTGTGTGCATGTGCATGTGGGTTCATGTGCTGGACAGTCAGAAAGTAGAAAGAAAGAAAACCACAGCTACTGTTATCTACCTACCTCATCCTCACCTTTTTCTGGAACATTCCTATTTCCTTGAACACAAGAAAGGGTACATGTGACAAGGTAGACCACCCATAATGCTCAGACTTGTCAGAATGATCAGCCCAAGGATGGCACATGACTTAATGGGCTCCTGAAATTTAAAACAGGTGCATTCTGGTAGATTCCAATGAAGCTGGAATTATGGAACCTTTAAATTCTGATGAGCCTTCTTTGCCAACAGAAGCAGTCCTTCTACCCCTACCTGAGAAGTTTAGCCCACCTTTGTCTGTAACATTTGTAATGACTTCTTCTGAGGTATTTGCCTTTCTGGGCACTGCCAATTCCCTTCAGAGCCTGCCACCACCCTCCCTCTTTGCTTCTAGATGTATAAATAGACTTAAGTTCCAGCATTCCTCAAAGAGTGAGCTATTTATGAAGAGGTCACCACATGTCATTAGAAACTGTGTGGTTTTTCCAGTTTATACGGACAGAAACCTGGAGAGTATATATGAGAATGGATATTAAGGTGCGGGATTATGCTGTTAGGAATATAAAGATAAATCAGGCCGAAATTATTGATTGAGCCCACTAAGCAGCAATTCTGGATGTTTAATGGCTGGCAGAAATACGGGCTCAAAGGTGACCTACATTAAGTGGAACTGAAATGCCAAAACTACCCTGGTCTACTGTATCATAGGTTCAGGATAACTGGAATGCAAGAGAACACATTCATGTAAGAACTTCTCACCCACCCTGGGAGACTCCAGAGGACACAACACAATTTCACCATTACGGTAAGAAAAATATTTCTGAGACGACACCCACTGTGCTTTAGGAGCTCTATGGATGTTATTTTCAGCAGATCTGATATCACAGGGAAAATTCTACCATCAAAATCAATTGCTAAATGCAGTGGGGATCATTGGAACCCAGAGTTTCAAGGACCAAATAATGCTACTTACTTGCCAAAGGCAATGTAGGTGTGGTTACTGTAGAGGGCAGCGGAGTCAAAGCAGTAATCAGAATAGCCTAACTCGCAGAAACCTGTGGCATTGGCTAGTTGATCACGGTTTCCCTAAAAAGTGAAATAGATTGGGAATATACAACTGCTAATTCTGTGTAAGTGGTATTACCTACTATTACTCTTAGTGATCGACTAGCAAAATAATAACATCTCTCATTATCACCATCTCCTGTGATGAAAAGCCTACGGAAAACTACAATGACCCAACTCACTCAGGAGTGCTAATGGCTCAGACCCTCAGGAATGAAGGCTTGTCTCATCCCATCAGACAAAGACCCACAGCCAACAGAGGTGCTTGAGGAGTGCAAAGGGAATATAGAATGAGTAGTAAATACTTGCTGTTGGAATTTCATTTTATACTCTAAAATTCACTTCAAAAATAAAGGAAGTTAGAGGCACCTGGCTGGCTCACTTGGTAGAACATGTGACTCTTGGTCTCAGAGATGTAAGTTGGAGGAATCTCAGGTGTAGATATTACTTAAAAATAAAAAAATAAAAGGGGTTCCTGGGTGGCTCAGTTGGTTGAGCATTGGACTTCAGCTCAGGTCATGATCTCACTGTTCATGGGTTCGAGCCCTGGGTTGGGCTCTGACAGCTCAGAGCCTGGAACCTGCTTCAGATTCTGTGTCTCCCTCCCTCTCTGCCTCTCCCTGACTCATGCTCTGTCTCTCCAAAATGAATAAACATTAAAAAAATTAAAAATAAATACAAAACAAAAAAAAATAAGGATGCTGGGGTGGATCAGTCTGTTAAGCATCTGACTCTTGATTTCAGCTCAGGTCATGATCTCACAGTTCGTGAGATCAAGCCCCAGGCTGGGTTCTGTGCTGACAGCACAGAGCCTGCTTGGGATTGTCTCCCTTTCTCTCTAACCTTCCCTGACTCACACTTGTTCTCTCTCTCTTCCTCTCTCTCTCTCAAAATAAATAAACATTTAAAAAAAATAATAATAAAATAAAATAAAATAAATCAATAAATAAAGGAAGCCTGAGTCAGAGTCAAGTAATTAGCTGAAACTTAGGTAACTATTAAGTACAAAATTCTAAAATGCATACCATGACTCTGTAGTTCCAATATGCATCTCTTGCTTAAAACAAAACAAAGCAAAACAAAACAAAACCCAGAAGTGCACGATTCATGCCATATTAAAATAAAAGGTGATGGATTTGTAGAAAAACAAATCCTTAAGGGGAAAAGAAAACGAGCATTTTGCTTGAGTTCATATCGCTGTTAGCTATATTAGTGATTGGAACTGGCCAATTACGAAGCGGATGAAAAAGCTTACAGAGCGCTGAAGGTAATGTAATTCCCCAGCATTTTGTCATAATAATCAAAGCATGGACTTCTATGATGGCCCAGCTTAAATGTGAGGACAAACACCAAATTGAAGGAGTCCCCCACAGAGAGCAGAGTAGGACACTTAAATGTCACACGTTGTTGATTGTATGAACAACTTACAGCAAAGGATTTTTAGAAGAAAATTAGCAAATAATTATGTATTGAGGCTTTTGAACTTCTAAAGCCAAAACAGCCTGCTGCCTCCTATCAGCCCAAGCGCCAGAGCCTCTAGGGCGTATTACACTTCTGCGATTTGAAAATGAGTATTGTAGAGAGGGTTAATGACTTTAAGAATAGGGACAATGATTGAGATCTACTTTTCAAAGGCATCTGTGTAAAATTATTAGCAAAGAGTAGATTTCATGTACTTTAAAACGCTGATGGAGAGAAATTAGTTGGAGAAGTTTTAGGAATCAGGAAAATAATGGTCTGTAGTTGTGTCAGTAGTATTTTCCATTCAATATTAACTAAGACCCAACTGTACAACCTAGTATCCACTCTACTCTCTTGACTTAGCAAAACCAACTAAATGCAGGCTGTGTTTATGTTTCCAAAATCCCCCTGTCAATGGGTCTCCATGGACCTGAGAGAATACAGGTAGCTACAATTATGAAGGACAGATACATTATCTCTAATCACCTGGATACTGTAACTGTTTATTTGGAAATACATGCTTGCTTACCCTATTTCTTAGTGCTTTTCCCATGCCAAAAAAAATCCATTATTCACATTGTGTCTACTTCACAGTAATGCTATCTCTATACCTTTGTAAAATTACATTTTTCTTAATGATACGCTACTAAAAAGCAATTACAAACACAATTTTAAGCTCTTAAACACTACAAATCATGAACACGAGAGCTTTACATTTATAAACTCCTTTAACTTTTACAGTATTTTTAGAAGGTGGGTGCCATCATATTCTCATTTCAACCGATGAAATCTTGAGTAAATTTCCCAAGACTACATGGCTAATAAGAGACAAAAACAAGGATTTCAGACCCACTTGGTCCAAATTGAAAGGTTCTGCTTTTCAACTCTTTTCTACCAGTAATCATTATTCAACCAAATGATAATATTGACATGGTTAAAGTATTATGAAAATCATTCAAAACTTTAAGAGTTTGATTTAAGAAATTCAAATACACATTTGCAGTGTGAACTTTGCTGTCACTATATTGAGTTGCCGTGTGTCACCGTAGTAAAGCCTAAAGAAGATACTCCAATGTCCAGGCTCTCGTCAATGACTTACATACAAATACTTCTTCTTGTTTGGATTTATTAAAATAAACTGGGCATTATTTGCCCCTGGTGATACTGAGAAAACTAATGGTGAGTGTCCCAATGAAGGATCATTTGGATGTAATTAATGAAATTTGTTCAGACTACCTTAATAATAGCATTTTATTCTGAGAAACACAAGGACATTAATTACAAACAAGATTCTTCAGGTTTAGAACAGAATACAAAAGCAGTATTCAAATCACAGAGTATCTTTATCTCATAGTCACCACTTGGCTTTTTCTCTGCCTTTTAGTTTCATTTTATCCTCCATAGGACCAACATATTTTTTGCCATGCATATAGTAGAAAATGTGTGTCTCACTCATTTTGGGTTCAAATGTCTTTGTTCAAGAAATCAACAAAGACCAACTTAAGTTGCAAATTCCCAAACAAGAGATTTATTTATTTATTTATTTATTTATTTATTTATTTATCTATTTATTTATTTATTGCTTTGGGAGGGGGGGTTTCTTGGTTTATTTTGTTTTGTTTTGGTCAATGTTTATCTCTCATCCAATTGGTCAGGTAAGTATCCACATAGTAAAAACTAACCTTCCTGGAACCACCATAGGAACTAAGAGAAAGAGTGTCTAAATCTGCAAAACTTGAATGCTACTGGTTTATTTAAAAGTGCATTGTGAAGAAGACTTTCTAGAGAAATTTGCCAACAGAGAGCTAGATATTGAAATTGTGGACCAACTCAGGACTTTCTGTGTAAACTAATATACCACCTTGTTCAGGATATCTTAAAGAAAATAGAGTTTGCAATGATACTATTCTAAAAGAAACATTTTTTTAAAAGTATTCTGCAGCTATTTACTTAAATTGTTATATATTTTTTCTCTTGAACAAATCCAAAAGTCCATGGAATTAATCTAATTAAATACTTAAAGGATAATGCCCATTGCATATTAAATTTATTTTTCTTAGATTTTAATGTATATTTTTTCACTCTTAATCAGAGGTAATAAAGTCAAATGTTTCTGGGGACCAAGAATGCAGGATAGGTGACTGAATCAGTCTGCTGTAACAAAACTGGGAGTGGCAAATCTTCGGTCAATTGAATGATCTCTGGCTAAGCAAAGAACATGGATAGAACAGATGAAACCCCTATTCCCCAAGTTCTTTCTGTTTGCTCTGAAGAGTGATGTTTAAGTTGTATTTCCAACTAAGTCCATTAAAATATATTTTGTCTATATATTCAATTAAATGTGAGGGAGAGGTAGAAATATAACCAAGATGAAACAAAGTAAAAGACCAACATCAACATTCTGAAACAAAACAGATACATGAAGAGAAAATGTTGGCATCTTATGTATCCTAGGCATCTATCATTCAAATAAAGAGAGAACGGAAAGAAGGAAGGAAGGAAGGAAGGAAGGAAGGAAGGAAGGAAGGAAGGGAGGAAGGAAGGAGAGAAGGAAGGAAGGGGTAAAGGAAGGTCAAAGAACTCATGGAAACAGGCAATAGATGACAGAATGTGGTTACCAGGGCCTAGGTGGGTACAGAAATGGGGATGCTGGTCAAAGGTAAAAGCCTTCAGTTGAAAGATGTATAAACTCTAAGGATCTAAAAATACATCATGGAGATGACAGTTAGTAACACTGTGTTGTGTCCTTGAAATTTGCTAAGAGAATAGACCTTAAGCATTCTCACCACACTCATACACACAAAAAAGGTAACCATAGGTGATGGATATGTTAATTAACCTCATTGTGGTGATCATTCACAAAGTATATCTAAGTCAAATCATCACATATTACACATTAAATATATACAATTTTATTTGTCAATTACACCCTGAAAAATAATATATCAGCATGACAGGAAAAGCATTCTTTTATATATATGGATAGAACTGCCAAATAGTGAATATGACAAACAACTAAACTATTTACTTCAATATAATGGAATGGAATTGGGAAGCGGAATGTAAAGATACAGAGGAAGTCTGTATTTTTTGAAGGAAGCGTACATGCTAAGTGTCATATTTGATGGAGAGGGTGTGGGCACTCAGTTCCTCTGTGCTTCAAATTTTCTGGAAGTTGAAATATTTAATAATTTATAAAGTAAATGAAAAAATATATAAAAGGTATACAATATGTATGACATGATAGATTTCAATATATTTATTACCATATTATTTATATAGTTTCCACTGCACTTTTGCCTGTTATCCTTATTTAAAATTTTTTTAATGTTTATTTATTTTTGAGAAGAGAGGGGGAAGGAGGGGCAGAAAGAGAGGGAGCCACAGAATCCAAAGCAGGCTTCAGCCTCTGAGCTGTCAGCACAGAGCCCAATGTGGGGCTTGAACTCAAGAGTGAGATCAAGACCTGAGCTGAAGTCGACATTTAACCGATTGAGCCAGCCAAGTGCCCCAATATTAGTTGTACTTCGAATTGAAGCTGAGGGAAAACAATTTAAGACCAAATGAATCTCAGTCAACTAATCCTCCGACCTTCTTCCAGTCCTCTTAAAACTGCTTATTTCAGTTGGTTACCAACTTGATATGGATTCTACATCATCTTTCTCCCTTTCTGAAGAAATCCCTTATAGTCATACATAGTTCTAGATAGATGGGAAAAGAGGGTTCAAATATATTCACGCCCAATTGATATTTAAGTGCTCAGAATTGCCAGGTATTGTGTTCAGTGATAGAACATTGCATGTGTTTTTAAAAGCCAGTGAGAGATAATATCAAAGACAAACACCCAAATATCAATATGTAGTGTTTTCCATAGTAAATCATTTACTATTACTGGTGGGCCAATTTCATCTACATAGACTACAGGAGCAATATTGAAAATAAAATCTGATTAGACACTTGCAGATAACATAGGAGAGGTCAGAAAAAAAATATCAGAAGCAATTATGTAATCATACATATTTTTTAAATATACGGTGATAGGATGTCAAACAGAAAGTTAAAGCTATACAAATAACATATATGTGTATATATATCATGCTCACAGAGACTAAACCCAATTCTGCTAATTTGAAATCTTGTGTTGAATAATTAACTAAGAAGACCTCCCATTGACATTCAAGTGGCCCAGTGATGAGAATTGATATCGGAAATCTAACCATGATAGGGCACCTCCATGATTCAGTCATTAAGCCTCCAACTTCGACTCAGTCATGATCTCAGGCTTTGTGAGTTCCAGCCCTGTGCTGGGCTCTCTGCTGTCAGTGTGGTGCCTGCTTCAGATCCTCTGTCCCCCTCTCTCTCTGCCCCTCCCCTGCTTGTGCTCTCTGTTTCTCTCAAAAATAAATAAACATGAAAGAAAGAGAAAGAAAGAAAGAAAGAAAGAAAGAAAGAAAGAAAGGAAGGAAGGAAGGAAGGAAGGAAGGAAGGAAGGAAGGAAGGAAGGAAGGAAGAAAGAAAGAAAGAAAGAAAGAAAGAAAGAAAGAAAGAAAGAAAGAAAGAAATCCAACCATGGTATAGATGAGACCTTTATAGTAATGAGAACTTTCAGTGACCTCTAAGACAATTTCCCACAATCATCTTTTCTCTATTTAAATGCAGTTGCTCCATATTGAGATGTCAGTTGCCCAACTCATTAAGTGCACTGCAAACTGCTAATAAGTTCCTTTTTAATTAATGTGTCTCAGCATCAGAAGATAAAGAGTTCAAGAACAGCATTCCCAGAGGAAATTGTCTGATCATGATATTTAGCACCAAATCCCACATTTATTACCAGAATGAATAAAAAAGTGTGTATTCTAAAAAATACAATTTAACCCATTATTATTATTGTAGGTTTCATAGGTTTTCTGCCTTGAAATGACCTAATCCAAGTAATTTATTGTTTCCAAATTTCTAATTAAAGAAGCCACCCTGTATTTTGTCACTTTGACTCACCTAAGCATTACAATTAGTATCTGAAAAAAAAACACAAGGAAACTTTACATCATTTTAATATTTAGAAACAATAATTTTAATAATAACCACAACATACATAATATTCATAATAGGTGCTAACTCTTATTAAAACTTTTTATCAACAAATGAACTGATTGCTTTACATTTTTGACTGATTCAATCCTTATACAAATCCTGTTAACTAAAGGTAATTATTATTTGTTTTTTATAGGTAGAGAAATAGACTTGCTCTAAGTGACACTGCTCTCAAATGTGGTACTAAAATTAAAACCCAGACTGTGTCTTCCAGAGCTGTGCTTTTTTCTTCCTTACTATTTTTTCCAGTCCATTAGCATTTTATCAAACTGAAGTCTGAAGCTATAGGATGTACTTATCGGTAATGGCTACATTTCATGGTAGGTGGATGGTGGTGACTTGGGCTTATTTTCTACATGCAAATTACTTATGGTTGCAGGAGAAACCATAAATATACAGGGAGGAGGTTAAACAGTACCTTGACCAGATGACCAAAATAAATGTCTTCAAAAAGGTACATACACGTGTGGCTTCTTAATGTCTTACCATGAAAATGACACTATGACCTATGTGGAGTATTTTGGTTGAGGAAGGAAAACTTATTGAATAAAATAAAGAGAAATTACTAACAAACTCAAACTGAGACATTTTATGTAAAAAGAAGATGGGCTTATTATTTTTAAAAAATAACCTCAAAAGAGACCAAGAAATATTAATGAACTATTTCCAATTAAAGGAGATTAAAGAGAATTGATAACTAAAGGCAATACCTGATTTTAGACTTGATATTATAAAGGAAGAGAATATTACTATGATGGATAGCATTTGTCGATGACCAAATCGGAATATGAATGGCCAATTAGGTCAAACCAAGAGACAGTGTAACTAAAATTAGTCACGTGGGTGTTCCATGCCTAAATTATTGACGCCCAGTGAAAATACTCCACATCAGGGTTGAGTCAGTTTACCTGGTTGCCAATACTTTGTACATGTTATTACACATTGTTGCCAGGAGAATGAAGTCCCGTCTGACTTCACCGACTTCACTGGGAGAGAACGACTGGACAACTGTGCCTGGGCTTTCCTGAACTCCATCCCACATGCCTTTTTCCTTTGCTGATTTAATTTGTATCTGTTTGCCATACAAAACGCTAACTGTGAGAATAACAGCTTTTCTCAGTTCTGTTAGTCCTTCTGGTGAATTCTCAAACCAGAGTGATCCTGCGGTTCGCCAAAACACTTAGAAAATAGACACTAACATGTTTGGCTATAAAAAGGCATAATATCCATAAATTATTTTCAAAACTATTCACAAATAAACACATGTATGTTTATATATGCATATAATGCATTTATGTATATTATTGTGAAAATTATACTTATATGTATATATGTTTGAATCAATGCACGTAGAGAAAAAGAGAATGATAAAGATTATCTCTTATGTTTTCCCTTCAAATTTTAAAGTTTTATTTAATGTACCTACTTATGACCTATTTTGAAACCACTGAAGAGTGTACAAATGTTCCAATTTTTTTCTCATCCTTTCCAAGACTTGTCCTTTTTTTTTCTTTTTCTTTTTCTTTTCTTTGACAGTAGCTTCCTTAATAGGTGTGAAACAGTATTTAATTAAAGATATTAAATATGTTTCCCTAATTATTAATAGTGTTGAACATCTTAACATGTGCTTCCTGCTCATTCATACACCTTATTTATATATCTTTTTTTTTTTTTGCCCATTCTTGAAACAGATGATTTTACTGTCATTCAGTTTTAAGAGTATTCTATATATTCTGGATGTTAGTCCCTTATCACATATATGATATGCAAATATATTTCTCATTCCGTGGGCTGCCTTTTCACTGTGTTGGTAGTATCCTTTGGTGCACAGAAGTTTGTAATTTTCATGAAGTTCAACTTGCCTATTTTTTTTCTTTTGTTGCCTCTGACATTGCTGTCATATATAATAAGTCGGTGTCAAATCAATATTGTGAATACCTCTGTTTTATGTTAAGGATCTTATACTTTTTAAATATTTATTTATTTTGAGAGACAGAGAGAGAGAGAGAGAGAGAGAGAGAGAGAGAGAGAGAGCGAGCGCACACGAGCTGGGAAGGGGCAAAGAAGGAAGGAGAGAATCCCAAGCAGGCCTCATGCTGTCAGCACAGAGCCCATGGGGCTTGAATTCACGAACTGTGTGCCCATGACCTGTGCCTAAATCAAGAGTTGCACATTTAACTAACTGAACCACCCCGAAGCCCCAAGATTTTATAGTTTTATTAATTACTTTATGGTCTTTGATCTAATAAATTAACTCTTATATGTGGTGCTCAGTCAGTGTCCCACTTCATTCTTTTACCTGTGGATGTCCTGTTTTCCCAGCACCATTGACTGAAGAGACTATTGTGTCTCCATTGATTTATCTTGGCACCCTTGTTAAAAAACCATTTGACCAGATATGTGAGTTTTCTACATATTAGATCATATGATCTATGATCAGAGATAATTTTACTTCTTCCACTTTGATTCAGATACTTTTTCATTCTTTCTCTTCCTTAATTTCTCTTCTCCTATATTGTTTCTGCTGTTATTGGCTTTGATGTTTGTTTTGCTTGCTTTACCTTGGCTGGTTTATACAACCAAGGTGTCTGTGAATGAACATATCCTCCAGTATCCTTTCATTGTTGTAGTATCCTTGATCCTCTTGCAATGACACCCGGTATCATCAATTAGTAGTTGAGTTGGTTTAAGCTTGTCAACTCAACTGCACATTTCTCATCTACCATTCTGTCAGTTTCGCTTATTTCTGGTTCTATTTTTCCTTAAGATATGAATTATGATAAGCTCAGTTGAGATGCTTTTTTTCTTGGTTTGCCCATTGATCTCTTTTAAAGCTACTAAAAAAAGAAGTTAAACTGTGCTTTAATAGATCATAGATATAGCATCTATTATGTCCTGTTTGACTTTTAGGATTATTAATGCCTAAAATTAATATATTAGTGGTATCTCATAGTAGCTTAAATATGGGCTATACACTTAAAATATTGTTGCCATAGGGGCGCCTGGGTGGTTTGGTCGGTTAAGCATCTTATTTTTGATTTCAGCTTAGGTCAAGATATCACAGTTGGTGAGTTTGAGCCCTGCATTGGGCTCTGCACTGGCATTATGGAGTCTGCTTAGGATTTTCTCTCTCTCTCTCTCTCTCTCTCTCTCTCCCTCTCTCTCTGCCTTTCCCCTACTCTCTCTCTCTCCTCTCTCTCTCAAATTAAAGACATTTAAAAATATATTTTTGCCATTGTAAATTAATTTTTATATTCCTAAAAGAAGTAAAAATTATAATAACTAGTCTAGAATAACCACAAAGAAAAGAAAAAAAACAACAGAAGGAGCCTGGAAACTTGCATTAGATTCTTTTTTAAGTTATATTTATTTTCCATATAAAATGTGCCTTGGTTTTTGATCCATCCATTTATTGAGCAAATATTTGTTGAGCATCTTTCAGGCATGACACTCTAAATATTGGAGGTAGCATGTCAAACAATGCAATAAGATCACGTTTCACATGTGTGCTTTCTGTTAGTTGAGGGGGCAACCAAAAATCAATTAAACATGGAAATATGACTTGCAGTCCAAATTCTGTAAATACAATTTAAAAGGTGAATGAAATAACATCAACAGAGGTCATCATCATTAATTTAGAAAAGCCATAATACATCCAAGTGGCATCTCTGTGAGGAATCCAGTGAGCTCTAACCTGACTGGAGTCAAATGTCACATCATGCAAAGATGCAGAAAATGACTTCAGCGGTTGAGCCAGCAAGTACAAGGGTCCTGAGGTAGGAATATGCTTCATACTGTCAAGCAACTAAAAGAAAAATGTAACTTAAGTGTTGTTAAAGTGGAGGAGCGTGTTACTAATTGAAAATAGAGTAGTAAGGGGCACCTGGGTGGCTCAGTCGATTGAGCGTCTCACTTTGGCTCAGGTCATGATCTCGCGGTTCCTGAGTTCGAGCCCCGCGTCGGGCTCTGTGCTGAGAGATCAGAGCCTGGAGCCTGCTTGGGATTCTGTGTCTCCTTCTCTCTACCCCTCCCCTACTCATTCTCTCTCTCTCTCTCTCTCTCTCTCTCTCTCTCTCTCTCTCTCTCTCAAAAATAAATAAACTTAAAAAAAAAGAAAATAGAGTACTAAAAATTAAGTGAAATTAAAATTCTGATAAACCAAAATCCTTAATATTCTGAAAGCCATTTTTAAAGTTTATTTATTTATTTTGAGTGAGAGAGAGAGCAGGGGAGGGGCATAAAGAGAGGGAGAAAGAGAATCCCAAGCAGGCTAGGCTCCATGCTGTCAGCATAGAGCCCAATGCTGGGCTTGAACTCACAAACCATGAGATCAAGATATGAGCCAAAACCAAGAGTCAAATGCTTGACTGACTGAGCCACCCTCTGAAAGCCACTTTTAAAGAAATAGAAATCATTCAAAGGAATTTTTCAGGGTGGGATCTGATGTGGTTTTCAATTTAATAAAGTTATTCTGGTCTGTAGATAGGAAATAGTATATTAAAAGGCAAGAAACAGGGGAACTTTTGATGGATGAATGTAATAATTGTGGTGAGATATCAAAGTTAGTTCAGATGAGGGAGAAAGCAAAGAAGCTGATTGGTCAATAAAATAAATAAAATAGGCCAAATAAACATTTCCCTTCTATCTGCTACAATAAGTAGCAATTTTGCAACCATTAACCACACATTTTCTGGTGACCATCAGAAAATCTGGCATATAATGGAAAATTATTGATTTAGACCTATGCCTTAAAATTATGAACAAATATGTCACATCATTTCATTGTTTTTGTGCATACTTAAAAGCTAATGAAATGTTCTAAATGTAATTAAAATTGTTGTATAGACTTTTGATTTATAATTTCTAGGTATTTATCTATTCTTACTATGATGACCGTGGAGCCAATATTGTATAATGAGAAGATGGGGAAAACGTGCTGTTACAAAACTGCTTTTCGATAAAAAAAGCTCTTAGTCTCAAATATGCTAGTTTTCCTGTCCCCACCCCTTTCCCCCTGAATCAGTTGAACAAATGACATAAGTGCCTGTCCATATGCGCTTCCTCTTTTGATATTGTCAGCTGAGGGACATACTGGACATCGGTTTTGAGAAGACAGTACTAATGTTCCTCAAATGACATATTATTCAAAAAAAAAAAAAAAAGGTCTTAAACTAGGGGATTTCAAATAGGTTCTTGAAGGACATATGAGACTAAATCTGTGTAGAATTAATGTACCGCCTGAGGCCAGGATCATTTTAATCTCTTTCCCAAGTTCTTAATCCCTTAAATTTGAAACATCGTATCTTTCAAAAGTTATGATGTCCATTTATATTCCAGATTTTACCAGATATTCACATTTCACTATCATTTTCATGAAACAAGTTTAAGAAGTCTCTGCGATAAAAAGTAACAGAAACGTTTTAAGATATCCCTGAGTTCTTTGAAAATTATCTTCTATTTATTTTTAGAACTGACACCACTATTCAGATAGGTATTCAAAGAACAGCAGAGTCTGGGTAAATTGTGACATTACCAATTTGTCAAGGGAAGTACTATAAACTGTTCATAAAAATGAGTTGGCATCATATGATCAATGGAAACCTCAAAATACTTGATTTTATCATTAAAAACTTTTGGCTAATAAAATGCTCACATGAATGAAATAAATGATGCCATTTTGTGGTAGATAGTGTTCATTGTCAAGAAATAATGAGTAGGACTCAAACGCAATGTGTTGTGAACATTTTTCCTGCACAAGAAAGCAAAATAGAATGGAACATTATATTGAAGATTAAAAGACTGTAGCTATTGTAACGAACCTGAAAGATAGTGTAAGGTAGTATTGAATTGTAAATTAACCATTTCAGTGTGTAGTAGTGAATAAAAGTAAAATGGCAGCTTTGAAAGCCGAAAAGTAGAGGATTATTTCACGATTTTTAGGCGTGTCCAAGAATGGAATAATACTGAAATAAAACTTAATCTTTGAAAGATGCCTATATAGAGGGTTTATTTGTGCATATGTGTGTATAAAATCATGAATTGCTGTCTGTAACTGCTGTGATTCTCCCTCTAAAACGTTGCGTAATATGCTCCCCTTTTCTAAATTATTACCATTAATCCTTCCTGTTATTTCAATACATTATTTCCTCCATTTGGTGTAGATAGACACCACAATCTGGATACAGACATTTTCTACTTCTATAATTCAACCTTTTTCTCCAGTAGCCTTTTTTTCTACTCTCATGTCCGTTAGGCATGATTCACCTAACTATTCTCCAGCCCATTTATGTCCATGAGTCACTTGTACCTTCCCTTTAGGCTTCCATTCTTTTTTACATTTGAATGAGAATCCTTCTAAATGGCATTCTAGAGTCATAATTCTAAAAATAAACTAAGAGAACTACCTCTGAAACATCCTGGGCAGAGGAGTATGTCTCTATATTTAAAGCCCTTCAGAATATTCTCCCCAATTTCTTGCTAACTTATGCAGGCATTTATATTATTTCCATTCCATACAGATTAGACAAAATTTCAAAAAATTACAAGCATATTGGCACAATGGATCCACATTTATATCATAAATGCATTTAGTTCTTAAATAGATGTATATTTTTGCATAGCTTTCCCCAAACTGGATTCTTGATAAAAATTTATAAGGCTGACAGCTGTTTTATAATGCTGTTCTAAAAGTCAAAGACAGGCTGGCGAAGTAACAAAAGGTATGGCTCTAGCCTACCTGAAATTAATTTGAATTCAAAAATATAACATTTCAAAGTGTAACTCATAAAATTAGACTTACGGGAAATTACAAAATATACTTGATAAGAAAAAAAAGTTTGAACTCTAAAATCTTTCTATATAACTCAAATAATTAGAATATTTTAGACAATAAAATATCAATGGGCTTTCAATGGTCTTCAAAGACAACTTAGATCTCCGGGCAACCTAATGTATGGTCAAATGTATGAACATTGCTATTGGGGAACTAATATTTATTGAGCAAAACAAGAAAAAATGGAATCTTTCTTTTTGTTAAATTGTTCCATATGATGTAAAGGTTTAATCCTCTTCCTACATATAGGGATTAAAAAAAAGTCTCATCAAGGAGCTACACTTACCAACTTGGGTAATGCTAATTCCTAAGGAGTATAATCTATTACCACTGGTTTCTAGCTACATCCTGATGATAAACCGAGAAACCAAGAATATGCATATCATAGGTTATACTTCTTTAGAATCAGTATTACCGATTTCATACATGTAGATCTTTACACACACACACACACACACACACACACACACACACGAGTTGGGGAGGGGCAGAGAGACGGTGGGGAGAGAGAATCCCAAGCAGAGATCCCATCTTGAGATCATGACCCGAACCTGTATCAAGAGTCTGACACCCTCCAAAAAATTTCCCATTTTAAAGACCTACACGAGAAATTTCTTTCAGATCTCAGTAACAGTGGCAATTTTTTTTGTCTTCCATTATTCCTTTTTTAGAAAATTAACACACTTTAAGCTTATATCTTGTCCTTTGCATTTTTACCAGGAAGCTCGAGGCCAAATATGTTACTCTTGCTACTTCTTTTTTTTTTTTTAATTTTTTTTTCAACGTTTATTTATTTTTGGGACAGAGAGAGACAGAGCATTAACGGGGGAGGGGCAGAGAGAGAGGAAGACACAGAATCCGAAGCAGGCTCCAGGCTCTGAGCCATCAGCCCAGAGCCCGACGCGGGGCTCGAACTCCCGGACCGCGAGATCGTGACCTGGCTGAAGCAGGACGCTTAACCGACTGAGCCACCCAGGAGCCCCACTCTTGCTACTTCTTAATGGCATGCATTATTTACACGAACTTTATTCACCCATTTTTCTCTTCACCTATTTTTCTACTGTTATTATTTCCATGTTCAATTTTCTCTTGCTATATCTTGTGTGGTATAGATCACTGTAAGAAAACCATTTTGTTTTTATATTTTTTAGTTTGACCCTTCATTAGATAGGTTGGAGAAATATTAACTAAATAAAATTTTCAAAAATGTGTTGGGCATATTTAGATTTCTGTGTACTTACACTTAGATTTTAGCTATAAAAATTTTTTTTTCAGCAATTCACCAGGGTGGACACATTTCCTTCATCATGTTGAAGCTGGGATATATAGAAGCTCAAACAGTAGCAGAAAATCTGTTACTTGAGAGCACTTATTTTAAGCCAGGCATTATGTCTAACTTTATAAACACCTTGAGAGTAAGTATTATTTTCAATATGATAATACTAGTGATGAAATGACCCAAGGTCACAAACTTGGTAAATTTCAGAACCAAAATTCTCATCTGATGTTCTCTGATTGAAAGAAGTCAAAGAGTCAGCTTCAAATTCTGGCTTTTCTTTGAAGAGCCCAGGAGGAACAGTGAAGTCTCCAGGTTTAGTCACTTACATACTGTTAAAATTGTTATTTATAAGTGTGTTGTAAATAAAAAGGTGACAAAACAGATAGAACACCAGTATTATGTAATATTGTCTTTTATTTTTTTCTACACAAAGTGGTCAAGCAATCAGTATGTCAAAATGTAGTCATTTGACTCAAACCGATCTCAAAAATGTATAATTTAGAAAATTCCAGGAAATTTATCAACAATTACATTTGCAAACTCCTCTAAACACTCGCACTTGAAGAAGTATTTATCTGGAACAGACTTATAATTGGTTAAAATCATTAACTTTTGTTCACTCATTTCGCATTTGAATTTCAAATTAGAGAATAATTGTGATGAGTGTATCCAACAAGTTATTTAGAAAGTTCTTACCATTTAATTACTTCCTGATGGTCTCCCATTAGATTCTCAATAAAATTATTGACAGTTTTCTAAGGAAAATCTGTTTTCCTCCTTTTATGAAGTTGCAATTTTATCAGCGAGTCTCTAATGAGTGACATTGGGGGTATGGAAAGTTTCACTTAATGCTTGGAGTAGCATCGAGCATATATTGGGTGACCATTTGAGAAGGCCTGGTTGATAGCAGGGCAGGTGGTCTCTTGTCCACAATCTCGCTGCTATAGTGATTCAGTTGGTCCTTTAGAATGCCACAGCTTCATGCTTCTGCTATATGCAGCCCGGGGAGCTCGTGAAATATTGCTCCTAAATGTCACATTTTTTGCAGTAATAAGGTAAAAAGTGAACTGAACAAAATCATTCATTAGCTTGTTTACCATGAGTTGTGTTCTGTGCAAAGGTCTAAGGAAAAGAAACAACAGCTTCCAGCCTAAAAGTCAAAAGAAAAAAAATAACTCATTTAGTGTTTTGTATGTCAGCTTGCTTTCAGTTTTGTCTAGTGAATGTGAAGACAGGGAATTCAATTTTAATAAAGGATATATCCATTACTCTTTAGGAGATCATTGGGAAGTATTTACTATCCATTAAAAAGCTAAATCCCACTCAGTTTAAGGTTGTCCCTCGACTGCTTCTAAATTGTTATTTTTTCTTTTTCGCCAAGCCCAAATCTAATAATTGTGATCATACCCAATATTCTCTTCTCTCATACTTCTTGGCAATACAATTCAGTTCCCCAATTAAATTACCTGTGGCATCTAATACTTTTACTGTCATTTTTTATGGATATATATTTTTAGAGGCACCACATTACTTTGTCCTTTGCTACAATTAGATAAGAAACTATGTGATTAAGTCACGGGTAAGGACATCATAGTACATATTAAAGACACAGAATTGTGTGATTGTTTGCTTTTTTGCACTCCCATGTTAGTCAGTTAAATATGTACTCTAGTTTATTCATGTGCCAAATTAAATAATTTAACTATGGAAAGACAATGCCACTATTTTGATGTGACATTTATGGGGAAAGAAACTAAAGATGACCAAACACTGATGTTCTTATTTGAAGGCTGATTGAAATGTCTATTTCTATAGGAGTTGCTGTTATTTACTTCAATATAAACATCACTTATCAGTTCTAATACTTTTTGTCAGAGTCAAGCACTCCTCAGTTAATGTCTCCTTATTAGTTGTTAGTAAGAAATATACTTACTTATATAAGCATGCAAGAAATTTTACATCTTACAGTCATGAAAGTAATATATTCCTTATTGTGTACATAATATAAAAATATATGTACTATAAACGTAAATACAATCACTAATAATAAGAAAAAAAAATTCTCCCTGGTTAAAAACAAGAAAGGGGACATCCTTTTATCTGGGCATTTACTTTGGAAAACTGTAATTAGAACGTATTTCTCTACTTCTTTGGAATATATGTCAGCCATTTTATTAAATAAATAAGGCTTTTACCAGTTTTACAACCCAGGACTGTTTCCTCGAGGATTTGGAAGCCATGACTTTTGAAATGTCATCAACAGGAAGATAGTGTCCCCATTTCCCAGTTTCTGGTGGGAAGTAGAACTGTTCCACTGTGACCTGATAAAAAGATAAGAGAAGGTAACTTTGTCTTTGGAAAAAGTCAATTAGCTAACACGAATGGCCATTCTAATTGCCAGGTGAAGGTAAGAGGCACGATGTGCGACAGATGACGTCAAGTTTTCTTCGTGGAAGACTAGTTGTCATATCCTGAGAATTTGTCTACAATGGGTTGCATTTGCTTGGCTATAGAAACAGTGACGGACATCTTGTTCAGACTTTGCAATCTCGCCAGCGGATTGCCTGTGAGTGGACTTCACATCCTGCTGTAAAACTTACTTGATACCGAAGCTGTTTTCGTTCCCTTCTACCTTTGGGAAGAAGTTTTCTGAGTTGGCAGCAAATTTTGCTTTAAATTATATTTTCCAACAATACTCAATATAGTTTTATATTTTAAAGCTTCTCCCTGGTTGAGACATTTAAACAACAGGGGCAATATGCATTTAAATTATTTTTTGCTGAAACAGGAATTTGTAGCTCTTAGAAAATTGAAAATCTCTGGGGCGCCTGGGTGGCGCAGTCGGTTAAGCGCCCGACTTCAGCCAGGTCACGATCTCGCGGTCCGGGAGTTCGAGCCCCGCGTCGGGCTCTGGGCTGATGGCTCAGAGCCTGGAGCCTGTTTCCGATTCTGTCTCCCTCTCTCTCTGCCCCTCCCCTGTTCATGCTCTGTGTCTCTCTGTCCCAAAAATAAATAAAAAACGTTGAAAAAAAATTAAAAAAAAAAAAAAAGAAAATTGAAAATCTCTGTAATTTTCAAATTAACATATAATTTACATCATTATTATATTTATTTTTATTGTTTCTCTCCTCCCACTAGAATGTAAACTTTATGGGTCCAGATATTTTTGTGTTTTTTTCTCATTAATGTATCTTAAGCCTCTGGTACATAAATTGTGCTCAGTAAATGCTTATGATATAAAAATTTTAATAGCACATGCTCAATAAATCTTACTTGAATTTGGATATCAATTAAATTGTAATTGATTTAAAGTTGTTATCTATTTCTACTGATTTCTTTTTAGATTTATCTATTTACTTTTATTGAATATGACCTCAGTGAATATTGTTTAATTGGAAGGACATCAAGAGCCGCCCAAATAGCGTCATAGCAAGGTTTCTAAAAAAAAACTTGCGTAACGTTGTTTGGACAACTTCACAGTCCTATCTACTGCACCACATGTCACACTCCATTTTTTAACCAGCTATGTTGGAAATGTCAGTCTTATGGTGTACCAAGGCCTTCACCATGACTTTCCTTTGGAATTGTTACATTCTTACACTAGCATTCAGAGGTGCTAAATCAAGAATTAGTGTAGAGCATCTACACTAGAGTAGAGGAATAGGCCTCATGGAAATATTTAAGGAAAATCTGAGGGCTAGGTTTTGGAGACAGTAGATGGGAATGAGTATTTTCAGACTACAGGACAGAACCAGAAGGGACTGGAGGCAAGAGAATTTTAAATGGTTTCCTTGACCAGCCCATATCCGCCGTAAAAGCCAATTTCAGTGCTGAATGTTCCAGATGGGCTTTGGTTAATGCACAGTAGACTGTAGCCTGCTTATCATTCAATACTACAGGTGCATTAATCAAGCCCAAGTTTATTTTTGTTTTTTCGCAAGCACGCACTTCTTTTGGTAAAAAAGCAGTCAAGATGCAGACGACTGACTCCAATAGATATTTTCAACAAGATTTACTGTTAAACCAGGATTCTCTTAATCTGGCTTGGTGTAATTGAGCTTTTGAATATTTAAAAAAAGCTTATATATTTTTCCCCTATTTAAATCTAATTACTGGAAACAATCCTCTTATTTTGCTTGTAAATGTATTTTGATTCTGTTAGCCAGTATCTTAGCCCTTCCTTTGAGATGTGTATCCACAGCTGAACTAGATATGCCTCCCATATCATAAAACTTCAATCATAAAGTTCTCAAAGGTAGGAATGGGTGAAGCGAAGGGTAGAGAGTAGGTATCATGCTCTTACAGACTTGCTGTGTGATGACTGTACCAGGTTCTTAGCTGTGTGCTCTACTTTGATTAGTTCCTTTAATTTACACAACACTGTGAGTGAATAATAATAATAAATAGCCCAATAAAGTTAGTTTACTTGAGAACCATTTATGTGGTAACTGATTGAGGAAGGATTAAACCAGTTTCAAAATCAAAACACATTCTCTTGCCTCCTCCCCTCTCCTCCCCTCCCTTCCCCTTCCCTTGCCTCCCCTCCCCTCCTCTTCCCTCCCCTCCTCTTCCCTTCCCTTCCCTTCCCTTCCCTTCCCTTCCCTTCCCTTCCATTCTAATTTTGGTTGTGTGGAATTATTTATTTTTATTTCCTTTCACATTAGTTTTAAGAAAAAAAATCATATTCAACTTGACATTTGCAGGTAACAATATTAAAATTACAAATGGTGTTTTGATCAAATTTAGACATCTTGGTTTTGGTTTTTGGTTTTTTTACTCTTTAGTTATTTAAGTGATCTCTCCACCCAATGTGGGCCTTGAACTCACAACACCACGATCAAGAGCAGCATGCTCTTCCAACTGCTTCTTCTAGCCAGATGCCCCTAAACATCTTAATAACTGAAAGCAAACTAGTACATTCGAATTGTCCTTTCAATTACGCCATGCTGCCTGTCATTGTCCTAGAATTTTGTTGCAGAAGGTAACAAGCTTAGGTAAGCAAGGTATTGATAATATAATCTTGTTGCCCAGAAAAATTTTGTAGTGATTTCTCCCAGATTAAAAAGACAGAAAATTTTGAATAATCATTGCAAGTTTTTTTGTTGTTGTTGTTATTTTTTGTTTGGTTTCATTTGTCTTGTTTTGTCTTGTTTTGTTTAAGTTTGGCTTATAAATCAATGATCCTGGAGACAAACTCATTTAAAGTAAAAAAAAAAAAAAAAAAAAAAAAAGTCCTTTGTCACTATTTTCTCCTCTTACCCATAAATTTAAATGTACCTGAGCTAGTGGTGCCTGGGTGGTTCAATCGGGAAGTGTCTGCCTCTTGCTTTCAGCTCAGGTCATGATCTCATGGTTCATGAGTTTGAGCCCCACAGTGGGCTCTGTGCTGACAGCACAGAACCTGCTTGGGATTCTCTCTCTCTCCCTCTCAAAATAGACATAAATACACTTTTTTTTTTAATTTTTTTTTCAACGTTTATTTATTTTTGGGACAGAGAGAGACAGAGCATGAACGGGGGAGGGGCAGAGAGAGAAGGAGACACAGAATCGGAAACAGGCTCCAGGCTCTGAGCCATCAGCCCAGAGCCCGACGCGGGGCTCGAACTCCCGGACCGCGAGATCGTGACCTGGCTGAAGTCGGACGCTTAACCGACTGCGCCACCCAGGTGCCCCTAATACACTTTTAAAAAAATGTACTTCAGCTAAATTCGTGCTTGATCTACTTTCTATATTTGAATTACGTTGATCTACCTTTGAAGTTCATTTTGTTTAAGGGGAGAGAAACCTATAGATTAGATCTGTTCTGTGTCTTCTGTTAACATTGAGCCATCTGCTCCAAGCACTGAATATATTCCTTACTTCTTTTATTGATCTAAATAGGCATCACAAATTAACTGACATCTAAAAACTCTACATTAAAAATAGAATAAGTATCTATACAGTAAAAGATTAATTAAGCTTTCCTTTGATATTCCCAGTGAAATAAATATCTAAATTAATTGACCTATAAGACTGGGCACATTATTTTTATTCTGCATAGCTCAATGCTAGTTAAAAGCTAAATTGTGCATTGTTCTCAGGGTATAAATCTAAAATAGAAGTAGGGATGCCTGGGTGGCTCAGTCAGTTAAGCGTCCGACTTAGGCTCAGGTCATGATCTCATGGTTCCTGGGTTCAAGCCCCCACACCAGGCTCTGTGCCCACAGCTCAGAGCCTGGAGCTTGCTTTGGATTCTATGTCTCTTTCTCTTTCTGCCCCTCCCCCGTTTATGCTCTGTGTCTCTCTGTCTCAAAAATAAATAAACATTAAAAAAAATTAAACAATATTCAACACTCTATAGAAGGAAAGGTAATATTGTACCGTTGTTTGATTAAGCATATTTGAACATTGATGTGACATCATAGTTTTATATCCATTGCTCATTGTGCTTTATTTTTTTTTAAATGTTTTTATTTATTTTTGAGCAGAGAGAGAGAGAGCATGAGCAGGGGAGGGGCAGAGAGAGAGGGAGACACAGAATCCAAAGCAGGCTCCAGGCTCCAAGCTGTCAGCACAGAGCCTGTCACGGGGCTCGAACTCACCGACCGTGAGATCATGACCTGAGCTGAAGTCGGATGCTCAACCGACTGAGCCACCCAGGCGCCCCTCATTGTGCTTTCTTAACTGTGCTCCACCAAAGTGTTTCAAAGCACAGTCATTCCTGCTTCTCCAGAGTTCTCCAGCTATATAAACTGGGAGAAAAACTGAGTCACAATCCTTGAGATGGAAAAAAGTGTGAACGTAAATATTCATATCCAAAATGCAATACAATTCAGTGAATGAAACTGATGCTAGACATTACCTGTCTCTTTGAAACCTCCCCAAATAAATTTTTCATTGCAAAAAAATATATATAAGATGGGAATTTTTCAACCATTGTTATACTAGTACGGCAACATTTTTTAAAGCACAAAGTTATCAGCACTAGTAACAAGGAAGATTTTAAAGCAATTTATTTGCTCAGCAGAAGATAATGATAAAGAGTTAAATGTATTAAATAGATACAGATAGATAGATAATTCAACTTATTGAAACGAGCATACGGTAACTGACTACTCCTTCTCTCTATTTCTTATTTTTCTAAAACTTCCCAAGTTATTTGGTTGTCTCAGACTGTCTCAAATGTGTAGCAGGTAGCAAATCACGTAACTTCTAAGCGCTACCCCCGCCATCTTTCCTACAGAACACCTGTTCAGCACTGACCACTTGCCCAAAGGTTTCCATCCCATCGGAATAACCTCAGAAATCAGACCCTTGTCAACGCAAGATAGACCCAGAGTTTTGTTACTTTTGATACCAAAACAGTTACAAATCTCATTTTACTGACATACTGAAGGAAGCAATGCAAATTTCTTTTATTCGGACCCAGTTGCCTTTTGGCCCAGGAACAATAAAAGATTATATGTGAAAAAATTGTTTTAAAAAGTAATTTTGTAAGGCGTCAGCTGTGGCTTACTGAAAAGGCAGACCTATTCAAGGTCTTCTCTCAAAGCACTGTTGGCCTTTGTTCTAGCAGCCCAAAATGAGACATGAGAGGTCGATGCCTCTTCTGGCCGGCTGTCATATCGTCCCTGACCCCAGGCAGTAAGTGCAGTGATTTTGGTCAGCTTTCTGCTTTCTGCAGTACTAAAAGGCTGTTATTCAAAATTTTCCCTGGCCACTAACCTGTCTATCAGTCCAGCTGGGTGAAGGTCAGCTCTCCAATCTCTATAAAGTATATATTATTTTTATTGTTCGGCCTGGGAGCTTGTGACATTTTCTCTTTGTCCTTGGTATTCTCTAGCTGCGGCAGGGTACTGTTTTTTCCTACCAAGCTGTCTGGGACTCCATGACCCTTTTCAATTTCCTGAGTCTTAATTCAGGGAAATGTATTACTTTTAACTGTTTTCTTATCACCTTATCTCCTCTGATCTTCTGTTCTTTTCATTTTCTGAACTCCTATTGTTCACGAGAGAATTTTCCTGATCTGGGAACACAACAGATACACAAACCTAGGGGACTGTATGCCATGTGAATGGCTTCCGTGGAATTGCGTTGAGTGGCCCTGCTTAATGGGACCTCTGGATTCTTACCTGTTCTCTTCTGCTTTCCAAGTCTGTGTACCTTTGCTTGGAATGTTGGGGGTATTTCTCTCATTTGATTGTCCAGATCACCAACTCAGGTTTTAACATTGACCGTCCTTTCTTCTCTTCATCCATGAAAATGGATTTTCATGAATTACTCTTGTTACTGTTGTTGTCATGTGTATTCAAATTATCTGTCCTTTCTCCATTTGTATTTCTCCAAGAGCACTCTGCATTTCTACTTGTTCTTTAGATGCTGGATGTAGAGTATGTGTTAGTGTGCTCTCATTGGCCTAAGCCACTCACAGGCCCTCAGATCCAGGTTTTGGTCCATTGTAAATAGCATAATTCCTACAAGTAATTGACCGTGCCATGGTCTCTCTTCCTATGGACCTCTTTATTTTATAGATAGGTAGATTCTCTTAACTTATTTTTCTTTCCCACAAAATCAAAGATGCTGTTATTGATTTTCACTTGGCTATTTTACATTTTTAATAAAAGCAAATCATCATAAAATTACTGATAGGAAAATCTGTTACAGGATCATAAAATCAGTATATTCCTAAATGTGATTAGTGTGTTGTTTTCAATGTCTGTGTACAAATTAATATCACATGTTATCATTGAGAGATTGTTTCAATACAATAGATATTATCCACAGAGGTACCTTGTCTTAGATAGAGTACCTTAGCTCTACGAGATTTTTTTTTCCTCAAATATGAATTACCGACTATTAAGTTTGGGACAATTAAGACATCTGCCGGGAAAACGGTGATGTAACTAGTATTTTTTTTTGTTTCTAAATATACTTATTTGTCAAATATTACCTTATAAAACATTCATATTTATTTTAATGTCATTTGCAAGTCATTTAACTTTTGACTTGATGTGTCAAAAGTATAATCTCAGAATATCGTCACCTATATTAACCTTAATGATTTTGTGTTGCTTAGAAAGACAGTTATAATTAGATGTCATGATTCGTCTAATAACTTGAAAGAGGCATTGCAATCCAATCAGTGTATAAATTTCTCTCCTTAGCTAAGCTTAGACTGACTTAAAGGTCCCCCCCCCACTATTTTTGGAAAACAATTTCTATCACAAAAGAATGAGAATCGGTTTACCCCAGGCAAAGTCAGCACCTGAAGAACAAACTGGATTTGGTTTATGCTTATTTTTCTATGACAGATACACCAAGTAGGAAGCTTGAAGTAGACCTTTGGTCTTTTCCTTCCTCAGAACAATGAGTATTAGATTTATAACCCCACCCATGCACCCACAGCCAAAAACCACAGCACAGAAACATCATGATCCTCCATTAAAAATTAAATTGAACAAGTTTTGTGTGTTTCATAAACATCGAAATGCAACAATATTGGACTCTGTTTTAAAGAAGTGATGTGTTGTCCCTATGCTATTTGGAATTTAATTCTATACCTTTAAAATCTTCAGAAGAAGATCCGTCAGGTATTTATGTGCGTGTGCACATTTATACATAAAAGAGTCATTTATTTCTAAAGTAAAATGAAATGAAGTTTTCAAACAGAAATATATTTTTAAAGTCAAGCTGTTATTCTAAAAATCATTATTTTTGCAAAAAATATAAAGCATATACATCTCTTGCCATCACAATTTCAGAGAATTTACAGACAGACACATATATAAGCATTGGGAATTCTGGAATGAAGGTACCAATGATGCCAAAGTGGGAAACCAGTAAAGGTACAAAACGTGTCAAAAGTGGAGCACCTGGGTGGCTCAGTGGGTTAAGCGTCTGACTTTGGCTCAGGTCATGATCTCATGGTTCGTGAGTTTGAGCCCCACATCCGACTCTGTGCTAACAGCTCTGAACCTGGAACCTGCTTCTGATTCTGTGTCTCCCTCTCTCTCTGCACACACCTCCCTCTCTCTCACTCTCTCTCTCAAAAATAAATACATATTAAAAAATTTTAAAGAAAACTTGTCAATAGCTAATTGATTGAGTTTCATTGGAAACAATTTGCATTCTATCAACACTGATTTGGTTCCTATCAGTTTTAGAAATTGAAAAATATCCCAAAGGCAAGAAAAGGCTCAGAGTTCTCACAGAATCAAATAACCCAAAAAGACATGCTCCACAAGGCTTTGATTTCCACTGGAGAAATTCAGTACTCTTTTGGTCTATTTCAAAGTTTCCACAACTTTTCCCATCAATGCTCTTCTTCAACATTATTCACCGAACAGCTTCTTTGAGTTTAAAACATTTTGAATAGACCCTTCAGTGTTTTCTTTGTCCAATTAAGTTCATTACCTGCTTCTTGAGGGTATTCACAATAAAAACAAAAACAAAAAAAACAAACAAACAAAGAATACCTAAACTCAATGAAAAGAAAAAGAACATCCTACCCATTATCGTAATACTGAATAAAAGTTAAGATTTTTAGTATTTAATTTTTATTCATCATCATTTCTACATCACCCTACCTCTTTTTCTGACTAATCTGAGTACATATCCAGGACACTTAAATTTTCAAGATCAGCTTCCTATCATTTTCTCTCCTCTAGTGCCTCCAGAGTAGAAAATCATGCTTTACCTAGTCCCCTAAATTCTCCCCAATTATCAATTCATCCTCAAAGTTCTACTAGTTTTGCCCTCAAAATATTTTCACAGAGCCACTAAGCTACATCTTCCCCAAGTGACATTTCTTCTGCTTTGGATTATGTCTCCTCTTCGTGAGATTCTTCCTCATCACTTCTCCCAAAACAGCAAAGCTATTTCTTTGTAATATATTGCTAACCTCACTACTCTCTTATTCGAGCGTTACATCATTTTCCATTATTTTTAGAAGTGATGAAGTCTTAACCAACAAAGTATTATTTAAGCCCTGTCTTCTTCTATGTATTCATCACCTATGTCACCGCTACCTGTGACCCAGATACTGACTTTCAGTGACTTAAACATGCCAGGTTGATTCCCACCTCTTGCTGTCTGGAGACTTCCATTTTAGTCTTCCTTAAAACCTCTAGGTCTCCCCTTCTCTGAGCTAGTGGAGCTCCTATGCATCTTTCACATTTCACAGCGAGAATTGTTTGCAGGGAAATTTTACTACATGTGCCGGGATGGAGAATGTTTTTTTGCTTCACCTCTGTTCTTTCTCTGTGTCTCTGTCTCTCTCATCTCTCTCTTGCTCTATCATCTATGTATATAAAATATTACATATCTTGGTGGGTGGTACAAGCAAATTAGTCAATTGTCATATATTAAGCCTCTTTTTTTCTAATTGTTCTCTTCTGTGTCATTCTCTTGTTTTGGCTTGAGGATCTGGCTGATTTCTTTAATTTTATTTTTCTGTTCTGTTGGATTTCAGCAATTGTATTTTAATCGCTGTGAGTCTTTCACAATTTCTTACTTCACCCTGAAGGGAAGGGCAAAGTTGTAATCCCTCTGAGTATAATAATTAGAATCTTTTGAATATTTTATTGTCATTGCTTTTGCTGTGTCTGTTTCTTATATGTTCTCTAATATTAGACATTTTAGAAAAAAATAAAAACAAAAACACGGGGTCTCTTTTTTTCCGTCCATTCATATTGATCTTTCTATTTTTTGCTGTCAGTTCTCCTATTATGCCTGACAATCTTCTTTCCTGTTCTTGTTTGGAAACAAAAGACTAGGTATTCGGGCTGCTTTCCTATGCTCATTATAAGAAAATTTCCCTTCAAACCTCAGATCAGGAAGTCTAATAGACCTTTCTTTAGAATAAATTGTTGGGGAGCCAGTTTCCCCAATTCCAACGCATGACATTTATTCTTGTTAACCAATATTCCAGGAGATCGTTTCAGTTTATTCAGAGATGAGCTAGCTCTTTGTTTTTCCTAGAGTTAAGTGCTGACTGAGAGCCTGAGGAATCACATGGCCAATGACTGGATCAAATATAAAAATAAAACCCTGACTCACAACTTCTACAGCAACCAGCTTGGGAAGTCAAACCACTAGTTTTGCAATAATTGACCCCAAACAGCCAGGACTTGGTCAGCAAAGGCCGGCTTCCTTAATTTTTGTCCCTGATTTCAATTTAGGACCTAACCAGAGAAAGCCAGATATGTTCCCCCAACCAATCACATGGGATGCCTCTCTTCTTGTTAGCCCACCTTCCATGTTCCCCATGTCAGCAGCTTCCAATTATGACATACCTGATGTGACATGCCTGACAGTTCTTCCCTCCCCCCCCATAATAAAACCTTCCCAATTCTCTGCCTGCCTTTGATCCACTGCCAAGATAAGGGATGATGGCTGACTCCCTGTGGTAGTAAGTTCTGAGTAAATAGCCTTTGTTATTCTCTCTTAGGAGGTCTTCATTCATTTTCTTAGCTAACAGACATATTCAAGTAAGAATACGGAATGTAGGCAAGTGTGGCTTTGGAGGCAAATAATATACCGTTTGGAATAAAGATTTTCAATGCATCCTCCTAAGAAGCCACATCTCACCTTCTGTACGTCCTTTGCATTGTGGGACAGGTTGCTTCTCTAGGGTTCTTGACAAGCGGTCTTTCTTCATGTTCCGGAAGCATATTCCACTCTGTGACCCCTGTTTCTCATTCTTTTCCTCTCATTTCACTCTGTTCCTTTCTTTCAGAGACAATCTAGATGGCAATGTCTCTCTGTTACATTCATAGTTATGGGCTTATTTATGCACTTCTATGTTCTATCTCATCTAACTTCTCTTAAAACAACAATCTGTACGCAGTTCTAAAAATGGGCTAATAGATAGATATTCATGTAAAATTGGACAAATTTGTTCTCTTAGACATTTGCCTCCTAGATTGACTGTATTAATGGGATGGGTGCAGGTGTTCCAAAAATGCTGCCTTTGCCTGACCCCAATCTCCAAGCTACTGTTTGCTCTTAGATGGCTGAAACTTCACGTCTGAAAATATAAATGATAGTACTTGTTTTGCATAATCTCAGAAAGTTATTGTGTGTGAGTACCAGGGCCATATTGTCACTTGGCACAGTTTAGAATCTCCTGCGAATAAACAAACATAAAGAAATCATATAGTTTACTTAAAATGAATAATATGTAAGCTACATTTAGAAAATAAATATTTCTTGGGGTTTCTGGGTGGCTCAGTCAGTTGGGCATCCAACTTTGGCTCAGGTCATGATCTCATGGTTTGTGAGTTGGAGCCCCACGTTGGGCTCTGTGTTGACAGCTCGGACCCTGGAATCTGCTTCAGATTCAGTGTCTCCCTCTCTTTCTTCCCCTCCCTTGCTTGCACTGTGTCTCCCTAACTCTCTTAAAAATAAATAAACATTAAAATTTTTTCAAAAAGAAAATAAATATTTCTATTTAAAAATGAGTTGCTAAATTCGAATATTTTGTGCATCTACTTTTTATTGCATTTATTTCTGCATTTCATCTTACCTTTGTTTTACGTTAGCTAATATCCAATTAACAGTTTATGATCTTATATTTCATGATCTGAGAGATAGAGAAAAAGAGAGAGAGAGGTTTGGTATAGTTGTACAAGGATACAAGCTGATAAAAAAATAAAGACTCTCTTTGTAAATATTAACAATATTATACAATTGATGATTTCCCAGGAAACAGTTATGATTAAGGAACAAGCCCCTAAATGAAACAAACTCCTAGAATTGAGCAGTGATTGTGGAGTATTGACCATGGCTTACCGAAAAATTCAGATACATTTCTATATAAATCAAAACTCTATAAGAAAAATGTCAACATCCATGTGTGTTCCAAAGTTTCTTTTTTGTTTTGTTAATCCTGAAAGACTATTTCCAAGTCAAAATGCATCTATGTTTTATTTTATTTTTTTAAGTTTAGTTATTTATCCTGAGGGAGTGAGGGGCGGAAAGAGAGAGGGAGATAGAATCCCAAGCAGGCTCCGTGCTGTCAATACAGAGCCCAACGCAGGGCTCAAGCTCACAAACCATGAGATCATGACCTGATCTGAAATCAGGAGTCAGATGCTTAACCAATGAGTCACGCAGGTGCCCCTAAATGCATCCATATTTTAAAGGCAATTTGTATTCGCTATAATTTCGTGCATATGCAATTAATATTCTACAGATCCAGGAGACCATCAGAACTTGTACTAAACTGAAAAAATAAAGCTAGTAAATCAGAAGCCAAAATTCCGATGATCTTAATAAGAGCAATTCTTCACATTGTTTAACTTCAGAAATGTTCTAAGTGAGATTTCTCCTTTGCAAACATCATAATCTGTGGCAATATATGGTATATTTTTTGAATTGTGTTTGATCGTTATACATGTTTGTGAACTTTTTATTTTTTTATTTTTTTTATTTTTTTTTCAACGTTTATTTATTTTTGGGACAGAGAGAGACAGAGCATGAACGGGGGAGGGGCAGAGAGAGAGGGAGACACAGAATCGGAAACAGGCTCCAGGCTCTGAGCCATCAGCCCAGAGCCTGATGCGGGGCTCGAACTCACGGACCGCAAGATCGTGACCTGGCTGAAGTCGGACGCTTAACCGACTGCGCCACCCAGGCGCCCCGAGTGAACTTTTTATTAATAAAACACCACTTCTGCAGAACATGCAGTTTTAAAGGTTTCCTGTGTTTCATAATGAAAGGTTTAAATATGTGTAGGTGGAATTATTTTCTCCGTAAACATGTGCTCTTTAAAATGTTTCTCTGTGACAAATAAGTTTTTTTAATAAAATAAATGTTATGTGTATTCATACAAATCTTATATTTCGTGTAGTTTGAAGCATAATATATAATAGTCATTAATCTTTGTAGTTAATATGTGCTCCAATTGTCAAAAATGTGTTTTATAAATTAGTAGTAGGTCAAAGTCAAGAGTAGAACTGTTGTCAGAAGTACAACGCACTCATGGTAGGCTTCTAAACATTGGAAAGGGGAGTAAAGACATTAGAATAAATTCACCTTTGGGGAATCAGAAGCCATACTTTATTTTACAGTAAAAGTATTAATAATGTAAGTTATCCTGCAAGTTATTAGAGAAGCCCAACATGAAGTGGAATGACGTAAGAGGGTAACTCTCACAGGAGAACCTAAGTTCTGTTTCTCCATGAGGTTCACAGTCTAGTAGCGTGCCAAAACTCACATGATGTTTTTTTTTAATTATTCCCTGGATATCACAGAGCATGTGTGTGCACTTTATCGGATATTACTTCATGCAGTTGTGCTCTGATTACAAACTAGTTTCTCCCCGCTCCAAATGTATCCCCAGGTACCCTGCTTCGAGACGCTGGGGCTGCGGCTCTACAAATCACAACTCTCTTTACCAGCTGACTTCTAACCAGTCCTTGCGAAGCGAAGGCCTAGGGGGATCCTGGAAGGGAGGGTGAGAGGGAATACTTTCTGACACAGAGAAGCATCCCAACCCCCCCCCCCCCCCAGCAAAAGCCACAAACCACAGAGAGTTCCAAACTCTAGATAGATCACGTTTTTCCACATACATGCATATGATAAAGTTTAATTTTTTTAAATCAGGCACTGGAAGAGATTAACAATAACTGAGAATAAATAGAACAATTTTAACAGTATACTATAAGAAAAGTTCTGTGAATGTAGTTTCTCTCTCTCTCTCTGTCTGTCTCAGAATATGATCCTGTCCTGTATTCACCCTTTTCTTGTGATGATGTGAGTTGATAAAATGCCTCCGGGATGAGATTCAGTCAGTGGCATAGTATCGTGACATAGTGCTAAGCTACTACCAACCTTCTGACAACGCGACACATTGACACATTAGACCCCACCTGACTGTGGGTAACTGAAACCACAGAAAAGCAAAACCACGGATGAGAGAGGACTGCTGTATTACAGGTGTCCTGTCAGATTCTCCTCAGTAATGGCACTTCACGACAATAGCACTTGCCAGACTAGCCTCATTGTGTTCGATGAGAGGTACCAGCAGCAATTGAATTTTTCTGCTTTCTGAGACCTCTGAATCCAAGTTCCATTTGGAACCTCTGCTGACCTTCCAGATGATGATATCAAAAACTTCCCTTTGTTTCCTCAGTCCTAGAAATAGAGGCTGCTCTGTGTAGCTATTATTTTTGGCTTACCTCAGTGTCTTTTTTGTGTGTGTCCATCTCTTTAGTTCTAATTCTTTTTGAACATTTATTCATTTTTGAGAGACAAAGGTAAGCAGAGGAGAGGCAGAGAGAGAGAGAGGAAGACACAGAATCCAAAGCAGGCTCCAGGCTCTGAGCTGTCAACACAGAGCCCAATGTGGGGCTCAAACTCACAGAGTATGAGATCATGACCTGAGCTGAAGTCGGCCATTTAACTGACTGAGCCACCCAGGCAGCCCACCATCTCTTTAGTTCTAATGATACAAATCTTTACATAAAATTCGCTCTAGACACCTAGTAAGGTTTCTATTATCCTAACCACACTATATATAGTGCCTAATGATCTCTTACAAAGTTAATTAAGTATCCCAACGTCCAACCCATGCAACTGCTATCATTTCTATAGCTTGGAAAGCAAACTGACTATCCAGATGTATTCCGCATGATTCAATCTGTTGTCTTCTTCCTATCAGAATTAGTCACTGAAATACTCTGCATCTCCCAATGAATTAAGATCAATTATTTTCATTTCAAACATACTGTGTTTGTTTTGGTTTATTTCATTCTTTATAACTGTTCTCCCCAGTGACTTAATAATTCAAGTTTTTATTGTTTAGAACATTGTCAGTGCCTCACCTATAAACTACAGTTAGGTGTCTTAAATACATATAAATACAAGAGAGAAGATTACTCCAGAGAAATTACTGTGGTAGTAATAAAAGTGTGGGGACACTGATGGTAAAATTGGATGTAGCCCAGTTTGGAGAACAACGTTTATTGTAAGGGATTCATTGAGCGATAGAGCTTAGAATGCACAATGGGATCAGACTGCAAAGGATCGTTAATGGATCGCAAACCAATTTATCAAACATAAAAAAAATAGTGTTAACTAGTACAGGCTTATTAGTCATTATGCTTAGAAACTGAATAATATAGAAGATTGATAATAGAAATAAGGTTTGTTTCTGTTTGGGGCTAGGGGAATAGCACCATTTCTACCTATGGAGAGTATCGTGGGCACGTTCCACGTCTCTCCTTTCAAAATGGAGACACTTCTGTCTGGCTGGCAGGGTTGTTGGCTGCTCACACCCTAGACCTGATGAGTGCTTCTGTTCCCTCATCCAAGGAAGCTCCCTCAACCAAGGTTACAAAAACCTTCCCAGGTCCGCCCACATCAATGGCTGATTGATAGAGGATATGGTGGTCCAGCCATAGTGGCTCAATATGGAGGTTTCTAATAAACAGCACAGAGGGCCATGTGTTATCAGCTAAAGACCCTGTTTTGCAGCATCACATGCAAACCTGTGCTCCATCTGGTGTCTCAGTACTCAGAGGGGTTAGTTCAGGTAATATCAGGCTGACTGGATCTGAACCACAACTCTCTACCTCAGAGAATCTTTTTCCCAGAGAATCATGCCGAAGAGATTTTGAGTCAGGCATGGTCCTAGGAAGAAGGCTCTAAAAAGGTGACTTAGGAACTACAATACGTGCAAAGCAGACTGGCAAGGAAGATCTCAGTATCAGTTGAGGGTTGGACACAAGTCATGCTGTCCAGGGGAAACTGCCAACATTTTTGCCATTGCTAAATTGCAAAGAGTACCTAATGAATGTGATATTTCAGGTGTTTAAGCAATTGTGAGCAGTGGTAATTGCAAGGACTAAAGAAACAGAGAGCTCTAGCTGGGAGCTGTCAAAGCATTGAAGAAAAACAATGGAAGGCTCAGGGTGATTAATCAAAATCTGAAGTCAAAACGTGGAAGCCAGAAAACTTCCTTGGCAGCTTATAAAGAAACTCTCATCCCCAGTACTAGAAGGGCAAGAAAAAAATGAGAATTCAGGTCGAGGGCAAAATACAGGGTTAAGAGAGCTGAGACAGTTGAATTATCAAAACAAGCAGGCCGGTTATGAAAATGTCAAGGTTCTAATGTTACATGTGATTCTGAAATGTGGGTTGGGAGCAACTAGTTTGTGCACTTGAAATTATTGAACCCTGAATTTTCTGTACCTTTGGGGCTTGAAAATGTGGTCTACTCTTTCTTTTAAAAGTGAAGTGTTCTCCTCTTGCTGGGAGATAATGCATAAACTTTGTGTTACAAGACAATATGCATCCCCCTTGCCCTCAGCTCTCCTCCCTGCCACCAGGATATTAACTGATGTGAAATGGAATCATAACCCTGTCATGGAAATGTTGGATCAACTAAGCAGAAAGGTAAATATCCCATGAAGGGGTCTCAGGACCTAGTCAACACTGGCCAGCAATATCTCAGAGAACATACATGGAACTGGATTCTGAGTTGGCCAAAACAAAGGCAGAGGGCAGAATATAAAGCTGGATAAAAAAAAAAAAAACAGTTTAACAGTGTGAAAACATTCCCTCATGATGCAGAACTGAAGATTATGCCAAAATATCAGAAGTCAGTGCAAAAATGGTACACAATGACTTCGAAAGCTTAGAAGGGATGATCCACACTAAGTGAGTTTGAAATGTCGAAACTGGGGGCACCTGGGTGGCTCCGTCAGGTAAGTGTCTGACTTCGGCTCAGGTCATGATCTCACAGTTCATGGGTTTGAGCCCTGAATCGGGCTCTGTGCTGACAACTCGGAGCCTGGAACCTGCTTCGGATTATATGTCTCCCTCTCTCTTTGCCCTTCCTCCACTCATGCTCACGTTCTCTCTCTCTCTCTCTCTCTCTCTCTCTCTCAAACATTAATAAACATTAAAGACTTTTTTTAATGTCAAAACTACCAAGGGAGAGAGTGGAAAAAGTGTTCAAAAGAAACCAGAATGCTATATGAGATCATGCAAGTATGTTCCTTGGTAGGGCCTGCAGGACAGCACATGTACCATGATGATTATAAATCACAGCTGAGAGCGACACCAGCATTGCTGGCAGTCTCATTAGTGGCTCTCCTCTGTAAGTGAGGGCGGAAGCAATGAGATGTCACTGAAGACTTGGATTCCCTGATAGCAGTGAGAAAACAGATCTCCGAAATCACAAAGGTCAGGAGGTGGTGATTCTTCATCAGCAGTAAGATAAACCAATTGTTTTAATTAATAGCAGAATCTAATTGGCATCAGAGGGTGCCTGACCCGCAAAGAGCTTTCAGGAAGGTTAAAAAAAAGATAGTAGTCCTAGGTTAAGAATGATGTGCATTCAACAAAGGTAGTGCTCCATCTATGGGAAAAAAATTACATGGATGGTCACAAGTTGAATGCAGGTGAGTCAATTAAAAACAATCACAATAACTTGTCCCATTTTGTTTGTTTGTTTGCTTGGTTTTGGGGGCAGTTTTTGGAATCAAAACCCAAGGACTACAGGAGTGTCCAACTCCCCAAGAAGAAGGTTCCTACAATGCCATAGCGAGTGATATAGCAATGTTCTAGCTGATTCTTTCTCAAAGGGAAATACAGCCTTTACAAAGATATCTGTAAACTAGGGAAAGGTAAATATTCAGAGATTTTGAGGACTGTTGGTAGAGGGCTAAATCTGATATTATTATACAGGAAATAATGTATCATCATGGTCTCCCAATAGAAGGATATACTAATTTCCTATGGTTACTGTAACAAATTATTACAATTCTGGAGGCTTAGAGCCAAACAAGTGTATTATAGTTCTAGACATCAGAAGTCTGAAATGAACCTCACTGGACTAAATTCAAGATTATTACCACAGCTGTTTTCCTTTCTAAAAGCTCTAAAGGAGGGGCGCCTGGGTGGCGCAGTCGGTTAAGCGTCCGACTTCAGCCAGGTCACGATCTCGCGGTCCGTGAGTTCGAGCCCCGCGTCGGGCTCTGGGCTGATGGCTCGGAGCCTGGAGCCTGTTTCCGATTCTGTGTCTCCCTCTCTCTCTGCCCCTCCCCCGTTCATGCTCTGTCTCTCTCTGTCCCAAAAATAAATAAACGTTGAAAAAAAATTTTTTTTAAAAGCTCTAAAGGAGAATCTATTTCTTTGTCTCTTCTGTCTTCTAGAGGACACAACATTCCTTGGCTTATGTCCCTCTTCTTCTAGCTTCAAAGCAACACATAGTTGAATTCACACATCACATTTCTCTGATTTTCTTCCACAGTGTTATCACATCCCCTTCTATGACTCTGATTCTCTGACCTTCTCTTCCATTTTATGGATCCTTATAATTACATTGGACCTACCCAAATAATCCAGGATAATTTCCCCATCTCCAGGTCGGCTGATTTACAACTTTCATTTCTTCTGTCTCCTTAATTCCCTGTTACCATATAAGATATTTAGAGGTTAGAGTGATTAGCGAATGGATATCTTTAGGACAGCATTCTGCATCCCACATCAGTAACGTACTGATCTAGTAAACACTCAAGAATCATATCTGGTCTGGCTTATGGCAAGTCCAATAGGTCCATGACACAGAGAGGCAAGAAGACCTTTTGAGTGAGACACAGAGGAAAACACGCTGCAGCAGGTTCAGGCTGAAATGCAAGCAAAGTGCTTCTGAGCCACACAAGCAGGAAACCTGGAAGACTCTATTGGAACTGTGGTATCTGTGCCCTAGAATGTATGTCAAAAGCCAACAGGAGAGGCTTCTGGGGAAGATGGTGGAAAAGGAAGACCCTAAACTCACCTGGACCCACAGATACAACTACATGACAATCAGTGTAAATCACCCAAAGACTGGCAGAACAAACTTCACAACCAACTGCAGACAAAAAGCCACACTGAAGAGGGTCGGAAGGGTGGAGATGTGGTTGGGAGCTAGATGGACCCACAGATCAGTCCACAGGAGGGAAGGAGTCAGAGAAGGGAGAAAAACAGACTCTCACAACAGGAATCCCACATAGAGAAGATGCATCCCCAGAACACTTGGCTTTATTTTTTTTAATTTATTTTAATTTTTAAGATGTTTCTTTATTTTTGAGAGAGAGAGAGACAGAGAGAGAGAGACAGAGACAGAGAGAGACAACAAGAGGGGGAGGGGCAGAGAGAAGGAGACACAGAATCTGAAGCATGCTCCAGACTCTGAGCTGTCAGCCAAGAGCCCAATGCCAGGCTCAAACTCACAAGCTGTGAGATCATGACCTGAACACCTAACCGGCTGAGTCACCTAGGCACCCTCAGAACACTTGGCTTTAAAAACCAAAGGGACCAGGGGCACCTGGGTGGCTCAGTCAGTGAAGCATCTGGCTTTGACTCAGGTCATGATTTCATGGTACATCAGTTTGAGCCTGCATTGGGCTCTCAGCTGACAGCTTGGAGCCTGCTTAGGAATCTGTGTCTCCCTCTCTCTCTTCTCTTCCCCCACTCATGATCTGTCTTTCTCTCAAAAATAAATAAGCATTTAAAAAATAATAAAAAAAAAAATAAAGGGGCCAATCTTGTTACTTTTAATGACCAGCGAGATTTGAAACATTGAATTTTAAAAATCAGTTGACTCAGCTCTGGGAGAGCTGGGAGCCCGTGCCCTTAAAGAGACAGCAAAACAAAAAGATTGTGGAGATATAATATAGAAGGAGCAGTTTGAATAATGACTGATGAATATTGGAGGCAGAGTTATTTATTAATTTCAAAGTGTGTCCTAGAGGGACAAAAATCACTGGAGGACTTCTCTAGGAACAAAGTTACTAATCTCATTGGGTGTCCTGGAGGGACAGAGATTGCTGGGGTCCTCTGAAGGAACAAAGAAGTTCCCTAGCACCATTTCTCTCCCCTGCCCTCCTGCCTGAACACATGCCCACTTGTGGGAACCAGCACTATGCTAACTCTTGCTACCTAATTTGCTAACATACATCCCCCCAGTCTGCCTCTCTGGCAGTGGCAGAGGGGGATCCCCCTCTCCAGACAGACCCACCTCAGTCCTGGTGCTGCAGGGCCCCTTTTTAATGGAGCCCATTCAGGGTGGTGCCACAGGCCTGCAACGTGCAAGCAGCACTGACAGGGGCCAGCACCATTCTAAAGGGACTCCTGTCCCAGAGAGAGGGAAAGATAACCAGACAACCACACACAGACTGCAGCCTGACCAGTGGGCTAGAGGCAGTCTACTGGTCTGACTGCTGTCCATGTCCACCAATGAAAGCTTCAGCAGACAACACGGGAAAATTTGCCTGCAGTTTGATGTGACTGCATCTCTAGCAAACACCTAGTCTGACTCAACCCAAGCCCAAGGCATCCCCACATTGGCCCACTGACACCCAAGGGGAAAAACACTGCTAATAACAGGGAAAGAGAGGCATTGAAGGTAACTGAACTGAAGGAGAAAGTGGCTCAGCCACAACGGTAGGATGCACACATCCTACAAAAGACACAGCCCTGAAATGCCAGGTTCTGGTGAACAGGGAAAACTATACTGCAGGGCACTCCGGAATCTCTTCTTCATAAAGCTAGTACTTTCAAGTATAGGAGACATAGCTGACTTTCTTAACACACAAAGCAGACGCAGAAAGTTAGACAAAATGAAGAGACAGAGGAATACATCCCAAATGAAATAACAGGACAAAATCACAACAAGAGAACTAAGCAAATGGAGATAAGTAATTTGCCTGATAAAGAATTTAAAGTAATGATCACTGGACTTGAGAAAAGAGTGGAGGACATTGGTGAGACCCTTACAAAGAGATAATAAAGAACCAATCAGAGATGATGAATATAATAAATGAAATTAAAAACACAGTGGATGGAATAAATAGACTATGGGAAGCAAAAGAACAAATAAATGACCTGGAGGACAGAGTGATATAATCAAGCAAGGTTAGCAAGTGAGAGAAAAACAAAGTATGCAAAATGAGAATGGACTTAGGGAATTAAGTGACACTATCAAGCATAATAACATTTGCAATAGGGATCCCAGAAGGAGAAGAGAAAGAAAATTGTGCAGAAAATTTATTGGAAGGAAACAGTAGCTGACAACTTTCCAAATCTGGGGAAGGAAACCAAAATCCAGATCCAGGAGGCACATAGATTCCCCAGCAAAATCAACCCAAGGAGGTCCATACCAAGACACATAGTAATTAAAATGGCAAAAAGTGGTGATAAAGAGATATTTTTAAAAGCAGCAAGATAAAACAGTTACATACAAGGGAAAACACTATAAGGCTATGAGCAGACTTTTCAGCAGAAACTTTATAGTTGAGAAGGAAGTTGCATGATATATTCAAAGTGCTGAAAGGAAAAAAAAAATCTGCAGCCAAAAATCCTCTAGCCAGCAAAGCTACAGTTCAGAATAGAGGAAGAGATAAACAGCTTCCCAGACAAGCAAAAGTTAAAGCAATTCATGGCACTAAACTACCCCTACCAGAAATGTTATAGGGGACTAAAGAATAGAAAAAGAAAGATCATACGTGGAAAGGGAAGGCCATAAGTAAGATCATAGGAAAGAGTAAGAAAAGTAGAAATAACAAAAGCAAGAAAAATAGGTATGTCTGTAAAAGTCAGTCAAAATAAATCAGACTCACAAAATAAAAAGATGTAAAGGATGACACCAAATATAGAAAACATGGGGAGTAGAGGAGAATGGGTTCAAACTTAGCTACCATCAACTTAGTATAGAATGTTACATGCAGAAGATGTTATATACAAACCTAATGGTAACAACAAATCAAAAACCAGTAAGATATGAAAAATTACAGAGAAAGGAATTCAAATATATCATTAAAGAAAGTCAACTAATTGTAAGAAAAGAGAGTTTGAGAAGAAAGGACCAGAGAAAAAGTATGAAAACAACCATAAAACAAGGGACAAAATGGCAATAAATACAAACTTATCAATAATTATTTTGAATATAAATGGACTAAATGCTCCATTCAAAGACATAAAATGATGGAATGTGCATGCACACACACACACACACACACACACACACACACACACACACAAGATCCATCTATATGCTGCCTACAAGTGATTCATTTCAGACTTAAAGTTGCATGCAGATTGAAAGACAAAGGATGAAGAGTTTATCATGCAAATGGATGTGAAAAGAAAGCCAGGCAGCAATATTTATATTGGACAAAATAGACTTTAAAACAAAGATGGTAAAAATAGACAGAAAAACAAAGATAATTGACAAAGTACAGCATCCATTTATGATAAAAACCCTCAGCAAAGTAGATTTAGATGGAACATGCATCCACATAATAAAGGCCATATATGAAAAACTCACAGTTAACATCATACTCAAAGGTGAAAACTTGAGATTTTTCTCTAAGATCAGGAATAAAATAAGAATGCACATTCTCACCACTTTTATTCAAGATGGTACGGGAAGTTCTAGCCATAGTAATCAGACAAGAAAAAGGAATAAAATGCATCCAAATTGGTAAGGAAGAAGTAAAGCTTTCACAATTTGCAGATGATATGATATAATATAAACAAAATCCAAAAGACTTCACCACAAAAGTACTAGAACTGATAAATGAATTTAGTAAGGTTGCAAGATGCAAGTCAATGTACAGAAATCCATTTCATTTTTATACACCTATAGTGAAGCAACAGAAAGAGAAACTAAGAAAGCAACCCCATTCATAATTGCATTAAAAATAATAAAATACCTAGGAATAAATTTAATGAAGGGGGTGAAATATCTATACTATGAAAACTATAAAATACTGATGAAAGAAACTGAAGAAGACAAAATCATATGAAAACATATCCATGCTCACAGATTAAAAACAAACAATAATACTGCAAAAAGGCCATATTACTCAACTTAACCTACAGATTTAATTCAATCTCTATCAAAATAGCAACAGCATTTTTCACAGAACTAGAACAAATAATCCTAAAATTTGTATGCAACCACAAAAAATATCAAAGCAGTCTTAAAAAAGGAAAACAAAATTAGAAGTATCACAATTCCAGATTTAAAGTTATACTACAAAGCTGTAATAATCAAAACACTATGGTACTGGGACAAAAATTGACATATAGAGCAATAGAAGAGGACAGTCAATCCAGAAATGAGCCCATGATTATATGGTCAATTACTCTTTGACAGAAGAGGCGAGAATATGCAATGGAAAAAAATAAAATCTCTTCAACAAATGATGTCGGGAAAACTGGAGAGCTACATGCAAAAGAAAGAAACTGGGCCACTTTCTTACACTCTACAAAAAATAAATTCAAAATGGATTAAACCCTACATATGAGATCTGAACCATGAAAATATTAGAAGAGAGCACAGGCAATAAATTCCCTGACATCAGTCATAGAAATATTTTTCTAAATATGTCTCCTCAGGCAAGGAAATAAAAGTGAAGTAAATTATTGACAATACGTCAAAATAAAAACTTCTCAAGGCAAAAGAAAGAAGCAACAAAACTAAAAAGCAATGTACTGAGTGTGAAAAGATATTTTCCAGTGACATATCTAATAAAAGTTAGTATCCAAAATACATGAAGAACTTACACAACTCAACACCCAAAAGACAAATAATCCAATTAAAAAATAGAAGACAGAAACAGGCATTTCTCCAAAGAAGACATACAGATGGCAACAGACACCAGAAGAAATGCTCAACATCACTCATCATCAGGAGACTACAATCAAAACTAGAATTAGATATCACCTCATACTGGTCAGAATGGCTAAAATCAAAAACACAGAACACAAGTGTTGACAAGTATGTGAAGTAAAAGAATCCTCTTGTACTGTTGGTGGGATGCAACCTGGTGCAACCACTGTGGAAAACAATATGGAGGTGCCTCAAAAATTTAAAAATAGAATTACCCTGTCATCCAGTAATGGGTATGTACCCAAAGAATATGAAAGCACCAATTCAAAAGGATATATGCACCTCTATGGTTACTGCAACATTATTTACAATAGCCAAGATATGGAAGCAGCCCGAGTGTCCACTGAGAGATGAATGGATAAAGGGGAAGTTTATAGATAGATAGATAGATAGATAGATAGACAGATAATATATAGATACATAGGTAGATAGATATAGATGATATAATCTATAGCTATATACACTGGGATATTATTCAGCCATACAAAGGAAGGACATTTTGCCATTTGCAAAAACATGGATGGAGCTAGAGTATATAATGCTAGGTGAAATAAGTCATTCAGAGAAGGACAAATACATATGGTTTCACTCATATATGGAATTTAAGAGACAAGACAAATGAGCAAGGGGAAAAATAAAAAGAGACAAATCAAGGAACAGACTCTTAAGTATAGAGAACAAACTGATGGTTACCACAGGGGAGGTGGGTAGGGGGTTGAGTGAAACAGTGATGGGGATTAAGAGTACACTTATCATGATGAGCACTGGGTAATATATAGAATTGCTGAATCCCTATATTGTACATCTGAAACTAATATAACACTGTATGTTAACTATATTTGTATTAAAATAAATAAAATTAATAAAACAGGAAAAAAGCCAATAGGATATTCCCAGTGAAGATCACTAGTGGTCTGAAACAAGGTCCTGCCATCCTGCCATCTGTATCCTTTATATGTATATGTATATATATATAATATATATATATATTATATATATACATGTATATGTATATGTAATATACATATATACATATGTACATACATATGTACAATATATATACATGTATATGTATATGTAATATATAATTTTCTGTATTTCAAATCCTTGATATTCAAATCCTTTGAAATACAGAAAATTTGTCGAAAAAAAATTTTTTCAGGACTTTATTTCAGAAAAATACAGTCAAAGGGACCATATTTACCCTTCCACTTGATAAAACAACAACACCACACATGAAGAAATGGTATTCAGGATCTAGATATCAAGAAGTCAAGTACAATGATCTCTGAAAGAAGGGAAGGGAACAACACAAAGACTGGCATGAATACAATACTTTTGCCTGAATATTCGTAGTAGCTTGCTTTGTAATAGCCAAAAAGTGGACAATTCAAATATCAATGCAAGTTGTGTCATACCCATGCAATGGAATACTACTTGCCAATAAAAATAAGTGATCTATTATTATCCTCTGCAGTATGGGTGAATTTTCTCATGTTTATGTTGACTGAAAAAAAGCCAGGCAACAATGAGAACATACTCTGACTCCATTTATGCAAAATTTTCGAAATACAAACTAATCTATGGTGGCAGAAAGCAGATTGGTGGTTGCTTAAGATTGAAGAAGACATGAAGATACATGAAGTAGGAATGATGATGAGGCATGAGGAGAATTTGGGGGTGACGGAAATGTTCACTATCTCGATTGTGGCAATTACTTTTGGTGTAGATATTCTGATTCTTTTTCTAGAAAAACTACATGTTATCACTAAATCCCCCAAGTTAAACACTTCTTATAAGTAGTTCTAACAATTCAAGGGCAGCTATTTGTTCAGCATAGCAAAGCAAAATCAGATATCCTGATTTCCTCATTAACCATGCCTACTCCCAGAGTGCCACTTTTAACGAAATGGGGATTTATTCTCTCTGAAGAATTTAACTGATGGAGCGTATGCAGGTAATAAATTATATTAGACATCCAGGCTTTTCCAAGGGCTCCTCCAGAGTTCTACGTGTTACTGTTAGCATGTTTATTTCAAAGGGTGCCATATCAACAACCTGTTACACCCCCAACACTCCAACAACATGTTGTGAATATGACAGAGAGCTTTCTATGATGCCCTCCTGGATGCCCTTTGTCAGATCAGCAGCTAGCTTATTAACTTACCCCCTCTCCTCCAAACTGTGATGCGTAAATGGAGGAGAATGTGTTGATGTTGTGGAGAGGAAAAGAGTTTGGGTAGAGCTTACTTCCTGTTCATCAATCTTCTAAGTTCTCTTCTCTCTTAATGGCTACTGACTTAACAGTTAATCTACTGTACCATCCTTGGAATGACTATTGTAGTAAATTAAAACCTCTTTCACTCTGGATTCCTCACTTGGCCCAAAATTACATCCGATATACACACCATGTCTGACCTTCACTTGAGGTAAACGAATTTTATTTTTCTTGAAAGAAAAAAAAAACTCTTAAAGAATAATTTGCATAGAGTCTGCCACCTGCTTTGTAATCTTCAATGATGTCAGGGTCTCAAACAGAATTTCCGTCCTCCATTATGATAATACCTTACAGGTGCCAGGTAACTCCACTCCGACATTTGTACAATAGACCAAAACAGACTCTTCCATCATTTGTGATGGTGGTGGCTCTTCAATACGATTAAGAAACAAATCAATTTATATAATTCCAGGAGATACTCAATTCTCGCTCACTAAAACTTTTTCTTGATAGAATTGATGGCATGTATCTCTCTTTTGGTTCTAAAGCGAGACCATTTGCACCATACTTCCAACATAAATATTCTTGAAAGACCTGCTTGGTCATTTTCAAAAGAATATCCTACTTCTTTGGAATTGCAAAGAGTACCTTGGCAACTTATCAGTAATGTGAACCTTAAGAAAAAAAATTAATAAATATCACTAAATTTGAATTTTCTTATTTGTAAAATACAGACTGTGTTTTACAAATACATTACAGTATTATTTTTTAGAAGAAAAAATTGTTAGCTGATGTATATGGAAAAGTAACAGATTTTCAGATTGTGCTCCCAAAATGTCCAGCTCTGTGCTATTTCTTTGCCTAAGTAGGAGCATTCTTCAACTGGGAGAAATCAATTAATCAAGGGATACATAAAGGATTAATGATGGAATGAATGAATGAATGAATAAGTAAACAAATAAATATAATCGAAGGTCTTGTTAGGGTCATGTTCTTTTTCCTCTATATTGACTAAATAAAGGAGCATTTGAGTAAAGTCCATCTCAGATGGTTAATGGTGGCTTAGATTTTTTCCCCAATAACCCTCCACTCCAAGTTCTTGTATTCACATATCTGACAGCAGCCACGTTTTTCCCCATAACAACAAAAATTAAAAAGATTTTCTGTCTCCATTTGTGTATAGGTGGCACCTGTAGTTTTTAAATGCTAGTTTCCTTTGGCTTTTAATAGGTTAGTACTTTAAAAACTCTAGACAGGTAACTACTAAGCATCGCAAACAGGATTAAGTAAACATTGCTGAAAAATAAGGAAACAGTCCTCTTTTTTCTCTGTCTCTGCTAGGTTACCTTAAGGCAGGAAACTTGAGAACACTAGCATGTGTACAGGTGGACGTCAATTTTTTTTTTCTGTTTCTTTTGGTATTGTTCATTCATTTCAAACAGGCCTATTAAATACATCTGTCTGATAAACACGTGCCTAAGATCCAAGAAGAAGTGAAGAAAAAAGTCCTTTGTTTACAGGAAGGTTGAAAAAAATAGGCAGGTATATGTACACACATAGGGGCATAGAACACTGGCAGTCAGAACAACATACAGAAAACTCTAAACTTCCAAATAAGATTCTGGGCCACCTGCAAAAGTTAGAGAATCAGATTAACATTGCCCGTTTAGGGGAGCCTGGGTGGCTCAGTCTGTTAGACGTACGGCTCTTGGTTTCAGCTTAGCTCATGATCTAAGAGCTCCTGAGTTCAAGCTCCGCATTGGACTCTGTATTGATAGTTTGGAACCTGCTTGGGATTCTTTCTCTCTGCCCCCACCCCCTGCTCTTTCTCTCTCAAAATAAATCAATAAACTTAAAAAAATTTCCATTTAAGAAAAAATCTTATTACTTTTATTGATATTATTCATGGGTCAGAGGGAAACATTTTTATTTTGTTATTGTATCTTTCCTCCTTATTGAGTAAAAATAGAAAAAAGGAAACAGGGGCGAGCAATAAATCCTGCAGCATAAATAGTTTGATTTTGACGCCCGGAGACTATTCCCAGAGATTCAGGAATTACCTGATCAAATATTTGCTTCTTAACTATGTTTACAGGTGAATTTAATGGGCATCTAGAGTGGAGAACCACTAAATATAATAAAAACAATTAGAGAACAGAATGGACACAAGCCAGAGCGTCAGATTCAGTCTGGTCTTCACATTGCCAGAAAAATTCAAGGATACATTCAGGGGAAATACCTTTTCAGATGAAAGAAAACACAGGTGGCCCTTGAACAACAAGGCGGTGAGGGATGCCCAAACCCACACACTAGAAACTCTGCATATAATTGTTGACTCTTGTCGAGAGCAAGATGGGGTCACTCATGCTAAGCAGGGGCCTGTGTCAAGCAATGACGCAAGCAGTTAAGAACCCTGCAGCCATGAGATATCGCCCAGACCAGCATCAGCTGACACCCCAGAACTGATAAGAAGCAGAAGCCGAGGAGGTCTGCAGGGGCCCAAGACTGAGGAAATCCCCTTAAAAAGGGGGGATTTTTGCAGCAAACTGTCAGACTCTTCAAACGTGACCCCTCTACGTCTGACCACTTAAAAAAGGCAGCTGCCACACAACGGCTCTGCTGGATTGATCTCTGAACAGAACTGAGATCCTTCACTGCCTGAACATAATAGGCTGTAAGTTGCCCAGAGCTGACCAGGGCCAGGCGGAGGCCTTATCTCAACCGCATAACACCGACTGACTTCGCGTTTGGTTCATTAACTTTCTACACCCTTCTGTTATCTTGTTTGTTGTGTGGTTTGTCTTATGGTCCTATTCTGTATGCTGTGTAAGAAGCCGAGTTTAATCACATGGGCAAGTGTCGTTGAGTTTAGAATCCTGAGCCCGCTTGATAATTGTGATTTACTTTGCTTTGTGACTGAATAAAGGTGACAATGTGGAAAAACACAACTTGTGTGTGCGCCTTCATTGCGTGCTCATGACAACTCTCCAAAACCTTCACTGCTAACCGCCTAGTGTTGACCCGAAGCCTTACCAATAACAAAACAACACGTATTTTGTATGTTATATGTATTGTGCATGGCGCTCTTATAATTAAGTAAGCTAGAGAACAGAAAATGGTATTAAGAAAGTTATATGGAAGAAAAAATACATTTACGGTCCTATACTGTAAAAAATCCACATATGATTAGACCCACACGTTTCCAACCCATGTCATTTAAGGGTCAGCTGTACCCATGTTTCAAAGACCTATTGCTATAAAGGGAAGTTATTCACTTCAGCAATATTTGTGACACCAATTAGAAATCGTGGGGCAAAAGATGAAGAAATCAAATTGGGCGCCATAAGCAGCCTCAAAAATTCAAGGGAGGATATAAGTAACTCACACTAGAAATATGAAACTATTTATATGTGTGTATTGAAAACAACAATTGAGACCATATATGCGCATATATAACCTAAACATGTGTATTGTTGTTGGAGGTTGTAATAGTTATTTTTCAAACGAAAGAGAAGAGCAGAATGGAAACAGAATGGAAACAACTAAAGACAAACAATAATTTGGAAACTTGAGTCCATAAACAGTTCCATGGGCAAAAGGAAGTAGTAATGCCAGGGCAAATCATGAAGAAAAATGCTGATATTCAGAAGTAAAAGTGACATCAAGAAAATAAACAAATGCCAGAACAAGCAAATGAGGGTGGCGAGAGAGACAGAGAAACTGACATAGACTATTTCCAGAACTAACAAAAGATAAAAGTCTTTAGCTTTCATGGGTTAAATAAATGTAAGCCAGGATAAATGAGGAAAATGCACAGCTATTCTTGAGGACCCTTCAAATGCTAAAGACAAAGAGAAAACTGTGAAAAGACAGCCCTAAAAGCAGTAAGAATAATATCAACATCAGACATTTCAACAGCAACTTAGAAAGTATCTCACCAATACAATGAACTCGCCGAATATGAGAAAACAGTGAATAATATTTTTTAAACAATGAATGAAATTAATTCTAAACCCAGATTTTTTTTGTATATACCAACTGTACTTAAATGTGAAAAACAAGAAACATATTCTCAGACATACACATCTTAGTATGTGTAGCAAGCAAAAATCTTTTTAGCATAAATGAAAATTCAGGAACAAGACAGAAATAGCACTCTGAAAAGGAAAGAAATAATTCAAGGAAGCTTCGGTAAAAGAAATGAACATAAGTATTAGCAAGAAAACGTAAACGGTTGTGAAAAGGAACAGAAAGATAACATGTAGGGAAGATGTGGACCAATGTTTCAAACAATTAAATATCTAATATCTAAAATGCACAAGGAGTGGAACCTGGGTGGCTCATTCAGTTAAGCATCCAACTTCGGCTCAGGTCACGATCTCATAGTTCATGGATTCATGCCCTGCATTGGGCTCTGTGCTGACAGCTCAGAGCCTGGATCCTGCTTAGGATTCTGTGTCTCCCTCTCTCTCTGACTTCCCCTGATTATGCTCTCCCTTTCTCTCTCTATCTCTCCTTCTCTCTCTCTCTCAAAAATAAACATTATAAAAATATGTTTAAATAAATAAAATAAAATACACAAGGAATTTCTACTTCAAAAAACAAAAATAAATTATCCATATTACATCGAAATCTCAATAAAACATGGGAATAATTTTCAATATTTCAGTGAGAAGAAAACAGAAATGAGAGAAATTATGTGATTTTGCAAGGCCACACCTGTAGCAAGTGATTTGGGGTTTTGCATAATTTAAGATTGTCTCATTTGTCGCTTAAAACTTGCTAAGATTGTTTACCTCTGTTCATCAATAGGGATTTAATAAAGTCCTTGGCAATGAAATGAATGTAAGGGAAGTGCAAATCCACTTTTCAATGTGAGGATTTCCTTGGATTATGTTTGTGAGACTCTTCATTGATCCCTTCGTTAAGAATGTCTTCTTTGATGCAAGACGGTATTGAATAATATCAGGAATTATAACTGTGGATGATGAAAAACTCACGTGGAGTGGGAGTGGGGCTGAGGAATCGACGTCTTCAAAAAGGAGGTGGGAGATTTCCAACTGCATGCACTGTGTAGGCAGATGAGGAAGCTTCTGTAAACACAACAAGAAAGGCTACCTCTAAGAGCAGAACCTGATTGTGAAATGTCAGTTGGAAAAAGAAGCCATGATATATAATTAATTTTACTTTAAACTAAAACTCTAAGCTTTGTAAATACAAAAAAAAAATTAACAGCCTTTTGCATCATAACTGCTTCCTGGGTAAGGCAGTTTTCTGACTATGACTCAGCAAGACTCATTGAAACAACAGAAGAAATGTAGCAACAATCACTAAATTCTACTCTCGAAACTAATACTACACTGGATGTTAACTAACTAGAGTTTAAATAAAAAATTGAAACAAAAATAAACTTCTTAAAGCTAAAACAAAGCAAAACATAAATAAATAAAACCATAATGCTATCATATTAGTAAGGATAGGTTCCAGTAGACGACAAAAGAGTGAAGATATGCTTAAGATTAAAAAAAGGATATGAACATTAAAGAGTACAAAAATCATTAATGCAATACGTGCAAAATAAAATGAAAATAAAATAACAATATTCACTAAAACTACAGAGGAAAAAACAAGTAAAAAGTGTTAGTGTAGAAAAAAAAAGTGTAGTGTTTTATGAGCAAAGAAGCAAAACATCTCTTTTCACAGTTCATATTATCTGATCACATGCTTCAATTAAAAAATTCTCATTATTGAGGAGTAAAAAAGGAATGTATGACTTTGCTTGTATGAAATACCTTCGGTAGGCAAATTCATAAAGACAGAAAATAGGCTAGAGTTTACCAAGATCACAATGGAAGTAAGAATGGGCAATTGTTGCTTAAAATAAGGTACAGAGTTTCTGTTTCAGGTGATGAAAAAGTTATGGAAATAGTGGTGATATTTGCACAGCATTACAAATGTAATTAATGTCTTAAACTGCACACTTAAAAGTGGTTCAGATGAACATTTTATACTATAAATTTTTTACAATAAAAAATTTTAGGGGAGCCTGGGTGTTTCAGTCTTAATTTTGGCTCAGGTCATAATCTCACTGTTCATTGGATGGAGTCCCTTGTTGGGCTCTATGCTGTCAACACAGACCCTACACAGGCCTCTCTCTCTCTCTCTCTCTCTGCCCCTCTGCTCCATTGGATCTCTAAATAAATAAATAAATAAATAAACAAATAAATAAATACATAAATATTAAAAAAACATAAAAACATATTTTATGAGTAAATTCACAACCATAACAAAAATAACTTCAGCTATTACTTTTAAGGCACTATAGCTAAAACAAATGACATACTCCCTCTCTCTCTCTCTTTCTTTGCCCCTCCCCCACACACTCTGTCTGTCTCCCTCTCAAAAATAAATAAACTTAAAAAAATAATTTAGGGGCGCCTGGGTGGTGCAGTTGGTTAAGCGTCCGACTTCAGCCAGGTCACGATCTCGCGGTCCGGGAGTTCGAGCCCCGCGTCAGGCTCTGGGCTGATGGCTCGGAGCCTGGAGCCTGTTTCCGATTCTGTGTCTCCCTCTCTCTCTGCCCCTCCCCTGTTCATGCTCTTTCTCTGTCCCAAAAATAAATAAACGTTGAAAAAAAAATTAAAAAAAAATTTAAAGAAAAGGGGGGGATGGCGCCTGGGTGGCTCAGTCAGTTAAATGTCTGACTCGGTTTTGGCTCAGGTCATGATCTTGCGGTTCGTGAGTTTGAGCCCCGCATCGGGTTTCGTGCTGTATGGAGCCTGCTTGGGTTTCACTTTCTCCCTCTCTCTCTGCCCCTCCCCCGCTCGCTCACTTTGTCTCTCTCTCAAAAATAAATAGAATTTAAAAAATTAAAAAAATAAATGTCACAGAACGGGGGACTATAAGGAATATTTAAATTAGATCACAAAGATGTTGACAACAAAAAATAAAGGTGTCGTTATGTTACTAATAGGTCAAAATATAATTTAAAATGACCAATTACATCTTATTTCCAACCGAAAATATTTCATAAAGTTCTAATAGTCAAAAAATTGTGTATATTTACTTCATAAATTTTCACAATAAAGCCAACTTACCAAAAATGACAACATATGTTTTGAATTTGCAACATATTGAACAGGTAGAGTGTGTAAAAATATCCTATTTTTAATTACTTACCTCTATTTTTTAAACTCAAGAATTGTTTGATATTAAAATCATTTCATTATCCTTAATATTATGATATGGTTGATGTATATTTTGTCCCCTTGAATTTTCTTAATAGCATGTCAAATACCTCCTTCGATCAAACCCCAGCCCCAGCACTCTATATGTATATGGATTTAAATGGGTTATTTAAACTTCCTGAGATGTACCCAAGGTGCAGAAAGAACAGAATCGCCGACTGTCTCTTTTGGAGGGGAAAATGGTGAGGGAAGGTTCCACAGTGGAAGGGACATTTAAACTGAGTTTTAAGGTTCTTGGATATAGTCAAGAAAAAACAGCTGGTGAGCACTGGCAATTCTTTCCTCCTTCCTACCTCCACTCTTTATCATGTGTCATTTGTTCTTTTGATAAAATATCCCTTCACTTCTCTTTGGAAAATAATATATGTTCACCAAAACAAAACTTGATCTAAACTTGACTGCTCTTTGAAATTTTTCTAGACAGAGAACACAATACAATTTCACTCTTGTTTTTCTCTGTAGCCAGTGATATTCAAGTGTGTTTTATAGCATATATGGGCTGTCTTCTTTGTAGAGCAGGACCAGACGATAAAGTGGACCACTGAGTACAGGGGCTTCTGGGTGGCTCAGTCAGGCGCCAGACTCTTGATTTCGGCTCAGGTCATGATCTCGCAATTTCATGAGTTTGAGCCCCCTGTTTGGCTCTGCACTGATAGCGTGGAGCCTGCTTGGAATTCTCTCTCTCTCTCTCTCTCTCTCTTCTCTTTCTCTATCTGTCCCTCCCCCACTCACACTCTCGCTGCCTCTCTCAAAATAAATAAATAAATTTTAATAAATAAAAAGAGGGTTACTTAGTATAGACTGTTCAAGACAATTGAAATTACCAATTGGGGGGAAATCCAGTTGTGCTATCATCTTCAAAAATGTTTGTCAAAACATTAAAAGCTCTTTTACTATTGCGTATGCCCTATAGAGAAGTGAAAACCAAAAAAAAAAAAAAAGTGTAGTTAGTACCCTGTAATTAAAAACATTAAGAATTAAAGTCCTTCAGTTCCTTGTGAAAATGGTAGCAACAATGGTTTGAAGTAAAGCATAAGCAATAGAGTCAGTGATATTGCAATAACTTTGTATGGTGACAGAGAGTATCTACCCTCAACGAGGTGAGCATTTCCTAACGTGTAGAATTGTCAAGTCACCATCCTGTATACCTGAAACTAAAATAAAATTATATGTCAACGATACTTCGATAGAGAATAGTTTGAAGAGTCCTTGCCTTCTTCTCACTACATAGATTGTATTATTATACCAGCACTGAGTGTGAATTAACTTCAAACATTTTCTCTGTTGTGCTGTAAATCTCATGAAATATCTTGGAGCATTCTTTTAGTACGAAGTATTTGCTGGCTCAGTCCCTCTGGGACATCTTCTCTATCCTTTTCCAAAGTACTTACCATAACTTTGTCTTTCCTGGTCCTCTGGCTACCCATCTGGAGTCTCGCAAACATATCAGTGCCAAGATTGACATGACCAGCCATTTCTTCTAAAACTCCATTGACATTCTATTAGAATTTCATTTCCAGAGTCATCATTCGTATTTCTTTGCTGTCCTTTCTATATGGGAGCTCAATTTCTTCTTTCATCTCGTTGCTTATTTTTAAAATGTCATGTGTGTCTGTTGCTGACGTACAAGGAGGTAATGCAAGGACACACTCTGCTGTCTGTGCTAGAAGTAATTAAGATACGCTAAGCTGACTCTTGTAAGATGACTGATCACTGAGCAGCAGTGCTTGATCACCGTGCTAATCTGTTATTTACGTAGTGATTTGTGAACTATAGAGCTAGCAGTGATGTTTGTACTTTATGAAGCGACTCACACCTCATATGTGTTGGCAGCTGAAATTCCAATTGTATTGTGGAGGGTTTTAGTTATCTAAGTAAACTATAGTAGCAAAATCTATGTGCATCAGAACTGTACAGAGTGAGGACTCCCTGTGCAAGGAGTTAATGCTGTGCTCCAATACAACAATGTAAACCTTTTCAAACCCCAAAAATGTTAAAAGAAATTTGTATAGTGAAGTCCTGTATCACTACCTCTTAGTTTTTCAAAGATACATTCTGTCTTTTTTTTTCTCACTCATATATATTTGTTTATCCATCTGCCTGTTTGTGCATCCCCCATTGTATGTACCTTTAGTTTAAAGTATATTGATGGGGCGCCTGGGTGGCTCGGTCGGTTAAGCGACCGACTTCGGCTCAGGTCATGATCTCACGGTCTGTGAGTTCCAGCCCCGCGTCGGGCTCTGTGCTGACAGCTCAGAGCCTGGAGCCTGTTTCGGATTCTGTGTCTCCCTCTTGCTCTGTCCCTCCCCTGTTCACGATCTGTCTCTCTCTGTCTCAAAAATAAATAAACGTTAAAAAAAATTAAAAATAAAATAAAATGTATTGATAAAATTAAACTCTCTCCTACATATTGCAGCATGCAAAACATTAAAAATAATTCAATATTTGCTTGTAGTAATGGGTTTTTTATATACATTTTACTTACATAAAATACACACATGAAAAGTATACGTTCTCTGAGATTTGACATACGTATATACCTGTGGAACTCAAACATTTAGTCATATAAAGAAAATTCCAATTCCCTTACAACATCATGCTATTCCCAGTTAATTCCCATACCCATTTGCAAGGACAGGGACTATTCTGATTATTTTTGTATCATAGATTATTTGTGTCTATCCTAGAATTTTATATAAATTAAAATAAATCAAATCAATTTTATATAAATTAAAATAAATCAAATTAAACAATATGCTTTTAGTGTCAGTCTCCTTTTTACTCAGTAAAATGTTTTTGACTTATCCATGTTGTTGCGTATATTAAGAGTTCATTCTATGTTTTTATTCTGGCTGATTCTGATGTGAATAGCATCACATTTTTGGACAATACCACAATCTATTTAGCCATTTTTCCTATTGATGGAATTTGAGGGTGTTTCCAGATTTGGGCTATAATAAATAAATATTACAATAATCATTCTTGTATAAGTCATTTTTTGAACATATTTTCATCTATCTCTGATAATTCTGAGAAGTAGAATTGCTGGGAAGGACTGTATTTGTTTTGTTTTGTTTTGTTTTGCTTTGTTTTGTTTTGTTTCCTTCTTACACTGGTCTAGCTTATCTAGTTTTATGAAAACCTTCCAGACATTTCACCACTGTGTGAATGATTTGACATTCCTGTCAAAAATGTGTTAAATGTTCCAGTCGTTCTACATATTCACCAATATTTGATGTTTCATATGCTTTTATTATGGATGTTTTAGTCAGAATGTAGTGATATGAAATTGTGGCTTTAAACTGCATGCCCTTGATGACTGATAATGTTGAGCATGTTCTCGTGTTTCGGGCTATTAGTGTAACTTTTTTTATGAAGTGTCTGTTCCGAAACTTGCACAATTGTATTGAGTTTGTTGCTTTCCATTCTGGAGTTGCAAATTTCTGCATATATCAAAATTGCAGTCAAACCCTCTGTTTAAAATTCCCTCCCAGTCTGTGACTTACTAATTCATTTTTGACAATGTGGTTTGATAAGTGAAATTTTTTGATGTTGGCGAATTTAAAGTATTCATTTCTAAGTTTGTCTATTTGGGATTTCTGTCCAAAAAAATCCCACTCCCAAATCCCAAATGTATTCTTGTATGTTTGCTTCTAACATCTTTATGGTTTTGACTTTAATATTTATGTCTATGCACTCTCAGAAATTAATTTTTGCATGTGGTATGAGAAAAAGGCCCAGAGTCACTTTTTTTTAATATGGATAGCCATATTTTTTGAGCGCCATTTATGGAAAACACGCTCCTTTCTCCATTGTATTATATTAGTGCCTTAGTAAGAATTACTTTGACCGTATAAGAATAAGCTTATTTCTACTCATATATTCACCAATGACCATGCTAGCCAATGGCACTGATAATATCTATTGCCAGTGCTGATGTTTATTTTAGAGAGTTCTTAAATTTTCTACATAGGTTATAATGCCATCTTCAAACAGAGTGTTTTAGCACTTCTATTCTAAACTATAAGCACACCTTGTATTCTTTCCTTAATAAACACGTAGAATTTTGGGTAACATTGTCACCAGACATAAAGAGATTGGGAATCCTTACTTTCATTCCTCTTCTGAGAGTATTCAATATATTTACTATTAAATGTGATGTTACCTATGGGGTGGTTTTGTTGTTATTCAGAAACAGAGAGAGAAATTTTAATTTCTTTAAAAGATAATTTACACACAATCATAACCATACATATCTCTAGAGGCTAAGTATGACTCAGAAATCACTGATGGGTCATCTTGTTAGAACTGCAGAAATAAAAAGACTGTTGTTAAAACAATAAAACCACAAAGAGACCATTTGAAAGGAATGGAATTTGTATCATGTGACCTTATAAAATGGCCACTTTAGAAAAAGTAATAAAAGAAAAAGAACAAGAAATAAAAGGCATCCAAACTGATGAGAAAAAAGTAAAACTGTCACTATTTGCAGATGACATGATACATGATTCTATATATAGAAAACTCAGAAGATTCCTCCAAAAAAAAACTACTAGAACTAATAAATAATTCAGTAAGGTTGCAGGATATGAAATGAATATAGAAAAATTGGTTACATTTCTATACACTAATAATGAAGTACCAGAAAAGAGAATTAAGAAAACAGATCCATTTACAATTGCACCAAAGATAATAAAATACCAAGGAATAAACTTAACCAAGGAGGAGAAAGACCCATATTTTGAAAACTAATAAACATTGGTGAAAACAATTAAAGATGACACAAACATGAAAAGATATCCCATGCTCACAGATCGGAAACACTAATATTCTTAAAACGTCCATCCTACCCAGAGTGATCTACAGATTTAATGCACTCCCTGTCAAAATACCAACAGCATTGTTCACAGAACTAAAACAAATAATAAAATTTATATGGAACCACAAAAGATGCCAAATAGCCACAGCGATTTTGAGAAAGAACAAAGGTGGAGGTTTCACAATCCCAGATTTAATGCTATACTCTAACACTGTAGTAATCAAAACACTATGGCACTGGCACAAAAATATACACCTAGATCAATAGAACAGGATAGACAACCCAGAACCAAACCTATGATTATAATGAATTAATCTACAACAAAGGAAGCAAGAATATATAATGGGAGAAAAGACAGTCTCTTCAACAAATGGTGCTGGGAATACTGGGCAGCTACATGCAAAAGAATGAAACTGGACCACTTTCTTATACCATATACAAAAATAAACTCAAAATGGATTAAAGACCTAAATGGGAGACCTAAAACCATAAAACGACTACAAGAAAACATAGGCAGTAATTTCCTTGACATTGGCCATAGGAATATTTTCTAGATATGGCAAGGGAAGGGAACACAAAATTAAACTATTGGAACTTCCCCCAAATAAAAAGCTTTTGTACAGCAAAGGAAATCATCAGTGAAACAACAAGGCAACCCACTTTGTGGAAGAAGATATTTGTGAATGATATTTCCAATAAGAGGTTAATGTCTAAAATATATAAAGAACTTTTAAACTCTCCACCAAAAGAAACAAGCAATTTGATTAAAAATGGGCAGAGAACCTGCATAGGTATTTTTTTTTCAAAGAAGACATACAAATGGCCATTAGACACTTAAAAAGATGCTCATTATCACTAATTGGCAGGACATGCCAATCAAAACCATAATGAGATACCACCTTACACCTGTCAGAATGGCTAAAATCAAAAACACAAGAAATAACAAGTATTGGCAATGATGTGAACAAAAGGGAACCCTGGTTCACTGTTGGTAGGAATGCAAATTGGTGCAAATACCGTGGAAAATAGTTTAGAGGTTCTTCACAAAATTAAAAATAGAAATACCATATATCCAGGAATACCACCACTGGGCATTTTTAACCAAAGTAAAAGAGAACACTACTTCGAAAAAATATAAAGATATATGCACTCCTATGTTTATTGCAGTGTTGTTTTTTGATTTTTGTTTTTTGCTTTGTTTGTTTTGTTTTTTTTACAGTAGCCAAGGTGCGGAAATAGCCCAAGTGTCCAGACATAGATGAGTGGATAAAGAAGTGTTACCCAGCCATAAAAAAAGAATGAGATCGTGACATTTGCAGCAACATGGTTGGACCTAGAGGGGATAGTGTTAAATGAAATGAGTCAGAGAAAGACACATGCCATGTGATTTCACTCATATGTGAATTTTAAGAAACAAAACAAACGATTAAAGATAAAAGAGGCAAAATGAAACAAACTCTTAAATACAGAGAACAAACTGGTGATGGCCAGAGAACAGGTGGGTGGTAGGTGGATTAAATGAATGAGGGGGACTAAGAAAAACAAACGTGCAGTTACAAAATAAGTAAGTCATGGAGGGGAAAGGTGGATCATAGGGAATATAGTCTGTGGGATGGTGCTAACTGCTTAGTACAACGGTGACTACATTCACTGTGGTGAGCACTGGTTAATGTATGTATAGAGCTATTGAATCATCGTGTTGTACACCTGAAACTAATGTAACACTGTGTGTTAATCACACTTCAGTAAGAAAAATCAATCGATGATCAGTCAATATTTTGAAAAAAATGACCCCTTTAACCTTTCTTTGAATGATCTAGTAGAGTAATTCTCTATTAATTGAATAAACTTATTTCCCACCCCCGCCACAAGTCTTGTGGGCTATAGGTAGGCTACCAGTGTAATTTCATATTTTACTTCTTCGGGGGGGAAAAACACTATCTTGTCATTTTTAGTTCTCCAAATACCATAGGGTGATTTGTATTAAGGTTTATGAAACATAAAATATTAAAGTAAAACCATTGTCTTTTCTAGTTTAAATTAGCGGGTTTATATCCAAATTTCTTGTTTCTTCAACAGTAATTTTTGTTTTTCCTTTCTACGCTCCATCAGCACATTAGTTAAGCTTGCATTATTCTCTTCCGTTACTTTTCACTGTGGAAATTAAAGCTATACATGACTTTAAAAATCTCCTTATCAGAGTACACATCAGTAAACCCCAACCATAAGTGTCTGGAACCAAGCTAATCAAGATTAATGCATTCATTTAACAGATGGTTACAATGTTATTAAAATGCAAATGATTGGTTTCTGCTAATTGTTCAACATCAGAAACAATTAATCAGGGCATTTTTTTCATTTTCTAATAGCCTTTGTAGAGTTTACCTTCAGAGATTAACATAAAAGACAAATATGTAAATTTCTCTCACTAACCCCAGGAGAGTCAATCAACTTGAAAGAAAAGTAAAATAATGATTATATATTTATACTAATGGGAAGAATCCTTTTAGTACTGTAATTTGCTCCTGAATTGTTTTGCACCCAATTTAACTAGTCTCCATATAATTATGTTTACCGGAATATCTGTTCAAACGTAATGGGATTTGGTGCCTTATTTTGAGTCAAAAAAAGATAATCTGTTGGAAATAAATAAACTGAGATATGATGGGGTTCTCACTAAAACAGTAACACTGTAACATTGGGGTAAATAACATTTCAGATACACCCAATAATGTGAAATTAAAGCCCAAAATATTTCATCTATTCTTTCTTTCACTCAATAACTTTCTTTTTTCTTCTTCTTTTTTTTTAAATGTTAATTTAATTTTGAGAGAGAGAGAGACAGAGTGTGAACAAGAGAGGGACAGAGAGAGACAGAGACAGAGAATCTGAAGCAGACTCCAGGTTCCAAGCTGTCAGCACAGAGCCTGATGTGGGCTTGAACTCAGGAGCTGTGTGATCACGATCTGAGCCAAAGACGGACGCTGAACCAACTGAACCACCCAGGCACACCTCACTCAATAATTTTCTATTGAATGATTCATTGTATTAGTTTTGTTCCTCTGATAAGCAGAGACTAAAATGTAATAAGATATGCAACAGATGTATTGGGGGAATACTGGTGGACGACAAAAGGAAAAGGGAGTGAATAAACAGGGAGTTTCAGATCAGAATACAGATCCAAAACCTGTTGCAGATGGAAGGAGAATTGGATGATAGGAACCACACCCTGCAATACGGTTATGAGAATATCTTGGCTGGACCACTCTAGGGACCCAGAATGATAACTCATCAGAGGGTCCATATGTAATTTCTACGAGTACAAAGTTTCAAGCATTAGAAACTAGTATAATCAGATCTAAACTCCCAATCTTTCCTTCTCTAGCTCTAACTCACTATCCATCTAACTATTTACGAAAATTGGTGATTTAAATTCCAAATAACCTTGAGAAACAATACAGTGTATACTAAGTCTGTATTGAAGGGTATTGTTTGCAATTGAACTCTATGTTCTACATATACTCAGATCAGTAAAAGTTACAGCAAAACTATTGCATCTTTGTCCATGAGACTACTTGTCACAGCTAAAGTTTTTGTTTTGTTTTGTTTTTGTTTTTTTTTGAGGGGATGATTTTGCAAGGCTTGTATCTTGCAAAGCAGATACACATCTCTGGAACTATAGTTTGGCTTCATTTACTTTAAATACACTCATGCATATTGTTTTTAGATTTTGATTTCCTGACATATTTTAGGACAACCCTGTGCTCCTTGATAACTAAATAAAATGAAGACGACTGAGGCATTTTTTTTCCAAATGATAAACAAGCATTTAAAATTAGAGACCAGAGTCAACTGTTAGATTATGTCTTAATGTGTTAAGTGACAATTTGAGTTGTCCTACTTAGGAAAAAAAGAAGGTTATATATAAGGATATACTTTTTATAAATAAAGTTATGCAATTAAAGCAAACTGACTTTGCAATTCCTTTACAATGTTGACTTGCAAATGACGTAATGTCATTCTAAATCTTCACTAACAAATAATATTCATTACTACATACTCAATTTGGCTATTGTCTGTACATTAATTTAAGAAAAGGTTAGTGTTGGGGCCCTGGGCGGTTCAGTCAGTTGAGCATCCAACTTCAGCTCAGGTCATGATCTCATGGTTAGTGCTTGATCTAGCAGTTCCTGAGTTCAAGTCCCACATCAGGCTGGTGTCGAAGTACCCTTTAGACAAATATGTATCTTTCAAAATGATCAATATAATCTCAAAATTAAATGTATTTTATCTGAAAATTATGACACTAACCCTATATTATAAAGATTGTTTTAACCAGCATAATGGATCCTTACCAAAACTTTTAAATTTTAAAAATATGTGCTTATACTTATTGAATCTATATACTGATTACCTATGCATTTGTACTTTATAGTTTTCAATTTTGCTACCTATCTGGTCACATGGTTTTCTTCAATTGTAATGTTTACTATTAAATATGTAATATGTTTGTTATTAAATATTAGAATTTAAAATAAAAATAAAAATGGCATCCTATATGTAATCAGTATAATAAAGATCAAAGTATGTTATTATTCTTAAAGTATATGAACAACATTTTAAATGCAATATGTAAATTTGAGTGTATAAAATGTATGCTAAATAAACCAGGTGATTTTTTTCACATTTTCTCATTGCCTTCTACTTTCTCTTACATAATTTAGTGATGATATATTCTATGTCTATTTTACAGATGAAATAGATACATGTTAAAAAGAGCAAGTGTAATATGCATATTAACACAGGTTGTAAATTGTTTATCCAGAATTAAAAACTATTTTTGACCACGCTCAGTATTTTATTAATTTGGTGCACTTTTATTTTAAAATATTCTATATTTGCTTTACATTTTAATGAAAGCTGATTGACAATTTAAGTAATAATATGTAATTTTCCATTTTTTATATGTATCTGAAAGACATTGGTTTTTAACACTGAATTAATATTATGCCAAAATTTCTGGTGACTCTCCAAAGAGTGAAAATAATTCACCTTTTTTACATTCAAACCATATAATAATGGCTTTGATAAGTACAAAGATGTAAAAAATGGCTGGATTTATACAGTTGGGCTTTTATAATATTTTTAAGGAACAAATAGTTGGACATAGAGTTTTATAACAAATTAGTGTCATACAGTTTTATAGTGACAACTAGTCCCATCATAAGCAAAGCAGACATTAAGATATGCAAGAGCCACAGATTCTTATCCGCTAAGAAAACCTAGACAGGAATCCAATCCTTATCTGGTGGTGAGTTGTAAGCATGGAAATAAAATAAGAGATTTAGATTTATGTTAAACATAACCTGAAAAATAGACCAATTCACTTAACTTATATGAAGAATCATCTTGCAAAGAAAAAAATCAAACTTTACTTTTTTTGCATTTCTATTACAAAGCATTCATAACAAATGTCCTAACTGACATATTCTTTGTTTAGGTGTCTAAATATTTCAAAGCAAACTTTCTCTAAGAGACATACAAAAATGCACTTCTAGAATCTGCAATATCTCTATGGATATATTTGAATTTGCATTCTAATTGTTATGCTAATCTAGCCACCTAAAACAGATACTCACAATTTACAAAACCACATATACTGAGGTCTTTTAATTTAGACTATGACCTTGAAAATGTAAATAATTGCATCTTTCTTTGTATTCATGACATATAGTGTTATTTTAATTGTTTGGAGATAATGAGAAAAAAAGATAGGTGGGCTTAATTAATACAGCAAGCATTGCTCCCAAAGAAGACAGATCAACTTCAAGGTAATTGGCAAAAGTTTGAGGAGAACAGAAATGGCAGACTTGTAGTCACAGGTTAGACACATCCCCAGCTCTCGAGTTTGACTCACACAAGATTAAAACAATAATAACTAGTTGTATACATATAAATATAAGAAATTTCAAGAAAATTCTAGACTTCTGGTATATGTTGAAAAATGTAAACTGTCAATATCAGTCTATTGTTCCCATTTGGAAACAACGTGTTGGAACTGAATATCAATGAGGCCACTTATGTTGTTAAATGTCCTTCAGTTACCACTTTATGGATTGTTTCATTAGTTTATCCTATAGACATTTGGAATGACGATCCATAAAAACAAACAAAAAAAAGTTGGGAATATCTAACTTATATACCATACTTGATGTTAAACATGAGGCATTAAAACCAAATTTGTTTTGTCAAATAACACCATTCATTTATTTTAAAATTTGCTGTTTAATTTTATTCATTTTATGGTTTCATTTGATATTAATATACACTTCCTCTTTTGGAAATGAATGCTTTCTTTCAGCCTCTGAATGCCATTAAACTTAAAGTGAGTTTCTTGTAAATAGTATATACTTGAGCCATGGTTTTATTTGTTGGTTTTGTTTGTTGCTTTTGTTTGTTTGCTTGTTTAAGTGGTATATTTACATCATTTATTTTTAAGGCACTTATTGTGCTCTTAGGGCTTAAGTAAGCTATTTTACCATTTGTTTTCTGTTTGTTTCCTCTGTTTCCATTTCTCTGTTTCTCTTTTCTTGTTTTCTTGTGTGTCATGTGAACATTTTTTAAGACCCTTCGATTTATTTGTAGCGTTTTTGAGTGAGACACTTTGTAATATTTTTTTTGGTGGTTGTTCTGGGTATTTGTTCACAACAAATTAGCATAGGGTAGGTGGCTTAAACAACAAACATTTATTTCTCACGGTTTTGGAGGCTGGGAAGTCCAAGTTTATCTGACTACAGTGATAAAATGATGGGTGTCTTTTATTGTTCCACAGGTCCCAGAGGCTCTGTTTTGTTTTGTTTTGTTTTAACTTCTTTTTACTTTATTTTATGCATTTTCAAAATTGCCTTTAATGATTACTTTACTTTTATTATTACTTTTTAAAAATTCTATTAGAGGCGTCTGAGTGGCTCAGTTGGTTAAGGGTCCAACTTCGGCTCAGGTCATGATCTTGCGTCCATAGGTTTGAGCTCTGCATATGGCTCTGTGCTGACAGCTCCCAGCCTGGAGTCTGCCTCGGATTCTGTGTCTCCCTCTCTCTCTGACCCTCCCCCACTCACACTCTGTCTCTCAAAAGTAAATAAACATTAGGGGCACCTGGGTGGCTCAGTCAGTTAAGCATCTGACTTCTGCTCAGGTCACGATCTCATGGTTTGTGAGTTGGGGCCCTATGTCAGACTCTGTGCTGACAGCTCAGAGCCTGGAACCTGCTTCAGATTCTGTCTCCCTCTCTCTCTGCCCCTCCCATGCTCATGCTCTGTCTCTCAATAATAAATAAAAGTTAAAAAAAAAAAAAGTTCAATGTTGGCAGCCCTTGTGGTCTTTTCTAATTCATGTTGTGATTTTCCTTGTTTTGGGCATCATGGGTGATTTTTAAATATATCCTGGACACTTTGACATTTATTTAAGTAGTTTGGAACATATTTATTCATTTATTTAGTTGCTTACTTACACATTCATTCCTTGACTCGTTGATTCATTTATGCAACCATTCACCCCATTGAATTGTATTATGCAGACAGATCATGGTACACTTGTGAGGGCTGTTGTGACAATGACATCAATGTGCAGAGCCTTTACTGAACTACATTGGTCTGGTTGGTTGGACCTTGTTCATTCCACCTGGGAGGGCAGAGGAGCTTCTCTGAGCCAGACCTTGTGTGGGATAAGAGTCTCCAATCCACAAAAATGATAACGCTTCCTTAACAGGTGTTTCTTGTGGCAGAATATTCCCCTCAGTGACAAAGAGTTCTTTATGAGCTGCACATTAATGGCTATACGATAGCCCTCCTGAAAGAGGGCAGTCTCAGGTGCGATAGGAAAGGACAGTGTTTCTTCTGGCTGCTTACTGTCAGGCAATCCTCATTGCTCATTCTGCTACCCTTCTCTGGTAGTGTTGTCAGGGCCCTCAAGTCAGTTCAGCAGACAAATGAGTCTACCTGGGCCATGTTCTGTTGCCAGGTTGGATGTCCAAAAGCCCAGGCCTGAGTTGTCTTCTTCCACTGGCCATACTTACTTTCAGAGTATAAGAAAGATTCTAAGATGGTTCCTCTAGTCTTTGGGTCTCTAATCAAGTTACCAACTCTTTCTACTTTTCACAGGTCTCTTTTAGTTGTCTCTTGGATTATTTCTAGGAATTATACCTATTCTTAGAGAAAGGGTGCAAGCAGAGATTTGTCTATGATGTTTCAGATGGACCAAATATAGCCGTGTCTGAATATCATTTGCATAACAACTCTTCATCTTTTGCTTTACTTTGTTGGCTTAGTTTTTCGGGTATTTTGTTTGTTTTACATGAGCTGTGGTCCTAGTTGGTTTACATCAAATCTAGATTTAAATATTTTTTGCAATGTATTTACACTGATACTGGATACCTGTTAACTTTTCATTTCTTGTTTTGGTTATGTATTTTAAAAGGATTAATCCATTCCTTAAATGTGAAAAACATTACATTAGGTGCAGTAGATGCATTAAAACTTGGGCTTTCTCAATATATTAAATCATATTATAGCAAGATTTTGCTGACCTACGAGACGTTTAATCTCTTTAAGGTGACTCAACATTACTTCTCAATTCTGTCATGCATACGTTTTACAGTTGAACTCTCAAAAATCAATAATGCTTTCCTCATTTCAAGTGTCTTTAACTCACATTACTGGAACCATTTGTTATATGCAATACCATGTTTAATCTTAATGACCATTCTACATAATAGGTTTTGTTATGCATTTTTCATAGACGTTCAAAAAGGTTAAATAACTTTCCTGTGGTTGAACAGAGATTGATTCACATTGCTTTCATTTTAATCCTCTTTTCCCACGATAAATTTTAATGAATATACCCGCGTAGAAAATTTCTTAAACTAAAGTTTTTGATCATGCCATCTTGAGAAACTTGGAAAGAATAAATGTCAATTGTGTTTGTAAATGCCTATTACTATGATAAAATTGCTAGGACAACAACTTTTGTGCGTAACAGATGCCGACGATAATGTTTTACTTCCTAGTATTAGTAATCTGCTTCTGTAAGCAAGATCACATAAAGGTAAGCACTAAAGAAAGTGTTTTCCTCAATTATATGATATTGCCTCTTATCTTCAGAGGCAGAAGTGGCTAATGTTAATTTTTGATTAAACAGTAATTTCAGTGGAAGCTCTTCTTATCTATTTCAATCTAACCAAATCTTAAATTAACTGATGCTTCCTATGGCTTCTAAAACAAATATTTACTGGATGCCTTTAATATTGATTTTTCTCCTGATACACCTATGTTTTTTCTCCCACTCTTTGAGTGAAGTGCCTACCAAGAATCAGTTATGTCTTTTCCCAAACCTGGTTATACAAGTTACATATTATATTGGCAATACATATTTTAATTAAATGGTAGCAAACCTAGTCTATGTGTACAAAGTATTTTTCTGTTTAAAAACTACTTTAAATATTTTTTTAATGTTTATTTATTTTTGAGACAGAGAGAGACAGAGCATGAACGGGGGAGGGTCAGAGAGAGAGGGAGACACAGAATCTGAAGCAGGCTCCAGGCTCTGAGCCATCAGCACAGAGCCCGACAAGGGGCTCGAACTCACGGACCGTGAGGTCATGACCTGAGCCGAAGTCGGACGCTCAACCAACTGAGCCACCCAGGCGCCCCTAAAAACTACTTTAATATTGTGTAACTATTTATAAATTCAGTCAACAACAATACTACTAAATTAGGTATTTGCAAGAAAGCATCACAATATAGGAAAAAGTAATAAATATTATAGAATTATGTTCTGATTGGCTTCACAGATACTTTTAGGTTCTTCTCAAAATATTTCAAAGCTATTGAAACTGGACATCAGACTTTGCATTGCTAATGCGGTTTAAGCAAGAAAATGGAGTGCACGATCGAAGGAATCTTGCCTCAAAAATATTTTTACATTAGGAGACAATATTAATGTATTGTGCATCCTTATTCAAGATATGCTGTTTCACTGTTCCCTTCCATTAGTCAAATTCAAATTTTGGGCTTTCTTTATCTCTTCTTTCTATTAACTTTCACTTTCACTTATCTTCAATTCACTTGCATTAAATTTCACTTTTTTCTCTTTAATATGTAGTGAACAAATTAATTCCAAAATACTTCATCATCAAAGAACAATCTCAGCCGTTCTTTATATATAGAAGGATTCCATAAATCTTCTGTTTCGCAGTGTTTCCAATAGAATGTTGAAATAAAGAATATATTCCAAATGATGGAATTGCTGCATCAAAAAATACCATCTTGTTAAGTTTTAATACCTACTACCAATTCTAACCTCCAGGAAGTATATATCAGTGTATCCTGACAGTAATTTATAGAAGTGAGTATTTAGAGTTGGCAACTCTAACAACTTGGTCAACACGGTTGGTTTCCTTCATGATTTTCTTATTCTCATCAAGCCTAGGGATATTATTGAAACTCACGATGATCAATCACCACATTCCCTAAACTTTTCTGATACTGACCTAAACCATAAACTTGATTTCCTCCAGTGCTTGTCTCTGAATTCTCTATGGTTCCAAAAATCTATGGCCAGCCCAATATCTATTTTCTGTTCCAAGTTCTAATGGTATAGTTTCTATATTTATGCTGATTGGACAAAGTGATACAGAGAATCATATTTGAGATTCTACACTTTTGACTCCTTTACATTAAAGGTACAACTATCTTTGGCTATCATCCAATTGATTATCACCCAAACCATGTATGAGCCTAGAATGTCCTTCAGACACTGGGACTTTAACAAATCCTCTGCTCCCTGGTGAACAACTTCTGTCAAAAAATTAATTTCCCTTCTCCAATCCTCATTCCATATGCTAAATATTGAGTCATTTCCAGGTCTTCCTTCTAGCTCTATTATTTCTATATTCTCTGTTAAAGTCTTCCTTTCTCCCAGCAAGGCTTAACCACAAATAGAAGTTCAACCTTAGATTACCTGTAAAAGTTTATGAACATTTCAAATCTAACAAATTACTCAAATAAATATATAAATTACTCAAATATACAAATATCCATATAAAATAGATGGTGGAATTAAAGGAGTAAAAGATAGGCTTCAGATTTAGAACACTTCATCACTTACTAGACAATAACTATATCACGTCTTCTCCTACAGGTTCAGTACCCACAGAGGATCAAAGTCTCACATACAATAGATACGAGTAGGTAAACATTACAAGCAGGAAAATATTACCCTATAATTAGAAATGTGCAATGGATTTTAAAACAATGTAATAAGGAACTTGTGAATAAGAAACTTACCATAAGGAAGAATAATTTTTCTCCTTGTGATAAATACCTATTTATTTGGCTCCTTAAATTGTCTATGGGGTATGTGAAGATATCTCCATATTTTAAAAATTGGTTCTAATCAGCTGAAAGGTAATGTCAGAATCTCTGCTCTGGGAAAAAAAAAAAAAGCCCTTAACAAGGACTCTCTTTCACTTCCCACTCTACAGGGTTTAACAGATCGCTTCAAATCAGCACTAAGAGAAGTAAAAAAGAAATATGTCTTCATATTTATCACAACTTAAAATGAATATTAGTCACAATCCTCCATAAGCCCACACTAACATGCCCTTTCTTGTTCTCCCATATACCACTCATTTATCCGATTTTACTCAATGAATGTGAGGATCTTATAAATTCTCAACTTCATACCAATGCTCATCTGTCTCTTGTGTTTTAAATATCATGTGCCCCACAAGTTCTTCATGTATTCAGCACTGATTTATTTCTCCTGCAAATACTTTGAATGCTTATTATACAATAAACACTGTTCCAACCAAAGAGCGAAGAAATCAATACCAAAATTTCTTTCTCTCATACAGATTCTATTACAGGATATGAGTAAAAATAACAAGAACATACCAAGGAGTTGAAACTGGTATGTAAATAAAGGGTGTAGGCTAAGAGAGACAGGGTGGTTGACTTTTAATGTTGTAAAGAAGAATGCTATCAGGTGGTAATATTTGAAGAGCAAAACATATTTGACTTGACAATGTCAAGGAAAAGGCATTCTTTGGAAAGGAAAAAGAAATGGTTAGAGACCAGGCCATAATTTTCCCCAAAGCTTGGTAAATGTATGAAACAAAGGAGGCCAATTTGGTTAAAGCCTGATGGGTGAAAGAGACCCCGCAGACTAAAGTCTGGTTGGCAGGTTTGGGTTTGGCCATGGAGGTTCTTCTGGAAACCTAACCAAGAATCATGGATTTTATTGGTGTTTAAAGGAGAACCAACAGAATTTTTTTTCCCTAAATTTCAGTATAATTAACATACAATATTCTAGTAGAAGATATTAATGACAGGGGAGAAATGACATAATGAGTTATGTTTGACGTATCATTTTGACTGCCATCTTGTGAACTGGTTGTAGGGGAGGAGAATTGGGCAAGTGTGGAAGCAATATAAATGAATGTTTGGGGTGAGGTATTGTCTGTTCATAAGTGAGGGAACAAAATATTAGATGCAGTTCATGACTCTCAGGGTGTTACACACGACTCAGGGCATGTGCCCATTCCTCTGCAATAACTGCTCACCCAAGCCTCATGGTTCAGTAGCGTCACTCCTACCTCCAAGACCTCCTGGGTCTCCTCCCCGAGCTGCCACTTCTTCCTGCAACCCCCTAAAAAGTCAGTTGAAGAAAACAATCTCCTCTTTTAAACTCCCCTAGTATTTTATGTATATCAGGACATTAAGCAAAAATGTTCTTTAAATAATATCTCATTTTTAAACATACTGATTACAAATTTTTTTTAATGTTCCTTTACTTTTGAGAGAGACAGAGACGGAATGAGAGTGGGTGAGGGGCAGAGAGAGAGGGAGACAGAATCGGAAGCAGGCTTCGGGCTCTGAGCTGTCAGCACAGAGCCCGACGTGCGGCTCAAACTCACAAGCTGTGAGATCAGGACCTGAGCTGAAGTTGGCCGCTCAACCGACTGAGCTACCCAAGCGCCCCTAATTACAAATATTTTTTAAGGAAAACACTCTGAGTCGCTTTCATGTCTCCACATGACTCTCAATGGTGCCTTGGAGACCATTATGCACTACTAGTAAACGTTCAAAAAGGACATGCTTGGGGGGGAGCAAGGGCTCTTATACAAGATGGCAGGTGAGAGTTGAGAGGCTAGTAGGAGGCAAGCGCGTGACCTGTGGAATAGCACTGTCTCTGAGGACCTAAAGACAAGTCCTTCCATGACTTAGCGTATCATGCCTGAGGCTGGAATGCTGCAGTGTACTGTGGGAGCACACAGGAGAAAAGGCCCCAGCGGTTGGACAAGGCTGCCATGATAACAACGGGCAATGTTTAACCATGGCCATCCAGTTAATCTCTCATCTTCTATGTCTCTCCCTTGAGTGTCCATTCTAGTCACACTGACTTCTCTCCTATTCCTCAAATGTGCTGATCACTCTCAGGTCTTGGCACGGACCACCTTCCCTGCTTTGATGGTGTCACCAAAGAATCAATTTGTCTGTTTTCTCACATCACTCCCTGTCCTGCACGTATGTCACTGCATCAGAATGACCATCCCTAACTGTGTTATACGAAATACTTCCCATTCTATCCCTAATCCTCATTTGATTGTTTTCCTTCATACATAGCATTACACATACTCAATCTTTGTTTGCCTTCTGTCTCCAGGGGTGGGTAAAGTTTGTGAAAGCAAAGGCTCTATCTTGCTTTGTCAACCTACACAGCACCTAGAGCTTTGCACCTAGAATGTTTGTAACATCACTGAATGAATAGTTGAGTGGATGAATGCGTGAAAATGACCTCCATGTAATGTTCTAGGATCTGATGAGAGTCTGCTATAAATATGAGGAAAGAGAAAGGGAAATCCAAGCAAAGCTAGTAGTATCTTGATAGGTACCTCCAGGGCACTGTAGAGAGTTCATTGTGTATAAATGAGTATGAAGGGATGGACCTCAAGGAGAGATCAGGCGTGTTGACCTTAGACAAGTAACGTCAACATGTTTTCATTTCCTCTTGAGAATAACTGGTGCATTACAGTGGCATCGGCTTTACATTTTAGAAAGGAAAAAAAAAAGCCGCATCTTGTGGAAACCAGATACTGGAATTAGAATTGATCAAATTCTGTGTTGATAGCTTTGCTGTAGTTGTTAATGGCGAAATAGGTATATGGAGCCCAACTTTCTCTGTTTTTTTCCACAGATGGCAAGTCCATTCTCAGAGATGATCTTTCAGATGAAGAATTACAAAACCCTGTAATTCCTTAGATTACTGTCAATTACATGACCAATGCACAAAATGAGCAAGAGAGCCTCAGAAATGCACATTTGAGAAGTGACCTGACATTTTATTATGTAAGATTTTAGCGGGGCGCCTGGGTGGCTCAGGCAGTTGACAGTCCGACTTTGGCTCAGGTCGTGATCTCACAGTTTGTGGGTTCGAGCCCCACGTCAGGCTCTGTGGTGACAGCTTGGGGCCTGGGGCCTGCTTCAGATTCTGTGTCACTCTTCTTCTCTCTCTGCTCCTTCCCAGCCTGTACTCTGTCTCTCAGGGATAAATAAACATTAAAATAATAATAATAATAATGTCTTTAGATTTCCTAAATTTGGAATTATGACTATCAGTAAAGGATAATTGCTTTAAATAAATGGTTTTTTTAGAATGTTATTTTCCTTGTTAGCCTTCATTCAAAAAAAATAGCAATATGCTTGCAGTAGATTTCTCACATTATTCTCATTAATATTTATTTATTTGTTTATTTATTCATTTATTTATTTATATTTCCAAGTTATCTGACAGAGCAAAATTGGCCACCTTTCAGATGAAATTAACCTAGATTTTTAAGTACAGATAGAACTCAAGCCTGACTTTGAAATGTGTTCATTAATTTTATTAAATTTATTGGAGGCTGATTTTGAAATATGTATACGTTTTTTTAAATTTAACAAGGGTTCAGCATATGGATAATTTCAGAGGAAATAATTTTTGTGAAATGTATATATCCCTTAAATAAATTAGGGTTATACTGAAAAGAACACAAAAAAACTAATACACATGAATAAAAGAATAGTCAATGAGAAGCAATTTGAGATAAATTATGTTCATCCACCTTTTGCATGAACTGTAAGAATTACATATAAATCACTTTTAATTTCGATAAAAGAATGAAGCTGTAAAAAGGTGCGTCCTTTCTACATCACAGCCTTTCCACTGTTGACAGTTCATTCTTTCTCAAAATTTTCTCTGCGGCTCCGTCCACATAACTCATGTGAAATCGTTTTCAAATCACTGCCATCCTAATCATTATGTTGATAATCCTGCTGATGTATAACATTAAGAACTAAAACTACTTTGCATCTGTCTCACACATAACCGGTGCATAAACACTCTTACCTTCCTTATGAAATACAATACATTCACCTGAATTAATGTTGCACGGTTTTTAGCGACCACTTAATAAACAGAAACTAGTCGAATCAAACCTCTAAGTGTCTTTCAAACAGTTTTGCAAAATCATACATGGAATGCTCAGTGGAATTTGAGTTTTAGATCTAAAACTCTAGTTTTTAGAGAGTATGTCTCACATATTGCATGGAACACATTTATACTTAAAATACTACTTGGGGGCGCCTGGATGGCTCAGTTGGTTAAACAACCGACTCTTGACCTCGGCTGAGGTCATGTTCTCACAAATCCTGAGATCAAGCTTCGTGTCCTGCTCTGAGCTGTCAGCGCTTGTGATTCTCTCCTTGGGTCTCTGCCCCTCTCCTGTTCACATGTGCGCTCTCTCTCTCTCTCTCTCAAAATAAATACATAAACTTAAAAGAAGTATGTAAAACACTATTCGTTCCTTATCTGAAATTCAAATTTAAGTGGGCACTTTTCATTAGGAATTTTTGTTTAACCTGACAATTTTACTTTCCCATGATCTGCGCTAAGGATAAGCTCTCTTCAATCATATTTTTCAGGAAGTAACATTGACCTAAGTGCTAGATTTTTACATTTTTCCTTAATGGACAACAAATTGTTTTGTTTTGTTTTTTCTGGCAGATTACAATTTTCTGGAGTGCTGAAACTGTGTTTTACTGATTTGTGTTTTCATCAGAGTACCAAGAAGATTTTCTTACTGACAACAGAATTCCGATATTTCCTTATCAGTATGAAATAAAAATATAAAATAAATTCAAACCATTCATATGTTGATGATAGGTGTTTATTTCAAGAACATGGAATTTTCTGGAAGCCCGAGAAAGGATGAGTGGCTAAGAGATTTAAGTATTGTGGTAGGTGTTAAGGTAACTATTGCAAGGCAGCATAAAGTTACCTCAAGGAGACAAAATGGTTACATTGCAAGCAATCCAAAAAAACAGAAAGTGGATTGTTATTGACATAATAGTTTGGTCAGGTATCCATCAGGGGACTGGACGATAGTTATTCCATTTGCTTTCACTATGTTTCCACTACTTATGCCACAATGACTTCGGACACCTCAATTATTCAACATGGTCCTTAGATTAACGATTTTCACATAAATTACCTGTCGAAGGGGTAACATTTTGGGTGTACTTTGTTTAGTAAAGTTCATTTGATTGATTTTGCTTTACTCTTTTTAGTGTGAATATTAGAAAATTCAAAATTGTATGTTGGTATGTATTATATTTCACACTAGACATCACTGTGTTAGTAGTGTTGAATTTAAGTTCTGACAAATTTGGTAGCTCTAAATGAGAGATCTGTTTTTATTTGCTCTTTTAACACTTAGAAAGAAACTTCTCTTCTCTCTCTCTCTCTCTCTCTCTCTCTTTTTTTTTTTTAATCTCGTTTGTTTTGGTTCTTTTACCTTTTTAAAAAAAATGAAGCAGGAATAAATGTAAGACCTAATTATATAAAAATGAATTTGTTTTCAGAATATATTTCGCATTTCATGCATAAATTAGTAATAATAATTTGACATTTATTTCCATACAGTAATTTACCAGAAATGTATCAAATTAATAAAGAACCAAAAAACATGTGTCAGCTCTTTTAACTGTCCACAATTTGCATTTTACTACATTTGTTCCTCTGAGAAAAGCGTTTACATAACGCAGTTTAAATTATCATGCTAAACTAAAATGAACATTTATTTCATGCTTTATTTATAATTTGGTTGACACCTAAGCACTGTGAAATAAAGAATCCTACTCCTAATAATATTTCTCTTGGTTAATAAAAGTTTGCTAAATAATCTTTTTAGCATTCCCTATGAAAATGAGAGCATTTATTATTTAAGAATTAGTATGTGTTAACTATTTCATTTTCTGCAAACTAAACCCCTACAGGAATCTTGCTATTAAATCACTAGCTGCTATTTAGCAATTGTAGACAAACTTTGTGAACACGCGCTAGGTACAAATGCCTTTACACTTCACGGATCAAGGTTAAACCCATCTTGTCTCACTGTCCAGGTGACTTAAGGCATCAGAAGTATTCAGAGATCATTCATTATTTCTTTGCCTTTTTTAGCGTTATTTAAATCCAAGTTAGTGAATAAATAGTGTAAAAGTGGTTTCAGTTGTAGATTTAGTGATTCACCGCTTTGTTACAACATCCAAAGCTCATCCCAACAGGTGCCCTCCTTAATGCCCATCCCCCATTTAGCCCCTCCCCCATGCACCTCCCCTGCGGCCAGTCTGTTCTCTGTATTGAAGTTTGTTATGTTTGCCCCCCTGTCTGTTTTTATCTTATTTTTCCTCCCCTTGCCCTCTGTTCATGTGTTTTGTTTCCTTAAACCCTCTGCTGCTCTGTACATCTCATTTGGCCCAAAGCCCATAGCTAATAGCCCCGCTACAAAAAAAGTAAGTGTTCGCGTGAATTTAGCATTTATTTTTGATGTTGTATGTAATTAATTAAGTAAACCTCCCAAGAGTTTTGTCAGGTAAGTCGTATCATTACCATGTTATCGATAGGAACCTAGACGTTTAAACTTGACGTTTAAACTTGCCCTCTGTTTTAAAATCAGAATTCGCAGCAATAGACCCTGGACAATGGCACTTTGCTTAAAGCATTGATTTATGTAACATAAATATTATATATTTGCCATTACACTGCAGCTAACGGTACAATCTCCATGGATATTTTACAGTACTTAGCGATAATAATTGTTAGTAAATGCTATTTAATTGAGATGTGGTCTAAGTAAAAATGGAGACTTAAGTTATTGTTTGGTATACATTTTGCAGATATTTCATTTAATAATAAATATGCAGAGAAACATATCTGTATTAGCTGAATATATCAGAATATATTACTGAAATATATTTATTGAACACTATGTGGGCCAAAGTAACATTTGTACTGTTGCTCTACTGATAAGACCCTTGGATGTTTCGATCTAATTACTCGAAACATAAGATAACATTTATCACACAGTGATTTTTTGGTAATATTCTACCAGTGATTGTTATTTTTCAGTATACGATGTGATGTTCTTTAAGTAATTTATGATTGGAATTCAAATTTATAGGCCTGCAATTTATTGAATGTTATTTCCCTTCCTCTATCACATTTCCCCTTCCTTTACACATTAATGTAATTAGAAGTTGTTTTATAGCTCTGTCAGAATTGTTAAAATATTTAGTGCTTTAAAATATTAATCAGGAATCATTACATATTCATTTAAAGACTTTCTGACTAACTGACATGAAGGGAAATGAAAAATGAAATATCTCCCATAAAGCCATTGAAAGAAAATAAAACTGTCTATAAAATATCCATTAGATGAAATGAATCCCTACGGTCCCCTGGACTTGAACTCATCAAACTTCATGATGAACGCTTCTTTGTCTTTTTAACGTAAAAATGTGTAGTTTTCAATTAGCAGACTTTTAATTTACTTTAAAATTGAAATTGCTAATTAATCAGTTTCAAACACTAAATTTTTGATACATTAGGGGCTTTACTCTCCTATCAAAAATGTGTATGGATAAGCCCTGCTTAAATAGTATTCGTTTATATTGAGACAACTATTTGACTCATTTCCCCATTCAGATAAACTTTTCCGTTTCAGAAATTTCCTATCTCCATGATTCTTTTCTTTGTTCGCATGCTGAACCATCATGGTTGTCATCGTGCCTCAACATTAATTAGTAAGTACTTTTATGGCATATGGAACATGAATGACCTAAATACGTGCTCCGTCCTGTAGATACATAGGTTTGGCACGTGTGATGTTTTCATTTCAAAACCAACACCAGAAAAAGAAAAAGCAAACAGATTTGGAGTGTCCAATTCCTGAGCTGTTGTCACCATTTCAGAATGTTCTCTCCTTCTCCGGACAACACCTTCGTGTGCTCGCTCTAAGAGAAACTCGCCTCTCCCCTGAGGACACTGCTCCCCCTGAGAAATGTATTCCCCACAAGGGATGGTCATTTCAATTGTTTGTTTTTCTACTTTTTCTTAGCCTTAGTGAGATAGAATTTAATTACAGTAAACTGCACAAACTGTGTACAACATAATAAATTCTGACATACGGGTACATCTGTGGATCAATCAGCACCAAGTATCGAACATATTCATCCGTCTTCCCCAAAAGTTTGCCCAAGCACCTACAGCTGTAAACTTGGTCCAGAACCCTCCACCTGTCCCAGGGGACCACTGATCATCATTCTGTCAGTTATGTGCTTTATCTTCTCTATTTTATTTTATTTTATTTTATTTTATTTTATTTTATTATTTTTATTATTTTTCTCTGGTGACTTTGTATCCCTAGACCTTGAAGTGGGTAAGTCACTTTCATTTCCAGGTATTCTCTCTCTGCCTCCCTCTTTCTCTTGAATCTTTAAACAGATGTCCCATTTATTTGTTCCACAGTGTGTTCTCTGAAGTCTCGTGTCTATTTTAATATCTTTATATTTTCAGATGAAGAGAGATTTTTTTGAGTCCCAGAGGTGTTAAAAGGAAGCCTACAGCTTGTTCTGGAAGAAGCTCTCTGAGACCCAGGTGTTGACGGTGTCGCTTTCTCAGACACACAGACGCACCACTCATGATGCTGTGTTCGTTCGCTCCCTTCCCATGACCTAGCCGGCAGACAAGGAAAACAAGTGTCAACCAGGAAAAAGTCTGAATTCCACTGTGCTCTGTTTCAGGGTGAAGACTACGTGTCCCCAAATTTGTTTTCATCTAGTGCCTGTCCACTCATTTGAGCTGTACCTTGTATCACTCATGGGTCATCATTGTACTTCCCCCCCCCCCCCCATAAGATTGATGGTTTGGAGAAATTCCTCCAAAACTGTAATATAGTAACTATGACTCGTAGTTCTCAAGGGGTAAGTTTTTGTGATATTTTTGACGCCACTTCCCCTTGGTATTGTACTAGTAACCAGGAGAGACTGTGACAAATTCCACTTGGCAAATGCCGCTCGAAACAGTAAATCTTCAAAACAATATTGTATACCATTGTTTTGGGTGGATGCGGGTAGTTCCGGTAAAGAGATAGCAAAAGTACTCTTACATAGCCTAAATATTACTTGCACTTCCAAAAGAGTGATGAATTTAAATGCATGCCCTAGCAAAAAAGGGCGTAATAACAAAAGACTTTAGATATCTCTTCGAGAATGAGACTAATTCAAATTAACAGAGAAATAATTGTCCGTCTCTGTTGTTACATCTATTACCTAATTAAAGAATGAATAAAATGTCACAGCAGAGGGAATGACATTTGTTTAACAAGAAATCATTAACATTGTGTCTGTTCCTATTGAACTCAGGGAAAGCTATACAGTTGATTACATCTGATAATCCAGCAACTACGTTAGTTTGCTTTAATCCACAAACCACGTGAAAAAGCCACACATCAGTTCAACCTATTTTTTGGAAGTATAATTCTTATTTCACCTTAAAAATAAGTAGCTAGTAAAAAGAAGAGTTAGGACAAAATTTCATTAAAAAATATGTTTTATTCACTTCTCAATTCTGGTGAAGAAATGGTTAGCCACGGTTATTTAAAAAAAGAGGCTTTGCTTATAGGATTTAACAGTAAAATATATGAACATATGGTATTATTCATTTATAGTCCAGATTGATTATTATATATTAGAATTCTTAATTATTTCCCTCACTAAGATCAGTGATTACTGATCAAATTATCATCAGTAGAGGATGGAGTTGTTTACATTATAAAGCTTTAAAATGTTTTAAAATTTAAAACTTCAAATTTAAGATTTAAAACACACTCAGTTATGTATCCTTTTGAGTAAAATTGAGTCCTTGCTATATTTCAGGATTATTCCCACTACAAATATAGTCTCTAGGTCTCTTTTTCTGTTTTTATTTTTATTTTTACCTCTCTATTTCCTAGAGTTAATTATCACTGCTATCAATAGATTCTTTCTGTGTTAACACGGGTTTAGTTTTTATTTTTTACTTATTTTCTGTTATATGTTTTTAACAGTTCTTCTAAATCGGAATCTAATGAACAGGATACTTTGGGAGGTTCAGATACTAAAAACAAAAACCATCATGATCTATTTTGGAGCCAGAGATCTTCAATGGAATTGAAAAATTCAGTGAGAATATCTGATTGTACTCTACATTTGCAAACATTAGGATAGGTGAATACACTCAGCACAAAAACGAAGTGTCTCCTCAGCCTCTATTATTTTAGGTCTCATGAATTCTTTGTTGTTGCTAACAGATAAACTGTCTTCTTGTAATTACAATTTGGTGTCCTGCTGGGTCCAAGAAGTTTCTAGAAGGCTGGTAACTGATATGTAATGAAGTAGGTGTACTTAGGTTTGTTTTAATTGTTCATCTGAATTTTCCCTGGTTACTACTTTTACTTAACTGTGAGGTCACAACATGTGACCTATAAGGCTTATTATTTTAAGCACTGATTAAGGTTTACTTTGGGGGCATATGAATGATTGATTTTTTTCTATTGCTCTAGGATCAAAATTAAAAGTCTGATTCTGCAATTTTCACACACACAAATATACAAAAACATGTTTATGTCCAGTGGGATATGTCTCCATGAAGATACCGACAATTAAGTAGTGAGCCCGGTTCTCCCTTTTTGGGAGTTAAACTTTGTTGGAGAACCGTGAAGTCAGCTCACAGCTGAGAACTTAAAAAGTCAGCTATTTCTGCTTGTAAATTGCCCAATCCTTTTTACTAGAATCACTCACCCCACGCCAAAGTTGAAACAGTTAAACATTTCAGGAGCCTAAAGATACGTGGTGCAGTGGGAACTAGACATTTATCCTCTTTAGATTGGACATGCTCTCGAGGACACGCACTAGCATTTGCTCTTAATCAGGAAAAAATTGGGTGTATTAGACTGTGAGGTGGTGTATCAATTTCCAATCTGATGCCGGTGAATTTGACCACATGCAAGGGTAACTTTAGTTTCCATCTCAAGACCGCCTCCCATTTAATCACACTTGCTGATGTGACTCGATTGCTACTGGTATTCGTGCCATCTCTGCTATTATAGCATTAATACCACCATTAATTAATTAATTAATACTGTCATTAATACTACGTGCGCACTCATGGGGACACACATACACGCACAACATGCCCAAGTTTGGCTTACAATTGACTGGTACATCTTTGTCTTTTTATTTTGACCTTTTTTTGTTTGTTTGTTTCTCATAGTAGTCAATGTAAGCTATATTTTGCTATTTGCCTCAGTCAGAGAAACTATCTTTCCAAAACGATTAATGTGGTAATCTGACTTATTGCTACTATTCTAGGTCTACAATATAACATGATATGATATGATAGCATAAGTATCTGCCCCAATGTTCTACCCCAGTGTGTTTGAAATGATGGGGCGCCTGGGTGGGCTCAGTCGGTTGAGCGACTGACTTTGGCTCAGGTCACGAACTCAAGATTCGTGGGTTCGAGCCCCGCGTCGGGCTCTGTGCTGACGGCTCGGAGCCTGGAGCCTGCTTCTGATTCGGTGTCTCCCTCTTCTATCTGTCCCTCCCCCACTCATGCTCTGTCTCTCTCTGTCTCAGAAATAAACATTAAAAAAAATTAAAAAAGAAATTAAGCAAGTCAGTATATTAATAAAAGGATTTGCCAATTTGCGAGTGTGTGTGTGTGTGTGTGTGTGTGTGTGTGAATTTCTTGAAGTAATGAGTTTTATTGTGGTGGTGGTAGTCATTGTCTACACATGAAAGAGAAGAAATGAATATGACTTTCGAGTACAAGTTCCAAAGCCCTGATGTTATTAAAGGCCGCAGATAAGAGGGCTTAGTGATGTCTCTGTTCTACATTTTTCTCCTATCCTTATGTAGCCCCTTTGGAAATTTCCACACGTTTTCCGGCATATGCTGCAGAGGTGCCCATTGTCTTGATTTTGAAATAGGCATGGTAACATCAATATGGAGGGTCTTAACTTTCAGAGATAGAAACGTATGCAAGGTCTTGTGCTCTGTACTACACAAATTTATAATCTTCCAACTCCTATGCAGTTTAATACCAAAGGCACTCCACAGTGCTTTTTTTTTTTTTCAGCCATGTTTGCTGTGGGCATGATGGGCAAACAATGATCACGGCAATTATTAAGCTAGAGTCACGGGAGGTCACGGAAGATAGATATTGACCAAACACATCCTGAGTCTGGTCGTCTGCATCTGACGCGTCAGGGATCCTGTGGTTAAGGTCTGCACTTGAGGCAATGCTACTCATAGCAAAAGGGTTGTCACATACGACGCTGTGGTTTTCGTGACTCCGGAGCTACCTGCTGGTGAATTCTGACTTCTAGACTTGAGGAAATCTAGTTAATTATTTAACCAAGGTCTTGGAGTTTTTAAGCAGTGGAGCTGACATTCACTGTGATGGTCCCTGTCTTTGCCCTCTCGTCTCTCCTACACTGAGGCTTTAATTTAGCTTTAATTCTCCTCCGCTGAATTCATTCTAAAGGTTTCCAAATGATATTATAATAAAGTCCAAAATATTTACTAAGGCCCACGGGCCGCCCGTGTGGCTGCCTGGATCTACTTCCCTGGTCTCATTGCCACCACGTCTCCCGGCCACTCTCTCTGCTCAGCCCCGGCAGATTGCCCTCTGGGTTTGAACGTCCCGCATTTTTGCCTGTGTCAGAATCTTTGCCCAGGCAGCTCCCTTTGTCTGAGATTTATCCACTGCCCAGCGGGACCTCCTGTCCTACCCCAACTCCTGAAACTCTGGACCGCTGAGCAGGCCTCTCCCGAGTCTCAGATTAAACATGCCGGAAGGCATTTTTGGTTCACTTACGTGTGCTTGAGCAGTGATGGCTCTCCCTTTATTTCTCTAAATCTAAGAAAGAAAAATGTCTTTTTCATTTAAGAAGTTAGAAATTAGAATGCTATTTATAGCCAGTACGCACATTTATAGAGGTAGTTGGCTTTGTTACAGTGGTACCATTTTTTCCTAAAAGCCTGCTGTTAAACAGTCATCTCATACCTTAAGAGATGCTAGAGTTTAAAACAACAACAACAACAATCGTGCAGTGATATTTCACAAACCACCCTAAGTAGTCTTCACATATCTTATGAGGTTGTTGTTAGCACCCTAGCCCTTCGTAAATGAGGAAACTGAAGCCAGAATGGAAGGCACTAAATGTATCACTAGGGTGAAACACAAATGAATAGATCGATCAAGTCCTTCATGCGAGTGAACCGCTCCTCTGTGACAATTAGCCTGTGCTTGCATATGTCAAATGGCTCTTGTTGCACTGCCTCTTACCCCTTCTAATGTCAGTTCCTGGTCGTGATGGGCTTTTTATCTGCTTCTCTGACCTTCCCACAAGACTGCTTACCTCTAGATGCCTGTTCTTTCGAGTCAGCCAGTGGAAGCTTTCTGCTGCCCTCTGCTGGCTGCAGCTAGCCTTTGGGATTCATTCTTCGGACGCCAAACCCATCTCAGAGCAAATCCGGAGCCAGAAACAAAACCAACCGAGGAGACACCACTGGGCCCATCACAACGCTAAAAAATACTGTGTTCGATTATGAGAGTTGACATTACGTTGGTCAAATGAGACACCAATTCAATGCTGTTCCTTTCCCTTTTGAACATATCTGTGCCTGTACCTATGCAAGGGTTAAGACTAACATGTACCAGAAGCCATACCCTTCAAAGATTGGATGGTTAATGGCCTGTCCTTTCTTTCTGCCTGTGCTACCTTCTTATAAAATAAAATTTGGGAATGACATATTTAAAGTAAAGGCATTCATGGGGCGCCTGGGTGGCTCAGTCGGTTGAGCGTCCGACTTCGGCTCAGGTCATGATCTCACCGTCCGTGAGTTCCAGCCCCGCGTGGGGCTCTGTGCTGATGGCTCAGAGCCTGGAGCCTGTTTCAGATTCTGCATCTCCCTCTCTCTGACCCTCCCCCGTTCATGCTCTGTCTCTCTCTGTCTCAAAAATAAATAAACATTAAAAAAAAAAGTAAAAAAATAAATAAATAAAGTAAAGGCATTCAGGGAAATTCTTACATAAAGGTTAAATCTTTATTGCAGCCTCTTGACCTGGTATATTCTGAGAAAAATGGCACACCATTCAGTAAGCCTTCTTAATAGAGCAAGAAATGTAACCTGTGAATCTATGACACGGCAGCGTTCCCGTCCTACTGACTGAATGCCATCTGCTTCGCCACACGCATGTTCTATGCTTCTATCCAAATCGACGTATGTTCCTGACGCATGTCATTGTCAACTACATGGTCATCCTCTCCCCAGCCTGGTAGGAACAATAATCACTGCTCCTATGCTGGTCACCCATTTCACTCAGGTAACTATTTTCTCCGTATTCACTATTGGCAGGTGGCAGACACTTTTTTTTCCTACTTCTTTTTTATTTGTCTGGATTTGTTGAATTCCCTTTAGCGAACGGTATTACCTTTGTGGTTGAAGACGGCAAAAATTCCACAACGATGAACGTTTATTCTGAGAGTAAACAAACTAAATCAATGAACTACTTAGTGAAGGGAAGCCCGTGTGAAGTTGGAAAGAGGAATGGCACAAATGGAGGACAGCTTCAGCTTTGTCACTGCCAAGATACGGGTGACAGAATAAATATGTCACGTTGGTTTGTGGTCAGGATATGTCTCTCTCCCTGATTTTTCTAAAATTTATTTTGTATGGATAGGGAAAAAAATTCACTTTTGATGACTAGTTCTACGAGTCATGAAAAATGAATATGGTTGTATAAATACCACTGAAGTCAAGACACAGAAGTGTCATCACCCACTAAAATTTCTTCTTGCTCAAACCCAGCCTTCACTGCCAGCATCAATGGTTTGCTTCTGTCCCCTGTACTTGTCCTCTTTTCAGAACATCATAGGGATGGAATCGCAAAGTAAGTAACTTTGTGAATCTGATGTTTTTCACTTGGGATACGTGTGTTTGAGATTTTCGAATTATATTGCATATCAACAAATTCTTGGAGCGCTGGGTGGCTCAGTCTCTTGGGCGTCCGACTTCGGCTCAGGTCATGATCTCACCATCTGTGAGTTCAAGCCCCACGTCGGGCTCTGTGCTGACAGCTCAGAGCCTGGAGCCTGCTTCAGATTCTGTGTCTCCCTCTCTCTCTGACCTTCCCCCATTCATGCTCTGTCTCTCTCTGTCTCAAAAATGAATAAACGTTAAAAAAATTTAAAAAAATCTTTTTTTATTACTGAATATATTTCAGTGTATGGATGTATCACATATTGTGTAGCCATTCACAAGTTGTTCTCTAGTGTCTGATAATTAAGAATAAAATTATTATAGGGGCCCCTGGGTAGCTCAGTCAGTTAAGCGTCCAACTTCGGCTCAGGTCATAAACTCAAAGTTTGTGAGTTCGAGCCCCGTGTCGGGCTCTGTGCTGACAGCTCGGAACCTGGAGCCTGTTTCAGATTCTATGTCTCCTTCTCTCTCTGCCCCTCCCCCACTTGTGCTCTGTCTCTTTCTGTCTCTCAAAAATAAATAAACGTAAAAAAATTTTTTAACAAATAAAATTGTTATAATTAATACAGGCTTTGTGGGAACACAAATTTTAATTTCTTTTGGTCACCTGCCTAAGAGTAGAATGAAGTTTTCGGGTGATAAGTGTATACTTAAGTCTATGATTAACTGCCAGAAAAGTTATATCAAAGTGTGTGAAACATTTTTAATTCCCACAAGATATCTAAGAATTTCAGTTGCTCTGTATCTTTGCCAGTACTTACCATCATAAGTAAGAATAGTTTCAAGATTTCAATAGTTTCATAGTGATATTTCATCGTGGTTTAGACTAGTATTGCTCTAATTATTAATGATACTGATCACATTTTTGTGTATCCATTTGCCATCTGTATATTTTCTTTGGTGTAGTCTATGTTCAAATATGTGTCCAATTCTTATGAGAATGTTTAGTGTAGAATTGTTGATTTTGAGTGTTCTTTGTATATTTGGATAAGAGTATTTTGTCTTTTCACGCCTTTAGTGTTGTCTTTGCAGAAGAAAATTTTAATTGTGATGAAATTAATTTTACCAATGTATTCTTTTGTGGGTCATGTTTGGGTTATCATATCTAGAAAACTTTGCCTTAGAAATGTTGCAGAATTTTTCAACAGTTTTCGTCTAAAAGTTTTACACATTTACATTCTACATGCCACTCTATAACCCACTTTGAATTAATTGCTATGTAAGGTGTGAAGCATGCATTGTTTTATTTTTTTGCATATGGATATACAAATGTTCTAAATCATTTATTGAAAGGAGTGGGTTTTCTTTTTCTTCATAGAATTTTCTTTTTACTTTTGTCAAAAGTCAACGGACCATATCCATTTGAGTCTATTTTGAGACTCTCTATTCTGTTATTTTTATCTATGACTTGATAATTGTACCATTAGTGCAGGTATTGAAACCAGCTAGTATGATTTCAAATCAGCTAGTATGATTTCTAGCAACTATGTTCCTCCTTTCATAATTATTTTGTTTACTATATTCCCTTTCAAGTCCATATAAATTTTAGAGCAGCATGCATGTCCAAATCTACAAAAATTCCTGCTGAAATTTTGATAAGGATTGTGTATAGATTATGAGTAGAATAATGGGTTGCCAGGATCTCTTTTCATTTATTAATTGGTGGCTCTGGCAATTACTAGATGCATATCATTTAAAAATCTAATTAAAGATAGCATTTTACCAGTTCAAGTAAATTTTTTATTTTAAAGCCCTGTAGGTGTCTTTTTCGTCTTCATTTTATGTAACGATTGTCATAAATATATTACACTTTCATATATAATGTATTGAAAACCCTACTAGAAAAGTTAATAAATTTAGGTTTCGACATGAATAACTATTTTAAATAATAAGACAATGGTCTTATATTTACCAAATATTTACTTTCACCTTCATTCTCACAGTCCAAAGATTTCCTCTGTAATGATATTCTTTCAAACCTGAAGGATCTTCTGTAGTATTTTTTAGAGAAAAACTTTTCCCAAAAACTTTTTTTTCTTCACCTTAGAATACCTTTATTTAGCATATATTCTTCAAGGTTAATCCTACAGAATTGAGATTTTTTGGAGGTTTGACCCTCTCTCCCCCCAACAGTTTAAATATGTTGTCCGAATGTCTTATAGGCAGCATTTTTTCTGCATGAATTTCTAAAAGAAACTCATAGCAGTTTGAATTATTCATCCCCTATATACAAAATTTCCTTATCCACTCTCTGCATTCTGGATAATATATGTTTTATTTTCAATTTTCAGCTCTTTGATCATGATGTGCTTGGGTATGACTTATACTTTCCAAAGTCTGAACTTCTTTAATGTGTACGTTTATGATTTTTAAACCAAATTTGGAAATTTTTCAGCATTATCTTTTTTTTTTTCTTTTTTTAAAATGCTGAATAGAACTTGTCTTCATTCCTTCTGTGACACCAAATTAATAAATGTTAGCCTTTTTTATAGTCCCAAAACCTCTGAGGCTCTATTCTTTATTTTATCTCTTGCTTTTTCCTCTGTTCTTGAAATGGGTTAGATTCTATCGATATATCATCAAGTTCTTGAACATTTCCTTCTATCGTCTACATTCTGCTACTAAGCTCTCATGGTGAATTTTTATTTCAGATGTTGTTAATTTCAGTTCTAACGTGTCCACTTTATTTGTTATTTCTCTAAACGGTTATTGACTTTTGAGAGCGAGAGAGAGAGAGAGAGAATGGAAGAAAGGCAGAGAGAGAAGGACACACAGAATCCAAGCAGGCTCCAGGCTCTGAGCTGCTGTCAGCACAGAGCCCGATGCGAGGCTCGAACTCACAAACTGAGAGATCGTGACCCAGCTGACTGAGCCACACAAACGTCCCCATCCACTTCACTTTGAAATGTAACTTCCATATGTTTGATAAGAATTCTATCTTTCATTTGTTTTAAGAGCTTTCTTTTTATTATTATTATTTTTAACGTTTTTATTTTTATTATTGAAAGACAGAGACAGTCAGAGCTTAAGCAGGGGAGGGGCAGAGGGAGAGGGAGACACAGAATCCGAAGCAGGCTCCAGGCTCTGAGCAGTCAGCACAGAGCCAGAGGCGGGGCTCGAACTCTCAAACCTCGACATCATGACCTGAGCCGAAGTCTGACGCTTAACCGACTGAGCCACCCAGGCCCCCCAAGAGCTTCCCTCTCTACCATGTGGAACCCAGTTAGAATACCTACTTTAAAATCTTTCTCAACTTGGAGTTCGCAGCTGTTACTTGGTCATACTTTGTAGTTTTTATTAAGTCATGTAATTTTGTTTTGGACTTCGGACATTTTCAATATTATTTTGGAGACGTGATTCTTTTAAAATCATTTGGAAAATGTTGAAATGTCTGTTTGTTTTTGTTGTTGTTGTTTGTTTGTTGTTTTTTCAGGCAGTTAACGTGGTTAGGTTAATCCCACAGATCTGTCTCATCTCTGTAAGTGGTGATTCCAGGATCAGTCCAGCTTCCACGGCCTTTGTTATGCTGTTTGTGCACATACCGTTTAGAGGTTCACCTGGGATTTGGATAGTTCCTATCAGGGTTCAGTAGTTTTTTCTATACAACATTTTTTTTAATATTTTTATTTTAATTTTGGGGACAGAAAGAGACAGAGCATGAGCAGGGGAGGGGCAGAGAGAGAGGGAGACACAGAATCCGAAGCAGGCTCCAGGCTCTGAGCTGTCAGCACAGGGCCCGACTCCGGGCTCAAACCCACAGACTGCACGATGATGACCTGAGCCGAAGTCGGAGGCTCCACCGACTGAACCACCCAGGCGCCCCAGTATTTTTTTTCTGTAAAGAGTTAGATGATATTTTCGGTGTTGTGGATTACGTATGGTCTCTGTTGCATGCTGTTATTTGTTGTCTGCTCCCTTACTTGTTGTACAGCTCTTAAAAACATAAAACTATTTTTAGCTCATGGGATGTGCTCATCTGGGCTGCATTGTTCTGTGGAATGTAGTTGTTCAAACCTGATTTATAGACTCTTTGGTTCTCAAAACCTCTGCAGTGCTTCTTGGAGTCTGTTGTTCTGTGAATGGCAAGCTTGAGATATCAATTGAGCCCCACAGAGAATGACAGGGTCAGAATTACAGGACCAGGATGAGGGTCATCTCTCACCAGGATCTCCTGCACAGTCTCTGGATCCCAGGGGCCACTTTTTCTGATTTTTCTGGCCCCACCCAAACACAGATTTGTCTCAGAGTCTCATCCACTTTACTCCGATGCTCGTGTCCACACAAATCGAGCTGCGCTCAGAGAAAAGCAGCAAGAGAAAGGGGGAAAAATAACAGAACTCTTCCCACGCTCTGGACCACACGACTCCTGATTCCTGGTCCCTGTGGACGGAGATGTAGGAGTTCTGTCACAAGTGTGCGGTGTTTGCAGCTTTGCTAACGGAGTACAGTTTCGTGGGTGACAGTGTCCCCAGAGCAGGGCGTGGAGAAAAAATTGCATGACCCTAAACTCTTGAGCTTTGTAGCCAAAATTGCCCTGTTTGTGGTTCCCACGTTCTTCACAGTTCATCAAGCTGGGCCACCCTTGGGTGATGAAAGAAGGAAGAAAACATAGAATACTCCCCAGCAAACCGGTCTTCAATTTGGACTTCCTATTCCAATACACCTGCTATCGTTTACTTAGAATCAAGGATTTTTAGTTGCAGTCAGTGGAAGGAATAAGGTGGAAATGAGCTCACTCTACCTTTGCCGACCACAGATCCCTCCACATACGTTTTCAAAATATGTTCCACGTGCATCTAACTCATAGATTTGTGTGCTTGTATTCTGAAAGTCCTTCCATCTTCAAATATGTAGAAGGATATGGGAGAACCGAATTGACTAAATATTTGGGGAACTATGAATTTTACCAGCTTAAGCACAAGACACACAGCCCCAAATAGACTTTAATATGGGGGGTTGTATTAAAAATTTACTTTACAAAAGTAATGACAAAATAAAATTGTCAAAATCTCTGGCAATATTTATAGCCATGAATTACAATGAGAAAGTGGAAGGTAATTTAAAACTGAATTTGTTCCCACATCTGCTAGGGGAAAAAAAATGCACTCTGATTGCACACACATACACATTTTTATTTGATTTCACAGAACAACAAAAAACTGGAAGTCGATCATAAAAAAAGTATGACAGCAAAATATACAATTCATGGTTTCAATAGCTTTTCCATTGTCAACTTTCTAAGAAATGGGTCCATGGCCCCCACATTCATCAACGGAAGAAATCTTTCCAGTGTCAAAATGAATTGGGCATGAATAAATATAACTTGCCAGATATCAGGGAATCTACAGAATTTTAACTCTTATAAAGCTGTCAGTGTGAGCTACATCTTACGAAAACATATCTCAATAGTTTATGACACCGAATTTCTACAACATTTGCCAGATAACAGAGAATTTGTGCAATATTCGCCGTTAACATTTTCAAAGTTATGTTTATATGGATAGAATCATAATTTTACCTTTGTTTTCATTATGCGAAACCAGGTAATCACAAGGTTCATTAATATAGACACGGAGATATAGTTCAATAATCAGCGTAAGTATTAAAACATGCACCCACTGCTATAAGACCCTGTTACACCTGAAGGGATACTCTAGGCACGCACGGTAAATAGGAAGTGACTTCATATTAATTATACCAAAAAATGAATATAAGTACATTCATTAATATGACTACAAAACAAAACCTTCAGTAGCATAATCATAAAGCAAAACCTTTAATATCCATAACGTGAGGACAGATACAGTGTTTTATAAAGTTCCAGTCAGAATACTGTTGCTGAAAATTCATAGATCTCTTCTATCTGTAAAATGTGTTGGTCTTAATAACAAATCTAGAGAAGCTGTGTGAGCTGCAGGAATCTCACAAGAGTGACACTGGAAACAAGAAGAAAAATCTTTGCTGTCCAGGGCGGTCAGGAAAGATTTTGCTGATCAATGATTTTGAGCAGACAGCCGACAGTTTAGAAAAACCCGGGCTGTGAGACATTTGAATATATTAGAAAAGAGCATCCCAGGCCCGAGGGAATAACAGTCACAAGCATTGACTTATAGGAGGATATTTGCCATGGGACGAATAAGGAGGTTTATCAGTTGTGGTTACATCGGCGGGGGCGGGAGGTACTGGGGGGGGGAAGGGGAGGGGGTAAGGAGGAACCTCGTGGATATTTGGTCAGAGAGGGAACTGAGGGTTCACTTATAAGTTTTGTAATCTTTGTAAGTTTTGACAAGCTCTTTGCCTTTTATTCTATGTGAGGTGATAAGCCATTTAAAAGGTTTAAGCAAATGAATGCCATATATTTTAGAGGTATCACTCCGGATCTTCTTAAGATAGAGCATCGGGGAGAATATTTTGCAAACAACAAAATTAGAAAATTTAGTGTCAAAGCTTGACATCGATTATGTGGCAGATATTTCCAGGGCTCATCAATATTTTTTCGTATATAATATATTTATGTGGAATATAGCCACATCACTGGTTTTAGAAAAAAAGAATGTGAGATGTGAATAATTTTTGTTTTAGCAGTTAATGAATCTTCTCCTAACTAAAGCAGACATGTTACCTTGAAATGGTTTTGCTGCCTTTGTAAAAATATAAAAACATAATAAAAATTTAATGGCCAGACTGAAAATCTCAACATCTGTTAGGAAGGAAAACTTCTCGAAAGACAGACCAAATGCACTTAAGCCTGTATATCTGAGTGAAGTGATTAGAAGGAATCAGCATATTCTGTATGCTGTTTGTTTTTAACAAGCTACTCTGAAGAACATATGATCACAGGCAGGAATTGGCTGTTTCTTTTAAATTTATTTTTAATGTTTATTTGTTTATTTTGAGAGAGAAAGAGTGTGTGCCCAAGCCATGGAGGGGCAGAGAGAGAGGGAGAGAGAGAGGATCTCAAGCAGGCTCTGCAGGGTCAGCGCAGAGCAAGGTGTGGGGTTCAATCTCAGAAACCATGAGATGACGTGAGCTGAAATCAAGAGTCAAACTCTTAACTGACTGAGCCGCCCAGACACCTTAAGAATTGACTGGTTCTTAAACAGTGATCAAATTAAACCTCGATAGAGACCTCAATGTTCAAAGGGCTGGTAACCGGAGAGGATGAGTGCTCCTCAATCCCAATAACAAACAGTAAGCCTAAAACAGTTTTGAGCAACAAAGGACAGTAAAACTTAGTGGAACAAAGTGTTTCAACCATGAGTCAAAGTGAGATAAAGGGTCTCAAGGTAGCTGCCATTACTTTGTAAGGAAGGACGCCAAGGGAGTGATAGTGAAAGAAGAGAACCAAAGGAGTGATAGTGACCTTGAGAACAGGGTTTCGGGAAGAAATGTGGATATAGAAATTTGCATGTGAAATTGTGTGGAAGAAGACACGGAAAGTTTCCACACACTTTTAGGAAACTGTATTGCCTATGAAAATCTTCAAGCGAGGACTAAAATAAACTTAGGGAATTCAACTATGAAAACAACAACAACAACAACAAAACCCGTGGCCCCCACAAACTTGCCCGGCCAGGAAGCCGGCTGAAAACTGTAAAACTGTAGGAAAACTATAGCTTTTGTGCAGCCAAAGAGGGTAAAAAATGCAGAAGAGCCCCCTAGGAGAGAAGGTCTAATCAAGGACAAATCCTTTTAGGGAAAGGAAACTCACAAATGCTCCCTGCAGGCTAGATATCCTTTCTAAAGGGAGTTTTAAACGCAGATGCCCCGTTCAGATTCACATTTTATTTTTTTTTTAATGTTTATTTTTGAGACAGAGACAGAGCATGAACGGGGGAGGGGCAGAGAGAGAGGGAGACACAGAATCGGAAGCAGGCTCCAGGCTCTCTGAGCCATCAGCCCAGAGCCCGACGCGGGGCTGGAACTCACAGACCATGAGATCGTGACCTGAGCCGAAGTCGGACGCTTAACCGACTGAGCCACCCAGGCACCCCCAGATTCATATTTTACAATAATTGAGTGGAGGAGTCTTTTTGTCTTCTTATTTCACATGTCACCAGGTTTCAAGACAGTAGAGCTTGCTTGATGAATTTTGAGTCCAAAACATGCAGAAGAATTCTATTTCAACAGATATATTTGTCAAACCCCCTGTTCAGCCTGTGCCTGTAGGTCTCTATATATGCCTATGACAGCAAACCCACATATTCAAAAGAAGGGGATTTCACAGATTGCCATCAACATAGGTCATCTCATGATTTGATGTTCTGGGGTGACTTTGGGAGACACGTGCTGCAGATAAATAGAACCTGTCAGATTGGGTTTCTAAGTATACAAGTTGAACAGAGCCATTTTGACCACCAGCTCCATGGTCGTTTGGGTTTTAAATTGACTACTGTATTCAGCCATAGAGATCTGAAGGTTTATCAGTTATAGCAGCTAAAAATATCTTCCCTAATAAACTTGTTTTAGTATTTTTTATATCCCTATAAAAAATATTTTTTTTTATATTTTTTCTATACCTATATTATTTTCTATACCTATAATATTTTTATATTATTTCTATACCTATATTATATTTTTTCTACCTATATTTTTTCTATAATCAATGAATTATTAAAATGGGGCAAGCATTTGTCTAAGGAAGAATTTAGAAATAGTTCGGCCATGTGGGTACTCAAAATCATTATTATGTAAAGACTCAGAAAGACTGGGGAGCCCGGGTGGCTCTGTCCGTTAAGTGTCTGCCTTGGGCTCAGGTCATGATCTCACAGTTCGTGGGCTCAAGCCCAGCATCGGGCTCTACACTAACAGTGCAGAGCCTACTTCACTTAATGAGCTAAGCATCTGACTTCGGCTCAGGCCATGATCTCACAATTCATGAGTTTGAGCCCTGCATCAGGAACAGTGCTGACAGACAGCTCAGAGCCTGGAGCCTGCTTTGGATTCTGTGTCTCCCTCTCTCTCTGCCCCTCCCCCACTCTCTCTGTCTCTCAAAAATAAAATAAACATTAAAAACAAAGTTTAAAAGACTCAGAAGGATTGGCATTGCAACACACAGAAAAAGCAAAATGTATAATTTTTTTTCTCCCCTAAAATTAAAAATGTGTGTGCAGACCTCCCTTGACTCATGACAGGGTTACATCCCAATAAACCTATCCCAGTTGAAAATACCGTTAAGGTGAAAATGTATGTAATACACCTAACCTATGGAACGTCAGAGATCAGCCTGCCCTACCTTAAATGTGCTCAGAACTCTTACATTAACCCACAGCTGGGCAATTTCATCTAACACAAAGCTGATTTTATAATAAAGTGTTGACCAAAATGTAATTTATTGACGACTGTACTGAAAGTAAAAAGCAGAATGGCTGTATGGGCACGGATGGTTGTCAATGTATCGGCTGTTGACCTCATGATCGCATGGCTGACTCAGAGCTGGGGCTGCTGTCCTGTCCCTTCCCAGCATCACGAGGGATGATCACACACCTATCACTAACCAAGTGCAAAATTCAAAATACGGTTCCTTTTCAGGATGCATTACTTGTGCGCCATCGTCAAATCAAAAATTTGTAAGTTGAGTTATCAGTTAGGGACTGTCTTGATATTATACTCTGAACAGTGTTCTATTACTGTTCCTTTTATGGAAGAAAAGCACAACTTAAAAATAAGACATTTATTTTTTTCAATGCACTTATTTGTTATAAGGATGAGGGGTGACAATATGGGATTTTTTTTTAAATCAACTGAGAATCAGGACGTTATTTACACTAGGGGAATAACACCTCAGATAAATCGGTTCCTTCCTTAGTTACAACATCATCAATAATCAAATTGCTGTTTAACAAAACTATGTAATTTTTCTAATGACTAGAGAATAGAATTTTGTACGTCAGTCTCTCAAATGTTTTTTTGTGTTAGTTTCCTGGAGCTGCCAACACAAAATGCCACAAACCGGGTGGCAGTTACAGAGATTTATTGTCTCACGGTTCCAGAGGCTGGGAGTGCAAAATCAAGGTGTCACCGGGGCCACGCTCCCTCTGGAACCTATAAGAAGTTCTTTTTTGCCTTTTCTTAGCCTCTCATGGTGGCCAGCAATGCAAGGTGCTCCTTGGCCTGGAGCTGTGGTGCCTCAGTCTCTGCTCCTGTCGCCACATGGCATTCTTCCCGTCTGTGTCTGTCCCCTCCTTACAAGGACCCCAGTCATCACGTTTTAAGCAATGTTACCTCGTCATCACTAAAACCCTAAAGATAAGGATCCCGTTTAATGGAGAAGCACAGCGAAACCCAGAGAACTACATGACTTTACATGCTAATAAGTGAACAGGAAATGAGATCCCTATAACATCCCAACTCTTTTACATTATGTTAACATGAACCACATAATTGCCCTTATTTTTCTTAAGACTAAATGCAATTAACTCATGGGTCAGTTTTATCACAGTATAACAGTAGTTATCTATTTGCATCCACAGAGATAAATGCATGTGCTAATTTTATTCTCTACTTCATATTACCTGCTTTATTGGAAAAATACGTTTTTCTGGGAAAACATCGCATGAATCATCTATCTATCTATCTACCTATCATTATTTATTTTACAAAGAAAGGAATATATATCTTAAGGTAATTGAAGATGCTCAGGGTAATTTGCTAAACCGAATTCTACAGTTTTAAATTTTGATTTTTAAAAGTTTTAGTGCAATATAGATACCTTTGTTTCCATTCTAAAAAAAAAAAGTAAAAGAAAGACTGGGCTTAGTAGTTTTACTTCAGGATGTTTCTATTTTATTATAAGTGAAGGAGAGTTCATTTGTCCCTTTAGATAGTACCTCAGAAGCCATAGAAACCGCCTGTTTATATTACCTCTTCTCTCCTTCCTCTTCATAAACCTTTCCAACGGAGTGAAGGTACATTTTAGTTTTATTAGGCCATAAAACTTGGTGCAATACATTTCATCCTTTTACGAATTGTCTTGAGAACATTTTAATTGCATTTCATTGTGCCTTGGTGTCAGATATGTTCTTTTATGACCTACTCTTCAAACCTCACTCATTACTCTTCTCAGTTTCTCTACTAATGAGCAATATTGTATTTCTTAAGATCTTTTGTCAGTTCTAACGCTGTAAACTTCCCCGCGCAAGGATTTTTGTTCATGTGCTTGTGTTTAACCACATACTTTTATCTTGCTCTTCAGATTATTTTCCTAATTCTTCAAGGCATCGCCATCTTTTACTCTGACACATTTCTCCTGTTTATTTTTCCATGCCTGAAAAATGCTTCTACAATCACTCTGGGAAACTTATTTTCAAAATAATAATAATAATAATAATAATCCGTATTCATTGGCACAAATTAAAAATTTGCCCAAACTAATTGTATACATTAAAAGGATATAATTCTTTGGTGGTTGGCATTTTGGACATTTTGTTCTTCCTGACAGAATGCAAATCCAAACAAGCTTCCAAATAATTGGATGTACATGGAATTAGTGTTATTAGGGATGGGGGGGCAGTATGATGGTGCATGGGAAAGAACTGGGGCAAATAGACTGTTTGTCAGAAGCCCTGAAAGGTGGTACCTCTTAGATAAAGGAAATTTTCGGTTATTATTATACAGGATAGGACATTTTAGAGATAATACACAACTAAAGCTATGTTGCTTTTGTTACTGATGCTGTTGTGTTTCCTCTCTCTCTGAACCCAGCTTATAGAAGTTCCAAGAGATTTCCTTTTATTTACCTACAAAATTGTCTCTATGATTTGGAAGCTGAGACTCCTGGACAGACGTCACAGAGCAGTGACTGAAAGACAAAATATCCCCTTGGACCTCAGAAGAGATGTGTAACTCTTCAAACAACGAATGAAGAATCTAGAGCAACGCAGAACACTCTCCCTTCTTCCGGAACAGCGAGCGATACATATGATGAACATAATTTAGAGTTACTCCGGGAGGAAAACAGAACTCTGGGTCACTCCTCAGATGAGACCTGTATAAGTATCGGCTATTGATTGTGATCTCTGCAACTGAGGATCCCAGGAGACAAAAAAAACAAAAACAAAAACAAAAACACAGAAGAACTAGACACAAGAGCACATGAACAGAAGCAAATGAATATGGCTTTAGCTCTGCCTCCCCTGGAAGTGAAGGAGAAAAACTGATAAAACAAACATTGGGATTTAGTGTATGCAGGGGCACCTGGATGGCTCAGTCGGTTCAGTGTCTGACTTTCAGTTTCGGCACAGATCGTGATCTCACGGTTCATGGGTTCAAGCCCCACGCTGGACTCTTTGCTGACAATGGGAGCTTGCTTTGGATTCTCTCTCTCTCTCTGCCCCCTCCCACTTATTCTCTCTTGCCCTGTCTCAAAATACATAAATGAACTTGAAAAAATGATTGCGTTTACTGACGTCATGTATGATCTGTATCTATCCCTAGACCTAGCTTTCTAAGTATATACTCCTATGTATATTAATTTTTCTTAATTTTATGTGTGTCTTAGAAATAGTCTTAGAAATGTAGGCAGACAGTGCAGAACGATGACAGAATGAGAGAGAAAGCACAATCGCATGCCCCCCGTGGCCACAGAGCTAGTTGAAGACTGTACAGGTAGGGGTTAAGCTGCTTCGCTCACCGCTCTGTCTCCTTTAGGTATATTTAACATTCTCTTAAGTGTTACATCTTCTCTCTTTCACATCTCTTGGGGCGACAAAATGGTTTAATCTAATCGTTGTCCTCTCCTTTTTCTTTTCTACTTACTCGTTAACGAGATTCTATTAAATGTGGAAAGGCTGACCTAAAGAGATGATGTAATTTGTATTAAAATTGATTTCAGTTTTCCTGGAAAAAAATCATAACCAAAGTGACCTCTTCCTAGAAAAAAATAATAAAAATGAAAGACCCACCCTTGCTTTTATATCTCCTTAATAATATAATGGTGCGTATGCTGGGATTATACCCACAGCTACAATATCCCACAACTACTCCTTCAAAGAAAGTGCTGAGATTTGTAATTGTTTTTGATTTCTTTTTTGATTTTTTAAGTGTTTGTTGTTCAAGTGGAAGATTCCAAGATAAATACAATTTTGTTGACGTTATTTCTCATCTTTAAAAATGTTTCTTGAGAACCGTGATGTAAAGGTATTTTGCTCTATACCATGGTGTTGTAATAAGACAAATAAAACATGAAAGAATTGCAGGCCTTCAGGTTTAGAATCACTTCATAATTACCAGGAAAGAGTCTTAAAACTAAAACAAAAATAACATGAACACAATTGAATTTTTAAAAAGTTAGACCTATTTCGGGGGCGCCTGGGTGGCTCAGTCGGTTAAGCATCTGACTTCGACTCAAGTCATGATCTCATGATTCGTGACTTCGAGCCCCGTGTTGGGCTCTGTGCTGACGGCTCAAAGCCTGGAACCTGCTTCGGATTCTGTCTCTTTCTCTGCCCCTCCCCTGTTTGCACACTGTCTCTCTGTCTCTCAAAAATAAATAAACATAAAAAAAATTAAAAATAAAAAATAGACCTATTTCAAGATCTTCTGGTGATTTGATGCGTCACTTGGAATAAATATACCTATGACACTATAGTTTTGCTGTTAAAACAGAATCAGAGTTCATGGCATTTCATGTTTAGTTAACTATATAATCTTCCTCTTCAGGTTGTTCAAGAACATAAATTCACTTCTAAATTCATTCAGTTGAATAATCACACAGGTGGAGAACATCTTCCTTCAGCAATTATTTACTGTATACTATGAACCAGACACTGATTTTAGAGCTGAGGATACTGCCAGGACGAAATCCAATCCCCTCCTCTCTTGGACTTCCCCTTCTAAGGCAGAGGAAAGAGATGATAATTATGCAACAAGTGTCTACTGTCAGGTGAAGATAAATGATATAAGGAATCATAAGACCAAGTACAAAAAAGTAAAATAGAGACAGAGCATGAATATATATATATATATATATATATATATATATATATATATAGTGTGTCCAGAAACAGCACCTCGGGAGAAGTCATATTTGAACAGACAGGTGAATCAGGTGAGCATGTTGGCCATGACCATAATTGGGGAAAAGTGCTCTAGTAGCGGGGATAGAAAGTGCAAAGGCCCTGAAGGCCCTGAGACAGGAATATACTGAGTGTGCATTAGGAGCATCAAGTGGCCATCTTGGATTCTCTCCAAAAGCAAAGCATGTGGAAAGTGACAGGAGATTAGGTCAGAAGGTGAACATTGGTAAAATCATAAGGATGATACAATTCAGATTAAGGATTTTGACCTTTATTTTGAATTATACGAAACTCCACTCAATGCTTTTGAACAGAGAATCTCTCTAGCTGCAGAGGTAAGAACAGACAAAGAAATACCAAAAGAGGAAGCTGGGGGTCAGTCAAAGGTCATTGCTAAAGTCCAGATGAAGGTTCAGGGTGGCTTAGACTAGAGTTGCAGTGGTAGAGAAGGTAAGAAACTGGTCAGATTTTGTGATTAAACTTAAGATAGGGACAACCGAATTCATTGGTGCCTTGGGTGTAGAGTATAAGAGAGACGGAATAGTCAAAGACAACAATTAGCATCTTCTATTTAATAAATTTGAAGGATTAGTGCCTCCTTCATAAATAAAGGATGATGCTTTAATTTCTCTGAAAGAAAACACAAGGAGAAAATTATTATCATATACAAAACTAATATTGAGTATGATAAAAACAGATTCTATTACACTGGAAAACTCTTTAAAGTGGAATTGGTAGTTTCACTTTTTTCCTATGATAAGTTTAAATGACTTAGGAGGGAAATAGACTATCGGTATCTTTTCACTTCATATGCCACAGGAAAAAAAATACATTGAGAATTCAGGCACATATACAACAATATTGCTTAAAGTGCTGTAAAATTATTTTGCCAATCAGACAAAATTACCCAACGATTTATAGTCACTGATGGGTAGTTAAATTAAAGCAGAACAGATGCATCATTCTGGAAACATAATCATACATTGCCTCTTATCCAAAGGATGTATATAATAACTGATAGACCTAATTTGCATAATGAGATGATCTTTAAGATGTACAAGAAAAAATAATTATTTTTGATGATATTGGTACCCCAATTCAATTATAAGCCACTTAATTTAGTCATACATACCCATAAGTTTCTAAGAAAATAATGGTGAAAATGAAACGCACCCCCAAATGAGTTTGAATTCACTATAAAGCATTTGATCTATTGTTTAAAGTTAATTCAACTTAGCATAACCTAAAAGGATGTGGTAGGTGATTGAAACCTATCATTTATCTTTGCTGAAAATTCTTATGTTATTTTTTTTTTATCATCTATTTCATGCTGCATCATGGCTTTAATGCCTGGTAGTAACTTTATTTCAACACTCTACTCTTTTAATAAATAGGACGAACGCCAACTACAAAGAAAGAAACAAGCAAAGTTACAAAACTTATGTTTAACTTCTAGGTGGTGGTATTTTTAAGCAAAATGAAATAAATAAAATAAATAAATAAAATCATAGTTACCACTACGTATGCAAATGATTGTATCTTCTGCATCAGTTTTCAAAGTCCAATGTTCTCAAGCATAAAATATCACAATACTTTGGTTTCAAACAGCAATGAATTATTTTCGTCCTTTTTATAAAGCAAAATGTCAAGAAGTCACCATTCATATGTCTTAATAGTGCAAATAATTGTTCATTATGCACATTAAACTGTGCCATCTGTAAAGCTTAGATCAAGCAAACATGAACTGCTAAATTATGAGAACCACGTCCAATAAAATGATCCAAAATTGGCCTAGAATGTGGAGAAAGTTGGCATGACCAGTATATCAATACAGTATATATATACTAAAATTTATTCAGTTTTACCAGTTCTTATCTTTCTTATAATAATGGGACACTATATGAGAAAATTACTTTCTTTAATTTCTAATACTATATTTCAATCTTTATAATATTTTCTTATCCTGAATACATTTCTTCATTTAGTAATTCAAAACAAGCAAACAAAAAACTTGCTGAATGGCAACTTAAGGTCCATCAAAATGTAAGCTCAGGATTTATAATGAAGAGCAAAATAATATTTGTTTTCTGCCTTATTGGACTCTGGTGGTGATCAATGCCATTTTTCCTATTATTTTAAAGAAGTTCTAAAACTGATCATTAATCACAAGTACTTTGAAGAATCATGATTTCCTATGCTAAAACATTTACCAACCATATTAAATAGTCATACAATCAATATGTGTGGAGTAAAATAATTTAATTAATATAAGTGAAGTAAAGGAAATGAGTGTATACAAATGTAAGAATTATATTGTGTGAGAAGATTGATACAACTCCAAACATTTGGCAAATTTCATTCTGCTAATATGGAGAAAATTATCCCATGAAGTGGTGAGGAAGGAGAGAGAAGTTTATTGGAATTATAAGCACTCCACCCCACGCAGTACTAATGCTGAGTGACGATTCCAGGATATAAGCAAGTTACAATAAAAGCACACGAAAGCTGGTCACTCTGCTGTGTAAGATTAATCAGGTTGACAGTGATTTTCAAATCTCCTACTGTCCCCTTAGATGTTTATTTGTTCTTTCGGATATTGAGAAAGTGTTGAAATTCCAACTATCATTGGGATCATATTTTTTAGATCTTTCAGCTTTTACTTTCATGTTATTAGGAAAACACACATTTCTCCTGACGGCTATTATGAATTGATCCTTTTAGCTTTATAAATATCATTTTTATCTTTAGTAACATTTCCTGTCTTGAATTCTACTTTTTTAATTAACATCACTATACCAGTTTTCTTGTCATTTTTGCTTATGCGATATTTATTTTGTATTCATTTACTTGGAACCTGTCTGTGTTCTTTAGATTTACAGTGTGAGCCTTTTTAACAACACAGAATTAGATCTGTATTTTTTTCATCTGTTCTGAAAAAACTGAGTTTAAATGTAGTGTTATAATATTGAGATTTAATATAATTTTCAAAATTATGGGGTTTATATCTACTATTTTAGTATTTGCTTTGTTTGTTTTATCTGTCATTTAGTCCCTTTTCCTGACATCTTTTGGACTGGTTGATAATTCATTAGTATTTCATTTGTTTTTCTTATTGGATTATTAGCTACACTTCTTTCTTTAAATTTGTGGTAGATTATCTCCATTTCCCAATGTGCATTTGAAAATACCACAATCTCCAGGGACTCCTGGGTCACTCAGTCGCCCAAGCGCCCCTCTCTTGATTTCAGCTCAGGTCATGTTCTGTTTGTGGAATCGAACCCCACATGGGGCTCTGCGCTGTTACTTGGAATTCTCTCTCTCCCTCTCTCTCTGCCCCTTCCTTGCTGTCTGTCTTTCTCAAAATGAATAAATAAACTTAAAAAATCATAATATATCTCCAAATAATAAGCATCCTCCTATATAACATAAGAAATATCCAGGGAAATCTGGGTGGCTCAGTGTGCTAAGCATCCAACTTCAGTTCAGGTCATAATCTCGTGGTCTGTGAGTTCGAGCCCCGCGTCGGGCTCTGTGCTGACAGCTCAGAGCCTGGAGCTTGCTTCAGATTCTGTGTCTCCCTCTCTCTCTGCCCTTCCCCCACTTGTGCTCTGTCTCTGTCTCAAAAATAAACATTTAAAAAATAAGTAATAAAAAAAAGAAATATCCAGCAATATTCTTTTTAAACCTCCATACTACATTATAATCATTGTTGCTCTAAGTAATCTTTTAAGGAAATTAGAACAGAAGGAAACAAAAGTCTTTATCATTAATATATATATTTCTCATTTTTTGGAGGTCTTTATCCCTGTGGGTAGACTCAGTTTCCCCTAGGATATCAATTACTTGTGCACAGCCGTAACTGCCAATAACATTTCCTTTCCTAGAGGTATAAGGGAGAATAATTCAGCTATTTACATCTAAAAATGGCTTTAATTCAATTCATTTATTTTTTATTTTTTATTTTATTAAGTAGGCTCCACACCCAAAATAGGATCTGAACTCACAACCCTGGGATTATCATGTGGTCTACTGACTCAGCCATCCAGGTGCCCCTAATTTACCTCATTTTATTTAAAAAAATGTTTTTTAACGTTTATTTATTTTTGAGACAGAGAGAGACAGAGCATGAACAGGGGAGGGTAAGAGAGAGAGAGGGAGACACAGAATCTGAAACAGGCTCCAGGCTCTGAGCTGTCAGCACAGAACCCTACGCGGGGCTTGAACTCATGAACCGCGAGATCATGACCTGAGCCACCCAGGCGCCCCAAATTTACCTCATTTTAAAAAAAGATGTTGTAATTGGATATAGAATTCTAGTTGGTGGGGTAATTTTTCAGTGCTTTAAAGATATTCTGCTGTCCTTTAACTCTCATTGTTTTGGATATAATATCAATGATCTTTCTGATTCTTTTATGCCTGTGATTTGTCTTTTTTCTCTAATTGCACGTAATGTGTTTTTTATCATTGGTTTTCAGCAGTTTAATTGAGGAGTGCCTTTCTTACTTACCCTGCCCCACCCTAAGATATGTCAAACTTTTTGGATTTACAGTCTGATAATTTTCATTACATTTGGAAATTGACAAACATTTTTGCTTTAAATATACCTTATAACCCCATTTTGATAGTGATATTTGATGTCCTAATTACCTGATTTTAGATCGAATATTGTATTCTATACTTTTTGCCCTTTTTAAAAACTATTATTCAGTTTCACTTTCTATATTTTTATTGGATGTTTTCAAAATTAATTGACAAATTTCCTTTGTATTGTCTAGTGTGTCAATGAGTTTATCCAGTGAAATTTTAATTTGGAATACTATATTTTTTAGCTCCATAATTTCCACTTCATTATTTTTTACTTCAGTACTCACCTCATTATGGCCAAGTTTTATTTTAAATATTATGCGTATTCATAACAGATGGTCTAACGTCCTTATCTACTCATTCCATTATCTCTGTCATTTCTTATTCTTTCCCATGAACTAGGTATTTCCGTTCCTGGACATCGTGGATTCTTCACTATTGAGCATCTAGATTTGGTATATTTCCTTTAAAAAAAGGTTAAATTTAATTTTAGCAGGAAGTCCATTTACTTGCGGTCTTTTTAAGACTTGGCTTTTAATTTTTGAAAGGATAAGTTTAAAGTAGATTTTATTGTTTGGTGTGTTTGCAGCCATGACTCAGGTATGACTCCTTTCGTGTCATTCTGCTAGATGCCTAAGGTGCTCACAGACATATCTCCATTGTGGTTCTGGGTACTTGACTGTTTCCCAGCCCTATGTACAATCTGATAATACTTTATCTTATAACTCCTGGGTAATTATAATTTTCCTGGCCTAATGGAATTTATCCTATGCCTATGAAGCTTAAAATTCAAACAAAGACTTAAGGCCACCAGTCCAGATATGGGCAACTTTTTCTCCATATAAATTCCCCCTTTCTAGGATTCCGTCATGAATCACTGTGCTCTGTTTGCGTGTTTTCCTCACCACTTGTGCTCAGTTATGGAAAACATATTCAGGCACAAAGCCAAACAAGTGAATGAATAGCATCTCCCCAAACTTCATACCCACCATTGTCTTAGTCTGCTCAGGTTTCTATAACAAAATATTACAGGCCAGGTGGCTTAAATTCATATATATATATATATATATATATATATATATATATATATACATAATATATATATGTATATATTTCTGATAGTTCTAGGAGACTAGGAAGTCCGAGATCAAGGTGCTAGCTGGTTCATTTTCTGATGAGGCCTCCCTTCCTGACATACAGCTGTCAAAAAAAAGCGCCCTTTCTTATAATAATTCTATTATCAGGGTCACAACTCTATGACTTTTTTAACCTTTATAACCTCCATAAAGGTCCTATCTCTAAATACAGCCATACTGAGGGTTAGGGATTCAAAATAACAGCCTGAATCCTCAGAATGTGACTCTATTTGAAAATAGGGTCTTTGCAGATCAGAATGTGACTCTATTTGAAAATGGGGTCTTTGCAGATGTAATGAGTTAATATTATGTCGTACTGGATTAAAGTTGTCCTTAAATCCCGTATGACCAGTGACTTCATCAGAGAAGACAGAGAGAGACACAGACACACAAAGAGAAATTGGAGACAGAAAGTGAAGTTATGCTGTTACAAACCCAAAGACCAAAGGAATCTAGGAATTCCTGAGAGTACAAGAAGGTAGGAAGAGGCAAGGAAGAGTTATTTCCTGGAAACTTCAAAGGGAGCATAGCCTACACTTTGATTGTTTATTTCTGGCTTCTAAAACTCTGAAGGGAGAATTTAGTATTGTTTGAAGCTACCCTGTGGTCCTTTATTACAGAACCCAGGAAACTAATACACAAATATACAGTCACCTCATTTACCTTCTTTCTCTATGTGATCAGAACCATGCGTTGCCTAAGTTTAATATCTGGAAAAAAATTCTTTCTTATGTTTTGCTTAGTTTTCTTTTGGTTTAGAAAGAGGACCAGTCTGATATGAGTTCCTCCATAATGACTGGAGACAGAACTTACACTGGGTATTCAGTTCTCCCCAGAAGTGTTTAAGAAGAAATATTGTCTCATGCTTTAACTAACAATATGTATTATCATCATTTGTAATAATTACAAATTCAATATATGAGAGGTGTTTTATTTGGCATTTTTGCATCATCAGTGAGATAGAACATGCTTTCATATGGTTGTCATTTATATTTCTTTACTACCTATTTTCTATTGACATAATTAATCCATCTTTCCTGAATAGTTTCTCTCATTGATCACTAAGGTTTTTAGAGTTAAGAAAATTGTTTTATGTCATGTATATATAATATTTTTCTTCCAACATGGATTAAAAAAATTGTGGTTGGCCTATGTAGGAAAATGTTTATTTTATATAACAAACTTTACCCATATTTTCATTTTTTCCCTATAAGATATATGTCTTGATTATAAAAGTTTGTACATTTAAAAATATCATCTGTGGTTTCTGTATAATAGAGTTTAAATTCTATATTTAAAACTTTGATATGGTTGGGAATTACCGATATATAAAAAAAAAGCAAAGTTATCTCTATTTATTTTATAATTAAGTATCCAGTTTCCCCAAACCCATTTTTGGGGAAAAACTTATCTTTTCCCTCTGGCCTCATATAACTCGTGTCATTATTAGTGAAGCCACATACTTAATCACTTGAAAAAATCTTCGCTGATTTGTCTTTGCATATTTTTGGGACCTGTTATATGTCGTCTGTGACCCTTCTCTTTGATTGAGAAGACCTTTGAATATTTTAAGGATATTAAACTTTTAGTTGTTCTTTAGATGGTAATTATGTCACATGCTTTTATTTGCTCTTCAGCTTAGGTTAGTATAAGTATATTCTGAACAACTTAGTTTTACCTAGTGAAAGTCATTGTGCTTGGCATGCTTGTCCAACCACGTTCCTTTTGCTGAAGTTCACCCTTGTTATCAGCTCTTCATGAACAAACACAGTAATTATATAATGTAGAGCTAGATGTCTTTGGCATAAAGTTCCTGTCCTGTAGAGCCCAACGCGGATACACTGCCCATTCAAAGCCTTAGAAAAGGCAAAATTAGAATAAACAAAAGTAGAAAAGCGGAAGAGACCCCATGAGGAAACAACAAACCAAAATTCGTGGTATTTTTCATGGAAGACAAAGAAAAGCATTGTCTACAGATCACCTAGCCATGCAGGAAGATAAAGATAGTGATTTCCTGACATTTATGTTTCCCCAAGATCTATCTTTTATTCCTGCATCTCATTTCTATAAACTGTCCCTTTACCTTTTTATTAATTCTTATTTTAAATTTGAAAATGTCTGTGCAGTGCTCTGTTTTGTAGCTGTAGTCGTGGCGACCACGTGCAGGTATACAGTGTGTGCTCTGTCCAAGGGAATCTGGCCACAGAAAATGGGGAATAAATATTGTACTCTGTGCTATAGATCTCTGTCCTACTACTGGGAAAGTTTAGTAAATTTAAAAATTTACATAAAGGTTTTCTGTAGAGTGGCTGGTGATGAACATGATTCAATGAGACTTGGATGAAATGAAAATAAATATAAATAATGAATCGTAATGAAGTGAGAATAGTGAAAAATAGTAAAAAAACAAACTGGTTTGCAAAGACTCCTTTCTATGTCTTGTAGTGAGAAAAGAGCTTCATAATAAATCACTTCCATTAATTTATACCCCTTTACCAGTAAAGGTGAGAGATTGGTGACATTTGTAGCCAATGATAAGAAGCTATGAGAGTGTATATATGTGTGTATATATATATATATACATATATATACATATATATGTGTGTACATATGTATATATATATATATATATATATATATGTGTGTGTGTGTGCGTGTCATTTATACTAGACTTCAAAAGAACACAAATTCCTGAATTCCTGGCTAAATGCCCATTGGTAAAAGTTGATAATTATGCAAAATTATGAAATTCCATTTGTCTGAAGCAGAAAGTGAAACTATTGAAGAACAATTGCCAGGTTTTAAATGTGAGAACTAGCTAGGTACTTTTTTGACTGATAGTCAAAATCTGTGTTGCACTAGCTTTTTGAGACATAAATGCATGTATCTTTTCAAAGACAAAGAAGTTGGCAATTGGAATGGGAATGTAAGGGAGATATAAGAGATTCTGGCATCATGGGTCCTTATTGGGTATTTCTTCTAGACCCAACTTTCCACCTCTTAGCACATTCTGACCCAGTGATGTTCACTCTCATTCTCGAGCTAAGGGAGGTTGGGAAATGGGGGTGATACGCAAATGTTCCTTGCATCTAGTCTCTGCCATTAGTTTCTAAACAGGACCCTGATGTGAGGACCATTAAGCGAGTAACAGCGCAGGAAGATGGAGTCCTGTGCCATATTGTTTCCAAGCGATAGAAGCCCATCAGTCATTTCCCTTCTGTACCAGATACAGCTGTTTAGAACAGGCAGTCTGTCAAGAATCAAGCAAGGAAATGGAATACTGCAGAACCATACCCCTTCTTGGTTTAAAATTTGTTGCCAAGCAGGATTCTGATAGAAATCTCACTGAAGCTTCAAGAAGGCCATATTGCAAGAAGACCCCATGACCTACTGAACGGGGGTATCTCTGATTATTCAAACATCTACAGCACAAAATCTTGTCCCTCCAAAAAGAAAGTCAGCAGTACTTTGTTTAAGATGTCCTGGTACATCACATTATTTCCACGCAAGTGAATCCCTGATTTGTTGAGATTGTTGAGAAGAGATATCTCCGTAGCAGCCATTAATAGTCAAAGCAGCAATTCTGAATATGGAAATCAGCTCATTAACTGGTAAGTGTATGAAAACTGATGTTCTAGGGTGGTAATTCACAATTACCTGACAATCCACAAGTGGCTTTCCTCAAAGGCTATCTTGCATTTGTAAGTTCTTAGCTCAGAGGAAGCAGAAGCTCTGATATGTTTGGTTACTGAAATTGAAATATGGTTGTATTTTGGAGAATTCTATATATCGTTTCTTTGTTTCATTTGTGTCTGTGTGTTTGTCTCTTATCACTGTAGTTCTATAGTAATATAGTTAATTATTGTTAGACATAGTACATATCAACATCATTTAATCAATAGATAGTAAGATGAGAATTATATACACCTAATACTAATTATAAGCCTGTCTCTTGTTATTACTGTGAAATCTGAAAGAAATGACCCCATGACATCAAAACCACATTTAGTAGGGGGATAAGACAGGTGTTACCTCTCATTCAGAAAGTTTGACTGTTGTAGTGAGTACATATGCTAGAGTTGGTCAATATAGACAAAGCCTTTGGGGACTATATGTACAAACATAAAGTTACATGTTTCAGGTGGGAAAGATGTGAAGTGTAGTAGATATGTTCAAAATATGTTATATTACTTAGATGTGCATTTGACTACATGTATCAAGTGTAAATATAGTTTGCAATTTGCTTATGCAAATGAGATTTACTATAAATAGAAGTGAAGAGATGGGTGGTTCCAAGAAAATATAGTTGCTCAAGAAATCATCAAGGATTGAGGTTTCTAGCTTTATTCTTTGCCATATTTTTGATCAGAAAAAAACAATCTTCCTAGGACCATCCAGTAAACTTCTGTTTACTTTTGTCAGAAATGTTTCATGTGCCTGTAGCTATCTCCAAAGAATCTTTAGAAAGATGAGTTTATTTTCAGTGCTCTCCACCCCTCAAAATTAGAATTTGGTCACTAAGGTAAAAGAGAAGTTGGGACATTGTTTTAGGAGATGAACAGCACTTGCCATATTTCATAACAGCAGTCTCTTTGAGAACTCTTTGTTTTATATTAATAAACCCTGCAGAATTAGTTTAGAGGGTCATAGCTCTATCATAGGATGCCACCTAATGTAAGCTGGACACACCATATCATTCTTGACAGATTTTTTTTAACAAATCAAAAAGGGCCTGCAAATTTTGTGAGTCAGGCTGCACATTAAAGTAGTGCTAGGTGTGGAGACATCATGTAGCCAGTAAGATTATTCGTTAAACAAATAAGTTAAGTTAAAAGAGTAAAATTTGAAGGTGTGGAAGCACTACTGCAGAAAGGAATATGGAGTAGACATTTTTGGAGAGCAGGGATGAGTAACCATATCATCCCTAAGAAAGGGAAGACAGCACTGCAACATTCATTTTCAGTTGGACATGTTGTGGTTAATTTCAATGACGTTACGTTATCAACTAATTATTCAGCCATATTCTTCAGGTATTCAACAATTGTATTTGGCTTACTTGTTAAACATCAACTTCACATTATTCTCTACGATATACTTATTGTTTTTTAAATGCTTCAATTTTTTTCTTTCTGTGTTCTCCTGACATAGTCCTTCGTTTTACTTATTTATTATCATATCTATTTCAAACATAATATTTCTGTTATACAATCAAAAAAGGCATTGGGTTCTCACCATTCTTCATTTTCAAACTATAAAAAGTGTTACTATTTGAGTATTTTCCCAAATAAAGAAAAAGGATTCTTATGTCAATCTATTAAAATTTCCAAAGATATTTTATTCAAATGTTCTGAAATTTGTCAATAATTTTGGAAGGGGAATGGAAAATTTTAAATTAGGGACACCTGGGTGGCTCAGTCGGTCAAGCGTCCAACTTTGGCTCAGGTCACAATCTTACAGTTCATGAGTTCAAGCCCCACATCAGGCTCTGTGCTGACAGCTCAGAGCCTGGAGCCTGCTTTGGATTCTCTGTCTCCCTCTCCCTCTGCCCCTTCCCTGCTCATTCGCTGTCTTTCTCTCTTTCTCTCAAAAATAACAAAATTACAAAATGTAAAAAAAATAAAATAAAATAAATAATTAAAATTGAGTTCTCCCTCACAAAAATAAACTCAAAATGGATCATAGAACTAAAGGTAAACTTCAAAACTATAAAATTCCTAGAAAATACATAGGATAAAATGTCCATGACCTTGGATATGGTGATGACTTTATAGACACACCAGAAGCACAGTCCATGAAAGAATTGGCAAGCTGGATTTCACCACAATTAAACATTTCTGCTCTGTGAAAGGCAATGTCAAGAGAATGAGAAGACAAGCCACAGCTTGGGAGAAAATATATGAAAAAGACACATCTGATAGAATACTGTTATCCAAATTATACCAAGAACTCTTAAAATTCAACAGTAAGAAACAAATAGCCTGATTTAAAAAATGAGCCAAAGACTCTCACAGATGCCTCACCAAAGAAGATCTTCGGATGGTGAAAGGCATATGAAATATGCCCTACATCATGTATCATCAAGGAGGCACAAATCAAAATAACACTTCGATAGTGCCACACACTATGAGAATGGCCAAAATCCAGAGCACTGACAACACCAAAAGCTGGTGATACCTTATTCACTGCTGGTGAAAATGCAAAACGGAACAGCCACTTTGGAATACAATTTGGAGGTTTCCTACAAAATCATTCTCTTACCGTGTGACCCAGCAATTCCACTCCTTGGTATATACTCAAAGCATTTGAAAATTTATGTCCACACAAAAATTTTGTGCACGGATGTTTATAGAAGCTTTATTCATAATTGCCAAACTCAGAAGCAACCAAAATGCCCCTCAGTAGTTGAATAGCTAAATAAACTGTTGTACATCCAATGAGTGAGTACTCTTTAGTGCTAAAAAGAAATGAAATATCAAGCCATGAAAAGACATTCAGGACCCTTATATACACTTACTAGAAGAAAGAAGCCAATTGGAAAAGGCTATACTCTATTATTCCACTCATATAATATTCTTGCTGTGACAAAACTATGGAGCCAATAAAAAATCAGTGGTTGCCAGCAATTAGGGGAGGGATGGATAGATAGAGCAAGAGGTCTTTTAGGACAGTGAAACTATCCAGTTTGGTACCATAATGATAAATACATGTTGTTATACACAAATCCAGACCCCCCAGACTCTACCTCACCAAGAGTGAATCCTAATGTAAACTGTGGACTTTGGGTGATAACAATGCATCAGTATAGGTTCACCAGTTGGAATAAAGACACCACTCTGGTGAGGGATATTGATAGTGGGGGAGATCATGCATATGTGAATGCAAAGAATATATAGGAAATATCTAAGAATAGATAATATATAGAATATATATTAAATATATAGAACATATAGGATAAATACATAGAATATATAGGAAATAGGAAATATTCCTTTTAATTTTGCTGTGAACCTAAGTCTGCTACAAAAAAAAAATATTTTTTTTATTGAATTCTCCCTTTAAGGAAAATGGCATTTATTTGCATGTTTACTCAAATCCTAAGTAAAGTTATACAGTTCTTTTGTTTTTGTTTTGTTTTGTTTTGTTTTGTTTTGTTTTGTTTTGATTGTGGGGCGGGGGTGTCCTGCACAGTCTTTTGAAAAATGTTTAATTTAATTGGTATTTTCAACAATCCATTTTCCCACAAAATATTTGTTCCTATTATTTTGTGGTATGTTCTGATTGAACTTGTTCAAAAATCAGAGAATTATTAAATCTTTGTGAATTCTGATTTTAATAGGCATATCTGTTTCTGCATTCAGATTGTGAGATATTGGTTAGAGATTAGTATTTTATATGATGTTAAGAGAGCGTCCCCTTGTTCATAATTTGTTGAAGGTGTATATTCTTAAACTTATTAAATGCATCTTACGCATATATATTCACTTGTATGTGAGATAATATGTAATATCTATTTCTGTGTCTTTTTATTCTAATATTTTAACAGGAATCCTTAAATACAGACACAGGCGCATACATATTTTGGCTCTCTGTTGTCAGGCACATACACATTGTGGATTGCTGTGTCTCCTTCTTATGTAATACCTTCTTTTCCCTGAAAATTTTCCTTGCTCTGAAGCCTGCTCTGTCTGAAATGAGTATAGTGATTCCAGCTTTCTTTTCATTTAGTGTCAGTGTGATGTACCCTTCTCTATTCATTAACCTTTTATTTTTCTTTTGAGCTTATTTTATTTATTTTCAAAGAGAGAGAGAGAGAGAGCATGTGCACAAGCAGGGGTGGGGCAGAGAGAGAGGGAGAGAGAGAAGCCCAGGCAGACTCCTCAGCATTGTCGGTGCAGAGCCTGATGTGGGGCTGAAACCCACGAACCATAAGATCATGCCCTGAGCTGAAATCAAGAGTCGATGCTTAACCAACTGATCCACCTAGGTAGCCCTTCATCCGTTTATTTTTAGTCTTCATATTTAAAGTGGGTTTATTGTAGACAACATGTTGTTGTGTCTTATTTTTCTACCCATTCTGACAATCTCCGGTTTTTCATTGGTGCCATGAATTTTTTGAAATTCTTGGTCCTTATTGCTTCAAAACATATGTTCATTCCTCTTTTCTCCTTCTGGCATTGGTATTATCATGTGTTACATCTTCTGTCCTTGCCCCATGCCTTGTTCTCGATGTCCTGTTTCTGTCTTCCTTTTTTTTTTCTGTTTTTCTTTTCTTTTTTTTTTCTCTTTGCTTTTTAGTTTGGAAACTTCTATTAGCATAACCTGAAACTCAGACTCCTCCCTCTGCAATGCCCAGTGTAATAGTGAGCCCATCAGAACACGTTTTTTCATTTCTCTTACAGTTTTTTTTATTTCACTCATTTCTTTGTGATGTTATTTAAAATTTCCATTTCTTTATTTGCATCACACATATGTTCTTGCATGTTGTCTGATTTTCCATTATAGTACTTAACATATTAAACCTGGTTATTAAATTCCTGGGTCTGATAACCCCACATCTTTGCCATATTTTAGTGTGATTCTGAAGATTACTCTGTCTCTTCGAACTATGATTTTGTCTTTTAGTATGCATTGTTATTTATTCTTGATAACTCTACACGATGTACTGGGTAAAAGGAACTCTGGTTAATAGGTTTTGGGGGGGTATGGTTAGAAGGTATGTTGGGAGGGGAAACATCCTCTAGTATCATAAGTAGGTTTCTGTCTCAGTGAGCCCTACTTCTGAGTTGTGAACTTCCAAAGTGCTTCTCACTACTCCATCCCCCTGCCCCTGCTTAGGTGGGAAAGGATGGCTAGCAGGGGTGGAGGGTGGGGGGAGTACTTGCTCACCCAAGCTGGTCAGGTTCTGACAAACCTTTATTTTTTTCTTAGATGTATTTATTTTGAGAAACAGTGCAAGTGGGGCAGGGACAGAGAGAGAGTTGAGAGAAAGAATCTCAAGCAGGGTCCACAATGTCAGCGCAGAACCCAATGGGGGTCTTGAACTCATGTGAGATCATGACCCGAGACAAAACCAAGGGTCAAATGCTTAACTGACTGAGCGACTCAGGTGCCCCTTTGATGAAACCTTTTTGGTCAGGCTCTGATAAACAGCTTCTCTTTAGGGTAGGCCTTGCTAAGGACAGACTACTTTGGGCATATTTCAGAATAACTGCTTTTCCCTTCTTCTGGGGGGCAGCATGGGGGCCTTTCCTCTGATCTTCACTGTGAAAACCTGGTAGTGATCCTGGGGGTAAAACTCACACAAGTGTGAGGAACTCTTTCTAGAGTGGACACCGCTGGGGACGGAGTAGCTCTCAGATTTACACCCTGAGTCTACAGCAATGCGTGAATCACAGCTCAGATCCTACCCCTACCCTGATCCCCACAGAGGTTTCTGTTCCACTAAGTTGTGATTCCGTGTGTCTGTCTTTCCGATTTGGGGCATAGCAGTTTCCCCCGTGATCTTAATTTTCTGACAGGTTTGAGAAAAACTTAATGTTCAGTTTGTTCAGATTTTTTTTTACTCTTCAGATAGAATGATAATTTTCAAGCTCTTTATACGCTGGAGCAGAAGCTGGAAGCCGATTTTTCCTTAATGAGCCTCTACGACGTGAATATGTTTCTTAAATATGTTCATGGTATCTCTTCTTTTTTAATGTTTATTTACTTTGAGAGACAGAGAGAGAGTGCAAGTGGGCGAGGGACAGAAAGAGAGAGAGAGAGAGAGAGAGAGAGAGAGAGAGAATCCCAAGCAGGATCCGAGGAGCTGTCATCACAGAGCCCCGCGGGCTCATTGCCACAAACGAGGAGGTCATGACCTGAGCAGAAACCGAGAATCAAACACTCTACCAACTGAGCCACCCAGGAGCCCCAGTTCACAGTATCTTTTTTTTTTTTTTTAATTTTTTTAACATTTATTTATTTTTTTTATTTTTGGGACAGAGAGAGACAGAGCATGAACGGGGGAGGGTCTGAGAGAGAGGGAGACACAGAATCGGAAACAGGCTACAGGCTCTGAGCCATCAGCCCAGAGCCTGACGTGGGGCTCGAACTCCCGGACCGCGAGATCGTGACCTGGCTGAAGTCGGACGCTTAACCGACTGCGCCACCCAGGCGCCCCCACAGTATCTTTTTAAAAAATGTCCTGTTATATGTTCTTGGGCAAACCACGCAGGAAGAAAAAATTCAGCAACATGTATTAAAAAAAAAAAGACACATGTCCTTTAATACACCAACAATTTCCCTGACAGCTAGCATCTTACTTTACTAAAGCATAGCTCCAGGAAAATATTTTTAAAATATGATTATTGAGATTATAGGTCACTTTGGCCAAATTTAAATTCAAATGTTTGCAACTTTCATATACCTAAACTTAGTCCAACAATTGTTTTGGTTATAAGGTACATGCATTTAGCACATACACACACACACACACACACACACTCACACATGATTTGTGATATATATTGAGTTTTAATCTTGGATTATTTTAGTTTTTTGTTAGTTTGATGATATTAAGAGATTCTAAAGTGATAAATCAAAACTATTTCATATGCAAGTATTTAATTTTAAGTGCAGGAAGATAATTATATGCTAGTTATTTAAAATATCCAGAATATTAATGCTACCCATAATGTCTCTAATCAAGCACTTAGCAATGGCACATCCTGAGTGGTGATATGGAAGGCAGAACAACCTGGATTAACATCTGGGGAGAGACACGGCAGCAAATATGGATAGGTTCAGCCTACCTCTTGAACGTTGTGCCAGAGTTACATTGAAAATAAAAGGACACAATAATTATTATCTTTTGCCAATAAGCAAACATTCAACTGATAAAACATTTAAAAAAGTCGATATATTGAAACTACTTTGGGTAGAGAAATCTCCCTCTCTCTTTCTCAGTCTCTTTCACATACCGTTTCTTTTTCACAAGGTTATCTCTTTACTTACTTTTCGCATTTTTCTTCTATGGTTGATTGGCTTGGCCTTTCTTCCGGTCTGTATGTATCTCTTATTATCTGATGCCTGCTTACTTATAACTATTTCCTTATAAATGTATCTTACCATGACCCTTCGTTGGATTGACTCCAGCACTTTTTTTGTCCTATTCACTCTTTTATGTCCAGCGCCTATTGTCAAATGTGTCATTTCATTCATATTTTCCAGTTTTAGTTCGTGAGCGCAAAAATATAATTTACCCAGATTAATTTTGGTGCTCATTTCATCACCTATTTTGTTAATCTGCATAATTTGTTTTTTATTCACAATTCAACTTCCAGTCAAATCAGTCATATCCAGAATCATCATGGCGTTGATTTTTCAGGTAAAAGATTATGGGAGATTGAAACAAGATGTCGCCAGAGAAGATGGAGCAAAGCAGAGGAGACACCTGTGATAATGGCCTAACATTGTCAAGACTTACTATAAAATTGAAAATTAGGGTGTTTATATCAAACATGGTCAATAACTCACTGTTTTCTTCCTTCCTCCCTCCCTCCCTTCCTTCCTTCCTTCCTTCCTTCCTTCCTTCCTTCCTTCGTTCCTTCCTTCCTTCTTTCCTTCCTTCCTTCCTTCCTTCGTTCCTTCATTCCTCCCTTCCTTCTTTCCTTCCTTCCTTTCTTTCCTTTCTTGCCTTTTCTTGCTTTTTTACTTTCCTTCTTTCTTTCTTCCTTATAACCCAGCATATGGCAGTGCCTTTTACTGGAAACAGGCGCAAGAACCGATGTGGTTCAAGAGGGTGAAATAAAGAGTTCAGATTTAGATTTACTAAATTTGTGATCCTATTAAACATCCAAATTGACCTGCCAAGTAGGCAGATTTCCCAGGAGAGATTTCAGATATGTATTTGAAGTCAAACACAAAATATATTATTTAAAGTCATGGGAAGGGACAAAAGGGGAGAGTTAGAAGCTTTTTTAAAGGTGCAGAAACTGGCCGTAAGGGCACTCTTAAATTTAAAGAGAAGAAACATCCAGAACAGGAAACTGAGATTAAATGCTCATGGAATTTCCAAGGAAATCAAGAAGCAAGGAAGGGGAATATAGCTGTCTGCAGTTGGAAGTTCTGGAATTTGTAAAGTAATGAGAATACAACGGTCTTCATTGAACTTCATCACATAGAGGTCATTAATGACCACACAATATGTAGATTTCTGGAGTAGTGAGGCGGTAACAAGATTGCTGTGTGCTAAAAGTGAACTAAAGTAAGAAATTAGAAACAAGAGAGCAGGTGCAGTTGTTTTGAAAAGTTTTATTGTGAAGGAGAGCAGATAAGAGAGTTCATGATTGTTATGATGCTTTTGGCTGCTGGTAACATAAAAACCAAGTAAAAGAAGCTTAACTATAAAGAAAATTAAAAGAAGCTTAAGCATTAACGGAAACACTATTTGGAAACAGATTCCTGGAAGGAGAGGGTCTATAGCGTGGCAAATTAGTGGCTCAAACATTGAGACTTGAATTATTTACAGCTCTTTGCCCAAATAATTTCGACAGGTAAACTGCTCTGTGTCTACAGATGGGCAGTGGCATCCCAAAGTGTAGCACAGTCTCACAGAGACACCTCTCCTGGTTTGCTCTTGGGAAAGCAAGTAACTATTTCTCCACCTTCCAGGACAGATTTTTTCATATTCTATTGACCACATCTGTGGCGCTTGGCTTATTAGATATTTTCTTTTTTCATTTTATGGGTTGCCTGTTAATTGATAGCATGCTTTCATGCAAATGAGATTAATATTTATTGATTTTTTTTCTATTATGCATTTCAAGCTCTGAGGATACTGAGATGACAAGTCCCTGACATCAGACAGCATATTTTTAAGAGGAGGCACAATTTATTCACAAATAAAAATCATTAAAATTTTAAAAGTGTCATGGAGCAAAATAAAATATTGCAATGTGATAGACAATTCCTAGGGTAGAGGGAGGATGTTGTTTTAGCTTGAATAGTTTTGAAAGGTCTCATTAATAATGGAGTATTTGATCCAAAACCAAAATCATGGGGAGTAAGTATTTATAAAAAAAAAAACTAGGGATAACATGTTCAAGAAAAAAAAAAAAAACAATAAATTTGAACTTTTGTTTGATTTCCTGGGATTATTGAATTTGTGTGCATAATCAAAGCATAGTGAAAAGATTGCTAGAATATAAAAAATGAAGTTAAACATAGCAGGAGATGATATCAGAAAGGTAACAGTGGCTAAAACCTATAGAATTTGTTAGAAAATAGAAAGAAATTGAAAAGTTATCCTCATTAAGATGAGAAATCATTGGCAAGTTTTAAAGCCTGAGAATGTTATATTGTCACTTATCTTTTTTTTTTAACGTTTATTTATTTTTGAGACAGAGAGACACAGAGGATGAACAGGGGAAGGTCAGAGAGAGAGGGAGACACAGAATCGGAAGCAGGCACCAGGCTCTGAGCTGTCAGCACAGAGCCCGACGCGGGGCTTGAACTCACCGACCGTGAGATCATGACGTCAGCCGAAGGCGGACGCTTAACCACTGAGCCACCCAGGAGCCCCTATTGTCACTTATCTTTTTAAGAGGCCACTCCATCTGTGTTGTTGGCATTAGATTGTAGAAGGTAAGAGTGGATAGGGAGTTTTAGTTAGAACTGGTAACTACAAGTTACTAGAATTTCTAACTACAAGTTAGAACAAGTAGTTCTCCAATGAGAAAACACATTGTCTTGAGCTAGGTAGATAGTAATGGAAGAGTTGAGATATTGACTATATTTACAATAATTTTTAATAATTTTACAAGATTTGCTGAGATTGTATTTGGGATGTGAGAGAATGATCACAATTATATATGATTCCTAGGTGTTGGCATTGAACAGGAAGATGGTTGGTAATTCTCTTGCCAGAGAAGGGAATGTGTGGAGAAGAATAAGATTGAAAAAGGTGGTTATGTATTATCTGTTAGAACAGAAAATTGATAATGAGGTGGAAAGAAGGTGTATGGAAGGAATCAAAGTATTGACAAGACCAGGAAAAATGCTTTCCTTTAAAAAAAAAGTTTATTTACTTTGAGAGAGAGAGAGATCACAAGGAAAGGAGGGGCAAAGAGCGAGAGACAGAGAGAGAGAGAGAGAGAGAGAGAGAGAGAGAGAGAGAGAATCCCACGCAGGCTCTGCACTGTCAGTGCAGAGCCCAAGACAGGGTGCAAACTCACAAACCATGAGATCATGACCTGAGCCAAAACCAGGTGTTGGATGCTAAACTAACTGAGTCACCCAGGCACCCCCAAAATGCTTTCCTGGTAGTAAATTGAATGATACTTGCACACAATTGTTTTGGAAAAGTAGAAGGTTTGAGGAGAGAAGAGAAAATTTAATACTCTTACCCCAGAATATCAAAACATAACTTACTAGGTCATCTAATTAAAACTGCTGGGGTGGGGTATGGCCATCTGAGGTTTGTACAGTTCATCTTAAAGCAGAACTGCGTGGAACCTTCAATTTTTTTAGAGAAAACACAGAAAAGGGAAAATATGATCAACTGCCCTGAAGTGTTCCCAGTTATTTAGGATGGAGAAAAAGACACAGACAGGGATTATATATATTTTGAAGGAAGCAAGTTAAAAGTGGACCATGGCAACTACACTAGGCAAGTGAGTTTAAACTAGAGGCAAATGAGATTAGAAGGAACGTGTGGGGAGTGGGATAGGGGCAATAAATTCATTGGAAGGCCCACTGAAATCCAATAATTACACGAGTAAGTATGCAAGAACTAGGAGACTGCAAAAATAGGAGGCAGAGTTTGATGTGTAAGATATTTGTAATAGGTGTTTTCAGAAGTCATTGTTCTTCGTCAAAAGATCCAAACTAATTACGTAAAGGATGACAGCAACGTGAAGACTTGCTTTATTTATCTTGGGTAAACAAACCTATACAAATTTTGAATTTTAATTATTTTATTCTTTTGTCTTCTGCTTGCCACACTTCCTACCACGTCCTTTGGTCTTAGACATATTTTGTCTACATTTATCTTACCTAACATATCCCCAAGTTATAGTTATGTGAAAGTGAGCTGCAACCTAAGCCATGACTGTGAGAATAAATTAACGAAGCAAGGGGGAAAATGTCAAAAACTGAGGCTAAGGTGTTAAATGGATCATGCAATGGGTTCTGATACTTTCAAAGTCTTGATGGAAATCGGAGTGGATAGGAAGACAAGGTCAGTATTCGAATTATCCATAAAGTGTGAAAATAAAGGGGATTCTGTAGGTGATAGATTTGAGATAGAAAGAAGATTATATGGCTGCATAATAAAAGCTGCAAAACAGCGGGAAGTTTTATCCTCATGCTCCAACTTCTGTCCTTAAAGTAGGTGGAGTATGATGGAGACATGCTCTGTTTGAGTTGGCAGCAGTATGCATGGGTTCGCGTAGACAATATCAAGACACGACTTCGACAAAGTAGATAGAAGTGATATTTTCACAAAAGGGTTGAGACACAGTTTCGTCAAACAAAGAGGGAATTCAAGATGGACGGCAGACAGTTTTCTTGGAAAGGATAGGGAAATGGATGACAAAAGATAAGGCAATGCCTACAGAGAGTTTAAGCGATAAAGGATCTACAAGAAAGATTGATCTGCAGGTGACTGCAGTACACAGGTATTATATGGTGAATTCTGGTCACTACCTAGAAATATCTGAGCAAAGACATACAGCATTTTTATGACAAGTATCATACTTAGTGGTGATGTAGCCTGGGGTCATCATTGCTTCCTGGCCTGAACAGTGGGGCTGAGGTAAAGGAAGAACTTATTCAGTGATAACATAAAAGTCAAGGAATAAAACCCAACATAAAAGCTGGATTGAATTTGCCTGTCAAATGATGAATCCGTAAGTTAGATTAAAGAAAAAATATCAGCTATACCCTTCATAATAAAAATACAACCACTCAAGGGTGCCTGGGTGGCTTAGTCAGGTAAGCATCTGACTCTTGATTTCAGCTCAGGTCGTGGTTTGTGAGGACTGACCCCTGTGTTGGGCTCCGCACTGACAGGAAGGAGCCTGCTTGGGATTCTTTCCCCCCGCCCCCTCTCAAAATAAATAAATAAACATTAAACACACACACACACACACACACACACATGCATCAACTCAATGATAAAGCAAAGTGAAAAAGTCATGGGGTAGTCCAATATACATCAGACAAATGCAAATAAATTTGTAAGGTTGGTAAAACAAATACCCAATAAATAAGAATGAAGGCACAGCAGCCTTTAAAGAAAATCCCAGGAGTGTTTTTGCTCAACAAATCTCCACACTCTGAGAAAGCCAGATCAGCTATAAATCTTAATGAGCCAAAGACAATAGTAGTGAAATACACAAAGCAAAACTCTTAAGCTACAAAGATAAGGTTATAAAACCACAACATAATGAGTGACTGTGATATATAGCTTTCAGAGATGATTGATGAAGTAAATCTAATTGAAAAATCATTTATGGGCTTTACATCACACAACCAGCTAGTTCTATTAAGTAACATTGTCTCAGACGTAGGACTTCCTATAGAAGCTTTATACTTTGAGTGCTTGGAAAAGTTCACGGAGAGAGGAATTTTGTTATTCTCTTGGAGGACATAAATTACCACAGCAAGTTTAGAAAATAATTTGACCAAGAATATATACACCTTTAGGGTCCTAATTACATTTTGAGGAGTCTATCTTACAGAAATAAAAGAGAAATCCATGTGTGTATTAATTAAAGTGCTATTGTTATTATAATAAAAAAATGGAAACTAAGGTGGTAAAGGGATACATTTAAATATTATTGAATACCATGTAACCACTAAAAACATTAAAAGAATGTGATGGATTCTTAATGGAGGAAGACTGATTTGGAAGAATTTCAAAATAGTTTCAGGAAAGAAGAAACACATTTCAGACTAATATGACTACCATGTTCTCATATGTTTAATTTAATTTATCACTTTTTTTTGAGAGACAGAGGGAACGAGCATGAGCAGGGGAGCATCAAAAGAGAGAAGGGGTCCCAAACAGACTCCAGTCTGTCAGCACAGAGCCAGACAGGGAGCTGGGATCGCTCCCACCAACCATGAGATCATGACCTGAGAAGAAATCAAGAGTCGGAGGCTTTACTGTCTGAGCCACCCAGGCACCCCCAATGTTTTAATTTTAAAAACTCTCTTTGGATGTGTGTTTCAATGGCATACTTCCAGAAGCATAACACTGTTAAAATGCATCCCAGATTTTTAAGTGTTTAAGTCGTGGAGTTAGAACTGGCAGTAGTGAGGGGCGCCTGGGTGACTCCATCAGTTGAGCGGTGGATTATGGCTCAGGTCATGATCTCACAGTTTGTGGCTTTGAACCACACCCCCCCACACCCACCCCCTGTCAGGCTCTGTGCTGACAGCTCAAAGCCTGGAGACTGCTTCAGATTCTATGTCTCCTTCTCTCTCTGCCCCCCACCCCCAGCTAATACCCCACCTCTGTCTCTCAAAAAATGAATAAAAATGTTTATTTATTTATTTTTTTAAATGGCGGTGGTGAGTGAAAGACTTTGTACCTTTGGACGTTGTAGACGGAATGAAGATGGAGAAGCCATGGGTGCCACTGAGCTACGGCGGTGGGTGACAGGTGCTCATAAAGTATTTATTCGTGTGTAGCCTCAGTGCCTAGTAGCAGAGATCAAGCTTCCTTCCAATGTACTTCCAAGCTCAAGATCCCAAGGCTTAGTTTAAGGACAGACTTATTTTAAACATAAATCTAACAATTCTGGAAAACAAGAAGTAGAGTTCTCCCTATAAAAAATTATGGGCTGAGGGGCACCTGGGTGGCTCAGTTGGTTAAGCGGCCGACTTTGGCTCAGGTCATGATCTCGCGGTCTGTGAGTTCGAGCCCCGCATCTGGCTCTGTGCTGACAGCTCAGAGCCCAGAGCCTGTTTCAGATTCTGTGTCTCCCTGTCTCTGACTCTCCCCTGTTCATGCTCTGTCTCTCTCTGTCTCAAAAATAAATAAAACATTAAAAAAATTAAAAAAAAAATTATGTGCTGAGACATCTTCTACACTTGACAAGACTAGTCCCTTTGGAGTTTGTGTCAACTATTTGAACAATCCTCGCAATGTCTCTGCATGCTTTTAGATTATGTGCTTGCAGCCCAACACTTTCCTCTGGAGAAGAAAGGTGAAAGGAAGACAGGGTTCCTTCCTTTTCAAAGGCTACACAGCTAATGCCACTCTGGTAGGTCAAGATGGCTTTTGTTTTCTGTATTGTAAATTTGGTTGTAACTTCGAAAGAAATAGACATTTTAAGTGTGAATATATTTTAAAATATTGAATGATGAAATGTTGATCAATTAAAATATGATAAAATATGTTTCAAATATTAAAAATGAGTCATGATTTTGAATGCTTTCAGCCTGCCGAACAATAATATTACAGTTTTACCTATGTTAAATGATTTAACTCTCATAACTTCCCATGCAGAAGCTGGGGTATATAAAAGTTCATGTTTCTCAGGACCACACACATCTTAAATGGAGAAGATGATTTCAGACATCCCGTAGTAAGGCAAACATATTAGTAATCGCCAAAAGATATTACTAGTTTAAATAAAGAACCTTGGGGATTTCTTAAGACAAATGATGAGAAGGAATGGAACAGGCAAACACAAAAACAAAAACCTGTATTAATAGAAACATCAAATAAAATAGAATTCAATACAACTGGTACAAAGGGGAGAAGTAATACCTCTTATCATAAAGTTTACAATCCACCAATAAGATACAATAGCTGAGAATTTTTCTTATCACAACACAAGCTCCAGGTACACAAGACTGAGCGAGTAAACATAAAATCATCTTAACAAATATAGTACTATGACAGATGAATCTAACATACACCTCCTGGGAATCAACGGATTACAAAATATAGTAAAAAGATGAGGAATGTTTGAAAGACAGTTAAGAAGTTCTGAACAGAATATATCTTTAAGGAAAACTCTCTACTTTTCCAAAACAAATTTTGTGCAAGTCACGATCACTGACCACAAAGCAATATTACCGGATTATGACAAAAAAATACCATACACAGATATATAAACACATTTCACATTTAAATATCAAAAATGCATTCCAACATGACTCTAGCTAATGAAGAATTCAAATTATTTAAGATAAACAACAAAATGAACACTGCTCAGGAATATTGATAGGATTTAGCTAAACTGCCAATCAGAGAAATCCATAATATGAAATTATGGATTAAATTCATATAAATTATTTAAAAATATAAAATAATTATTTAAGCTTTCATACAAAGAATGAGAGAAACAATTTCAAACAAAGTAAAATATGAGGTAGAAAATTAATAAGGATTCTCCCAAAAAAGTTAAGTTGAAAAATTAACATAATTGAATAAAATAAAAAAATATTATTCCAAATAATCTGTAAAATAAGTAAATTACAATTTCAAAACAAAACCTATGTCCTCAGTCCTGTGTTTCTCCATACCCAGATTTATTTTTGTATCGTTTTGTACATTATAACAATTATACACATTTAAATTTTTTTATATTAGGGTTTATGTCCATATCTCACCACTAAAGTGTTAGTTCGTTAAGAACAAGTTTGTATGTGTGTATGTGTATGTGTGTGCATGTGTTTAGTGATATATTCTAATTTTCTATAACAGTGGCACACAACAGGAATTCAATAAATATTTTAGGAATAAATAATTATTTGTAATGTGATAGAGTATAAGAAATAAATGTACAGAAGAGATATCGATGTAACTATTTTTTAATTGATGTATAACAGAAAAAATGTCTGGGATAAAACTCACAAAACAGTTAACACAGATTACATCTAATTAAAAAGGCCACAGTTTGAGTTTAAAGATCTTTACTCAACTATGTCTGCTGGCAGATGGTAACTACACTTACTGTGCTGAGCATTGCATAATGTAGAGAATGGTCGAATCGCCATGTTTTACTCCTAAAACTAAATAACACTGTATGTCAATTACTCTTCGATTAACAATAAAAGATCTTTACTGTTTACTCATAGTCTTTTGAACACATTGAATTGTGGGTAAATTAAAGACATCTTTGCTCTTTGTGCTTTTCTGATTGTTCACATTTTAATAAATTTTAATAAAGTATCGGGGACATAGATGATGGCTTATGAGACAACCATAAACCAGTTTTATTGTTCGTAAACTCTGCAGAATTGCTCAGTGAGTGGGATATAAAATTTAATCTGTCTTCCACTGGAGAAGTCCTATGCATTGAACTTCCTCCCAAAAGAATACTTTACCTAATTTGAACAAAGGACACAAGTGATCTTGCTAACAGAAAGAATGAGTGGGGGGAAATAATGAAAAGTTGGTCAAAGGATACAAAGTTTTGGTCATGCAGGAAGACTAAATTCTAGATCCCTGAGGTGCAGCACAGAGACTACAGTCAATGTATACAATTGTACACTTGCAACTTGGTAGGATAGTTGATCCTAAGTGTTCTCCCCAGTCACACAAAAGAATGATATCTGTGTGAAGTGATGGAAATGTTAATGAGCTTGATTTTTGTTATCCCTTCACAATACATATGCAAATTACAACATCTTGTTGCACACCTTAAGTATACACAACTTCTATTGTCAATTATACCTCAATAAAGCTGAGGGGCAAAAGGCACTGTGCTAAGTGAAGCTTCACAGACAGAAACACAGAAAATGTATGTTATTAAGTATCCATGACTGACTGAACAAGACAGACCATATTGGGGGCCAGACACCAAAACTCAATATATTTAAAATAATAAAAATACAAGAAATCATTATCAAAAGTATATCTTCATGATGCCTACCTCTGTAGAAATAAAGTGGCATGCTTCCAGATAATCCACAAATAGAAGAGAATGGCACAAGAAAAATTATAAAACATTTTGGTATGAATGAAAATGAAAGCATCATATACTAAAAAGTGTGGGATGCAGCTAACACAATCTCTAGAGGGAAATTTATAGCATAAATGTTTACGTTAGAAAAGAAGAGAGCCTCAAATCAATGATTTTTACTTCCAACCAGATAATCACAATAGAAGAAAGTGAATTAAACACAAGCAGACAGAAATCAATGAAACAAAACAGATAAAGAGTAGAGATAATTAATGAACTAAAGATAGTTCTTGAAATTATCAATGAAAGTGATAAGCCTCTAGCTATAAGCATCAGAAAAACAAAATACAAATTTCCAATACTAGAAATGAAAGAGAAGGTATAATTTCAGACTTTACAGACATTGAAGGATAATACAGGGAATATTACGAAGAACATTATGTCATTAAACCTGATAAGTTTAAGTTACTGGAAGACTTCTTGAAAGGCAGTTATTACCAAAACTCAATCAGGAAGATATAGGAAATCTAATAATATGGTACATAGTAAGTAAGTTATATTTATTATTAAAAACTACCCAATTCGAGTCCTGTAAGCTAGATTGGAGACAGAGATATAAATTCATCTTTAAATATGTGTATACACACAAATATGTACCATGTATGCATACACACTATATACACATACTATTATACATTCATACACACATAGGAAAATATGTATACATACACACAGATAAATACATGTATATGTGTACACATGGATTAGTCTACATACTTACATTTCATAGCACTGTCCGATTGGAGGGCTTAGAAAAACAACATCTCAGGAGCAAAAAGACACCTAACAAATGCTGATCCTGGCTTTTAAATATCATTCTCCATTGACAGCAGTCCCAGGTCCTTGGAGAAATCATTACCCCTAAACAGAGGCAGGAAAAAGCAAAATGAATTTTCTTGAGGTTCCAAAAAGTAGGGAAGTGGAAAAAAGAGTTTTTGTTTTTGTTTTTGTTTTTTTCCAAAGAGGCCTATAATAAGGACAAAAAGAGAGAAAAAAATCCAGCTCATCCTTTTAGAAAAATTCTAATTTAAAAATGTAGAGGGAATAAGAAAAACAGAAAATTGCTACTAGAACATCTGCAAATAATTGTTGAAGATCTTTTTTTATGCGCAAAGTATCTCCCCAAAATACTTACTAATCTCTGTGATTGTTAACACATGTTACTCCAGTTTCTCTGGCTTCTCCCTCAAAGAGGTGAAGTTTGATCCCCCAATTCTTAGGGTGAGTGTGGGCTGTAATTAGTGGCTCATTTTGAAGGAATAGAGTATTGAAACAGAAAAACAGTAATTTTACAGTGAGCAAACTTGGAAGGCCCAACTTTAACTAACTGATCAAGATTAAAGTCATCAGTAATAAGATACATTTATTATCTGTATCCTCTGATATGATACAATGAGGCTCTGAAGTATTTTCTCAAATATTCATAAGATCATTCTAACCACCAGTAAAAATCATACAAAGTCATAATATGGAGGTGATATTGTGATTTATAATAAAAAATATATATGTGTGTCTGGTCTTTGTCCTTGTTTCTGGCAGAGAAATCCTAAAAGTCTCGGAATTTCCTAAGTGATAAAAGCAATTAAAAAAAAGTGTCCTTTTTTATTTTAATAAGGTGCCTTTTGGAAAGTTCCACTGGAGCCAACTATGTGATTAGAGGTTGGAACTTTATGTTCCAACCCCAATCTCTGGCATGAGGAATGAGGTTGGAGATTGAAGTGAATCACCAACTCATCAGAGAACTCCCAGTTGGTGAAAATTAAGAGATTCAAAGAGAGTGACCTTGTCCAAGGTCAAGAAAGACAAAAAGGTTTGAGGAACTGTCACAGACTGTGTAATACTAAGGAAGCACAAAATCCAGAAGGAATGTGGTATCCTGGATTGGATCATGGAAGCAAACAAAAGAAGATATTGGGAAAAACCAAGTAGAATCTGAATAAAGTTTGTAGTATCGTTCATTGTAGTGCACGGCAGTCAATTTCTTAGTGTTGAGAACTGTACCCTAAATATGTAAGATGTTAACTGGAGGAGAGGCTGAATGAGGGTCTATAGGAGCTCTGTACTGTCTTCTCAATTCTTCAATTAGCATAAACTTATTTCAAGATAAAAAAGTTTCAAAGAAAATCCAAACAGAAAAAAAAGTCTGGCCAAAGAGTTTCACTATTGAACTCTGCCAAATGTTTAAGGAAGAATTAATACTAACTCTACACAAACTGATTAAGAAATTAGAAGAGAAAGTAATGTTTCTCAAGTTGTTTTGTGAGCTAGATGTAACCCTGAAACCATACCAACAAAGATACTGCACAAAGAGAAAACTACTCATCGATACCCTTAATGAATAGGGAAAGAAACGCCCTCACCAAAATGTTAGTAAACAAAACACAGCCATATATCTGAAAAAGATAATACACATGAACAAGATTGGTTTAATCCCAAACATGCAATGTTGGTTTATCATCCAAAAAAAAGCCAATTCATGTAATTCACCTGATCAACACACACTGAAAATGAAAAAATCATATGACCCTCAAAATTCAGCATCCGTTTGTTAAAAAAGTAACAAAGTGGAAAATATAAGGGGACAGCCTTCAGCTTACAAAGGGAGTCTGCAAATAACCTACAGCTAAAATTATATGTGTATTTGTACTAATGGCAATATGTCTCTTTTTTTCTTTACCTCTTATGACGATATATTTTTGTTTTCTATCTCCCACTGACTATCCATTTTTATTATTGATATTTTCCATCAAGTGACACAGGCTGAGTGGTATAATGTCATATTTCTTCTATCCAGCCCTAATCCACTCCCTGGCTGTACCTTAGGCAACCCCTGTATTACAAAATCTAGTCCTTGCTTTTGAGTTATGTCATTACCACCGGTCAAAGCATTTTGGGAAAGGAGGTAAGTGCAATAATTATAAATAATGTTAACTTAAAAGTACAGAAAAATATAGTGTACAGAGGCTGAAAGATAACGCTGAAAAGACCGGCGAAAGAAAAATAAAGGCATGGGTTTCTTCATCTTCCATAATGTGAACAGATGAGACTTTGTTTAAAACTGAAGAAAAGGTAAGACAATTTTACTTACAATATTTAAAGTCATTGATACAATGAATAAAACAGCTAAAAATAATGGCACAATTGTTGGCAATGTAACAGAACATACTTCTGAGAAGTTCTATTGTGAGATAAGTTTTATGTCTTTCACAGAAAAGCATCAATAGACATCACTCGAAGTTGGTAACATAGGAAGCAGAGAGGTTCAGGCTTTGAATCACAATGAGAAGTCTGCTCTGTGATTATCAGGGAAGTCAACTTTGAGTTGTTATTTTATATTTACATACTATTCAAAATAATTATACATAAGCATAGGGCTGTGTGGACACACATACAGGACATGGGAAGAGAAAGAAGTATAACTTCTAATAAATTCATTAAAATTTAACTTGTTTCCTTTTGTAGGGTTTTGATTTTTTTCCCATTGAAAATTCTAAACATATTTTTTTTCCAAAGTTACTTTCATGCCGTATGTATTTGTGTGTGTCTGTGTATGTTTCATGGGCCCAATTCTCTCAAATTTCCTAAGACCTCTGAGAAGACAAATTTTATGGGTATAAACAGGGATTAACTTCCTGAAGCTCTGTCTGTCCTCTTTGCCGGCTTAAAAACTACCTTTGTTAGACATACAGAAAGTATCTGGAATGGCATTTATCATCTATATATCAGAGTAAAGCTTCCATCTTTAAATATAATGAGATGTTGCTGCACATTTTCAGTTAAGATTTTTAATTAAAACAATGTATAAAGGTGCCCTATATGATTTTTTTCTGTGAGGCCTTCTGTATTCTATTAGGTAGGTATCCTCCATTAGTATCCTAGATACTCTCTGCCAAGGGTGAAATAATGTTTACGTGAGTCTGTGCCTGGAGATATTCATTATTTCTTCAGATAGGTTAGAATAAGATTTCTGACAGCCATATTTTAATCTTAATAGTTTTTTTTCCTTTGGCATAACAGTTCTTTCTCCTAGTCATTATTACGATATAAAAATTTCAGCATATATGTATGCATTCCTTTGCTCGTTATATTTTAATAAAAATATGCAATAACTTTTGAACTAAGTTAGCTCAGGTTTTCTTTTTCAAAAGCGGGTTGATAACACATTCTTAAATATTTTTTTTATTAGGGAGCAAGTCTTAACAAATTTATTCCCACTTCTCAAGACGGTCTCGTAGCGGATCTAAATGTTGTATTTCAGAAAAGCAATGATATTCCATATCAAAGAATTATCTTTTGCATTTTCTGTACCTCCCTATTAAAAGAATCACAAATGGTACTCTGATTTCCTTCCCAAATACAACCAAGTCTGTTCCATTTATTTCATGAAAACCTTGTTCTTTTCTTGAAAATTGCAAAACACTGTATGAGTATGTATCATCCAGGGAGCAGGTGCCTTAGACAAAAATACCCTGAGAGGTAGCAGTCCTGATAATCACCTTAGTTTTGCAACAATATATTCTACTAAAACTAACAAACTGTGCAAACTGTATTTGTATGAGGCAATCACATTTTAACATGAAGGTATGTCAGGATGCCTTGGACATTCAAGGACATCTACAGCACAGGCTCCCAAAGCCCCTCATCAGTGGTGATTAGGGGGAGCACAATAGCGGTGAGTTGTATTTTATGGCACAAACGGGGAAATCCTCAGATCAAAGTTCAACAATTATGTGTGTATTGAACACATACTTTTAAAATTGATCTTGCAGACTCAGGGGTGGGGGTGGGGAATTAAGAGGTTAAGAGCACCCCTGCAAATAAGAGGGAGGAGGAGAAGGAAGAGGGGGAGAAAGGGAGGCATTCAGGAAGCAGTAGACATGAAAATTGGTGATAGGGAAGTTTTGTGCCTCAAAATTAGCTGATTCCTTGCAAGGACTTTATCTCTGCGTGGGTACCTCTCCGCTTTGAAAGACTGCTGGATCTTAGGCTTGTGTTTTAGAAGCCAATGACTTTCTTGAGATCCTCTTTTGAGTGCTTACTTTAAGAATCTCTTTGAGATCAGGGAGCCTGGGTAGCTCAGTCGGTTAAGCATCTGACTTTGGCTCAGATCGCGATCTCACAGTTTGTGGGTTTGAGCTCCGCATTGGGCTCTGTGCTGAATGAATAACATCAAAACAAATTTTTTTAATTAAAGAAAATTTCTTTGGGATCATTTCCCGAATATATTTGTTCACTTTTTTTCCTTCTATTCCATCTTGCGGTACTTAAATTTTCTGTTCTCTACTTTTTTGGTTTTGGGGTTTTTGTCCTAATTAATAGACTTCATTATGTGTTGGCAATATCTGTAGAGGTCTCATGCTGCCGCTCTTCTCATTCTTGCATAGTTTTGTGTGGGAATGTGCTTTGGTTTGGTATTTGGTATTTTTTTTTTTTACTTTATTTTTTTCGATCAGCTCTTTCCTGAAAAAATACGCTGAAAAATAGGCTAGCAATCTGTTACAGTAAATGGTACATTGACCTTTGTCATTTGCCTCAGAATGTTCTTGCTGACACAGTTATGATTCCTGGCTTATTCCTTTCCCTTTAGGGTGCTCCATTTGCCTTTGGTTAAAAAACACCATAGATCCAAGTTGCAACCCATGAAATAAAACTTCCAAATACAGGGACGCTTCACCAAATCGAGGCGGGATACTGAGAGCTGACTCACATCTCCATAGATTGTAGCCTAGTTCAGAATGTTCCAATTCTCCAATTACCAGCAGGGTGTTGCAGAAAATTCTAGATTCAGAATTTAGGTGGACGTAGAGGAAACACAAAGTGTGCCAATTGTCTCCCTGTCAGCCAAAGGGGTGGGGTGGGGGAAGTGTTAGAAGTAATAATAATAAACAATCTCTGACCTACAGAACTTCAGGAATAGCCAAAAGCACTCGGGTCTGGTGACTTATCTAAAGCATTGTTGCTAGTTTATAGCTTATTTTATCATTAAAATTAAGGCTTCATTTTGTTGTCCAAATCTTGTGTGCGTGTGTGTGTGGGGGTGTATAAATCTAAGTTAAAGAAGGATGAAGAAGAACTTAGAGGGAGTTACAAGACTCCACCTCACCCACAAGAACAACAAAAAGCAAAGAACCTATTTAGAACATTTTCCCACCTCTTTTTGATAGATAGAAATAATTTGAAGTGCAGGTTATATTTTCATGAAGTCTGTTTTGGATTTGGCATTCCTTCTAGCATTTGTTGGAACTACATTTATTCTTCAGGAACACCCTGATTTTCTGAAATTTTAAAGTATATGAGCAGAAATCTTTAAAATTGTTTAATGTTGATTTATTTGTGTGTGTGTGTGAGAGAGACAGAGACAGAGACAGAGACAGAGACAGAGACAGAGACAGAGAATGAGCAGTGGAGGGGCAGAGAGACCGGGACGCACAGATTCCAAAGGAGGCTCCAGGCTCTGAGCTGTCAGCACAGAGCTGGATGCGGGGTTTGAAATTATGACATCATGACCTGAGCTGAAGTCAGAGTCTTAACTGACTGAGCCACCCGGGCATCCCAAAATCTGAAAGATTCATCCAGTGTTTGGGGAAACACCAATCAACAAGCAGTATTCAAATTAGAAAGTAATTTGCACAAGTGAGGGTTTTTTTTTCATTCTATTTTTTTTTTCATTTCGCAGGGGGTACCATTCAACTCAGATTCATTTTATTTTTCCATATTCCTGTGAAAAGTTTTTAAAGATATTTTTGTTTTAAATTTCTTTCATCCACTTAAATTCAAATGAAACTTGTACCCGCTATTAGATCCAACAATTGCACAACGGTATTATAGTCCTCTCTCTGCTGTGTTAAAAATTATATTTTTCACGAAGTAATTGTTATTCTATTCACAGTTTCTGAACATTTCATTATTATGAAGTTTGCTTCTCAATTATGAAACTAGTCACAGCATTTTATCTGTATATCCAGGAATACCTGTGCCCACAGGGAAATCGAAGGGTCGTATTAATTATAGTTCTTAAGTTGAAACATTGACACAATTAACCTACAGCATCCGTAAAACATTGTAGTCTAATAAAGAAAAATTGCTTCCCTGTGTATAATGCACTATTAAGTTTTATAAAAGTTTTATTGAAATAACACAACGGAGATAAAACACCAAGACCTATTCATAGAATTTCTTTGTCTCTCTAAATTAAGATACCAATTTTGTAACACTGATTTTTCTCTTCTCACAGAAATAATTCCACACGTGTAAATTATCCAAAAATGTATCGATCTCTCTAAGCTAATAGCCTATTTTCTCTTAAGACTTTTAGGAAGGTTGAGGAAAAATCAGTATCCGTTCAAAGAAAGGAATTGCATACAATCTTCTGTTTGTGTTCAAAAGTCATTGTGGTCTGCTAGGAATTGGTGGCTTTGATGAATGTTGTGCTCTTGTTTGCAAAATAAAATAAAATAAAATAAAATAAAATAAAATAAAATCTGTAACAAAGTAGCCAAACGCTTTGCACATTTGGATACATTGCTTGAGCATTATAAAACACAACTTGCTAGTTTATTTATACTTTATTACATGTTTTCTTCACAAATGCATGTTATTAGCATTATAATAAGCTGTTGCTAAAATGAAGGAGCAGAATAATGGCCTAGAAAATCTTTCCCTTTTGCTTTGGCCAACTAGTGTGTCTCATACCAGCTGGTGTTATTGTCAGTGACGATTTCACTACTTTTCTTATTACAATCTGATGACTTCATAGCATCCAAAGAACCACTCATTTGCATCTACATTCCCCGCTCAGATTCTGAATATTTCATATAACCCAGGTTTTCTTGACTCATTGTCACCATAACCTTTAACTCACTCAGGCTAAAGCGAAACATCCAGAGGTCCCATTCAACAAACGTTGATGAAACTCTTCCTATATGTTAGGCAGCGAGCTAAGTATTTTAAGGGTGGAAAAGAAAAATTAAAAAGACAATCACTAATCTCTTGCAAAAAAAAAAATCAGTAGAAGAACGATTACACTGCGTAAAGAAATAATTAATAGTTTAAGAGTATTCCAAAAAAGTATCAGAAATTCACCTATGCAGTACGAAATCCATACGCCTATAGTCCTCTCCATATGAGTATTTTTGTAGACAAAGAAATGGTGCGTCTTCACCTCCTCGAATTCTAAACACAGGAATACCCCAGGACGCAGACTTTACCCCCCTTCTCCTCTCTGACATTCATTCCTTTCTGATCCATTGTATAACTTTCCTAATCGTCTCCATATCTCCTTCCATTAACTCTATCTTGACTCAACTGTGTTATCAATTTCACCACTAATAAATTTTACATGAATACCCACAAAACTCCTGCATTCCTTCCCAAAATTGGTATTTTTGGTATATTTCCCTTGGAGCACATGGTATTGCCAGTCTACACATCCTTGTAATCAGCCTGAGTTCCTATATTAATCCACCAACCCCTATACAATATATCAACAATATGTAACGTCCACCTTCAAAAATACATCCAGAAATGAATGATTTCTCCTCAGGGCTCAGCACCATCGATGCTAACACCTTGATACGAGTCTTTATCACATCTCTTCTAGATTACTGCAAACATCTTTCCCTATGCTTTCACATCTGCTTCTCTATATCTCATTATTAATACAGCATGCAGAATGACCCATTTAAAATATGTTGGAGCATACATCTTCAGTCAAACCTCCAATGGTTTCCTATGAGAGTAAGAGTGAGACACAATGCCCTTAAAATGACCTCAAAAGTCTGACCGCATCAAGTACACTCCATAATCTCTTCCACCTCATGCAATTCTAATCTCCTTATGGCCAAGTAATCTCTTAACAAAGGACCTTTACATTTCTGAATCTTCCCACCTGAAATTTTCTTTCTCAAGGAAGTCTGTGGTTACCTCATCTGTATCTTCAAGTTTCTGCCAAATTCATCTTATAAGGGAGTCTTTCCCTGACCAGTCTATTTAAAACATAAACACATTCCATCCAAGGCATTCTTATTCCTTTGACCTACTGCAGTTTTATTCATATCATGTGTCACTACCTGATGACTTTTGAGAATTCACTCATGGTCTCCCTGCCCAGAATGTTTTCACTATCATGTACAGTTCTATTCCAACATCATAGGCACCTAATACGTAAATAACAAACAAATAAGAGGGCATTCTAGATAAATTCTATGAATAGAAATCTGTTTCTGCTTTCATGAATAAAATAAATTCGCAAATATATTTTTATGCGGTCAACCTAAAGGAAGACATCATTCAAGAAGCAGAGGACAGAATTGACATGTTTTGTGAGATAATATTTGCTATGGTCTGAATGCTTGTGTTCCCTCAAAATTCATATGTCAAAATCCTCATCCTCAGTGGGATGATATTGGAGGTGAGGCCTTTGGGAGGTGCTTGGATCACGAGGGTAGAGCATCACGAATAGGATTATGTTCTTATGAAAGAGATCTGGCAGGGCTCCCTTGCCTCTGCCACGTGAGGCTAGAATAAGAAGTCTGCAACCCAGAAGAGAGTCCTCACCTAGCCAAGCTCACACCCGGATCCTGGACTTCTAACCTCCAGAACTGTAAGAAATAAATTCCTGTTGTGCTTCGGTTATCTAGGCTGTGGTATTTCCTGATAGCAGCTCTAATGGACTACGGCAATATCCATCACCAGAGAAATCGGTTTTACTCGCGGCGGGAAATTTGAGTCAGTTAGTACAGGTAGAAAGTTTGAGGTCAGGGAGTTTAGAGGCATGTATGCTGTCCTCCATGAAATGATGAAAAAGCCAAGAAGGTAAGTGAAAGGAGCCTTCAGAAGACGTGTATGTATGTTCCTACAAACACCTCTGTGTTCTCCCTCCTGTATGTAGAGTGATTGTTTTATTCCCCTAGATCACCCCCAACTAGGAATAAAATACCTAGCTCGCAGAACTGCATGAGTGATTTAGTTTCTTACTGTTTGGTTCAAGGAATGTAGAGCTAAGTTACTGTTTCCATCTCTCTCTCTCTTTCTCTCTCTCTCTCTCTCCCCCCCTTTCTATTTTTTATTTGGGCACTAATTTAGAGTTGTCTCAATAAGTATTACTCTTTTTGCCTCCTGAATTTCATCCTTTCCTTCTTTTCCATCCAACTTTCAGGAATCTGACGCGCATCCTCCGGTCCCTTTATCCTTATCACATAGTCACAAAAGCGCATCATTACCCAGCAACTATAGATACCACACACGCTTTGTTTGACTGTAGTGCATTTCTCTACATGCAAAATTAGTGCCTTCATTTTCTCAATTACTAAAATATCATAAAAATGTCTCCTATTCGACTGTTACAGATCAAATTCATTATTTTAGTGGTTGCGTAATATTCCACAGTTTGCAACATCAACACATATTTAAACGATTGATACATATTCATTGTGTTTCCATTATATCGCCACAAGTAGGACTGTAATAAATGCACTTATATGCATTTCTGTGTTGTACGTATATTATAAAATCATATGGTGAGAATAATGAGAATCTAGGCAACTAATTCTCATAAGCATTGCCATTTCTCAAAAGCTGTGACAATTCACATTTGACCTGTAGCTTGAATGAGAAGCTACCTGCTTAGCCACTGACTCCTGAAATCTCAGCATAGTGAAAAGTTTTGTGTATTTGCATGTGTCTCATTCAGTTAACACTCAAATAGAAGCCAAACTCTCCTGGGCTGCTGCCTGGGCCTCTTGTTTTCTGTGGTTCCACCATCTCAGAGAGCTCTCCTCCCAGCAAAGCAACTGGAAGTGATTTGTGATAGTTTGGCTCACCCCATTAACAAGGATAAATCCATGATCAGCTTAATTGTAAGGAAGGTTGGGAATATAGGGGACACAGGGATATTGATGGGATACTTCCTCATAAACTCAAACTTGAACATGCTTACATAGGTTAAAAACAACAGGAAGAGAAAGAGAGGTAACATATTAAAAATCAGTCACTGAAAGTAAAGAATGAAGGAGTATCTCTGAGATATATAACATAGTAATTAAAGTCATTACCATATACTTTGTACTTTGTACAAACTAATGAAAACATAGGGCCTTAATAGAAAAATTAGCAAAATGCATGAATAAGAAATTATAGTGCCATTGCATTTATAATGAAAAACTAAAAATTATTTACCAATTATTATTATTACCAACTTCTATCTGTGGGAAATTAAATAGCTATGTCCTGGGTAAGAGATTACAGGAGAGGCATTGCAAAACAGAACACTGCTTTCTGGCCTTGCTGAAAACAGAGAGCCCTGCTTTGATTGTCTAGTTAATGTTTCTAGGAGTTGGGTTCTGCCTGTGCTCACAGATTCCTTAGACCATATTATCTATGGACTATCTTATCTTCTCTTGTTTTCCACCCTGCCTTCAAGGTCCTCTCTCTTGTAGTCTTGGGAATGCCTTAACTTGTTTTTCTTCAAGCTTTCTGTACGTTCTTTCTGGCATGTAGCCCATTGACGTATTGTGCAATGTTTCCCTAAATGTATCCTTAATAAATATGGGAGCTTGAGAGCAGTTCGGGAAGACTTCCCTTAGCCTCCCACTCACCTCTCTTGACTTGCATGGAGTCTTGAGTAATCCTTTCTGCCATCCTTGGCCTTGCTGGACAAAGCCCAAAGCCAAACCCACTATTGCACTATCAGCACAATCACCAATTATTGGTATTTACTAAGTTAAGACCACCTGCTTGTGAAGCAACTTTAAAAGTTTAAGCAAGCCTTATATAGAGAAACAGGGGCCCCTGGGTGGCTCAGTCAGTTAAGCATGCAAGCCCTTGGTTTCAATTCAGGTCATGATCTCACTGTTCTTGAGTTTGAGCCCCACATCGGGGTCCATGCTGACAGTGGGCATTCTCTCTCTCTTCCTTTTTCTCTCTGCCTCTCCCCCACTTGTGCTCTCTCTCTCTCTCTCTCTCTCTCTCCCTCAAAGTAAATAAATAAACTTAAAAAAATAAAATGTAATAAAAAATGAGAAACAGACATGAGGAGCTCGGTGAACAGGGAAAGAAGGGACAAATTCATCAAAGTTCATTTACTCTGCCTAGTCATTAGGAGAAGGGCAGAAGGAAGAAAGAAAGTAGCTTATAAAGCTGGGTATGTCAAGTTTCAAGAGAATAGAGTGAGGGAGACGCTTTGGGGTAGCTATACAATGCAAAGCCATCCAGGTGTTTCCAAGCAAAGTGGCTCTCACCAGCCAAGGGCGGTTTTACAGAGCAGGATGCGGTGAGCTATTCTCAGCTACTTCTACAGCAGCTGGAATGCACATGTGCAGGCCCAGGTGCTGTGTCTACTCCTGAGATAGCATAACGGATAGGGCTGTGGCAATCAGACTCACATAAACCCAAGATCGTACCCAATAACACATTTTACAAATAATTTCTAGGATACAAGCAATGAAGAGACCCAGGAGAAGCAGAGAACGATCCAGAAGACTCCACACAACTCCCCAGATATTTTCTCCATCAGACACATGCCGATTGCTGAGAATGAAAGATGATGTGTCTAAATGAGCACAGCAGGCATGTCACAGAAGGAATCAGTTGATACTATGACACATTTTTTATTTTATATATGGATATTTGCAGAGTTCTTTAAAATTTTCCCAGGAACCATGCTTTATAAATCTACAGATACTAGGTTGACACAAGCAATCTTAACATAGAGACATCTGGCCAAAAGCATCCCATGCATAAGGACTCATTACTGAACAAAATCATTAGTGTTTCAGAATTTCTATTTTCAACATATTTACATGAAGTTAAGGCTGTATCATCGGCCTTCTTTCCTTCCTGGAGGTAAAGAGATCGCAAGAAAGCCACTTTCCAACCTAAACACGCACATACATACACACACACACACACACCAACAACATAATTATATGTATATCATATATATCACAATCATAATCATAGATATAATCGTAGCCATAATCACGAATATACGTATTTATCAACAGCATGATACATAACCAAATTGCATTTTCAAACATTGTGGGATATTCAGATATTGGAAATGAGAAAGTTTTGCATGCAGTCACACAGCAAAGTCTCTGAGAAAACTTTGAACAAATGAAGTAAGATACAGAAGATAACCCTATAATATTACTACATTTATATTAAGTTCCCAAACAGAGGGAAACAAAATGATACAGAATAGCAAGGAAATGGGTATCACCAAAGTTATGATAATGGATACTTCTGAAAGGGCAAGTGTGACAAATGGAGTGACAAATGGAAACATGGAGTCGACGGGGGGACCAGCCACGTTCTATCGTTCTATCTCACCATGGGCGAGGTTCCATAAGGGGTGGTTCAGAGTCACTTTTATCCTGCACATACATGTGTTTGTGTTTCCTGTGGATACAGTCTCACATTAAGACAGAACAAAACCAGAAACAAAATTTTTGATAGATAGAAAGATAGAAGCACTTTAAAATAACTTTTTGAGGAATTAAAAATAAATTCTGTAGTAGTTCCCAAGATGCCCTTCACATTTTCTATTTCAGATTCTGAAAGATCTTTTATGGTAATTTCTAAATCATATTTAAAGATAAAATATTGAAGCCATGTTACCATAATAACCTAATATTTCTTAGAGCAAATGTCTATTTTTGAGACAGAGAGAGAGAGAGAGAAAGAGAGAGAGAGAGAGAGAGAGAGAGCGCCAAGCAGGGGAGGGGCAGAGAGGGAAGGATACAAAGAATCTGAAGCAAGCTCCAGGCTCTGAGCTGTCAGCACAGAGCCCCATGTGTGGCTCAAACTCATGAACCATGAGATCATGACCTGAGGTGAAGTTTGACTCCCAACCAACTGAGCCACCCAGGTGTCCCAATCTACATGGTTAAAATACATTTATATATTATATATATAGGCAACAACTTATTTAAAAATTAGGGGCATTATTATAATCTAAGTATGTTTAACTCCTCGGAAATTCAAATATATATTCAAATTCAAATATATATATATATATATATATATATATATATATATATAGTATATATATATTTTTTTCAAATATGTTTTATAAAAGGAAAAATACTACTGGAAATCTGCCTGAGTAATGGACTTTAGTTTATAGGAATATACCCATATTGGTCTATTAATTCTAGCATATTAACCACATTAATGGAAAATGTTAATAGGCAAAACTGGGTATGGCGTATATGGGAACTTTTTGCACTATCGTCTCAATTTTTCTGTAAATGTAAAATACAGTTTATTTTATTTTTATTTATTTTTGATTTATTTCTTTAAACAAGGTTTATTTTTAAAATACCATTGTGGGAAGTTGCAGCCCAAAATCAACCAATAAAAAAATCTCCTTATATATGTGTCTCTTTCCATTAGATACCCTCTCACTTCATGGTGGGATATGCTGTACTTGTCCCACGTTGATATAGATGGTACTTGGAATACAGAAAGGCCTTAAATAGATTTGGAGGTGTGGTTGTGCCTTCCAAGAATATTTGGCCCAGGGTTATGAAGAGGAAAATTAAAAGTCACACCCCTGTGCACTATGAGAAGCCGTGCACTTCTAAGTGTCATTTTGTGAATTAAAAACAACTTACCTTTTAAAGGATTAAAGAATCTTGGTAATTGATATTAATATCTAGATTCATGAAAAACATGCCATAAAAAGTTACTGTAACTTTGAACCTATTATGTTTACCCACAATAATACTGTGATATAATGTTTTATAATATAAATTTTTCAGATATATTTTGTCTTTATCCATAGTTTCTGAAAATGCTTCAGAGCCATAAAGGTAAATGGTATCTTGTTATTAATAAAAGTGACTTTTAATTTTTTTTAATGTTTATTTTTGAGAGAGAGAGAGAGAGTGCAAGTGGGAGAGAGGCAGAGAGAGAGGGAGACACAGAATTCAAAACAAGTTCCAGGCTCTGAGCTGTAAGCACAGAGCCCGACACAGGGCTTGAACCCACAAATCATGAGATCATGACCTGAGCCAAATCTGATGTTTGACCAACGGAGTCACCCAGGCACCCCAGTGAAAGTGACTTTTAAACCCCACCTGAGGTCAAGGGCTGGTGGGGTGGAGGACCAAACAGGTCATTAAAAGGTTGGAAAATTCAGTCCTACTCCCTAACCTCCGAGGGGAGAGGAGCTGGAGGTTGAATCAACCAATGGCCAACCGTTTAGCCAATCATGACTATGTAATGAAATCTCCATAAAAACCCCACAGGACAGTTTCCTGGTGCTTTTGAGAAAGCTTCCTTGCTTGGGAAACCAGAGTGCTCCCACATACTACCAAGTCAGGATCAAGCCTCCATGAGAAGAGAGGCTCCTTTGTTTGAGACATTGCCCTATGTATCTCTATTCATCTGGCTGTCGATTCACAGCCTTCATCATATCCTTTAATAAACTAGCAAGCATAAATTTTTCCCTGATCTCTGTGAGCTGCTCTAATAAATTAATCAAACCCAAGGAGGAGGTTGTTGTAACCTCCAATCTGTAGCCGCTCGTTCAGAAGCACAGGGAATAATAATCTGGGGCTTGTCACTGAAGTCTGAAATGGTGGGTTGGGAGTCAATCTTGTAGGACTGAACCCTTAACCTGTGGAACTGATGTCACCCTCAGGCAGATAACATCAGAATTGACTTGAATTATTCGACACCCTGCTGGTGTGTCCAAGAATTGCTTGCTGTTGTGGGGGCAGGGGGGGGAGGAGGAGGGGGAGGGGAGCGGTGGAACCCACCTCCTGGCCACATGGGAATTGGGTGCAAGAACTCTACAAGAAATACTATGACTGATGTTAACAAAAGATATGATTAGGTAAGGTTAATATGCAAAGTATCTCATTTTCCCTAAATTTATAGTCATGAATATCAGCAAACAGGTGTTGCTATTGATGTTTATATGAATGCTATCATAGAGATTACTGAACATTTTATAGATGCTGTTTATTTGCAAACAAGTACCTTATGCGTGTTGGCTCTAGCATTTGGTTTTTTAATTGTATTAAATTATGAATCCATAAATAAGTATAACAAGAAATATACTGTCTTAATTGATATCTGTAGGAAGACAATACTATTTTAATAAGAAAAACACTTTTTGATCAAAATAAACAGACTTCCCCAAACATTGTATAAGTGGGAAACAAAGAAATTAATGAAAATTGGGTATCTCCCAAAAGTGGGCTTTAAAGAACAGAGTTTCAGGGCACTGAATCAGAGAGAAGAGGAATTTAGAGATAGCGTGTTTTCATAGAGATAGAGGGGAACTGGGGAGCCTGGGGGCTCAGAGAGTTGAGCGTCTGACTCTTGAGATTTCAGCTCAGGTCATGATCTCATGGTTTTGTGAGTGCAAGCCTCACATCGGGCTCTGTGCTAACTCTGCTTAGGATTCTCTCTCTCTCTCTCTCTCTCTCTCTCTCTCTCTCTCTCTTTCTCTCTCTCTCTCTCTCTGCCCCTCCCCAGCTCACGCTCTGTCTCTCTCAAAATAAATAAACTTAAAAAAGAGAGAGAGAGAGAGAAAGAGGGGAAGTGATCAAGGTCACTGTATAGGAAATGAAAACCATCCCAGCCCCCATGAGAAATCTCCTGTTTATTTCTCGACAGCAGGTTTATTTCTCGATAGCAATTCCGGTTTTGAATGGTGTTCTTTGCTAAACTGTGCAGAACTACCACGGAGTAAACACAAACTTGCAATAAAACCTGTTACACACAACAGCTGTGTGGTAGTAATATGCTTTTTTTAGGTGCTTGGTAAAGAGGTGGTGGTTTTACCAAGGGAATAGGACAGCAGCTGGAGCAGCAGACAAGAATTAGCTTCCGCAAGACAGTAGACAAACAAGCCGTGGGAGGGATTTTGATGGAAGCAGATGGAGGCAAATCCTCTTCCAAGAGTTTCCGGTTTGGTTGAAAAATCGACAGCTCGAAACAGACGGGCACAGAGTGGTAAGAGGATAGAGAATGTGTCCATTGGACTTCCCAGGTTTTTTGAGTTCCTAGAAATTGTGATGTAGTTACAGAAGTAAGGATGCCACAAGTGACTCGTGGGTTAAAAGCTTGTGAAAAATGCAGCATAGGCCACCTTCAGTTATATAGACCTTCACGGGACAAATAACGTCGCCTGATCCAGCATGTGAATTTCATTAAGGAGGGTGTTCACACCCACCTCCGTTATTTATGGAAATTTACAGCTTCCATACCCTTATTTTCTCATTCATACTTCTTTCTCGTACTTTCTTGAAGGAGAAAAAGCTGATTCTTATAATAATTTATCATGAAGTCACTAAGAACTAGGCACTGTTAGTCATGCCATATTCATTATCTTTTTTCAATTTGAGGTGTATATCTACACACATTTCACTTATTGACTCTGAAATCCTGACATTCATATCTTCCTGCTAAATTTCTTTTTCCTCCTATGTTTTTCAATATAATCTCGGAACACTTAGAATAAATTGTAAAGAGAACTATAATATATGCATAACATAACATACAGGCAGTTCGTATGCAATAATGCTTCTATAGCTATTAAAAGAAACAGGTTTGGTACCAGATAACTCTATTTCATTAGATTTAGGGATATGGATTCAAAACACATGCTGCCTACAGTATTAGGCAATTATAACTTCAAATTTTTGTTCTCTCCTTTCCATGCAATTCCTCTAAAGCACAGACGTTCTTAAGTAGTTCAGACAAAGACTACATTGGAATTCCTGCCAGCACAAGCCCAGTGCACATATGTTTAACTACATTCCCCTTTCAACATTGGCTTAATATGTTTTAGCTGCCTTATAAATCACTTCCAGGAATTTATGTCAAATATAAATAACTCTACTTCCCACATAAGGATTACTGTCTTTAAACAAGTGTACTTTATCCATATAGCAAGGTCAAAAACAAATATGGAAAACAATCTATCAAAGTTATAATAAAAGTTTAAGTTACCAAATGTGGAAATTCTATGAAAAAATATATTAGTGCATATTTGCTGGAGGCCTGGGATTAAAGAACGCTTCCATTTTAGGCCCACATCTTATTAAATAAGTATACTTGAGCCCATTTAACAATAAAATTTGTGACCTCCTTTGCAAGAGGTAAAATCCAATTTCCTTTTCAGTCAACGAAGTGTTATACCAAATGTCTTTCTTCCCACTCTGTTGCTCTCCTTTATGACTTGGAGTTCATAAAGCAATTCCCTAGCCTGAGAAGAAAATAAACAAGCAAATGGCAGCACTTAAGGAGCCCTAGGCATAACACCTAGAATAATCTGCACTATAACATTCATCAAGCAATAGTAAGTTACAAAACATTTGAGAAATTTGTTTCTGGAGGGAGTTGAGAAAGCTCATTTGAATCCACTTTGTCTCGTAAAGGAAACATTGTGTTCATAAAACCACAGGAACATTAGGAAAACAGCTGTTTCCTCTCAAAATAGAGGAGCCACATCAGGTGTAAATTTCACCAAGGGTATAGCTTAATCAAGTATCCCATATTATGCAAAATACAATATAGTATGTAATTTCCAAATAGAAAAAAAGGCACAGTTTTATTTATATTTTATCGCAATAAAACCTGTTACGTGCTCACAAAGAAACACGTGCCATTTCTAAGTTACCGACTTTGAAAGTGAAATCTCATTTTATCTAATCTTTTAAAATCTAGAATAAAATTTCTTTGTAGCACAAGAAATATCTTTAAATGAAATATACTTTCGGAAGTTGTAAACTTGTTATTGTTGATGGTACAATTAATGGGGAGCAAATGAAAAGATGTCAGTGGGGTGCTTGGGTGTCTCAGTCGGTTAAGCAACAAACCCTTGATTTCAGCTCAGGTCATGATCTCATGGTTCAATTCATGAGACTGAGCCCTGTGTAGGGCTCTGTACTGACAGAGAGCCTGCTTGGGATTTCCTCTCCACCACCACCCCCCCCCCCCCCCCGCCAACCAACCACATGGGTGTGCACTCTCTCTCTCTCTCTCTCAAAATAAATAAATAAGCATAAAAAATTATAAAAAGAAAAGATGTTAAAAAAATAGTTGACTATAAATATGCCCCTCAAAATTACTCTCTCAGAAATGTAGGTGGATATTTCTGTTGTCCATTTATAAGAAGTTCAAGAATAATCATAACAAAAGTTGCTTATTTTGCTATATAGATCCAATATTTAAAGATTAAAGCTATAAACCAACTGTAAATATTAAAGAATATACAGCATTCAATATTAAAATTGATTTAATGTGCCATGGTGACGTGTTACAGTCAGACTTAATTTAGATAGAGCAATAATATTTCTAAACATACTTTAGAAAACATTTGCCAGCATATAATTGTTTGGGTTAAAAAGAAAAATGAAATGAATAAAACACCAGGTAAAAGGAACATTCAATAGGTATTATGTTGTCGCTAGGAGTTTCTCATTCTTTTTCTTTTTTTTTTTAATATAATTTATTGTCAAATTGGCTAACATACAGTGTGTAAAGGTGCTCTTGGTTTTGGGGGTAGATTCCCATGTTTCATCACTTACATACGATACCCAAAGCTCATCCCAGCAAGTGCCCTCCTCAATGCCCATCACCCATTTTCCCCTCCCCCCCCCCCATCAACCCTCAGTTTGCTCTCTGTATTTAAGAGTCTCTTATAGTTTGCCTCCCTTTCTGTTTGTAACTTTCTCTTCTCCTTCCCTTACTCCGTGGTCTTCTGTTAAGTTTCTCATTTTCAAACAATGCAGCAAAATATATGCTGGACAAATATATTTTTAAAAAGGTCATTTAAAATGCATTTATTATTTCAGCGACTCTCAAAACTTATTATTACTCCAAAATCATATTCTAAATAAGATAGAGTGATACTGATTTACATTTGCAACAGATTTATGTAGCATATAAGCAGGGGATTTACCTAAAATTACTTACTATGATATTTAATATTAAATAAGTAATTTACTATAAGGAAAATATTTCATTTTAGTAATTTATTTTTTTGTAAATTGTGTGATATTACTCACATTACCTGTGAATATATTTCATGAACAATTTTACCGGGGTTGTCCATGAATAAATTTTGTTGTTGTTGCTTTGTTGTTTGTTGCTTGTTGTATGATCCTGACTTTATGTATGCATAATTTTGCTTTCGTTTTTTAACATGCTATGCTCTCAGGAGAAAACAAAATGAGAAGGATTACTCATCATTCTCTTGCTAAGTTATTAGTAACATTTAGCATTCAAAAATATCTCTTGGGTACACCCTATATGCTGGACATTATATAGGGCTTGACAGATATGAAGAATTATTCTTAGTCTAGAAGCTCATAACAATGTAGAGTTGTAAGACTTCTCTGCATCTCCAACATCATAAATCCTTACAGTTCCTAAAAGCAATCCTGTGTTCTTCAACTACTTGTTGAAGTTGAAGGCACACTATGCATCAGGCATTACGTTATGCAAGAAAAAAGCGATAGAAGAAATAATTTTAAAAAATCAGGTTTTTTGTTTACTGGTATCTGTCATGGAATGCCAGAAGAACCCAACCTATAGGATGTATGTATCCATATTTAAAGAGATTTTAAGGAAGTGTCTCACACACAGCTCTGGAGGTCACAAGTCCAAACTCTTGGAGCAGACCCTCAGACTGAAATCCCAGACAGGATATGATATAGCTTTGAGTCAGAAATATTGCAGTCTGGAAAGTCAGGCAGAATTTCTATGCTTCAGTCTTGAGGCAAAACGTTTTCTTGGCCTGTGAAACCTCAGTGTTTGCTCTTAAAAGCATGCAACTATTTGGATGAGGCTCACCCACATTATCAAGGGTAATTTCTTTTCCTTAAAAATCAACTGATTGTATGGAGTCCCTGGGTGACTTAGTTGTTTAAGCATCTGATTCTTGATTTAGGCTCAGGTCATGATCTCACAGTTTGTGGGATTGAGCCCCAAGTCAGCCTCTGAGGTGAGATTGTGGAGCCTGCTTGGGATTCTGTCACCCTCTCTCTTTGCCCTTCCCCAGCTCAACTCTCTCTCTCTTTCTCTCTCTCTCTCTCTCAAAATAAATAAATAAACATTTAAAAAGTCAACTGTTTGTTGATGCTAATCACAAATACAAAATACATCCAATACATTCACATTAACGTCTATACTACTGTTTGACCAAATAGCTGAGAATCATAGCCTAGCCATCACTGAACCCTAAAATGAACCATCACTGAATCCCAATAAAAGCTATACATTACTTTCCTAGTAGGCAAAAACTAACATAAAAATATTCATTGACACATATATACCTATGTACACACATATATTTCATATAACCTAATATATTGTAGATAACATATGTGACTTGATGAAATGTTTAGAGCCAAATCCTCCTTGGAAAAATATAAATAAATAAATAAATAAATAAATAAATAAATAAATAAATAAATAAATCTATTATGGAAATCTGTATTTAATAAAATATATGTCTTCTCCCCATACCTTGTCTCTGAACTTCAAATTTTATGTGTACCTGTGCCCTTGCTATCTCTGCTTGCAAATCTAACAGGCATCTTTTAATCTTGGCGTTCTCAACACCAAATGCCTGATCTTTGCCTCCAATTCGGCTCCTTGCCATGATCTTTCTTATCCCAGTTTATGGCAACCACCCGGCCCTAGTTGTTCAAGCCATGTCTTAAATGCATTCTTCACTCCTTTTCTTTAACTTACCTGAGTGATCAGCAAATAACACCACCATTATTTTCTGATTTTAATTCCCACCCTTTGTCTAACTTTACCATAGCCATTTGCTGACCTCAAAACGCTGGGCAATTTGCCTCCAAGAGTTGGAATTTCCTGGAATGCTTTGCCTCACTTCTAAATGGCTTACTACCTAACATCTTGCATTCTTCGTTCAAAGATCACCTTGTCCATGAGGATTTTTCTGGCCACCCATTTACATGTAATTCCATTAACCTACTCCTAGGAGTTTCAGTTTTATTTTTCTTTATAGCACTTACCACTTTGTGCCATTTAGTATATTTCACTATTTTTTGTTTTATTTCATTGTTTTCCTAGTAGATTCATGAAGACAATGACCATGGGCTTTTCATTGCTTATGTGTCTGCCTTACCTATAAAAGTGCCCTGTTCAATTGAAGTTTTCTTTAAAATTGATATTGTGACTTTTTCTAACCCTCTTTCATTAATGTCCCTATAATTTTGCAATCCATTTTGCAGTCTATAAAAAAAACAACAAATGGGAAATTCGGTAATGTGTGTTACTTGTGAGGTACAATGCGAAGCAGAGAAATAGATTCTGAAATGGTAAACCATCATTAGCATTTTTTGTGAATAAGTTAGCTATAAATTGCTATTTTACAATGCTACTTTCACTTTACATGTCAGCTATTGCCTTTGCTTCTGCATTTAAATTTAGTTATTGAGTTCAATACATACCAAACAATGGAAATTGAAAGTTTCCCAAAGTTTATCTAGTTCTGTAAAAGGCTACAGGAAAATTGGGGCTATTTACACTTTCTACTGTGAAGAAATCAGTGCACAGTGCTTATTTCTTTGTTGAATTGTAATTAGATGTTCCTTTATTTTTGCACAGAAATTGAGCAAGTATAAAGTAGAATTTCAAAAACAAGTACAAATCGAAACTAGCTGATCTAGAGGTAATGTATCTACTTGTGAAGTGTTGAAGATTCTGTTTTTGATGTGACCCAATGCTAAAAATAAAAAACAAAAGCAACAGACATTTTAATTACAGATTAAATCAGTTCTTTCATGGAATTTTTCAATTGCAAAATACACATGGTCATGTGTTTAGGATGCATGTGAATTAATGACTAGAATTAATGACTTTAAAAATTTAAGAGGCAAAAATATAGAAGATATTTGCAATGATTATAGACTGCTGATATTCTTTCAAATGTAACTGATTCATAATGTCCAAATATTAAAACTCCTAGTATTCCAGGAAAGAAAAAAAAATTTTAGAACTTTTTTAGTGGTTAGATACTCCGTATACAAATTTCAAACTCACCAGAACATATGGGACACATATAAGACAATTTATCCTCAATATACATTAATAACCTCATCTTTTAAAAAAAGAAAACACTATTGGGGTGCCTGGGTGGCTCAGTTGGTTAAGCATCCGACTTTGTGGCAGGTCATGATCTCACGGTTTATGAGTTCAAGCCCCGCATTGGGCTCTGTATTGACAGCTCAGAGCCTGGAGCCTGCTTCAGATTCTGTGTCTTCCTCTGTCTCTGCCCCTCCCTCACTAGCACTCTGTTTCTCTCTCAAAAAAAATAAAAAATAAAATAAAATAAACATTAAAATAAAAAAACACTATTAATGATTTCCAGTAAAGAACTATGAGTAAAATACCTAAGACGTTCTTTTGGTAGAGACCAGGTAAGCAGCCATTCCAAACATAAAGTAAATGTAGCATCGAATCACTCTCTCCCTCTGATCATCTGCATTGACATCAGCTAATTTCACAAGATGATTAAGCCAAGATCTCCCTGTTTCTGAGGAAAACTGAAAGCCTACATCCTCTGGCTATCCACTGAGAAGGCAAGGAGTCAAACTTTTATGTGTCTGTTACATTCAGGCTCCTTTGTCCCCCTCCCACCAGGTCTCAGGTAAAAGGAGAGTGTTGGGAACAGGAGTGGCTGAAGGGAACAGGAGTGGCTGAAGGCCACAGGGCAAAGCTGAGGTGACCTATGCAACGGCAGGAAAAAGTAGTCAAAGGTTGAGACCCTTTTAGTTCCCTTCCCTATACCCTTTTCTCCTCAGATTCCGAGGCAAGGGATTAGCATCTTGCTGTAGCCCAAACTCACACGTATGTTCCACAATTTGGTCTACGTGCTTATAGGGATAAAGTGCTCAAATGTAATGAATCGTGATTTGCAATGTGAAGAGAAGTTTAAGTGGTCTTGTTGTGGAGTCTGGAAGCATATTGAAAGTACTTGTGTTGTATGCTACTTTGAACATAATAGGATGTGTTAACTGTTGTTGACACATTTGCCCTTCCCATCCATTAAGCAGAAGAGGAAATACTCCCAACTCAAGGACTTCCACATGTAGACAGGTAGAGAGGTGATCTCTGTTCCCTGCAAGCTGGTCCAGCGAAAGCAACATAGAATCTTGGGAGGAAGGAGGAAGAGGAATCACAACTTTGAGGCTATAATTGCTGGGGAAACTCAGAGAAGCCATTCCCCAATAGTATAGCACCACCTGCTTGACGAAGTCACCAAGTACGCCACGTAAAAACCAACAAAAAAAGCAGTTATTACCCCGCTTTATGAAACTGATCCCCTGACTCAAGAAGCCCATTTAGTGACGAGTCAAATCAATTCAGTAACTAACAAAGGAAAGGACTAATAGTCCTTATGGAAGATGGAAATTGTACATTCAAGAGCATAGTCAACCTGGATCTAGCGTCATCTCAATTTTACATGAACAAGTGACAGTTTGGTCTTTGGGGAAACTTTACCCCTTCCTCAGTTTTCTAAAGCAAAACCATTAGCTCCATGAGGTCCTTGATTTGCAGAGATCCTCCTAAATACCTGGTCCCGGTTGACTAATGGAGCGGTTACAATAAAGGCTGCTGCTGTCATGTGGGTGGTAGTAATAATCCAGCCTCAAGGAGAACTCTGGAATGCGACTGTGCTAATAGCCAGTCAGCACAATGGGATGAATTCAGCCATTTCCTTTGCCTTACAGAAAACTCCTCAAGATCTGGCAGGTAATATTATTAACCTTGGGGTTTGGTCAATTTCACAGACATCTGTGGAAGTCTATAGACCATCAGTTTTAAATATCCCTCTGCGGGATTATAACCAGGATTATAGACTGAGAAGTCTGGATGGCTCACATAGATGCTCATATGTGGATAGAGGTGAGACGAACTGGAACCAATGTGGTGATCATGACTGTCCTGCCCATTTTGCTACAATTGCTTGCTGAAGCCATCATCACACTTGACATGGCAACACGCCCCCTTCCCAGGCTGGTCACAAAGTGAAGGACTCAGTATTTCTGATGCAAGTCTACCACCGTATCCCAGACTTATGACTTCTGCAAAATGTTGGCTCATTTTTTTGTGTGGTCAGCATGGAGCATTGTCTCCACATGGAGCATTGTCTCCACCTAGTCCCAGCAAATTGACATCGAATCAAGTTTAATGACAAATCCTGGGTTCTATGTTTGTATAATAGAGCAAATAATCCAGGGACCGCTTCCACTGGGGATGGGTGTTGTTAGTTGGCCTATTTTTCATAATTACTGGCATTGGCCCAAAGATCATCAGGTCTCTAAACACTCTTCCTTGGATCATAATGAATATAGATTGACCTCAGACGTGATTGACTAAAGTAAGACCTACTGGTGCCCCTGCAACTTATTATAGTGACTGAGACCCTAGGGGCCAGGAAGGGTTGTGTTTGAGATCAATGTTCCTCCTTACAGCCTTGCTGATAGCAACCTTAATTAATTTTGAAATGAGACCAATTGGTCCCAGCCTCTGTGTGCTTCTCAAATCTGACCAGTGGACACATAATAATTACTCTTCCTCTATTGTTAATATGTAAGTATAAATACCTAAATGTGTGTAGATTGTTCCTTATTTAGATGCTTGAAGGGTTCTCTGTCTCAGGTTTTCAACAATTCACATTACTTATTATAGAGCTTTAGAATATTTCCTCCTGTCTTAACTATTCCTTTCCTCTCCAAATTCAGGTGTCTTAAGTTTTCTTCTATAAAATATATGATTATTTTTCAGTCCCATCTGTCTGGCCTCATCTTGTGGAATGTCTTACTGCATTCTGTGAAGTTATAATTACTTATTTTATTATTTCCTTCTTTGTCCTACACTTCACCTAAAGGGAGCAGAACCCTGAGGTTGAACTAAATTCCACTAACTTTTCTGTAATGTTAATTTGTCTCCAGGTCTTTTGGCCCATATTTAAATTCTACTATTGAATTCTGATTTTCCTAACATATAATGTACCCCATGGGATTTTTGAGATGGTTAAATCATTAAAATATATAAAAGATTTTAATGTAGCTATTATAATTTCCATCATTAATAGGCACCTTTTAATTTCTACTGCATATTAGAAATTCTTCCCATTTGTATATCTTTCACCTCAATAAGTGAATTCATACTTTCAATTTTCTTCTTGGTTTTGAATTACACATTCACTTGATTCTTATAATAAGGTAAAGCAAAGGCTTTGAAAGTTCTATTTATCAGTCTTTAACCTATAGTCTTTCCCTGAAATGAGAATCCTGACTTCACTTTATTCTGGTATTCTGTATTTTTTTCATGGCCTGAAATCAATGTATTTCTCACTCTAGAATAAAAGGGAAACACCAATTGTGGTATTTATTCATGAACAATATTTGTGATGTCATGTTCAATAACCAGAGTACAGATATTTCTCATTTAGGAATTGGATTTGACCCACTCTTTCTGGGAAAACCTCAGTGACCCACTGAAATTGATCTCTGAAATTGAGATATGTGTTTTTGAACTCTGCATTTGCACTATCCGAGCCTTCCTAAGAGCTGATTATAATTGACTGATTATTATCATCCTATAATATGAATGATGCCATGGTAGCAGGAATTGTGCTTCTTTTATTCAAAATTCTATCACCCATGCTTTCTCCATTGACTGGAACATTGTGATCCCTCAGTACATAGTGTGAACATGAGTGGCACTGACTTGAATTAAAAGATACTTGTTTTATGTGGCAGCTGGGAAAGCCTTGGATAAGGGAAATCTGAGAAGAGAACTTTTATTTCCATTCATTGTCTAAATTGTTTGTTAAAGATATTTAAATGGGGACCAGGTGTCTCTCAAAAGTTCTATTCAACCTGGCCTTAACTCAGTGAGTGGCCTTACCTTTCTTTAGTCACCCGCACTTCATGGTTGCACGTAATGAGCTACTCCGAACATTAGGAATTATTACTATTGGTTTTGACTAACTCCATCCTCTCTGTGTCCATCAAAGTAGCTAGCACAACCCAAATCTTTCAATATCATGCATCTTTCTCAATACTCACCTATATCCAATGCAACTAATTTTAGGAGTGCATAAATGTCTTGACATTTTCTATTTTACAAAAATTATAATAAGAATATGTAGTTATATTATGTATCTGTTTCCATATCTTGCATTTATCATTTAAAAAACATTGCATTTCTAAATTCCTCCCTACATTGTCCTTAAAGTTACAAGGCAATAAGGAGGGACAATATATATTAACAAATTTAATACGGCCTACCCCCACCGTAAACATTTCTATTCTATCATAGAGATCTTTTGGCCAATGTTAATATCATATCCTCATTATTCTAAATTTAACCTAGTAAAATAAATCTTTCCACCATATTTTGTTCTAAAATATTTTTGGCAATTTTCCAGTTAATTTCCAGATGTAATTGAAATCGTTAATTAATTTAAAATTTGATGGGGTGCCTGGATGGCTCAGTCGGTTAAGCATCCAACTTCGGCTCAGGTCATGATCTCGCAGCTTGTGGGTTTGAGCCCCGCGTCGGGCTCTGTGCTGACAGCTCAGAGCCTGGAGTCTGCTTTGGAATCTGTGTCTCCTTCTCTCTCTGCCCATCCACCACTTGTGCTCTGTCTCTGTCTATCAAAAATAAATAAACATAAATAAATAAATAAATAAATAAATAAATAAATAAACTTTGAGATGCTAAGTAGAATAGGTCAAATACATAGATCTAATTTATATACTGATTATTGAATATTTTATGTACATTAAATCTTCCCTTCCAAAATTGTGGTTTAGATTTTTACTTGTTTAGGTATTCTGTTCAGTTGCAATAAAATTTAATACTTTTTTTTAATTTTATTTTTTATTTTTTTTAAATTTACACCCAAATTAGTTAGCATAGAGTAAAACAATGATTTCAGGAGTAGATTCCTTAATGCCCCTTACCCATTTAGCCCATTCCCCCTACCACAACCCCTCCATCAACCCTCTTTGTTCTCCATATTTATGACTCTCTTCTGTTTTGTCCCCCTCCCTGTTTTTATATTATTTTTGTTTCCTTCCCTTATGTTCATCTGTTTTGTCTCTTAAAGTCCTCATACAAGTGAAGTCATATGATTTTTGTCTTTCTCTAACTGACTAATTTCACTTAGCATAATACCCTCCAGTTCCATCCATGTAGTTGCAAATGACAAGATTTCATTCTTTTTGATTGCTAAGTAATACTCCATTGTATGTATGTGTGTGTGTGTGTATATATATATATATATATATATATATATATATATATATATATCACATCTTCTCTATCCATTCATCAGTTGATGGACATTTGGGCTCTTTCCATACTTTGGCTATTGTTGATAGTGCGGCTATAAACATGGGGGTGCATGTGTCCCTTCGAAACAGCACACCTGTATCCTGTGGATAAATGCCTAGTAGTGCAATTGCTGGGTCATAGAGTAGTTCTAGTTTTAGTTTTCTGAGGAACCTCCACACTGTTTTCCAGAGTGGCTGCACCAACTTGCATTCCCACCAACAATGCAAAAGAGATCCTCTTTCTCCACATCCTCACCAACATCTGTTGTTGTCTGAGTTGTTAACATTAGCCATTCTGACAGGTGTAAGGTGGTATCTCATTGTGGTTTTGATTTGTATTTTCCTGATGATGAGTGATGTGGAGCATTTTTTCATGTGTCGGTTGGCCATCTGGATGTCTTCCTTGGAGAAGTGTCTATTCATGTCTTTTGCCCATTTCTTCACTGAATTATTTATCTTTTGAGTGTTGAGTTTGAGAAGTTCTTTATAGATTTTGGATACTAACCTTTTATCTGATATTTCATTTGCAAATATCTTCTCCCATTTTGTCAGTTGCCGTTTAGTTTTGCTGATTGTTTCCTTCGCTGTGCAGAAGCTTTGATTTTCATGAGGTCCCAGTAGTTCACTTTTGCTTTTGTTTCCCTTGCCTCTGGAGATGTGTTGAGTAAGAAGTTGCTGAGGCCAAGATCAAAGAGGTTATTGCCTACTTTCTCCTCAAGGATTTTGATGGCTTCCTGTCCTACATTGAGGTCTTTCATCCATTTTGAGTTTATTTTTGTGTATGGTGTAAGAAAGTGGTCCAAGTTCACTCTTCTGCATGTCGCTGTCCAGTGTTCCCAGCACCACTTGCTAAAGAGACTGTCTTTATTCCATTGGATATTCTTTCCTGCTGTGTCAAAGATTAGTTGGCCATACGTTTGTGGTCCATTTCTGGGTTCTCTATTCTGTTGCATTGATCTGAGTGTCTGTTCTTGTGCTATTACCATACTGTCTTGATGATTGCAACTTTGTAGTATAGCTTGAAGTCTGGGATTGTGAAGCCTACTACTTTGGTTTGCTTTTTCAAGATTGCTTTGGATATTTGGGGTCTTTTCCGGTTGCTCACAAATTTTAGGATTATTTGTTCTAGCTCTGTGAAGAATGCTGGTGTTACTTTGATAGGGTTTGCATTGAATATGTAGATTGCTTTGAGTAGTATCGACATTTTAACAATATTTGGTGTATAGGAATGCAACTTATTTCTGTGCATTGATTTTATATCCTGCCACTTTGCTGAATTCATGAATCAATTCTAGCAGTTTTTTGGTGAAATCTTTTGGGTTTTCCATATAGAGTGTCATGTCATCTGCAAAGAGTGAAAGTTTGACCTCCTCCTGGCCAATTTGGATGCCTTTTATTTCTTTGTGTCGTCTGATTGCAGAGGCTAAGACTTCCAATACTATTAAAACTTTTTAAAATCAATTAGACTTACTATTGAATTTAAGTCTAAATATTTTAGAAATTCTTTATAATTTTGTAATAAAATCATTTATACGTACATGCATATATAAATTACCTATATGATATATATAAGACAGACACAGAGACAGAGGAAGAGAGAGAGAAATTTATTGTAAATAATTGGTTCAAGAGGTTGTGGGTGCTGGTAAGTATGGGAATTATAGGGCAGGCCCGTAGGCTGGAAACCCAGACAAGATTTCTATGGCAATTTTGAGGCAGAATTATTTCTTTGGAATTGACTTCACTAGTAAAGCCTTCAAATGATTGGATAAGTCCACTCATGTTATGGGGACTAACCTGACTTAAAGTCAGGGGATTATAAATGTTCATCCCATCTACAATTACTTTTATAGCAAATCTAGGCTAGTGTCAACCAAATAACCATAGCCTACCCAAATTAACACAAGAAAATTAACCATAACAGTAAAAAAATAAATGTGGTTGTTGGAAGCCACTGACATTTGAAGTGAAGTGGTTTTTTTTGTTTGTTTGTTTTGATTTGTTTTGTTTTGTTTAAGTAGGGTTCGTGACCAGCATAGAGCCCAACGTAGGGCTTGAACTCATGACCATGAGACAAAGACCTGAGCTGAGATCAAGCATCAGACACTCAACTAACTGAGCCACCCAGGTGCCCCTGGAGTGAGTTTGAATAAAGCATTATTTTGCAAGAGTAGCCTAATATCAATGTTTAGAATTATAATATGTAATATGTTTCTTCTATCTCTATGCTACTTAACACTGTTATTAAGAATGATACCTGGATTTTGCCAAGCCCCCTTTAAGCATCTATTAATGGATCATGACTTTTTAAACCAATGCAATGATACGATTTGATGATATAATAATTTATTTTGATGATTTTTCTAATATTGACTCTATCCTTCCATTAAAAAAATAGATTGTAATTATTCTGACTCAACCTGACATTTGGTAATAGCTTACTTAAAATTTGTATGTAAGATATATGAAAATTATTTTATTTTTTTTTTAGAATTATCTTCCCCCTTCCTATCTGTACAAATGGATGATGTGTCCCTGCCCTTGTCCTGTGAATTTCAGTGCCTCTGGATAAGTAATGTGTATTTCATTGACCATGTCATCAGGCTTGGCCATGTGATTTGTTTGGCCCATCACATCTGAGTGGAAAAGTGCAAGCAAATTCTTTAAATGCAGTTGTGTGGTGCTCGCTGCTTCCTGGGCCATGAAAATAGCACTCCTCATGTAGTTACTGATATCTCAGTCTGAGTCCCTGACCTCAGTCCAATAGCCTGGAGAAGAGCCACGATCAACACAGCTCTCGTGCAACACAAGCAAGAAAGAAATCTGTGATGTTGTAAGTCACTAAGATTTTAGGTTTATTTGTTATGCAGCAAAGCTGGCTAACACAGGATGAGGGTTTATGCCAATTATTTTTGGTCAATTTGAATATGAAGGCATTTAAAACATTTTCAAGTGAGTGTTCCGTCAGTGTTGTTATGAAGTATACTCCCCTTCATCGACTTTCCTAAAGATTGTAATTTCAGGAGTATTTCCTCAGGAGTTAAACATTACTAATGACATGTTTCTCGTTTCAAGTAGTTCAAATTCTTATATCTTTATAATTTATTTCTAAGGTTATTGAACTTATGGCAATGGTTATAGCCTTTGAAATATGTACTTAAAAAGAAACTTTAAGACTTCCCCTAGAGCCAAGTACATGATCGATTTTGTAAATGTTCCTCAGACACCAATAAAATATATACATATTCAATATTCATAGAATGCAAAATAAGATATTTATGTTTGAGTGGAGTTTATTACAGTATTCAGTTCCTATATGTTCTCATTTATTTATTTCTGTTAGACCTTTCTAATTCTGAAAAAGATATATTACATGCCTTAAGTATAATTCTATTTTTATTAAGTTATCCCTGCATTTCTAATAGATTGGGCTTTATGTTTGGAATGCTAAGTGGGTTTGGTGCTTACAGTTTTATGAGGAATGTGTCCTTCAAATGAATTGTCTTTTATCATTATACAAAATGATCTTTTACCTTATTTAAGGGCTTTTAACCTTAAAAGAACATTTCATTTCCCCTTGCCTCAGCTCACCTATCACATCTAGTTTTCCTAAATGACGTTGTACTATTTATAGGTTATTTTTGTTTTATTCCATTTCTATATGAATACTTACATCAACAAATTTTGCATATCTTTGATAGTACAAAATTCCAAGCACACTGTCCCTGCACTAATTACATAATAAAATGTCATCCGTCACTACTTTTTCTTCTCCTTTAATTTTCTGTCCTCTTAAAGTATTTATTTTGAGTCCCTTTTACTTGTCTAGAGAATTTTCTGAAGTGTTTTCCTTACACAAGATAACTAAACCTTAGAGTCTCTAGTTTTTCTTCCAACTCAACAAGTAAATGATATTTATCTGCCTATAAAATTCTATGATCCTTTTTCCCTAGTAACTTACCCATATTATTGAACTATCAATTTTAGTATACTTCCTTGAAATATAAATAAATCATTCCAGCTATTTGGAAGCTTCAAATAAAAAAAAATACTTAAAATTAAAAAAAAATCATGAGAGATTGTCATGTTATTCCTTTCCTCCACCAAGACACCAGTGCACGCACACACATGCACACACTCAATATCCATCCTTTCCTTTTTCTTGGGCATATGCCTGTTTAACTAGCATCTAGTCTTCTAGCTCTGCTAGTGACTAGACTGAGCCAAGTTTCTTACAATGGAACACGGGTGGCAAGTTGTGTTCAATCTCCATTCTATGTGCTTACAAAGAAAACGGTTTCCCTTGATTCCTTCTTTCCTCCACACGAGCTGGAACAGGGAGAGCGTGGCAGTCACGCTCATGAAGACAACTTCATTGAGGATGTTGTTAACCACCATACGGCAAAAACCAGCTTCCTGATTTATCTCAGGAAGCAGAATTCCCCTTACAGATTACAGTGGTGACACCGATAAGTTGATGAATAAACTACTGTGTCATTTAACTTCGCTTTGCTCGAGGGTGGGGAAGATGTCTTCCTCCTGATGGTTCTGAGTGGGGTCTATGGAACACTGAGGGTCCCAAAGATATGTTCAGAGTGTTTGTGAGGCCAAACCATTTTTCCGAATGATACTAAGATGCCACTTGTATTAAACAGTGGCATTTAAGAACGTGAGCACCAAACTGAACAGATTGGCATTGAACTGGTCACTGCTAAGCACTCACAAGGAGACAAAAAAAGGCCAAGTTCAGTTAAGAATATCCTTGAGGAAACAGTACTAATTACTAATGCTCTCAAACTCTGACCTTTGTGTATAAGTCTTCTTAATGACTTATGACGTAATGACACAGAAAGTCTTCTTCTGTGAGAATACAGGAAATGTGCATGAAGCATTTCTACTTCATACTAATATAATCGTGACCTCCAGCAAAACCACTCACACAACTGTGTGAGCTGGCAGATGAACGAGATGCTCTTCCCATGGCACACTGTTTTCACTTGAGACAACGCCTGAAAGACAAACTCTGGTTATGAAACCTGAACCTTTGGCCAAAGAAACAAGGGACTGTATTTACTGATGATAATAACATTTCAGTTTTCGGGGAAAATTATAATTTTGGAAAACGGGTGACCCCGGGGAGAACGGGCAGAGATAGTTCAAACATAAATGGATGTGTGTGTGTGTGTGTGTGTGTGTGAGTGTGTGCATGTTTTGATAGAGTACGATGAATGGTGTCACTATTTAGAAAATCTGCAGGTAAGAAGTATTTTCCAAATGATCAATGTGTGATGTTATAAATCTGTGCCTGGATAAAAGATCTATTCAAAGTGCATGATTGTGCAATGTAAAAGAGTACAAAAAGCTCATCGAGGGGTACCTGGGCGGCTCATTTGGTTAAGCGTCCCACTCAGGATTTCAGCTCAGGTCATGATCTCCAGGTCGTGAGTTCAAGCCCCATATCCGGCTCCACACTGGGCATGGAACCTGTTTAAAATTTTCTCCCTTTCCCTCTCTCTCTCTCTCTCTCCTTCTCTCTCTCTCTTCCCCTCCCGAACAGAAAAGAAAAGAAGAACGGAAGAGAAAAGAAAAGAAGAGAAAAAGAAAATGTTCGTTGATACAGACTCAGATTCTACATAGAAACTAACCTTTAAGAAATTATCACTCGTCAAATTGCGGTACAGTGACAAATAAAGGCTATCAACAATTGTTTGAAAAGGTTGAAAATACTCTCACCTTTCCGAATTCAATCTATGTGAACTCAGATTTTTATTCGTGTACTTCAACCAAAATAATGTATGATAACAGATCAAATGTAGCAGCAGACAGGAAATCAGCTGTCTTCTGATAAGCCAGACATTAAAGAGGTTTGCAAAAATGTGACATTACATTACTCTTCTCACTAACTTGTATTTTAGAAAAATATAGGGTTTTTTTTATTAAAGTATGTTTTTTATGACATGTACCTAATCTATTATTTTATTTTTAAATAAATTAATGAATCTGTTATTTCAAACCTCCATTTTATTTCCTAATAGAAGAAATATCCATAGACATAAAGCACATAAATAAACGTTCTTTCAGATCATTAACAGCATTGAAGAATGTAAAGTTTTCCTGAACCCTTAACCATTAGTTTGCTGAGGTCAGTAGTATGAGAATTGCTGACCTAACCTCCTAAACTTTACCAAAACTAACACAGAAAGTTTCCAGAGTATGTCTAAATGTGTTCCATTTTCCATTTATTAATCAGAGAAGTTAGTTTACCTATCCAAAATGGAGACTTACACCTGTCAGGGATTGTTTTCTTCTCCCCATTCGACTATTGCCACTCTATCATCTGTCCCCTGTTGTCCTTGCACAAATCCTCTTATCCCTCATTAATTCCACACTTTTTTTTTGGGGGGGGGGGTTTACTTCTGATGATTTTACACTTGTTTGAACTCCACTTCATTTCAGTTTTTTTTTTTTTATCTAGTTACCTTGCTGGCTGTATGTTGACTGATGTATTTTAAAATTCGAGAGGTGCCTGGGTGGCTTGCTCGGTGAAGCGGCTGACTCTTGATTTCAGCTCAGGTCACGGTCTCACAGTCATGAGATTGAGCCCAGCGTCAAGCTCCTTGCTCAGCACGAGCCCGCTTCGGATTCTGTGTCTCCCTCTCTCTCTGCCCCTCCCCCACTCATGCTCTCTCTCTGTCTCCCTTTCTCTCTCTCTATCACAAAAATAAACATTAAAAAATTAATTACAAAATTCAAAAAAGAAAATGATTTGGGTTGAAGTTGTATATTTATATTCCAAAGGAAAGTCCTTACGTGTTTTTTTGAGTTTTAAGAACGTTAAGAGACACAACAGAATTTCCTAAGGCTCTAAGTTATGTCGAGGGAAGGTGCTGTACTTTTTCTCACCCAGGTGCCATCGAATTATGATCCTTGCCTCAGGCCTCTCTGCCTCGATGGTCCTAAGCTCAGGCAAATACAGCGTTGGAAGATATCAAGTTCTTGGTTTATTGTCGCCCCTGTCTGGCATGTGTGAAAAATCTGGGGCTATACACTTTCACTACTGGCTCTTCCTCTGTCCAAGTCTTAGCCACTGCTTTGCTTGGGAGAATTCTACGTCCACATCTCTTTCCATAATACCGAAACTCCCAGAGGTCTCAAATACCAGAAGTCTTTAACAACAAAACCTGACCTAGTGAAAACATGGATGGGTCTGAGTGTAGAACTGTGTGTGTGTGTGTGTGTGTGTGTGTGTGTGGCGTGTGTGTGTTTGAAGACAGGGTAATGTTCCAATCGCCTCTCCATGGTCTGATGCAATGAAAATGATATGCACCGTATTGCTTTTGTAAAATTTGAAAATCTCAAAATTTTTAAACATACCTGATCCCATCTGATCCTGTGCTTCTGTCCTTGAAATTCTCCATATTCTGTTGTTCTTTGTGAAGTTTGGCTCCACGCTAGGGCCTTTGCTTTGTCATCACCCTCTTCACCCACACTTGATTGGAAAGTATATGCTTTCTTGCAAGTCTGAACGTTAAATATCCTTTGCTACTTAAAGCATCCATTTGTATCATCAAGCCACATTTGTGCATCAAGCCACAACATCCCTCAGCACGTGGACTTCTCTATCAGGTTGTATTCGCGTCTACAAACTAGCACGCATTGCCTTCTCCCTCAGCCAGTGATAACATTGCTCTCACCACCTTCAATCTCACCTCTAAGCCAATGGCATGGGTTTGAGGTTTTTATTCATGGCAAGGCTCTTCTTTCTGTACTAATTTTTGCAAAAGTACAGAGAGGCTTGGCTATTTTTCATTTCTATCCACACAATGTAGCTGTCACAAGCTGACAGGAGGAAGTCTTTACTCATTGTTGTTATTCAAGCAGTCAGGCTGAAGTGGCCGCCATCATCTTGAATATTACTGATTGCCAAGCCAGGAAAAAGAGGGGATGCCGAAAGGGCTCCCACCAGCTGAGTGATTAAATACTCCGGTCAGTTCACAGTGCAGTGGCCTGAATTAGTCACACGGCTCCACCAAAGCCCAAGGAGGCAGAGAAGCTCAATGCAACATTTGCCCAGAATGGAGGCAACCAGAAATATTAGATGGAAAGTGTTAATGACCACCCAGAGTATAAGCCAAAGAAATCCTACAGATTCTGGAAGTCCGAGAATTGACGAGGAAGAACTTTTACCTATTGAGCTCACACAAGCATTTGTGAATTTGTAGACACACACAATCAGCATAATTATTTGATTATGCACCATCTAAAAGTCATACTGCATAATAGATACTTACTAGATAATTTATGTAAAATATGATGACAAAGATAATATGATAAATCACCATCTTCATTTTGAATTGTTAGGTAAAAGTCTTTATTCACAACAAAACCTGTTCCAGCACCAAGGTGGGATTTTTTTTTTTCAAATTCATGCAATTTCTGCTAATGATATGGCTAGATGCTGTGCAACATCTGTTGTTTACAAGTTCCAACTACCCATTGGGTCACTTGTAAATTCTCACACAGATTCTAAGCTATGCTATTAAGATTTAAGAGAATAAACGATTTAACTGAATAAGCCAATATTATTTTAATTAAAAAATGATATTATTCTTTATCTATAGTAAAGCTTAAATAATTAGCCTTCTCAAGAAAGCTTGCATTAAAGCAAACATTGCAACCACCACATTGGATCTCAAGTCGCATAATTAAACAAAGTCCTGAGCTTCAACTTGCAGCATATTAAATAAATCAAGGAAAGCACTTTTATTATTTTTATGTTGTAAATTTCCTTTGGAAAAGAAAAATCAAGCATCCTCATAATTTTATGAAGAATTTTATTTTGCGGGTTCTTAACATTTTTCCAAGCTCTTCCTCCCAAATGGTTTATTGATAATACAATCCAATAATATCTAAACCAGTTTCTATAAATGCCACTATATATGAATACGAAGTCCATCTACAGAATCAATAATTTGGCAGAACGTATATTATTTTCCTTCATCTAAGGGTACATTTATAAGGTACTTTTCTTAGAATTCTGGGAGAAAATGAATACAATCAACATTATAAACATATAATCACATTCCATTATCTCCAAGGATATGACAGGAACATTGAGTTTTACATTTAAAATTACATACTAATTTAGAACTACTATTAATAGGAATACTACTTTTCTGTCCATTGTTTTCTAAAGACAAAACCGATCTATTTCCAAAAGTATTTTCTAAATATAATCACATAATGTGATTGATGAAAAACGCCATTAACAAAATACTAAAATTAATATGCTAAGCAACCTTCCAAAAAAATCCTTCCATCGCTTTTCAAGTCTCCTTCGCACGAGCCAGACAAATCTTTACACAATTTGAGACCTGCTTGATTATGCAGGCTACCTTGTACCTGTTATGTGCTGTCTCTCAAGGACAATATTACTAGCCTTCATTCATTCTTCGGTATTTTCCATGTTCAAGAGCATCAGCATATGCTGTTTCCTCTGCGTGAAACTTCCCCCACCCTGTTTGCCTAGTTAAATTTTAGTAGGCAATTTACTGTTTTTGCATTTATTCACTTCCAGTTCTCTGGGTGACATGTTCCTGCAAATCCACAAGGAATCACCTGTCTACTTCATCCTCAGTCAATGTGGTTTGAGGAGGCGTGCGCCCCACTCCGCTGAGAAGTACTTGTCCCCGAAGTGACGAGTCCTCATCACTGCATCCCTCTAGTCTCTGCAAAGATTGTGGTGGGGATGGAAGCATGACCCAAGTTGGTCCAATTAGAATGATTCCAGAAATGTTATAACTGCCTAGGACTCAGAACTATGATAATTACACTTGAGCTGCCAGGGGGTCATGAGACAGAAGGATTGCCTGGGAAGGAAGCCAACATGAAAAAGAGCAGATGGAAGAAATGGAAATATTCAAACCTAATGGCCTGGTTTGGGCCCCAGATCCATGCAGCAGACCTTGTGTCATATTGTTCCCATCCCCTTATTTCCAGTGATTTCAAATGATATATAATATTATCACATTGTCTTTTAAAACTAATATATAGTTATTTTGAAATGTTTGCTTAAAAATAAAGGTATACCATCACCCATAGAATTCTGATAGTCGTTGTTGTTTAGAATGGGGATTTTCTGGAATGGATTCTGCTCTGTAACTCTGACGTTTTCTTCAGGAAGTTCCAAGGGGACTTTTGGAATCATCTAGTTTTAATGGCTGTCAGAGCCATTCCAAACAGTCTTTACTGATAGCCCTGACAGGGTTCACATTGATAAAATATCCTTTCTCACATACCAACTGCCATTATAAGCAACTAACTATGGAAATTATATTTTTGGGGGGTGCCTGGATGGCTTAATGAGCTAAGCATCTGACTTCGGCTCAGGCCAGGATCTCGCGATTCGTGAGTTCGAGCCCTGCATCAGGAACGGTGCTGACAGACAGCTCAGAGCCTGGAGCCTGCTTTGGACTCTATGTCTCCCTCTCTCTCTTCCCCTCCCCCACTCGTGCTCTGTGTCTCTCTCTCTCTCTCTCTCGAAAATAAATAAAACATTGAGAAAAGAAAATTATATTCTTTTAAAAATTTTTTTCTAAATATATTGATTATTTTTAAAGCTTTTATGTAAATTCCAGTTAGTTAACATATGTTGTAATATTAGTTTCAGGTGTACAACATGGTGATTCAACACTTACATACAACACCCAATGCTCATCACAAGAAGTGCACTCCTCAACCCCCATCATTTATTTCACCAATCTCCCCACCCACCTCCCCTCTGATAACCATCATTGGCTTTCTACAGTTAAGAGTCTGCTTCTTGGTTTGCCTCTCTCTTTCTTCCCTCCCTTTTCTGATATGTTTCATTTCTTAAAATCCATATATGAATGGAATCATATGGTGTTTGTCTTTCTCTGACTGGCATGTCGCTTGCATAATACCTACTAACTCCACCTATGTCATTGCAAATGGCAAGATTTATTCTTTTTTATGTCTGAGTAATATTCTAGTGTGTGTGTGTGTGTGTGTGTGTGTGTACACAACTGTGTCTTTGTCCTTTCGTCAGTAGATGGACACTCGAGCTGTTACCATTATTTGGCTATTGTAGATAATGCTGCTATAAACATCAGAGTGCATATACCCCTTTGAATTAGTTATTTTTGTATTCTTTGGGTAAATATATAATAGTGTGATTAGGGGATTATAGGGTAATTCTATTTTTAACTTTTTGAGGAATGTCTATACTGTTTTCCACAGTGGCTATACAAGTTTACATTCCCACCAGCTATACAAGTGGGTTCCCCTGTCTCCATATCCTCACCAACATCTGTTGTTTCTTGTGTTGTTGATTTTAGTCATTCTGATGGGTGTGAGGTGATTGATATCTCATTGTAGTTTTGATTTGTATTTCCTGCTGATCAGTGATGATGGGTATTTCTTCATGTGTCTGTTGGCCATCTGTATGCTTTCTTTGGGAAAATATCTATTCATGTCTCCTGCCCATTTTTAACTGGTTTATTCATTTTTGGGGTGTTGAGTTGTATAAGTTCTTTTTATATTTTGGATACTAACCTTTTATCATTTGAATTATGTCATTTGCAAATATCTTCTCCCATTCTATTGTTTGTCTTTTAGTTTTGTTGGTTGCTTCCTTTACTGTGAAGAAGTTTTTTTTTTTTTTTATTTTGATGAAGTCCCAATAGTTTATTTCTGCTTTTGTTTACCTTGCTTCGGGAAACATATCTGGTAAGAAGCTGCTACTGTGAGAGCATCTGGATGGCTCAGTCAGTTAAGCATCTGATTCTCAATTTCGGCTCAGGTCATGATCTCAGTATTCTTGAAATCAAGTCCCACATCAGGCTCTGAGTTGGCAGTGAGGAGCCCACCTGGAATTCTCTGCCTTCCTCTCTCTCTGTTCCTCCCCACTGTCACTGTCTCTGTCAAAATAAATAAGTAAACAATAAAAATAGAAGTTGCTATGGCAGATGTCAAAGACATTACTGCTTATATTCTTCTCTAGGATTTTTAGAGTTTCCTCTGTCACATTTGGATCTTTAATCCATTTTGAATTTACTTCTGTGTTAGTGTAAGACAGTGGTCCCATAGCAATTAGAATAAATTCTGTTTGTTGTTTGGTTCCATACTTTTCTGCCTCTCTCACCCCTGGTGATGATCTTCTATGATCTCCATGCTCCTTTGCATCATCTCATTTTTTACAGTGATGGTCACTTACCTCCCCTAAGGCTCTACATTCTGACAAATAGAAATATTAGAAATTTGCAATTTAAGTTTTTAAATGTTGGGCTTTTCAATCGGAAGCTTCATCAATTGGAAGGGAAAGAGGTTGTCATCCACTATCTACAAGATGTCGACCACCATTCACTTATGACCTCAGAGTGTCCTCGTCTGATATTTCTATGGCTCTGCTGATAACACCACTCTGAGCCATTGCTGTGTCTGTGGCCAGCTATCCCATCCTTGTGAAATTTGATTCTGCTTAAAAACAGAACAAAAAGTACCATCATGCTCACAACCTGCATCATGCTTATAAAACACACAGCTTATACCACATTCTGTGTAAAATAAATACACAAACATATTTCTTAAGCTGCAGCAATCTATTATTTTGTTCTTTGATTGTTTCACCCTACAAATTTAAACAATTTCAAGAGCTGAAAAAAGCAAACCAGAAAACAATAAGCCTCAAGAAAGATAGCAATATTGTTAGTTTTAATGAAGTTAACACTTTTAATAAGTGCACTAGATCAGTTAAATCCTTTCAATTTCAGGTTATAGCACAAAGGCTCCCATTACGGCCCTTACATTGGATATGGTTAAAAATCTGGTATTCTCGGGGCGCCTGGGTGGCGCAGTCGGTTAAGCGTCCGACTTCAGCCAGGTCACGATCTCGCGGTCCGTGAGTTTGAGCCCCGCGTCGGGCTCTGGGCTGATGGCTCAGAGCCTGGAGCCTGTTTCCGATTCTGTGTCTCCCTCTCTCTCTGCCCCTCCCCCGTTCATGCTCTGTCTCTCTCTGTCCCAAAAATAAATAAAAAAAAGTTGAAAAAAAATTAAAAAAAAAATAAATAAACAAAAATCTGGTATTCTCTGTAGGAAAATAAGAATCTAAAATAAAGGCAGGTCACCTGGGTCACTCAGTTGGTTAAGCATCTGACTTGATCTCAGCTCTGGGCTGATAATGTGGAGCCTGCTTGTGATTGATTCTCTCTCCCTCTGTCTCTGCCCACCCCCGAATCATGTGTTCATGCTGTCTCTCTCTCTCTCTCTCTCTCTCTCTCTCTCTCTCTCTTTCTCTCTCAAAAGAAATAAATAAATATTAAAAAATTTAAAAAAATAAAAAATAAAAAAAGAGCAAAACAAAACAAAATCTAATCCAGCCTTCCTTTGACAATGGGCGATCTATACAAGTGATGCTGACTGGTCATAGTAAGGAGAAAAGAAAATGAAGCAGAGAGGTTGGAAAAAGTAGCATGTTCACTGAGATTTTAGGTAATGAAGATTTAGAGTTGTTTTCATGTATTTTTCATTTTTATAGAATTCATTTTCCAAACGAGGGCAAAACAGCTTCCATAAACCTCTTGAAAAAGCATTGTAACACAAGTCAACTATCCTCCTGTCTGAGCATGATCTCAGATTCATCCCTTTACATCAAGACAATCAAGAAAATTTTAGCTGGCTTGAATCAAGATTGCTAACATTAATTAACAACACTTCGGGAGAAATATCCACCTAAGCTTTATCCCCGAACAACCAAAAGAGATAAAACGTGAAGGAAAAAGGATTCTAAATTTCTCTCCATTGCCACACTGTGCTAAACTCTCCACTCTGGTTCTACAACATGAGTACGTTAAAAAGTCATTATCAAGCATCATTATTCAGGATGAGAATCCATTAAGCACAGAGATTTGATTAAATGTATACTATCCTTTAGAGATCAAGATTGGAAATAGATAAAGTAATGACTGGTAGCATATACTAAGGTTTTCACAGTCATAGTCTTATATGTGGTTCATGTTCATCAACAGGCCAAACCATCAAATTGGCCGAAGGGAGAGGAAGGAAGAAAGGAAGGAAGGAAACATGCTGCTTAGAACAGAACAGGACCAGAGGGATATCAGGTGTTATTCAGCACCCTGAAAGGAGGGATAGTGATGTTCATTACTTTTTTATTGCAATCACCCAACAGCTGAAAGATTAACATTGTTTAGGGCCATAGTCTAGCAGCAACATCATTGAGGTTCGGTGTGTTCAAAGTCTTTATTTATTATGATTCTTTACTACACCATTAGATAAATAACTATATTTTTGTTGAAAGGGAAAGTATAAAATTTATTGCCCGAAATGTACAGGCCATATTTCTTGTCCTACACTAATTGGTGGGGAACATTTCTCACAACTATCTCCATTTCTCCCGTATCTACAAATCTCCCATTTCTCTCCTTGAGCAAGAAGGGCATTGATTCAGAATATGATGAATACCAACAAGACAAAATTGATTTAGAACTACTTGGACTAGCCCGTGTTGAATATCTGCCTAGTATCTGTAAAGGACCTTGTTTCATATTAAACTCTCAGTTTAGCAGAGAAAGCTGAAAGGGTCATTATACACGCTGAATCACTTGGTTCTCTCTTCCTATTGATGGTATCACTCCTTGGAAAAACATGATATTACCGAAAAACAACAAATCAGTGGGGATTACGTTTGGTGTTTGTTACCTGATCATTAAAAGCAATGCAATCATATTGAGTAAATCTTGGCTTCTCCGCAGATATCCATGAAAGTAATTTATTTTAATTACTCTGTACAAAAAGGGTGCATGCATTGAAATCAGAATTTATATGCAAAATTAGCTTTATTTAGTTATCTATTAATTGGGCCTTCATTACATAATAGTAAAGTGGATTGTAAGGAAACCATCAAGTTTCAGAAAAGTATATTATTTGTGAGAACTTAAGGAAGTTTTATAGTTGTATTTTTAGTTATGCAGTATTTTAGATTAAATTGGGGCTAATAATAATTTATTTATTTCTCCATGACAGCATGACCCTGGTTTACATGCCAATTTACGAAAATATAATTCTGTTAGGTTTTATATTACATTACATCTCCAACAAGATACATGGTACCATTTCCATTGGAAATTCTCCAATTACTAAAAATGTGTATGCTCAGGAGGATAGTGCTTACTTAAAAATGTGCTCCCTTTCCAGTTAAAAATAACTCCCTGGAGATTCTGATATGCTCCATCCAACAATCTTTTAAAACTTGTGCTTATGAAAGTCCACTGCTGGAAATGATTTGAATACTGTACTCTAAAATCAGCATGCCAGGGAGGTAAGTATGGGGATGTGCATTGCAGCATCCTTAACAATCAAACACAGATCCTGAAAGCAACGAGGTTGTTGAGAACAGGGGTCGGATAAATTGTCATTTGGCTCTATAATGAAACACTTTACTTTTAGATGGAATGAAGCGGATCCATTTGCTGTGACCTGTAAAGCATTACAAAATATATTAGATGGAAAAGTACGGAGCCCTGTATATGATATTATCATTTTTGCAAAACTCAAAAATACATCTATATCCTCTTTAGTTCCTGAACCAACATGTAGTGTGTCGCAAGTTTACAAAAGAAAATACAGTGATTGTCTGTGGGATGATGGGCTGGGAGTCTTATAATAAAGTCAAGAGATATTCACCTTTACATATATCTAATACATGTATTGCTTTTTCTTTTCTTTTTTTTTTTAAGTTTATTTATTTATTTTGAGAGCGGGAGAGGGAGAGAGTGAGAGAACATGAGCAGGAGAGGAGCAGAGAGAGAGGGAGAGAGAAAAATCCCAAGCAGGCTCTGCACTCAGCGCAGAGCCCAATGCAGGGCTCAAACTCACGAAACCTGAGATCAAGACTTGAGCCAAGATCAAGAGTCAGACTCAACCAATGGAACCACCCAGGTGCCCCTGCATTTAAAAGCAAAGGTAATTATTATCAGAAAATTCAGAATACTTTCTGAGATAAGAAAGAGAAAGAAGATGTGGTTGAAAGTGTATCATAAGCCTAAGTACTTTCAAAGATTCTGAAGTTTCTGCTGCTGAACCTGAATGCTAATTATACAGCCCTCATTTTATAGTTATTCTTAAAAACATAAATACATTTTAATACTTCCTTCTACATACATACGATATGTGGCACAAAATAAAATTTCACCAAACGTAAACTTTTATAAAGCAGGATAATATATTTCACCTGCATTATCTGTGTGCTATTTTATTTTTTATTTTTTCCAACGTTTATTTATTTTTGGGACAGAGAGAGACAGAGCATGAACGGGGGAGGGGCAGAGAGAGAGGGAGACACAGAATCGGAAACAGGCTCCAGGCTCTGAGCCATCGGCCCAGAGCCCGACGCGGGGCTCGAACTCACGGACCGCGAGATCGTGACCTGGCTGAAGTCGGACGCTTAACCGACTGCGCCACCCAGGCGCCCCGTGTGTGCTATTTTAAAACGGAGTCTATTCCTGACTAAATTTTCTGTTCTCCAAATGTTAGTAGCGGCATTCCTCTTGATGTTATTTTTTTAAGGTAATTTATGACAAATTATTCATCTGTACCATGAGATAAAATTTCTATCATTGAAATCTCATTAGATTTTATCCTTTAAGATAAGTTTCACTTTGTATATAATTATTAAAGGTTGACAAAGCTCTAAAACAAACTTTGTCTATGGATGTATTTCTGCCTCGTCTCAAGTGTCACATTTTCTGTTCTTTCAGCCCTATTTAAGTATACATATATATGGCACATATTTCTTAAGATTTAAATTCTATTCCTGGCTTGAGGCTAAATATTTAGTTTACCTCTGGTTCTTACCGCATTGAGAACTTTGAGATCTTATTCTGAGCATTAGTTATTGCCTTCGCTTTCAAGTTATCTGGAAATATCATTTTGTACTGCACAAGTTTAATTTCCTTCCATCTTCCACTTTCTCAGGCCTCAAGTTAGGGTTTTCTTCATATACTGTATTCTTTTATAGCATCTAATCTTTTTTTAAAATTCATATTGAAGTAACTTTTGAGCTGACTTAGGAAAAATGTTTTATTAAAATTACAGAGAATGAACAAGAGAGAGTATTTTACGAATTTGCAATGACCTAAACATATGACTTCATTACATTATAACTAAAGGTACTTATGACCTATAATATATGCCTATATATATGTTTTATATATTTATTACCTATATATATTTATATATATTATTTATATTATATATAATTTATATTATAAATTATAAAATAATATATAATATTAATATATATAAATTATATAATATATAAAATTATATTATAATGTATAATATAATTTATATAATATAATTTTATATATTATATATAATTTATTTATATTATAATTATAAATATAATTTATATTATATTATATATATAAATGTATAACATTTATATATTATTACATGTATATATTCACCATGCTCTAGTAACTTCCTGAACATAAAGGAAAATTACATTGCCAAGGTTCCTTTCCAATATAGTTTGAAGCCAAATGTTTGAGATCTGGTCAATGGAATATAGTCAGATGTGATATGTCACTTCTAAACTTCGTCCTTCTAAAAAAGATGCACTCCTCTGTTCCCCTGCCATGTAATCAAAAACCTACTTGTTACAGTGGGCACAGGTGTATACACAACGGAAGGAATTCAGATCTCAGAGCCAGTGCTTAGAGGAGAAGTGTGGAAAGAACTGACTGTCCCGCATCACACAGCAAGCCAAGTGAGACATATACCTTTATTTTATTAAGCCATTGATATTTCTGGTGAGACTTGTTTCTTCCTACTTACTTCTGTCCAGGACAGAAAGAGGTATCTTGAGCAGGGATGCTGCTATCATTTTTTTAAAAAAAAATTTTAGCGTTTATTTATTTGAGAGAGACAGAGCATGAGCAGGGAGGGGCAGAGAGAGAGGGAGACACAGAATCCGAAGCAGGCTCCAGGCTCTGAGCTGTCGTCAGCACAGAGCCCGACGCGGGGCATGAACTCACACACCATGAAATCATGACCTGAGCCGAGGTCAGATGGTAAACTGATTGAGCCACCCAGGCGCCCCTGCTGCTATCAAATTTTTTTAAATAAAAATAAAAAATCTTAAACAGTGAGGACCAATAAGGTAACTTATTTCACAGGTTTAAAACTTGCGATGATTCTTCTGTAGAGTAGCCAATATTTTGTCATAGCAACTCTTTCCTGCAGTGGCCTAGAAGACAATAATTGCAAGAGTAGGTGATTCCAGAAATAATTTGCTGTTTGTTTGGTGTAAATAAAAGGAAATACATTATCCAGAAATGTGGGCATTTTTAGGACTGGAAAAGCTGGATGCTTTTAGATCCTAAACAGTGAGGGATCGGATTTCAGAACACTGTGACAACAAAAACTAGAAAAAAATTTGGGGGTAAATAATGTGTCTTAGGGTAAAGTCCAGATTTAGGGGGAAACTTCTCATCTATTGTTTTTCAGTCTCTTCAAGGTGGCTTCCATCAGATTGAGGTAAAGAAACATGAAAGTGAGAAAAAAAAATAGTGTTCAGAGTTAGCTTATGTAAAGAACTTTTGGACAGGACACTGGAAACAAAGACATACATGACTAGGTCTTTGACATCTCTATATGTATCTATACATAAGCCATGAGACATTTCCTCCCTCTAAAAAATTCTTTACATTGCTGGATATTTGCTAATATCCCTGGATATTTGCTACGAAGTCATAGAAGGGGTAGATGGGTGAGTGAGGACAAGTTTGCAATGTCAACATAGTTTTTCAATCTCGGCAAATCCCTCAGAAGACAACAAAACAACGAAGCAACTATAAAGTCTAGGGGAAAAAAAGAAAAAAAACACCTCAAAATAATATCCACAAAAAAAGAAAGTGACAAAATCTCGTAAACCTCAAAATCTAGGAAGCCAGGCCACTCTTGGAAACCATGAAGACATGATATAAGCAACTCTGTGGGATGAAATCACAGATCATCCTGAGACCCAAGGGACCCTAAAGTCCCTAACAAAGGGAGAAGTTTTCATCTTAGTGGATGGGCTGAGGTCAACAGCTAAAACTGGGAAGAGTCGGATAAAGAAGGGCCACTGGTGCTGGCCTAGCTTAGGAGGAAAGAGCTCAGGAAAGCAAACAGCTCATGTGCTGTTCCAAACCATAGATCAACAAAGAGAAGCTTCTACAAGGAGAACCAGAATTGTGGACAGGAAGACCAACAGCAAAGGTAAGAGAAGATTTTTTTTTTTACTTTTTTTTTTTAATGTTGATTTATATTTGAGAGAGAGAGAAGGACAGGGCACAAGTAGGGGAGAGAGGGAAATATAGAATCTTGAAGTAGGCTCCACCCTGTGAGCTGTCAGTACAGAGCCCCACACAGGGCTCGAACTCATGACCTGAGCCAAAGTCAGACACTTAACTGACTGAGCCACCCAGACACCTGAAGAAGATTCTTAGAAAAAAAGAAAAAAACTTTTTGGTGACAACAAAGTAAAGAACCTTAGGATCACGAAGCTAGAAAGTTCAATGTGGCCCACCCCCTCCAGTCGCCTACACAGAAACCTCCCTGTAAATGCGTAGAAAAGTCATTGCGTTCAAAGAAGAGATACCAGTAAGGTGCAACTCAAGCTGACCCAAAGATTTAAAAAATAATAATAATAATTAGGTGACAACAGCCTAATGAATATGAAGAGAATGGAAAGACATGCTCAAAAAACATGAAAACCAAAAATACGATATTTCAAAACAAACTACAAGTAATCAAGAGCACAACAGAAGCTGTGAAGAACAGTATAATCACAATGAGAGAAACGTAATTATGAATAATTACATGCAAATGAGAACACAAAAGGGAAACTGACAAAGGGAAAGAATTAGGATTCAGTAGAAAAGATTTAGAAAGAGAAGAAAAAAACCGATTGTGAAAAAAATACTAAACCGAATACAACACGACGGAGCTGAGATTAAACAGATTTAAGAGGAAAGAAAGGATATAAGAGAAGGGCAGAGAAAATCAACCACCACAGAAGAAAACTGGCCCAAGGGGAAATATCAAATGGTAATGTCGACAGTGAAAATAACTTTCTTAAAAAGTATAGTTGATCTCACATATTCGGAATGAACACTATATATTTAGGAAAATCATTCCGTGACAGTAAAAACCTAGATAAGTAAAATGACTAACCTTAAAAAAAGGTGGGGGGGGGGGATAACATTGGGCATCTAGACCACAAAATCAGTTTCTTATGATCAAAAGATAACCAGGTTGGTAATGAATTGTTTCAAGTTGTCTGCAAATGCAGAAGAGGTACGAGTAAATGTACCATGATACCATGATACAATGATACCATGAAACCCTCCTCTCACATCTGTGTAAAGAGAATATTCTTAGGAGTTCATTTGGTAGAAAACTTTGTAATGTATATATATATATTTTTCCTATAAAGTTGGTGCTACACTTTTAACCTAGTTCCAAGTACACAATATCTGATTTTTTGTAGATTAAGATTATTTTAATTTTATATCTGCATCATTCACTGTGTCTCTCAGCTATAAGATTCTAGCAAAATAAAAAGGTTTTACTCCAGGCTATGTATCTCTAAAATACTCAGAACATGTCATTATAGCATCATCGGGAGTTACAATTTCCAGCATTTCAATGTCCTGAGAGCCACTCTAGAAGTAACGTTGCATATTACAAGCTGCATGGCCTTCATTCTTTTTACACTGCTTAGAAGTTGTTTTACTAAATATAAACACAGACTATCAGACAAGGTTACAAAGATTAGAATTCTGATGTCTAATTTCCATTATTCTGTTTTGTATATTTAAATTCTTTTTTCTTAAGCATAATTGACACAGACCACATTAATTTCAAGTGTAATCATATTAATTTATGTGTAGTTTATATGAAGCTATTTGCTCTCTAAAAGACCCTAGGGAGAATCTGGGCTAAATAACCTTAATCCAGCTGGGGGGGGGGGGGAAGAAAGATGTTTCCAATCTGATTAATGCACTAAAGCTCTCAGGTGTGCATTAGACAAGAACAGTGGCCTAAGCCTCAATCATGTGTACCCATTACCATCTGTACCCACTCTCAAAAGTCACTATAATCCACATTTTTCTTAAAAAAATAAAAGGTTCATAAAAGGAGGCTATAAGATTTTTAAAATAGAAATACCTAATCCATTAGGAAAAGAGTTTTATCGGGGAAAATCTATAAACAAGTGTTGCATTTTTATTCTGAAAAAAAAAAATCAGCCCTGCGATGATGAAGAGTCGATAAAGATATTTCAGAATGTAAATACCACTAAATGTTATTTTTTAAAGATCAAAGAGAAATTAGTCTTTTCTAAGTTGTTTTTAGTGAGTATTACTATAATGAGGAATATATCACAAAACCCGCAAAAGGTGAGATAATTGATATGAGGAAGTAGACTTTCCAATTGTAATTTCTACAGTAAAAGAAAAAAATATGCATGTTTCTGCTCAATAAAACAAGAACATAAAGAAAGCTTTTACGCAGGTCCAGAGGGAATATTATACAAAAGGATTCAATTCAAGACAATCCGACAGCAAATGAAATGATACGTGTGGAAATGATTTGTGGTTTTAAGAAGAAAATACAATGTATACCCAAAGTAGGGATTTGGAGTAACATCATGATACTTGTTCTTTCAAATGATACTTGTACAACTAAAATATACATTTAACCCAAAGCCCCTAAACCTTCTGCAGCAAACAAAATATTTCAACATATTTCCCAGCGTGGAGATACAAACCTTAGATTTCTTGCCAAGTAGTAATTAGGCAAACTAAATAAGAATATGGCAATTAGTCAAAGTCACTCAGGTTCAGAATTGAACATGCTCTATATTTTTAAAACACAATATAAGTTGCTTCTCTGTCCATCCTGAAACAACATGGAATGAAGCACAAAAACTATTATAATAATGTGAAAATTTAACATAAAAATACCTCTACTACCACTCTGACCAAATGAAATACTCTTGACATATAAATAGGTTTTAGATAGATAGATATAGAAAGATAGATAACGAGAGAGAGAGAGAGAGAGAGAGAATAACACATAGCTCATGTCAAAGTTGTCCTTATTTTCATGAAGAATGAAGAAAATTTTGTTAAGTACTTACTCCTTATCCATCAAAAATGAAACACATTTTATGAAAAAGCATAAAGTTTTCAAAATCATACAAGGTCAGGGCACGCCTGGGTGGCTCAATCTGTTAAGCATCTGACTTTGGCTCAGCTCATGATCTCGGGGTCCATAAGTTTGAGCCCCTCGTCGTGCTCTGTGCTGACAGCTCAGAGCCTGAAACCTGCTTTGGATTCTGTGTCTCCCTCTCTCTCTGCCCCTCCCCTGCCTGCACTCTGTCTCTGTCAAAAATAATTAAAAATTTGTTTTAAAAAATCATAAAAGGTCAACTAAAACTGAATGAAAGACCATTACAGAAATAATGTTTTGGCTACAAATACCATTGATTTAATACATTTATTACATTACAATTTATGCAAATCAATGGACTATTTGAATCAAGAGGAAAGTTAAGAGTAAAAACCTGCCAGATTGCTTTACAAATTTACCGTGGAAATGTTTAGGAAATAAATAGGGTTCTATATAAATGCCTCTGATAAATTGCCCTATCAAGCTTGCTTTCAACTCTATATACCAGTGTTTATTCAATGATTTCAATGGCAGTTAAAGGGTTTCTCTAAGGGCTCTGAAATTCTTTTATCCATTTATAAATCCAAATTTATAAAATTTGCTTGAAACAAGGAAACTAGACAGGTAGAAAAATAAAAGTCACAATTTTCATTAACAAATGTGTAGCACTTAGTCACATTTTGCCGCTTGTTAAATGCTGAATATTAAAAAAAAAAAAAAAAAAAGTATGGGGCGCCTGGGTGGCGCAGTCGGTTGAGCGTCCGACTTCAGCCAGGTCACGATCTCGCGGTCCGTGAGTTCGAGCCCCGCGTCGGGCTCTGGGCTGATGGCTCGGAGCCTGGAGCCTGTTTCCGATTCTGTGTCTCCCTCTCTCTCTGCCCCTCCCCCGTTCATGCTCTGTCTCTCTCTGTCCCAAAAATAAATAAACGTTGAAAAAAAATTAAAAAAAAAAAAGCAAAGGAGAGCTGTACTTCCAGAGGATGTAAGTATAAAGCATAAAGAAAGTAATCGGTGATAAGCTAGGAAGTTGCTTTTTTATAAAGTTGAACAAAACAAACCAAAATGAGCCATAAAAATACATAATGCATTTCTTATATTGACTTTGATGAAGGCTAAATTGTTCAATTGTTCCATACCAAAACAGACAAACAAACCTGCTCTTGGCTGTACCTTGATTTAGAGACGGAATAGTTCATAAACTCTATCCTATACTGCAAAACATATCAACTCTGTTTAAAGGCCAGAAATTATTCTGAAGTCATCGCATTGGTGTGTGGATGCAATGACATGTCTATCATTCTGTCTCATGAAGCAGTCAATGTTTACCACCATTAATACAAGACCATTATTCCATTCCACAGGGTACCGCTAGGTAATTATAAAGCCCTTGGTTAAAAACGACGTGAAAGAATGTTTCAAAGAGTGAATATACATAGTAAAGGATGTTGGGAGGGGCCACACGTCCTGGCGTTTAGCAACGTTATATATTTTACCCACCAGTGGTAACCTTTGTTTTCACGAACCTACACTGGTAGCTGAATGTGACCAAAATCTGTAGTATACATTTTCACTTTGTGTGTGTGTGTGTGTTGGGTTAGAAATTGCTCTCGCATTTAACAACTTTAACACAGCCACCTTTCCAAAAGCTCAGGACTCGGGGACAGAGCCCGCAGAGTGTGACTGGATGTGGATGACCAAGCCACTCAAAGCCAGAGTCCTGCCGGCTCCTTTGAAGATGTTTGGAATTTGAACACTTTGATCATGAAGTCAGCATCAAACCCCGAGGATCCAGGAAGCGTCACTGCAGAGCATGGGCCCCGCACACGGCAAGTTGATTCAGGCTTTCAGTGGAATTTCTGGCTTGAGAACACGCCTCGCTAGAGACGGGAGTTTTGTGCAGAAGCGAAAATTTCAGAGATGCAAAAGCCCAGTAATGTGTTAATCCATCATTCACTGACCTGTTTAAAGAATCAAGCACCTTCCTTAGACATAGGGATACCAAAAGCACTCTACCGACCCGGTATCATCTTTGATAATTGAAATCTTTGCAACTTCACCAGTTTAAGGGAAGTTGGTCTCCCTAGTGAGGCTCAGTTCTCTTCATCAAACAGCCCTAATTTATTTCCCCTCTTGTAGCTACCTCCTGGGCAGTCTGTGTCCAGTGACTGAGTAGTCATATGCTGCATGTACAGGTCCCATGCAAGCATGAATCCGGTTTCACCGACGACCAGTGTCCTGACTCGCTCTATCGTAGACCATTAGTGAAGGCTACGTCGGCCTCAAAGTACCCGTGAGGTCAGCTGGGCTCTTTTGGCTGTCACCACAGGGTAGCCCACCCTCTCCCAGATGCCTCACCTGTCCCCTTAGTTTCCCATACACAGGTATTCGTTCCCAGGCAATTCCCTGACTACCTCAGACGCTGCTTCCCAGGGACCCCTACTCATGAGAAACACTGTTTATCTGTATCAGTAGATGTTCCCCTAGACTTTCTCCCTTGTCTGTTTTGCCCTCACCACTTAGTTTGCTTCCTGGGTTTCGTATCTACAAGACAAATGGAACGGGGATAGCCCTGGCCCGCTGACACAAACAAGCGTCATGTTCTTCCCACTAATTCAGAACCCAAATTGCAAGGACCGCAGAGTCACGTGCAGGCGTGAGAAAGAATGCAGGCCCAGAGATGCAAATTTTGTGGATTATAATCTCCTGGAACCTGCACGTGGGCCTTGTGGGGGTTTGATGTGGGAGGAGACGTAATGATACCCAGGGTGCGGTAAGTGACAGGTAAGGTGACCAACTGTGCCTGTTGCTTGTGATATTACTGTTTTCATCACTGGAAGACTCCTGAGGAGGAAACTTCTCGGTCACAGGGAAACTGGGACGCTTGGTCATCCTGTGGCCAATACACATTAGCCCTTTTTTATGAAGTATATAAAACCCAGAGCAGAGACTGAGAATCTTGTTGCCTATAGAAACTGCCACTCAAGGCAGCTTAAGACTTATTTTTTTTTAAATTTTTTTTTCAACTCTTTTTATTTATTTTTGGGACAGAGAGAGACAGAGCATGAACGGGGGAGGGGCAGAGTGAGAGGGAGACACAGAATCGGAAACAGGCTCCAGGCTCCGAGCCATCAGCCCGGAGCCTGACGCGGGGCTCGAACTCACGGACCGCGAGATCGTGACCTGGCTGAAGTTGGACGCTTAACCGACTGCGCCACCCAGGCGCCCCAGCTTAAGACTTATTTTAAAGGCTCATATGGTGGTTCACACAAGGATGTCATTTTAAAACTACGAGTCCTCTCACAGCGCCTGCATTCACTCATGAGTCTCAAACCGGACACATAACAAAAAAGTCCCAGTTCTCAAATTGTGAACATCTTAAATGTGAATAACTTGGGAAAATACCCTCGCTTTCCTGCCTTTGGAAGCCCATCTCAACCAGCCATCAGCCCATGGAGAACATTTTTTCACTCCAGCTTTCTGCCACACCGGGACAATAAATCATACCTTTGTATTCCTAAAGCCTGAGTCATGGAAATAGTTTTATTTTACGTAAAATTTCATTTTGTAATTACTATTAGGCATTTGTCTCACCTTACAGATTTATGCTTTTGCAAACTTGCTGATCTATACTGCTTTCACCAATAATTTACTCTGGCTTCCCTGTAACCTTTGCAACCATAATTTCTCTATCTTTTGAAATTTAAAATAATTCTAAAGTATGTGTGCTGTCCTGTTGTATTATTTTTGTCGTCGTTGTTATAAGCCATAACATAACCTCTGTCTTCATGTGGATAAAGTAAAATCAAGTTTTAGAGGTTCACAAGACCTCCTTTCATGATTCAATTTTCAGTTATCTGAATAACAGGAGGTAACAATTCCCAAGGGAGGCATCCAAAGTGTCTTAGACTAACTGCTCCATTTTCTATTTTGCCAATTACACAGAATATGGTAACTATACTAATATGGCACAAATTGTAAAAAAAAAAAAAAATCAATGTTAAATAAGAATTTTATTAATGAAGTAAGCTGCCCAGAATGCAAGGTGTAATTAGTAGTCAATATTTTGCAGAGGGGCATTAAATACTTTGTCATATTAAATAAATAAAATTCATAAAAGAACATGTAAGAACAGCCGGGAGGATTGGTACGATTTCTGGTTTCCCTTCCAACACACAGAAGTCTGAATGCAGCATTCCTGCCTTACCACAACAATGACAACAAAAGCCGGACAAACAGAAAAGCCATTATTTTCTTAGACCCACCCAAGAACAGAAGTTGCAGAGAAAATCACCTCCCTGAAATCTAGAGAGAAGTTATTTCCAGGTGGACACAAGGACCTGAGCTTGGCTTACCTAATGCAGAAGTGACAGGATGCTGGGAGCCAGTCGGAACATTAGCGTAGAGATGTTCATGAACTTCTGGAAACCAAGTGTTCACAACCAGGATAGTCTTCTAGGGCAACAGTCGTACTCTTCCTTCTCCAGAGGCTTTCACAGGCTTTAACACCAGGTATTCTCAGCTTCTCAATGTGAAGAGCAAGGTTAACTGCTATGACTCCAACACAGGGATAGAAAGAGCCGCCATTGTGAAGGTCACCGAGACCTTTCTTCCATGGACCTAGGGTTTAATTTAATCTCAGGAAGGTCATCATCAGAGGCCACCAAGAATGTCCCATTCTGGCTGGCACACAAGAAATACTACCTTTCCAGCCACACTCCAGCCCTGTTCAGCCTTCTCGTCTCAATTAAAAGAAGAAGAAAGAACGTAAACACAGAGGAAAAGGCTCCAAGGACCCAGATGGAAAGAATCGAAATGCATGTGCCACAGCCAGGGAAGGAATCAGGTGGTGTGGCAGAAAATTTCTACTACTGAAGGAGGGACAGACACATTTGTGAAGGTCACAACTCCAAGACACAAGGCTACCATGCACTCCAAAAAATGAGAACCAATAAAAAAATTAGAGATTAATTTCCCTTCCCCACGTCTTATGACCATGCCAATAAGGCTTCAGAACAACAGTGAATTACAGCCAGAAGAGCAGTGACAGATAGACTAGATAGACTGTCTTGGCGGAGAAGCACAAAGGGGATCCCTAATGTCAAAAAGACAAAGAAACAAAGTCACTATAGATATTTGATGCCTTTGGAGACCATGGGCACAGCAAATAATCAGGGCAACCCATGCAGAGATTAATGTCAATTCTCTTATGAAAGCACTATTGCCTTAGTATCTAGTACCCCATAGAACATGTCTGGCTCTCAACAACAGCAACCAAAATTACAAGGCATGTCAGAAGAACATTTGGTAAAATTCAACTTCCATCCGTGATAAAACCACTAAAAATCTGGCAATGGAACCTAACCTTCTTAACACAAGAAAAGATGTGTCCCCCAAACCCTGCAGTTTACCTTATATTTAGTCGTGAGACATTGAGTTCTTTACTCTCAACATGAGAACCAAGACAGATATCTCCTTTGCCCCTCTAGTCCTACTCACCAAAATGCTGAAAATCACTCACTGAGAATGTCATGCCTGGGGGCAAATTGGCCGGATTCTTTATGCCATGCCAGTAGAGTACCATTTAAAGGTTCACTTGATGAGGACTTTTTAACAAATACCTGATTGGTTGTATTCAACATTCATTCAAGAGACACTTGATATGTATCCACTAAATAACAGGGATTAAAATAAGCATGGGAAAGAGAAGAATGAGAACAGGTAATATTCGCTCAGTAGCCTATAACCAGTAGTTATTTTTGTCAGCACTTTTTTTTTTCCTTTAGCTCCTTCCATAAGGTCATGTCACATTTGTAACCCAGTTGAGGACTTTGTCACAGGTTGTATTTCACCCCCGGATTCCCCAGACCTCCTAGTTGATTTTTTTTTTAATTTGCATAGGTTAAGTTTCACCTTTTGTGTTAGGAAGTTTGGGGGTTCAACAAAAGCATGGCATCGTGAATGTACCACATATATGTGTTACAGAATAATTAATCATTTTACTTTAGGTCGTTAAGTATTACACATTCTAGATTCTCACCCGTCAAGCTTCACTACTGATACTGATGAAGTTTCCTACACTGTACTTCACTACAGTTTCTTCAAAGACAAGTCAAAGGCGATAATCCTTTGATAAACCTCAAAGCTGATGCTTTGAACTGAAGAGTCAGTGACTTGGAAATGGAGTTGTTATGTTTTCTTTCTAATCTCCTAACATTTTTATATCGATAATTTTTGAAATTTTATGTAACAACAAGCTAAGGGGCAAAATAAATAAACCAAATTTTATTCTTCACTTCAGGCAAACATGTAGATAGATGTTTGTTTCTGATATTGCTATTCTAATTGTAAAATTCTAATCAAAAGACAAATTAAAACTTTCACTCGACAACAATGGCTTCATCCAGATTGTAAAATATTTCGTCTTCTTTGCCAGTGTTGATCACAAGCTTTGATTAGGTCTGCAGTGAAATTTGCATAACCATGGATACTGTGTTGAGTGAATTCAGATAGATGGGTATGTGTTTTTGGCGAGGAAGTTTCTGTCATAAATCATAGGTTTTAGTCTGTAAAATAAATGCTGTTCTCATCAAGGTAAATACAAAAGCAGTTATATATAACATGTTCCTGTCTATAATCTTAAATCTTACATAAATATTTGAAGAAATGATTACTTTTCTATTGAATTTAATACCATGACAAGGGGTCAGGATTCCTTGGTGAAATTTAAGGACCACCTGCTGAAGAAGAAGGCAACAAAATGCAACACAAATATCAACCCCTTGGAGTTCAGAAGTCTATAGCTATCTTGTGTAAGGACTGTGTAGCTACCTTGTGTAAAGCTGAAAAGTAGCCTGACAATCATATCGAATCTTCTTATGGTTGTTGAACCAAATACAGACACCGGGATTTTCCTTCATTAGTTCTATGAAAATTGTTTCCGACAGGTTAAGATTTAAAATCTTGGGATTTAGTTAACAAAATTCATCTCCGGATTAACTATTTTAGAGAACCCGAATTTGTAGAAGAGTTGCATTATTTTTTTTACTCTTTAGAAAGGTCATGAAAAGCAGGAACAGCTTGATTATTTAGCTGCACCAAGTGGTTTTTCTGGGGCGAAAAAAAATGGAAGCTAAAGAAGGTAGTGTAAAGCACTATATCCAGGTAGTAATTCTCGAAGCTTCCAATTTTCTTTATGATTTCACATGTTCATAGAATAAAAGCCAAGAGAAAAATCTTTTTTTAACTCTATTTTCATTTAAATGGAACCTTTTGAGATTAAACTTTAAAAAATTCTCAAGCAAAACTATGAAACATGGGACTCTTGGCTGTATTTTTTTTTCTTTAAAGTTATATAACTTATTGCAGACGGAACTTCATCATTTCCTCAAATGCTGGGAAACTCATTTAACTATGTTGTATGTGAACTTGTCGACGGATTTGAGAAAAGCAATTTCAGATGTCAGAATGAGAAAGCACCAAGGGGGGGAAAACACAATCTTTTAAAATGCAATCTCTATGTTAAGATGCATTATTATTCCCTGTAATGTTACCCTTTGATGTACGTATAATTCCTAGGGTAGTCAATTAAAAGATTAAAAGACCCTGTGGCCACATTATGAATTATAATTATTTGAGGAATCTGGTGCCCAGGTAGATAAATGGCCTGCAAAATAGTTTGAAAATAATGATGCTAGTACAGAAGGAACTCAAAGTATGTTTTTCTTTTTGAACTCAGCACTGTAACATAATTTCTTAAACACTTTGTCTTTCAATGTCAGCTCTTGGAGCCACAGGTTACTGACTTTGAAAAATTTTTGGAGGATCTGTGCAGACAAGTATACTCATTCCTCTTTAAATTGCACCACAGATAAGAACGCTGGTCTGTGAAAACAATCGGCCCAGGGTTTAACACACACTCTTCTAGAAAAGTCTCAAGGTGCTGGCTCCTGCTCCCAAAATCAACTACAACCATTCGGATCTGACCCTTCTCGAATCTGATGGTATTTCTGTATTTTCCCCCTGTGGGCAGGCACATGAACGCAATTCACAGTCAGCGTACTCGCCAGTCTTTGAGGCTTATGAGCATTACTTCAGTCATCAAAGCCTTACCACACCAGCGGCTATCTCAGCCTTCTGGCAAACCCTAGCAGTCCCCCCAAAGCACTTCATTTGGAAGTTAGAGACACTTTCCCAGGTAAAAATGAAGCCCTTTAAACCCAAAAATTCAATGGAGGAAATTCAATATTCTCTATCACAGATTCGCTGCACACCCTATACTAATTCACTAGGAGATGTTAAACAATAGTCCTCCTAATACAAACTCGAATGATAGACACTACCAACAGCGAAAAAATTTGCTATAGAATAGGATACAGCACGTGTAATTAAATTTTATAGAAATACGTGAAAGTATTTCAGGCTTAACATGGTATAGTACAAAGTATGCCCAGTTCTGTCCTATCCATTTATTCAACAAATATTTATTAAAACCTAGCTCATAAGGATTAAATCAGTCTTTGATATAGACTCTGAGATAATTTGCCAAATAATTCAAATTTGAAATAACTGTCTCTAAAATTATAATTTAGCCTTACCTTAACTAATTTCATAGCAAGCATAATTTTATATATATTATTATATCAGAACTAAAATGATTAATTTTTATATTTTAGTTCAATTATATTTATTTTGACTTGATTTAAAACCTACATATACATATATCTCACATGTATGCTATAATACAGACAAAACATTTTCCCAATATCTCATTTAATATTTTATAGCCATATTAGACAATAGGAGTTAAAGGTTCTTAAGCTTTAATATTAATAAGAATGATATGGGGATCACCTGAGTGGCTCAGTTGGCTAAACGCCGGACTCTTGATTTCTGCTCAGGTCATGATCTTGGGTTCATAAGTTCAAGCTCCACATTAGGCTCTGTGCTGACAGGGTGGATCCTTCCCCAATATACATATTTTAAGTTCATTTATTTATTTTGAGAGGGAGAAGAGCACAGTGGGGAAGAGGAAGAAAGAGAGGGAGATATATATAGATATATAGATATATAGATATATAGATATATAGATATATAGATACAGATATAGATACAGATACAGCTATATCTATAGCTATAGCTATAGATATAGATATGGGATTGGGCACCTGTGTGGCTCAGTCAGTTAAGCATATGACTCTTGGTTTCAGCTCAGGTCACGATTTCAGGGTTCGTGAGATTGAGCCCCCTGTTGGGCTCTGAGCTGCCGGGGGGAGCCTGCTTGGAATTCTCTCTCTCCCTCTCTCTGTGCCTCTCCTCTGCTCACAGTTGTGCTCTCATTCTCTCTCTCAAAATATATAAATAGCCTTAAAGATAAATAAATAAATAAATAAATAAATAAATAAATAAATAAGAATTATATGGGACACATTCTTTTATATTTCAAATCTTTTAGATTTCAAATCTCCATCCATTGTAAAGTATCAGATTCAATAAGATTGTCTCAGAACTAGGAATTTGCCTTTTGACCAATATTCCATGTAGTTTTCATGAATAACTCAAGTTAACATCACTTAAGAAGCCATTGAGTTAGATGTCATTATTCTTGTTTTATTATTATTTTAGAAAGAGAGAGAGAGGAGAGGAGAGGGGTAGTGGGAGAGACAGAGAAAGAGAGAGGGAGAGAATCTTAAGCAGCCTCCATGCTCAGTGGGGAGCCCAATTCAGGGCTCGATCCCACGACCCTGAGATCATGACCTGAACTGAAATCAAGAATCAGATGCTCAGCTTATTGAGCCAACCAGGACCCCCTTTGTGTCATTATTTTGATTTCGCCGTGCTCAGTCAAGTTTCACCTAATGAATGAAACCTGTATCTTTCTGCTCCAAAGACCTTAGGCATTTATATCACCCATACATAGAGCTGTTCTTTCAGTATTTTGTCAAAGTGGACTATATAAACTTTTTTTTTTTATTTCAATGACTAAATTCATGGATTCTTCTTAGAGAGGACAGTAATTATATAAGTTCCGATGCTTAAAGAGTATATATGTTTTATAATAATTTATAATAGAGCCAGGATATTACATCAGTAGTTAATGTCTGAATATTATGAAAACAGAAATAAAGGATTATGTATTCTATTTTTTGGGGGGTGGGAGTTGGTTCAATTGGATACACCTACAGACAACTGAGTCACTTTGCTAACAAGTCTCTGTTAACAGGAGCACTTCTCCTGCTTGAGTTCCTGACCCCCTGCAGAAGTTTCTTTCACTTCATTAGATACTATGACTAATGCTGATGACTGGATTTCTGGCATATTTGGTGGCCTGGATGCACTTCTAAAGATACATACCAAAATCAGATAACCTGACCTTGTATGCTTTTAAAAATACAAACATAATAAATTTCTTGGAACTACAATTTATCTGGACAAGAAAATAAATACATGGTAGATAAATTCACATCCCATGAGACCAAGAGGCAAGAAAATGCTCCATAAACTTTCTTTTTCTCTCTCTGCCCTCCAGTTCAAAGTGGATGAACACTTCAAGGATATGGACACACAACGACCACAAATTCGTCTCCTGAGTCTCTAGCATTTTCTAAGGATCTGATAACTCAAAACCAACAGACACTGCCCACAATCATCTATTATTATTAATCTCTGTTGAAGAGTACACATAATATTAATTCCTTCTTTATTGAAATGCAACTAGAAACATAAGATATGTAAAGTAATATTAAGTAAAAAAACATGTTAGAAGATAAAAGATTACTGATTATTATGTCTAATGTTGTCTTCTGATCTCTAAAATTCAATAAAATGGCTGAAAAATATTTATTCGTTCATTTAATAAACATAATATATACTGTATATGTATATTTTAAACACAGGTTGAATAGGTAATATAATAGATGAGTTTTTAGATTACATTTATGACAACCATTTATTTTTAATTAAACCCAAAGTTTGAATGTGGTCATCCCAAATATAAAAGAGTATGTAGATGTACAAAGTCAAATGTTTTTACTAGCCTCAGTGATCTAAAACAACTCCCTCTGGATGACACTACTGTGTTTTTTTGTACATTACAGATATGTTTCCCTCTGGAAGAGGTAATTTCAGAAGTGACACTGGAGTGTTATAACTTTTCAAGTTTCGCCTTGTTTTGCTTTAGAGAAAAGGATATACAACTCAGTGCTATCCATCAGGTTTCAAATTTGCCCACCCCTCCCCCCACCCCATGAGTGATTAGTCATGAATGGACATGCCCCCAGAGATACAATGCTTTTCCTAAGTGCACAGGAAACCCTGGGGTTTCCCAGTGTGTTCACAGAATAGAAAGTAACACCACCGAATCCCCTTCAGTCCAAAAGTATATGGCACGGAAGTAACTGACCATTTCTCTCACTTATAAATTCTGTGGTCTTGGGGATCTGATCTTCGTTCTTTTCATCAACCGAATAGGCATAACTAAGTTGCCCAACTCAGCAAGTTTATATGAAAAGCAAATATGAAAATGTATAAGGATCACACCAGTTTTTAAACAATTCCTTTATTATCAAATACATATCTTCACCGCATATCTCTTATGTCTATATCTGTGCAAATATTATGGAGAGAGAAACTTCAAAAGTACTCTTTATACATAAACTTAGAGTTTGTGACTGTGGTAAAAAGAGCTCATTTTCTGTACTCTGGCTACATCCGTTTCAAAAGGACACATATCTGTACCATGAACTAAAGGAAGGTCTCACTGCCTCAAAGAGAGAACACAGCTCAGCACCGTCTTACCAGCTACGTGGCAACAAGAGGTCAGGAGAGCCTGGCAGTCGCTACTCCATTGCCAGGACCAGATCAGTGCAGTATCCTGGGGACAGAGGAGTCGCGGACGAGAGAGAAAATCACATGCCTTAAATATTTTGTTTTCCTTGTTTTCCTTTACATTTTTCTTCTGCCTCCTGGAACACTCTTGGGAAATATTTGCATCCTTTTTTGGAGACTATCCAAGTGAGAGCAGTTACAGAAAGTGTCTTCTGTTCAACATCAGCAATATAATATACACTTAAGCTACAATCAGCTAAAAGCCAGACAGAACAAACACTTCATTTCATTTCTCATCATAGAGATAATAGTTTATAAATTGTTTTGTGTTCCTGAACTAGGGGTAAGAAACTTGAGAAATTTTTGCCAGTTTCTTTTATGGCACATAGAGTGCGCTAAGCAATGTCTTGACCTTATTGCTGACAAAGACACACACACACACACACACACACACACACACACACACACAAAGATAAAACAATAAGAATGGATTCTGCTACTTAATTATCTGGGAAACCGACTACCTTAAGTTAGTTAGTTAGTTGCTGTTTTTTAGTTATGCACATATACATACATAGTCAAGCATCTTAAATAGATGCATAGGACCGCATATTTTAAAATATATTTGGGGGGCGCCTGGATGCCTCAGTGAGTCAAGCACCCAACTTCAGCTCGGGTCATGATCTCATGGTTTGTGACTTTGAGCCCCGTATCGGGCTCTGTGCTGACAGCTAGAGCCTAGAGCCTGCTTCAGATTCTGTCTCCCTCTCTGCCCCTGCCCTGCTCATGTTCTCTCTCTCTCTCTCTCTCTCTCTCAAAAGTAAATAAGTGGGTGATGGGCATTGAGGAGGGCACCTTGTTTGACAATAAATTTCATATTAAATTTTTTAAATAAATAAACATACAAAAATTAAAATATATTTGGAGTTAAATAATTTCCATGAATTTATATTTTACTTCCAGCATTCTATTCTTGTTCTGTCAAGATAACATAGAATTTCAAAATTACACGATTGACGTAACTATCAAATTAATTTATTTTAAATGATGCTAAGCATTACTTTATATATTTTGGCTTCTAATATAACAAATTTAACCTACTTTTTAATGAAGTTAAATATTACAGTCAAATTCCAGTACATGTACTAATAATCTACAAAGGAGACAAAAGTATATAAAATTTTAGAAGTAAACATGAAGTAAAATTGGTCTCGGTGTGGCCAAGGGGAAGCTGAATGACTTGGAAAAATATTGCTTAAGAAGTAATTGCTGACAAAATTGTGCCCCAGCAAAATCAGCATGATTATCATAATAGACATAAATTACCACCATATTATCCCATTTCTAACCAAAAACTACTTCCCGGCCTACCAGAGAAATTTATTTCAGTGTAATTTCACTTTGTATTTTATAAAAGATATCAATACATAAGAATCATTTACATTAATATATTTTAACATTACATCTCTGGAATATTGCATTTTGATAATTACCATTATTTTTTAACATTCTGGAGCTAATGTTTAAATCTTAAAATCTTATAAATGCTAGTATAAAATCTATGATTTCTGTACAAAATTTCGATAGCACAGTGGGTAGCTTTTAAAGTGCGGTGAGGAAAGCTGAGCATTGCTTTTTGAATGCATATTTTATAACATAGCGGCATAGAAGTCATGAAGAGGAAAACCGTAAGTCTTATTGCATTTCTTGGCTCTCTTACTTCACTTGGAGGTGTTTGATATTTTCTGGCCAATCAAATGTGAAAGGATGTCACAAGGGAGATGGTCAAGATGGTTCACTATCTGACCCACCTTCCCTCTTGTCCCTTCCCGACACTGGCGAGTTTGGGGCCAGTTGTTGAGAGCGATTGTGTCAGGATGGAAGGAGCCTTGAATCATGGGGTAAAGTTGCCCAGAAGAGATATCAGACAAAGAATATTTGCATTGGGCAGTAAATCATTTCAATTTAAACTCACCCTGTAGGAACTAGATAAAAAAAAATAAATAAATAAATAAAAAAGGAAGGAACCAAAACATAAGAGACTCTTAAAAACTGAGAACAAACTGAGGGTTGATGGGGGGTGGGAGGGAGGGAAAGTGGGTGATGGGCATGGAGGAGGGCACCTGTGGGGATGAGCACTGGGTGTTGTATGGAAACCAATTTGACAATAAGTTTCATATTAAAAAAAAAAAAAGGAGAGAGAGACTAAAGCTAATAATAATAAAGGAAGAAATCAGGTATTGAGAATGTCTTGACTGGGGAGCCATTTCATGAAGCATTGGAAGGAATGTTCCCAAAAGTGAACGTGTGTTTCAATGTTGCTGAAAGTAAGAGGACTGGGATCACACGGAAGATACTCATTGACTGAGAGATGTATGGAAACCTTAGATGATGGTGATTAAAGAATGGAGGTCACAGTGTAAAAAATAAAGTCTGAAAGGAATTTTCTGAAGGAAAAGGGCCATGGCGTCAACTTGCTCTTTGCATAAACTTCTTGTTCTTAAACAGAATTTACAATATAAAGACATGTTCCTTTCTTATGACAAGAGCAGAGAAATAGTGAATATAGCCACGCGGCTTTCTTTAATACCAAACCTTTACATAGATAACAACAGAGAACAAGCCATCAGCTCTCCTCTCACCATGTAAGTTTGATGCATCAACCTGAGTCCGTACGATAGTTTAACAGGAACTTGCCATATGTTAATACATATTCAATGCCATCTAAAAATACACCATATGAAAATGTACAAATAATACGTATCTCATTATCTTAAATAATTATTTTTATTTAAAGGCTATTCTTCTATGTTCAGTGAAAGTTGCGACATCCAAATATTCTTAATATTAAAGCAATTGGAAATATCTATCTGTTGATCGGCTTTGTTATGATAAGAGCACAAAATGACAGTACAGCAGCCTTCTAGTGACATCTACTGAACAACCAAAGTCTTCTTTCAGCAATAAATATAAAAGGAGAAAGTATCTGAAAAACAGAAAGAAAAAAAAATTTCCCGAGTCTCCGTACAGAATTAAATTTGAGATTTAAAATCAGAAAATTAGGTATTACTTAGTTAAACGTGGCTTAGAATAACTGGCTGAACAAGACAACTTATTGTGTCGACACATCACAAAATATTAATTACTGTCAACGCGGGCTGTCAATGTTACTATCTCTTGGTCTCCACTTTAACAAAACTTTAACTTAAGGGAATATAGCTTTAAGAATTAAAAAAAAGTGTTTTTCTTATGAAAGGAGGTGCTGACAGTGAGACCGAGTACATAATAGACTCAAGAAAGTTGGAGAAAAAATGAGACCTAAAAGTCATATTTATGAGAGCAAGCAAGATTAGAAGAATTCTGATGGGGAAAAATGAAAAACGGTAGCAGTGAAAACAAGTTTAGAAAGAAATTACAAAAAAACGTTTGAAAAAAATTCTAAAAACTACAAGTTATTCATAAAATATGTATATTAGCTAAATGAACACATAATAAATATATGGCATGGGTCAATGTTAAGTCGAAAAGTACAAAATGTTTTTAATGCTAGTAAAGTGTACAGATTAATACAAACTTTTTTTGTTTATTTATTTATTTTGAGAGAGACAGAAACAGCACAAGTGAGGGAAGGGCAGAGAGAGAGAGAGAGAGAGAGAGAGAGAGAGAGAGAGAGAGAATTCCAAGAAGGCTTTGCACTGTCAGCACAAAGCCCAAGGCAGGGCTTGAACTCACAAAACTGTGAGGTCTTGACCTAAGCCAAAATCAAGAGTCAGATGTTTAACCCCGACTGAGCCACCCAGGTCCCCCAGATTAATAAAAACTTTTAAATATTGTATTTGGGTCTCCTGGGTGGCTCACTCGATTGAGCGTCTGACTCTTGATGACTCTTGATTTTGGCTCAGGTCATGATCCCAGGATCATAGGATCAAGCTCTGCATCGGGCTCTGCACTGATCCTGGAGTCTGCTTGGGAAACTCCCTCTCTGCCTTCTTCCCTGCTCTCTCTTTCTCAAAAATGAAAAGAAAGAAAGAAAAGAAAGAAAAGAAAGAAAGAAAGAAAGAAAGAAAGAAAGAAAGAAAGAAAGAAGAAAGAAAGGGAGGAAAGAAGACACTGGTAACATTTGGCATGTGTCAAAAATAGAGCTGTTATAATTCATCACTTAAAATAGTGTGTCATGACCTTGGGACAATCATTTATATTCTTTAACTGGAAAATAAAGTTGTCAAGTATTTTTAAAAATCTTTTTAATGCTTAACTCACCGTTTTCTTTTTATAATATTATCTTAAATATTTAAAGCTATTCTAGAACATTCCGTTAGTATGGGTTTGATATTAGGTTTTGGCGCATGTTTGTGATTTTAAACTATGGAAGCAATTTTATAAGAATCCAGCCAAATTATGTATCTAATATTTTATTGCTCTTATCAATAAAGAATAGATGATTTTATGAAAAGCTGTGTATCAATAATATCATGATCTTAGTAACACGGAAATTTTCTTTTAATTTGTTTGAAGGTAAATAGAAAACTCATTGATCTTTACATCGTGTTCTTAACCAATATACAAACATCAATGCAGTTTCTGGCTCTGATGCTCAGGGACGCTGTCACAGTTGCACATGTATTGATAACATTTGAACATGCTAGTACATTCTGTGACAAAGTAAAAGCAAAATAATTAAGTAGAAAATTGGATCATAACTCAAGAGGCATAGCTTCCACTGCAGTATAAGGAAGAAAGAACCAATGATGTAGCTATAAATATATTTGTAGATTCAGAAGTGGACAGGAAATTGTTGACTCAACAGATCTCAGTTGCTCAAACTTTTGAATATGCAAAGCAGAACTAGACTTTGACCAGCTCCTAAGAGGTAACCTATGAGCCCTTGGATTTTTCTGTTTAATAAGAATATTTCTATATGCTTGAGGGTTTGAGATAAGCTGTATCTGTCTGACCAAACAAGTTTATCCTGTTGATGTAATTTCTGATAAAAGTGCTATTCTGTTCAAATTTGGGGATCCTGGGAGAGAGGAAACAAGGCCGGAATCTGAGTGACAGGTCAGTCACACGGGCCGAGGTCCCAGCAGCAATGTATAGATCATGATTTTCACCTTGTATTGACCAATCTTCTCTAAGCCTGTAGACCACATTTGGAACCATTTTGTATTGATTTTGAGTTTTGTCACTACCTAGAAGATCAAATCTTCTACCATTGCATATTTTATGAACCCAAACTTATTAAATAATATGACTACCTTTCTATAAATCATCTTAATCTCTCTAAAAGAGAGACTGTATTAATCCAAATCAACTCCGGATGAACACAGTATATTTGGATTTTCCCATCCCCTTGCTTCTTCCTTTCCCTCAGAGATCAGAGTCAATGTCTTGTCTTTTTTTTTTAATTTTTTTAAATTTTTTTAATGTTTATTCATTTTAAGAGAGAGAGAGCATGAACAAGGGAGAAGCAAAGAGAGAGAGAGGGAGACACAGAATCTGAAGCTTGCTCCAGGCTCTGAGCTGTCAGCACAAAGCCCGACACGGGGCTCAAACTTACAAACCGCGACATCATGACCTGAGCTGAAGTCGGCCACCCAACCAACCAAGCCACCCAGGCGCCCCAGTCAGAGTCCATTTCTGAGAGTCTATACAATGTCATAGCGTGAGTTGAGAAACTGAGGTTGTAACAAGGCTTCTGGAGGTAGCAGTGATCCTCTATCCTAAGTGGCCATGTCATTTTGGGTCATCAGTAATATTTGTTTCTATATCTAAAGTCTGTATGCCAGATACCGTTCTGCACATTTTATTATGTATCAATTTGTCTAATTTTCCTTAGATTTTAGACCAAAGGAATCTGAGGTACAAAAGATTAAGTTACTTGCCTAACATGCTACAGCTAGAATGGGCTCCCAATACTGAACTCAGTCACTACAATATACTGCCTCTGTAGGTTCCCAAGGTAAACAGCCCCATCAGTCCTTGGAGGTCGACGTATATTTATTCATGCTGGCATCACAGAAGCCACTCTGCCCATCCCACCCCTACCTGTCTCTAGTTCCATTATCTTGTAACTGCTGCTGTCTATTGGGAAGATCACAAGAGTCCTTTAGGTCATCAGTCTCTCAATGTCATGTGTGTGTGTGTGTGTGTGTGTGTGTATGTGTGTGTGTGCATTCTGTCAAATGTCAAATGTCATTTGTATGGAATGTAGCCCCCCCAAACCAGGTATCCATATACCTCTGTCTATGCTCCATTTCCATGCCATGGTAAAACAAGAAACATTCCATGGGAATTGCCTCCTAGGGCAAGACAGGAAGTAGAACACAGACCTCCTATCATTTTACGTCTCCAAACTATGTGAAGCTTCCATTTTCCCTACCTGTTGGATCTAGCATCAGATGTGAACGCAGGTACAAAGACCCTTTTCAAAGAACCACTGATCTCCCCACTTTTCTGTGGATTTTCTTCCCAGCTATGTTGAAGGTGGGGCATAGAAGAGAGGGATGATGTCTATGCCTTAACATGTATTCCTTCTAGATCTGTTTTACAAGTAAGCTAAATATTATTAAAGTTTAAAATCCAATGGTTTTATGTTTTTGCTCTCTAGTCGACTTGACAGTTTCCCATGGAGAGGTGGGTTGTAAGAATTAAAGATTCACAGGGGTTGAGAGAACAACAACAAATAATTCATAATGTCCTATCACTGTAGCAAGGGTAAAAATAACAAAAGATTATCTCCTGTACCCAGAGAATTCAGGGACCTCGGGTCCAAATCCTTACCTTCTAATTAGTTGTGATTTCTAGAATATCTTGTAGGTGTTTTCTAAAAGTACCCATATACTGCCCTCCCCAGCTGATATTGACATGCATTTTATTTTCACTGCAGTGGTTGTCTCTGAAATATCACATATGAGGTTTCTCTCTGGAGCTATTATTCTCTAATATATTACAGAATCACATGATTAATTGGAAAAATGCTTTCTACTCCAACTTATGTTACCTTCTCTCCTCAAAACTTGTGCTCCCTCTTATTATTTATTTATTGTTTGTTTGTTTGTTTGTTTTAAGTAGGCTTCATGCCCAGCCTGGAGGCGAATGCAGGGCTTGAGATCACAACTCTGAGATCAAGACCTGAGCTGACAACATCGCTCCTCATCAGGGAAATACAAATCAAAACCACACTCAGATATCACCTCACGCCAGTCAGAGTGGCCAAAATGAACAAATCAGGAGACTATAGATGCTGGCGAGGATGTGGAGAAACGGGAACCCTCTTGCACTGTTGGTGGCAATACAAATTGGTGCAGCCACTCTGGAAAAGTGTGGAGGTTCCTCAAAAAATTAAAAATAGACCTACCCTATGACCCAGCAATAGCACTGCTAGGAATTTACCCAAAGGATACAGGAGTGCTGATGCATAGGGGCACTTGTACCCCAATGTTTAAAGCAGCACTCTCAACAATAGCCAAATTATGGAAAGAGCCTACATGTCCATCAACTGATGAATGGATAAAGAAATTGTGGTTTATATACACAATGGAGTACTACGTGGCAATGAGAAAGAATGAAATATGGCCATTTGTAGCAACGTGGATGGAACTGGAGAGTGTGATGCTAAGTGAAATAAGCCACACAGAGAAAGACAGATACCATATGTTTTCACTCTTATGTGGATCCTGAGAAACTTAACAGAAACCCATGGGGGAGGGGAAGGAAAAAAAAAAAGAGATTAGAGTGGGAGAGAGCCAAAGCATAAGAGACTCTTAAAAACTGAGAACAAACTGAGGGTTGATAGCGGGGTGGGAGGGAGGGAAGGGTAGGTGATGGGCATTGAAGAGGGCATCTTTTGGGATGAGCACTGGGTGTTGTATGGAAACCAATTTGACAATAAATTTCATATATTAAAAGAAAAAAGACCTGAGCTGAGATCAATAGTCAAATACCTAACTGACTGAGCCACCCAGGCATGCCTTGTGCTCTATTTTTTAATTTTTTTAAATGTTTATTTACCTTTGAAAGAGAGAGAGAGAGAGACAGAGCAGGGGAGGGGCGGTGAGGGAGACACAGAATCCAAAGCAGGCTCCAAGCTCTCAGCTGTCAGCACAGAGCCCGACACAGGGCTGGAACTCATGATCCCTGAGATCATGACTGAGCTGAGTGGGCCACTTAACTGACTGAGCCACCCAGGCGTCCCTGCTCTATATTTAAAGTTTTGTTTTAAGTTGTTTTTTTATATGTCTCATTCTTTACTATAACCTCCAATAGGTAGAACCTTCCATGAGTCTAGGAAAACTGGACTCCGATTTGGAGTATGTATGTGAGTAGCACATACCAAGGTCTACTCAAATTATCCATTGTACTTGGGCCACACTTGTCCCTGTTGACTTTTTCCTTTTAGAGGTGAATTTCATCATGTCAGATACTAGACCTATTTACTTGCTGGCTGTTAGAAAGGTAAACTAAGGCATATTAAAACTTTTAAGTGTTTATTTGAGCAAAAAGTTATTCCAACCAGGCAATGCCGAGCCTGACGTGGTTAGGAGAGCTCCACTGAGGTGAGCCAGGGAAAAGATACATAGAGAAGGTATGGAAGCCAAAAAAAAAGGAAATTATTTGCTTGGGTTCAGCTTAAAGCCCAGTTGGCTGTTTGTGATTGGTTGCCCCAACCATGTTGATTTCATAACCCTGATGCTTCTACAGACTTAGATTACGGTTTGCTTATGTAGGGAGCCATGGCGTTAGAGCCACCTGAGGCTAGTGGCCTCCTTGTCACTCATGGATGTGACATTTAAATTCTGTGGTGGCGAAATAGCCTCGATACACCCATACTTCTATCCCCCACCAAAGAAGAATAGTTTATACTTGTACAACACAGAGTAATACATTTAATAGGCTCTCAACTAATCTTTGGACTACAAAATCAGATATGGCTACGGAGATAAACCCAAACTGAGCGACCCCAACCCACATCTGTGTTTTCTCTTCTGGAGCCCTGAGTACACAGACCAGGCAAGCAATATTCCTCTTAACCTTGGAGGGATATGACCAAAATGCTATGGCGGGGGGGTCAAGTGGAAGTGGGAAGAGGGGCAACAGTTACTCAGCAGCATCATCGCACATTTTTTTCTCCCATGAAGAGAAACGGTTGGGTGTTTTTGACAAACAGACAGAACCAACTTACATCTCCCAACATACATGTCGTTTTAGTAGTATTCTTCGTACCAACGAAATCAAAATTGCAGACTCCTCTAGGAAGCGCTGACACGAGAGACAGGCACAATTTTCTTCTCCTGAATCTATAGCTGTTTGTTTCTGAATAGGAGACATTCTCCCTCGCTGTTAGTAAGACCTACCTAGACATTTGACAAATACCCAGGGCTGGAGGAAGCCACCAAGGGCAAGGATCTTTTTTTTTTTCTTTTTTAAACAGGGTTTTGTAAGGATTTCACAGCATTGTTCATCAAAGTGAAGATGCAAATAATCTTGAACTTTCTTTTGAAATGATAAGCAATTCAGAATTTTTTTTTTATGGTTTTGCATTTTACAGAATGGATGTGTGAGCTTCAAAAAACCAAAGCAGGGCAGAAAGGAGGAACAAGCCAGGCTTTTGGATTTCAAATCCTGCCTTTCTAGCCTTGGAAATATCCAGCGTAAGGAAGAGCTGTGTTTCTCATGGACTGGAGCCAGCACGGGGCATGATTTCCTTTAGTAGTCCAGGGTCAGGTGGCTCCCGTTTTCACCGGCTGAATTCAGATGAGGCAGTTGGTCTGCCTTGAGCTTTGTTTCTAAGCGCTGAGTGATTTCATGTGCTTATCCTTTCTTTTCTGCCTGTCTGGTTTCCATGGAAATGCAGGCCTCTGGAAAAAGCCAAGCCTCGCACCTCATGCACAGGCAGTGTGTGTTATTTTTGGAGTCAACCGAGCAGTGAACGCATCCCAAAATGTCAGTGTGAGCAGGTCCTAGCAAGGGCAGGCAGAAATGCGGGGTGAAGGGACAATAGCCGATTGTCTTATTATAGAAGGAACGTCACATCCAGAGGGGTTACACGTTATCTTTTATGCTACAAGAAATGCAAAATTGATCTTTGCAAACATTAATCTAAATGGAGGGAGGACACAAGGTGGAGAAAAAATTCACACAGATTTTGGTAGCTTTCCTACATGTTTATTTAGTGTGTGCTCAGGAACTATAGAGATGTACCTTTTACTCAAGTCAGAGTGTAAATGAAATTATTATAAATGTTAGATCTATCAGCTTTTCCACCAGAATATATAACTTCACAAAGAATTTTTTCCTAATGAAGTTAAGACCTATTTCTCCTCTCACACACAACTACTTTCAGAATAAAATAAAACCTGATAACAACTGAAGAAAAAAAAGAGAGAAAAAAGATACTTGGAAAAAAGTATTGACTGTGAGAAAATAATTTTTCATTTCTTTGGATTATATGCTGATTCTCGATGAACTTACTTTACTGCCTATTTCTCAGTTTTCATTCTTTTCTTAAGCTATTTATTTATTCATTATTATTTTAAGGTTTATTTATTTTTGAGAGAGGGGAGGGGCAGAGAGAGAAAGAGAGAGAGATTCCCAAGCAAGCTCTGCAATGTCAGTGCAGAGCCCTACATGGGGCTCAAACCTATGAAAGGGGAGATCAAGGCCTGAGCCTAAATCAAGAGTCAGACACTTAACCTACTGAGCCACCTAGGCACCCCAAGCTTTCACTCTTGATGTTACAGTTTATGGTATAACCGATTTTAGTCCTAACACTAACAGAATTTATTACACGTCATGTAAAGTCATGGGCTTTAAGAGACATTTGGATATAAAATGTTAATCATAAAATGACTTTTAATTGCAGTTACATTCACCCCCTCTTTATGCAACTCCAGATTCAAATAGTTGTGCAATTTTTTTTAAGTGTTTGCTCCTTTCAATTTGCTCGTTATCAAACTTATTTAACATAAACTTAAGAAACAATAGATAGCATACAAAATGCTGTGGGATAAATAAATAGCGTATATTGGAGAAATTTTTTACTCTACTAAAGCCGTGCCCTGTAAGAGGTTATGTCCATGAAGGAGAGTGGAAAGCAAAAAGGTGAAGAAGAGAAAAACACCTAATTTGGCCCAAACGCACATGGCAAAAATGTATATGCATGTGATTACTTTAAAAACTTACTTTTGTATTTTGAGGGGAAGAGAAGGCAAAAATAGCAAATGAAATAGGGAAGAAACAAAATAGCTTAGGTCTCATGAGAAAGGAAAAAAGACAACTTTTATTATGAACTAGAGGTCAACGTTAAGTTTCCCCATAATGGCAAAATGAGAAAATAAAATCGAGACAACAAACCAATTTTAATACTTTGTTGTTTTAATAAGGGGATGAAGGGAATATGTTGTTGGAGAACAAAAGGTAAACCACAATTAGAATCATATACATTGAGTTTGACAAGTTAAAAGGTTCAGCGAACATCTTTTTTTCTTCCCCTAACTTTATTGAGATATCACTGACATATAACATTATATAAGTTCCAATAAGCATACTTTAATGAAAGGTATAGATAGACAGTAATGAATTTCAACTAAGAATAGCTTTTTTAGATTAGTTTCAAATATTTTAACCTTAACAAGAAAAGTGCATGCTTTTGACCCCATACATCAGTCAAAGAGTATGCTTGTTTCTTTAAAATGTAAAGTTTCATCTCAAGTATCGAGACCTAGAAACAATTGCTATTGCCCATTCATTAATCATGGCTATCGCAATTCTGCATTACAGAGGTTATATGAGACTGAGGACAAGTAACGCATTCTAAATTCCACTGGTGATTCAAATTCCATCTCAGAAACACAGAAACATAGATGTGTCAAAATTATACAACCATAATTTTAGATGATTTTGATGTCTTGATATCTCTCTTTTGAGTCCTCTGGTCGGATTTAGTCATATGCAAGTAACAGGAAACCATTGCACTGAAAAAGTATTGCTGTATTCAACCCTCAGGTAACCAAGTCCACCACTCCTGTGAGTGGTTACCTATTTCCATCCCTTCCTTGTGAAAAATGTTTACCTGTATTCCCATTATATTTTCCCCTACTTCACTAGTCACCATGTATCCCTTGTCCATGCATCTCTATAAATGACAACTTCCAACTGAGACAGAAAGAAATGAGTCTCTTAGAAATCGCAAATCATTCCTTTAGATGTAAATCTTTCTGGTTGGTACCATTATCCAGTTTAAGATTTTCCAGGGTGGGCTACCGAATAGAAAGACCCTGGGGCACCTGGGTGGCTCAGTGAGTCGAGGGTCCAACTCCAGCTGAGGTCATGATCTCACAGTCAGTTCCATCGGCGCTGGCAGCATGCTCGGGATTCTTGCTCTCCCCTCTCTCTCTGCCCCTCCCCTGCTTGTGCTTTCTTTCTCTGTCTCTCAAAATAAATAAACTTAAAAACAATAACAATAAAAAAAAGAGAGAAGCTGAAAATATGCTGCCGCCAATGCATTCTGTCACATCTTCAACATTCACCTTATCTCACAGGATATTAATGCACTTTGGTCTTATCCTCAGTGAACTTGTGGTGTTTTCTAGTGATCATTCCCTCTCTTTGTGTGTTCCAATACTACAAAAAAAATTGTTGATTAATCTGTTTAGAAATTGTGCCTGAGAATGACTGTCATTTTTGCAGCTTGCTAACATCTCTTTCGAACTGCACAGATCAAATATGACCGATACCGTTTAAGTAATCACAGCGCCATACTGTAGGAGAGAGCACTGGATGGGACGATGGGCTCTAAGGGGCAAGTCTGGAATCCAAATCCGGAAAGTAAATGCAAAGATGTTATGTCGATCACCTGACTACCTAATTACCAACAATATCCTGGAGTTAGCCCAAGGAATGCATTACAGACTGTTTCATGAATTCTTGAAGGCACCTGGCTTGTGTGCAACTAGAGACTTGCAGACACTCTATTATCTTGACATTGTCAGGAAGACAGGCCAAGGACACATCACGGACTCTACATTTATATAAATGAGATCACCGGCATATCTCAACACTTGAGATCTCCAACCATTATATAACTTCTTTGTGCACCGAGAGCACTTCTAAAAATTTTGAAAGCTGAAACACAGAGGATTTTTATGGCAGTGCAACTACTCTGTCTGATATCATAAAGGTAGATTCATGCTATTATATGTTTGTCAAAACCCTTAGAATGTACAACACCAGGAGTGAACCCTAATATACACCATAGACTTTGGGTGAAAATGACATGTCAGTGTAGGTTCATGGATTGTTACAAATGTACCACTCTGGGGGGGGGGGGTATGTTGATAATGGGAATGATGATACTCATGTGTCGGGACAGGGGGTGTATGGGAAATCCCTATACTTTCTGTTCAATTTTGCTGTGAACCAAAAACTGCTCTAAAAAAATAAAGTTTAGTTTAAAAAAAAATTCTGTCATTTATAAAATGCATGTCTTTCTTGTGCATAGTGTGAACCTAGGAACAGGCACAATGTTTTATTCATTTCTTTGACCACACCTATCATGTCTGCATCGGGCATCACTTAGGTTCTTAGTAATTGTTGTTTGAATGATAACCCCTCCAGGCCAGTTTTATGACTTATAATCTAATTATTGTTTATAATACTCATAGTCAAAACACTATTATGCTTAGGCAGGCTGTGGCTACACGAGATATTGTATTAATCTGATTGATTCTTGGTCCTCCAATTGTTTCATTAGGAATTCCAAGATGTTTTTTACACTAATTTATCACGAGACATTATGTCTATATACTCCCATAAAAGCAGTCCAGAGATAGGCAGCTTAAGAAAGATAGATTAAATACATTGTATTCATCAGAGACTCTGGAACCTGAGTTTCTGTTCACAGTCGGTATTTGACCTTTATTCTCAAGGTCAACTCATATTTCAAAATGGTGTGATTCCTGCCATGACGTTCATTTTTCAGGCCAAAAGAAGAAATTTCAGAAACCTCTTCCTAAAGAAATGAGTTCATTTAATTGCATTTCCAGAAGCCTCATAAAAATCATCTGCTTAGATTTCATTGACGAGGATTCGGTGACACGGCCACATTGAGTGGCAAGGAAGAGGAAAAGTGTAATCTTTTATTGTGAATGGCAATATGACTCCAAAAATCAGAGTTGTGCTACTAGGGAAGAAAATGAGACTTCATGTTGGGTTAACCACAGTAGATTGTACCTCACCAAACATGTCTGAGAAACTCCCATGGCTGCCTCCCCTACCTCAACAAGCCACTCCACAAACATCCATACTTGCTTCTCCTCTTCTGGATTCCTCCTTGAAGTCTGGATGTTCTGGAAGCCCATCCCTGGCATCATGACGCCCCACAGTGTGCCTTCAGAGTATGGACTTCAATGCCAACCACCAAAGGTGCTCTCTCTAGATATTCCTCAAAGCCACTCAATCTCAAGTTTCCACAACAACTCTTAACTCTAAATTGTATTGGCACAAGTAATCTCTGCCCTAACTTAATGCAGCTGTTTGTAATCTTGACATAAAGCCACACTTTCTACGCCCAACGTCTTGGAAATTTCTTGTGAAACTCTCGGACCATGACTCCTTTTTTCTCTGCAAAGACTTCACAAGAGCTCAAGAACTGCCTGCTGTACTGAGTTCAGGCCCCTTTTCTACCCTCTTCTTCAGGCCTCCTTTGACCAAAGCAGAGCACATCTCAAGCGTGTCAAATCTTGGAGACGGCCGTGGGTCTGACCCCACCAGGATATCTGGTGGGATATCCTACTGTGAACTTTTCCTGGTTATTTTCTCTGGAGTATAAACAAGCAGGTGATTCCTTCCAAGCTGAGTCTATTTTTGTTGTCGGCAATGTTTTACAAAATATCTCTTCAGGTCGTAAAAGGAAACTCTATAAGTAAATATATTCTACTATTATTAAAAGTACAAACATCACATTTTGAGGAAATTGTCATATGATTGGATTTGATTTTAGAGGCATACAGAAACAAAGAGAGTGAATGCATTCTGTTTATAAACACAGATGATTAGAGAAGTGAAAATAAACGTGAGAATTTGAAAATATGTTCGTTTTTATATGTTTGAATGTATTTATCAAATTTAATCCCATAAAGCATTTCTTAGACCTATTGATGGGTCATGTATGCATAACAAGGGTAGAATAACCTGTTTATTAATTATTTTGGAGAAATAAACCAAATGACTTGCTTTCTTATAGCCACATTTCCAACACTAAACTTATAACAGCAAAAGAATTCTGAAAAGGAATACAGTTGGCAAGACAAATATATCAGAAGCAAGATTGCATTTATACTGAGGGGAAGGCTCTCTGAAGCCAGACTGCTCAGTTCAAATGGTGACTCGAATACTCATGTGCTCTGTGATTCTGAAAAGGGCAATTAATTTCTCTGTGCCTCACTTCCGGAATCTAGGAAGCAGCAATACTAATAATATACAACTTTTTAAATTATTATACATAAATACCTTAAAACAGCATCTGGTATATATTTTGTTACGTAAGTGTGAGCTAATATTATGAACTTGGAAAAGATTTCAGAACACAATAAAAATGATTGCAAATTAGCCCTTAGCAGAACAACTGAGGCAAATTTTTAAAGTTTATTTTTTTTTTTTTTGAGAGCGATAGCGTGAGTATAAGCAGGGGTGGGTCAGAGAAAGAGAGGATGAGAAAGAATCCCAAGCATGCTCCACGTCGTCATCATGGAGCCCTAGGTGTGGGCTCGATTTCACGAACCACTTGATCATGACCTGAACCGAAACCAAGAGTTGAATGCTTCATGGACTAAACCACCTAGGCGCCCCAAGCCAACTTTTTGATTGCATAGAATGTATCAAATATGTCCCAGTTGGTATCTGCTTTCCCCAAAAGAGAAAATATTAATAAGTCCCTCCGCCATCAAATAAAAGCCTATGAAAACATGAAGAAACTAACAAGCATCCATATCAAGTGTTTTCTCTGTGCCCAGTAATTAGGGCCACCATATGGCATAACTATATGAGTCACAAAAATGTATTCCTACATGAATTGAGTGCCAGGGCGTGCCATTAATACAGACTGCAGGGTAACGGGTATCCCTTGGAGTTGTGCAACACAGGAGTTATGGGTATTATGCCAGAAACATATATTATATTACAAGTTTACTAGTGAGAAAACATTCTCACTGAGGCTAAGTTAAATTGTTCAATTTGCTATCGTTACTGAGAAGGACCGTCTCTTCAACATCGGCCTTAATAAGTCTCTGCTCAACCGATGGTGCCCTAATGATGTGCCAGGATGTAATAGCATATTAAATACCAGCACTTATAATTGCTGTTTTTATATTCAGAGTTCATGGCCAGGCCAGATTAGGTCTCATGAACTTCCGGGAGTGTCCAAGAGAGGAAAATAGGTCAACCATCCTTGTTGGTAAGGAAAAGTTCATTCAGGAGCAAGGGAGACCTACTGAAAGAGGAAAAAAAAAAGTAATTAACTGTGAGTAATCCCAGAACCAAAGCTACTTATCTCAGGTCCTGGGCATCAGAAACACTGCAGGATCTCAGGGGAAGAATGATTCCTTGCGTCTGAATGAGGTGAGGAAATGGAGAGGCAGCCTAAGACTCCGGGTCCTTTCCTCCTACTGTCATTCTTATGTCTATACCCTTTGTGAGTGTCCCTTTATTCTCTCAAAGTCTGAATCCTTTCGCTTCTGATGCCCCCGATTGCCACTGTGTTTAATGAGCAAATCACACGGCTACTGAGTAGGAAGGCCCTAATAAATCATACTTTGTGCTAAATTCTCGGTGGAGAGAGGAGAACAGAATCATTTTATCTTAATGTCGGTTTGCGTCAAACTGTGTAAAGAATGGTTAAGGAAATAGGTACAAATGTATGAATTTTCCGTCTTTTGTGTAAGTCACGGCAGGCTACATTATAAGAAGAGAATACTCCCCCACGTCTTAGTGGCTTTACCTCACAGAGTTTTGTTTTGGGCTGACTCTTTCATTCAGGCGATACCCCCATGGCCTTGGATTTCCCTGCCTCCACGCAAGGATCCAAGCAAACACATTGAAACTGTAGCGGGTGGAAGACGTGACACCCTCCATCAATACAGCAGAGGAAACAGTAGCAGCACAGACCTCACGTTGAGCTTCAGTGTTTCAGACCTGAAATGTGGCAAGCCGCCTGTCTAGAACCCATTGGTCATGTCTTGCCTAATCCTAAGGTACTGGGGACAGTAACCTCACTTGCTGCGTTCTCAGAGCAAGAAACAGCAAGATACAAGTGAACGCCGCTGGTAACTAGCCACACCTTGTCATGATCAGGGACTGATCAGACATGTTTTTTAATGTTTGTTAATCTTAAGAGAGAGAGAGAGAGGAAAAGCATGCACACACATGAGTGGGAGGGGGCACAGAGAGAGAGAGAGAGAGGGAGAGAGAGAATCCCAAGCAGGATCCACACTGTCAGTGCAGAGCCCGACCTGGGGCTCGAACCCACAAACTGAGAGATCATAACCTGAACCGAAATCAAGAGTCGAACGCCCAACCAGCTGAGTCACCCAGGCATCCCTGAGGTTGAACTTGAAGAGCACAAATTAGAAAAAGCCTGCTTTCAGAACAATTTCATCCTATAATGAAAAATTATTGTACTTCTTCTAAGGAAGGACAAAAGCCTGAACATAGTTCAGTAAACTCATCTGTGTTTTGTCTGTTTGTTAATATTTATTTATTTTTGAGAGAGAGCATGTGTGTCAGTAGGGGAGGGGCAGAGAGACAGAGAGAGAGAGAATCCCACGCAGGTTCATTCTGTCAACACAGAGCCCAGTGTGGGTCTTGATCTCACCAACCGTGAGATTATGACTTCAGCCGAAATCAAGAGTTCGAGGCTTTGACCGAGCCGCCCCAGAGCCCCTTTTTGTTTGTTTTTCTTTTTTAATTTTTTTTTCAACGTTTATTTATTTTTGGGACAGAGAGAGACAGAGCATGAATGGGGGAGGGGCAGAGAGAGAGGGAGACACAGAATCGGAAACAGGCTCCAGGCTCTGAGCCATCAGCCCAGAGCCTGACGCGGGGCTCGAACTCACGGACCGCGAGATCGTGACCTGGCTGAAGTCGGACGCCTAACCTACTGCGCCACCCAGGCGCCCCCCTTTTTGTTTGTTTTAATTCAAGTACGTTATATCTTTTTACCTATTGGTAAGTTACACTGGAACACTTTTTAATATGTTCCTAATGCTTAATATGTTCCGAATTTTAAGTATGCTGTTATCTATTTTTCAGTATTAATATTTGCATCATGAGCATATATATATATGTGTATATATGTGTGTGTGTGTATATATATATACATATATATATATGTATATATATATACATATCTGTAATCAGATCTCTATTTAGCGATTTCTTTCTCCTCTGTTTTATTGGCTGTCCACCAACTGTACCGATGCTTACCAAATAAAGCATAATCATCATGCTTAACCAAATAAAGCATGATACTGTTGACTGCAATTAACTGTTACGCCGTGTTTTTAAAATATATATATTGTTGGGTTTAGAAGCATATTTGACGGAATTAAAAGCAGAAGCTTCTAGAAACGTTTTGAGCAATGTGACAAAACCAGCCCATTATTCTTATGCTTCCTCTTGGAAGAACTGGGAGGCAATAAAGACGGAACTAACGTTGAAGCTGAATCTCCCACGAGGTGCCCCTTCGTTGTAGGAGAAAGATGCGAAACCCCAACCAGGGGCTGAACCATGGTGTGACTGAACAGCCATCCTGATGGAGAGCAGGGTATGGGCAGCCAGAATCTAGGTGAACAAAGTCACGATCTGTAGCGGCGTTGGGCGTTTCAGAGGAGCCGAGTCTGGGCTCAAAGTTGCCGTCTGCTCCATGTGCCGTCTCAGGGATGAAGTGACGAAGAGGCGCTCTGCTAACTACGGTGTGTAATATCTGGCTTGTAATATGAAACAAAAATGAAAACGGCGAAACTACGGAGACAGCAAAAAGATCATCAGTCGCTGGGAGTGAGGATGAAGAAATGGATGAATCGGTAGAGCACAGAGATTTGGGGCCAGGGAAATATTCTGTATGATCTCATAATGGTGGATACGTGTTATTATACATCTGCCCAAACCCATCGAATGTACAGCACCAGGAGTGAACCTGATGTAAATTATGGACCCTGGGTGACAATGATGTGTTAATGTAGATCCATCCGTTATCGCAAATGTCCCACTCTTCCAGAGGACATGGACATTGGGGAGGGTGTTCATGGTGGGGTTGGGCCGGCCTATGCAAAGCCTAATCTAGGGAAAAATAGGTTAAACTCTTTCTTAATTGTAGGCTCTATAGTCAATTAGGAAATTTAGCCAAATATTTTAATTACTTTATAACCTAGAGCATGTAATAACGACAGCCACCACATATCTCTACATCCAGACATCATTTCTCTTTACCTTATACATCCATTCTAAGAATGTGAAATTGTTTAACTTATTAATATACTTGATTTTATTTTACACAGGCACACGATAAAACATACCTCATAAAATATATTTGTGTGAAGACAGTACTTAAAAGTATAAAGACAGCATTGAAAAGTGTTTTCTTCTTTTTCTAAGCAGATGTTAATATCGATTTGCATAGAATTTAATATCAAATGAAGGAAGGGAATCTTCAGGTAAATTATATAAAACGTTCAAATGCCAAAAAATAACGAGCATGACTTATTTACTGAGAGATAGTTAAGAGGATATTGTTTATAAGAGTAAATATCTTCCATGATGCTGGAAGATATAATATGTAATGTTTTGGGAGTCATTCTGAAAACACTGTCCAGGAACAGAATTTTTTTAAAATGATCGAGTGGCCACAAGATGGCAGCATTACATAAAAAAAATACAACTTGAAAAAATACACAAACTTTGTTGTGTCAGTAATGCTAGTGTACCACATGCCTTCATTTTATGTGACCAAAAGAAAAAAAAAAGAGCAAAAGAGATCAATTCTCCAGTACATACTTGATGGGAACAGATCAGGAGGGCGTAGACCATTGCACATGGCACATTTTGAAGTAAAAATACCGTATTTTTTAACTACAAATTCAGGAACATAGCCCCAGACAAAGGAACTTTTGCAAAGAGGCCGAAAGAGTTTCCCTTCCTTAAATAAATGAGACATGTCAAAATGAAAGTACAGTAGATTACACGTACTGACAGTATTCACATGCACCCACACATACAAACATAACAGACAAGGAAATATACATGAAATCTGAGCATTTCTGCATTGCCATACTCAAAGGATAGCACTATTTATTGAAGCACTCAGCTACTTTGAGATTTACACACGTATTTACTGGAATCCAGTAAATAATGTATATAATTTATATAATTATAAACTATTATATGACAAAATGTTAGAATAATATCAGTGCTGCATGAGTTCTGAATAGCTTTATAAATATAAAGTATATTACATTAAATATTTTAATCCCAAATTTTAGAAGAAAAATAATTTTTATTATGAAAATATCCTAATATAGTTTATCTATGAAGATAGAAACAATTTACTATGCAAAGAAATACTTGAAAATTTTTAAATGTCACTGATTCTAATTTGATTAAGTGTGAAATTGTGCATGCTTCTTCCTCTTCATAGTTCAGCAGTACAAGTCCAAACATCAGCCCATTTGAGCACTAGAGCTCATATATTCTTATAGCTGAGGATTAATCTGAGACACTTTGACTTCAATCCTTATGGTTCAGAGTCTCCTTAAACCCTCAAGTCTATTTTCCTAATTTTGTAATTAGGCTCTTGAATAGAAAAGAAAAAAAATAATTTGGGCTATATGATTAACATTTTGCGTGCGTTGAAATTAGTCAATGGTTACTAGATAGAACTATCCGCAATGTCTGAATTTGATTTTAATATGCAGACCCTAGACTGCAAATTTAAAACTTTAAATAAAACATGTATAATATCGCATTATAATAAGTCATTGATTTCTATTTTCCTTTTTTAAGAAACACTTTAAAATGTGCCGAATACTGTCTTATAATGAGTTCACAATGTGGTCTTATAATAAATATCCAACTTGGTATCTCTTTGTCCAACGTTTTATATACAAGAAGAACTTTTAGGATGGTCAAGCTAATTGATTTTGTGTTCTGTTATGTTTCCATATTCGAATGTGTCTTATTATATATCTAGTATATATCTTCGTTATCATATTGTCATAGCATAACGTATCTTTCTGCCCTTTATCTCCCTCCCACTTTGTTGGTTTTTTCACTCTTTCATTGACCACTCGGAAGACTTTAACGCCAAGGGTGTCATTTTTTAAATTATAATAATCAGTGGGGACAGGGATCTTTCTAATAAAGTGTGAACACTATAACTTGTTCATTAGGCAAATGTTCCACTAGGATTTATGCTCCATGTTTCCATGTTAGTGCTGATAGAAAGCGGCAAGCAAGATAGGCCTCTTCCTAACTTTTGATTAGCAGGAATTGAGATCCAGATGCATACATTACTGAATACCTTTTGTGATAGGACAGGGGACTCTGGGGTCACCTAGGCCCACCCCACCAAACTAACAACAACAATAATAATAATAATAAGGCTGGGGGTTGGGAAATCCTCTGATTTATGCAATCTAAAACCTCAAAAGAATAGTGGACGTTAGCTAGGTGAAGTGGGGAGGAAGGAGGAAAGAGAAGAAAGGGAGAATATTCTGTGAAAACCCCAGCAATAGGGAGCAGTGTAAACAGCTGTCCGGCTGAGTGAGTTTGTAGTACTTGGGGCCCATTGCAGAAGGAGGAAAGCAGAGAGGGGAACTAGGAGGGGTAAGAAATGGGCCTAATGAGGGCGGTGCCGTGAAAGGCCTCAAAAGCCATGTTAGGAATGATTTGTTGGCTTCTAAGGGTGCCAGCCACCATCAGTGAAACGTTCCAGTTGAGCAGGGAGGTGGGTATCTGCCAAAGCAGAAGGTTCCTCCTTCTAAATATCTCCCCTGTCTCTTCCGAGCGCCCCTCCATTCTTCCCCCAGAAGAATGTTTCTAGTGCACAGCCCGGCAAGTTAATTCCTAGCTTCGAAGATGCCTCACTGTCTTCCAGAAAACTGGCACAACCCCGTCATCCTGCCGTGGCTTACTTTTTCAGACATATCATCTGTCGGCTCTCCTTCCCCTCCTTCCCCTCGGACGCGTCCTGTCTTCCAGCTGCTTCATCAGTGGTTGCCCGCATGCCCCCTCACCCCCTCGGCCGCCCCTGCCTTTGGGCGTAGACCGGCTCCCTCAGCCTGAAATTCTTCCCCTCCACTTCTTCGGCTTTCTGACCCTAGGACGATTCCCTCTGCTGAACACTAATCACTCCTGACAGTTCCTGCCTTCCTACTTTGCAAAAACCCAGCTTCAGGCTGACCAGCATGGTAATCATTTCTCCTCTTATCTGCTGTCACCCTCAGAACAACTCTGTACTCGTAGAGGAGATGGGTGTGTTTGGTATTTAGTAACCGTCTTTAGCAAGGGGGACTGATGAAAGGATTGGATGACAGAAGGCTTACACAGAGGCACCAGTGGCCTCGGTTGCTTGCAACGTGGGCTGTGTTAACCCTCATGAGGGGCATCGGGTGGGACGTTAACATCCTCTGTCTGCCAGCCCAGAGTTTCATCTAGGCACTTTGGGGTACGTGCGCATCTCTGTAATTAGCGAACCATTTTGTTGCATCTGGTTGTTTATATTTCAAGAAAATATAAAAGGGAAAAGGAGACAAGATAGTATGTACATAGCTAATTTATGCTTTTCTTTGCAATCGGGTGTCTCAGATATGCCTGCAGTCCAATTGCCTATGGACACGGCAGAAAGCTCAGTCACCAAGAACACAAGGAAAAGAAAGCGATCTTTGCAAAGTGCTGATCGAGGCAAAACAAAACTTTCTGGTAACATCTCAAGGCTGTGTTTTTCCTTCCAAGCCTTGTTACCATGCAGTGTTCATCTGTTTCGCGCCGGCTGGGAAGATGGGGTGCAGGGCAACTTTCGCATAAGCCCTTAAATTTTCAAACTTTTACCTGCATGAATGAAGCAGGGCACACCTACCAAATTTCCGACCTGAAAGGGATTTGTGCAACAACTTAAATCTGGGCTGTTTAGTGCCAACAGCCCACGTTGAAGAAAGTCACATGAAATGTCACTGAGATTTACCAAAGTCAAACAATGGAAGAGACCGTGAAAGAGACGCTTGGAAACCTGTGTCCAGACCATGATGCGATGACCAAAGGGCTCTAGGCTGACAAAGTGGCATCTCCCGCCTATGTGGACTTTGGAGAAATGCATTTCTTTTCTTTGCTTTTTTTTCCTTCTTTTCTTTTCTTTTCTTTTCTTTTCTTTTCTTTTCTTTTCTTTTTCTTTTTCTTTTTCTTTTCTTTTCTTTCCTTTCCTTTTCTTTTTTCCTTCTTTTCTTTTTCTTTTCTTTTTTCCCTTTTCTTTTCTTTTCTTTTTTCCCCTTCTTTTCTTTTCTTTTTTTTCTTTCCTTTTCTTTCTTTTCACTTTTCTTCCTCTTCCCCTCCCCTCCCTCTCCCCTCCCCTCCCCTCCCTTCCCCTCTCCTCTATCTCCTTCCTTGTTATGACATACAGTGTGCTGTACAGGCACATTGCTTTTTGTGGGGAGAAGTATCTGCTATCGGGAACAGTCGCTCCGAGGCCCAGAGCTGGGGGCACAGAGATCACAGGAATGATGTGCAGGCCAGCAGGGACATACCCGGAAGGAAGAATGACAAGGAGGTCAGAAGCATGCAGGGTGCAGCTCAAACGGGACCAGTGATTTACTCCGCATGGTGGTGCTTAATTCAGAACCATTCAGACTGGCAGAGATTTAAGAAAAAATTAAAACGGGGCCTTGCCAAGCAGCGGAAGACGATCTTTCATGATCATGTTAAGTGTTTGAGCTCTGAAGAGATTGCCTGTTTTTGGCCAAAGGGTAGGAGCACTGCTCTGTAAGGAGGGGGTGCATTCCGACCTGCCGGAAGGGGCAGGTGTCCTCCCAGAAGAGGGGCTCTCAAACCTTTTGCCAAGAGGCAAATCTCGGGAATGGAAGTGGAGAGCGAATGCTCGGATAGAAGCATCTTAAGCCGAGGCGGGATGGAGGGAGGGAGAGATTTTGTGCTTTCTTCTTAGGCCTTTCTCTCTTGCACCTGGACTCAGGACTCCGGGACTGTGAGATTCTGCCCGTGGGCAGATTGAAAGGGTCTTCTGTCACAAACTGTGGCCTTATAAGTGGGTAAGGCGACGTGAGAAGCCAGGGCATAGCTGAGGGCCCTGCAAAGCAGATGTGAACGAAAGGCAGACCTGAGTTTCTCTATGTTATATTTCTTACTCTAAACCATGGACCAAGTGCTGTAAACAATATAGCTGATTTCCATGCTGTAGGGAAGAGGAGGAGGGATAGAAGGATTGTTTCTACCTCAGGCTCAAGTGAGACTGCCACTTTCACCTCCGGGCATATCTGTGATCCCATCCCCACGAGGGGAGATGGGGAAAAAAAAAAAAAAAACATCAAGGAGACTCCAGAGACAGGGGCTGGCAGAGCTCCACAGCACCATGACTTGACTTAAAATTCCTGAGAGATTTGGGGCACTTGGATGGCTCAGTCAGGTAAGCATCTGACTTCAGCTCAGGTCATGATGTCATAGTTCACGAGTTCAAGCCCCCCACCCCCCAACTTCCGCGCTGTGCTGACAGCTCAGAGCCTGGAGCCTGCTTCAGATTCTGTGTCTCCCTCTCTCTCTGCCCCTCCCCTGCTTGCACTCTGTCTCTCTCTCTCTCTCAAAAATAAATAAACATTAAAAAAATACCTTTTAAAACATCCGAAAGAGATTTAAAAACCCGCCAACGTCTTCATATCTCCTTTATGATTTTTCTGGAGTTAGTACTAAGGTCTTTTAGTTCAGTCAATAATTACAGAAAAAAAAGGAGCACATGAAAAAGCATTTCACACCTTTAAGTGAATATCAAAGACACATGTGTGACTTGAAACAAGTGATAACAAAAGGACACCCATAGAACTATCGTTCAGTCTGGGGAAGGAATATCTCCACACACTTTCAAGTATCTTGTGGTCCTATCCTGAGCGCACCTGTTCTCTTCCTCCCAAGGAATATAACGTTCGCTTGTCTCTTTACCTCTCAAATCAGCTCCGACTCAGGAAGAATACATAAATCCTCTATCCTTCACTTTAGACATCAGTAATAAATAATAATAATAAAAAGTTTTATTTTACTTTTTTCTCTATTTTTGTCACATGTCAATTGGAATCCCCCCCCCCAAAAAAAAAATCTTAACAGAAATCCAGGTCAAAGGGACAAAAAGAGAGAGTATCTCCCATCCGTAAAAGAACGCATTCTGGGGCGCCTGGGTGGCGCAGTCGGTTAAGCGTCCGACTTCAGCTCAGGTCACGATCTCGCGGTCCGTGAGTTCGAGCCCCGCGTCGGGCTCTGGGCTGATGGCTCGGAGCCTGGAGCCTGTTTCCGATTCTGTGTCTCCCTCTCTCTCTGCCCCTCCCCCGTTCATGCTCTGTCTCTCTCTGTCCCAAAAAATAAATAAATGTTGAAAAAAAATTAAAAAAAAAAACGCATTCTTTCCCACTACATCGTGTACTCCTATGCCTTCAAAATTCTAAAAGTAAAATTTCATTTCAAATTTCAGGTCGCTGATTACACTTTCCATGGTGCTTATGTTACTTAATTCAAAAAAGCAGAAGTATGTTTGTATCTACTTTTCAATTCTGTTGGTGTTGTTGTTAGCTCCTTCAGCCCCAACTCTCTTCAAAGACTATCAGATTCAGAAAATGGAATGACATTTGCTTCTGAAGCAAATGGCAGTGAAGGAAGATATCAATGGGAGTAGGGAATCCGCTAGGCAAGTTTAAATAATCTCATGGCATTCATTCTTTTATTTAAAAAAATTATATGCCTGTAGCTCTGTGCATTGGTGGGGACTTACAACACACAGAGCAATGCTTCTACGTTCCCTGAAAAGAGATAGATGATGGAGAAGCTGTCTTGTCTTACAAGGTGATTTATATTGATTTTTATGTATTCACCCTAAATTTAGAATTGAATACTATCATGGGCTGAATCGTGTCCCCCTAAAATTCATATCTTGAAATCCCAGCCCTCGGTACCTCAGAATGTTACCATAGTTGGACATAAGGCCTGAAAAGAGGTGAGTAAGTTAAAATGGGCTCTAATCCAATATGGCGAGTGTCCTCATAAGAATAGGAAGAGATACCAGGGATGTGCAAACACAGAGAAAAGGCATGTGAGGTCACAGCGAGCAGGCAGCTGTTCAAAAGCTAAGGAGAGGACTCAGGAGAAGCCAAGTCTGCTGATACCTTGGTCTTGGACTTTCAGCCTCCAGAACTGTAAGAAAATAGATCTTGTCCCCCCCACCCCCCGCAGTCTGTGATATTTCGTTATATCAACTCTACCAGACTCCTATGAATACCTTAGGGGATAGTCATTTTATAAAATACTTTAGGGGCGCCTGGGTGGCGCAGTCGGTTAAGCGTCCGACTTCAGCCAGGTCACGATCTCGCGGTCCGTGAGTTCGAGCCCCGCGTCAGGCTCTGGGCTGATGGCTCGGAGCCTGGAGCCTGTTTCCGATGCTGTGTCTCCCTCTCTCTCTGCCCCTCCCCCATTCATGCTCTGTTTCTCTCTGTCCCAAAAATAAATAAAAAAACGTTGAAAAAAAATTAAAATACTTTATATACTTTAGGTTATTGCCAACTATTTTAAAAGATGTGGTCTGATTATTCATTTTCTTAATTCTTTACTTGTATCACTTCATATATTCACTCTCCATCTTCGAATAGAGTTGTAATTCAGCTGCATGCACACCAGGGGGCAAACATGTTCTGTGTCTCTAGTGCTCATTTGTAACGGATGGACTCTAAAACCAAATGACCATAATGTGCTTACGTTTGCATATTCTATCAAACAAAAGTAGGCAGAAGCTTAGATTGCTGGGACAATAATCTGGACATGTCCAACAAGAATGAAATGGTCTCTCAAATGAATCTTCTGATTCCATTCAAAGTCAGACATACCGGCCTCGTTGTTCTCTTTGTTCTTTAAAAGGCCCATTTACTCGATACAATCTTAAGTCAGTCTTTAAAAATGATTTTGCGGCCACAATACCATCCGGTATTCTTGAATCTTGATATTTCAACACTCACCATTGAAAATAATGTGTTTGTATACATTTAAATAAAAATGTATCATATTCATTAATATAATACTCAGTTAATGTTCCAAGGGTGTGTTTTTGGTGGTCGTCATTAGAGATGGCAGCACAACAGCAAAAAACTCCCACTTCGTCTTGCTTTTGACCCATATTCCAGGATATATTTTTAAAAATTCCCAAATTATAACATTCACGCAACCGGCATTATAAAGGACATGTATTGACTCTTTCTACTCTTCCTTTATCAACAAAATGAAATGTACTGATATCTACAAAATCAGCATGGTTCATTGATCAAGTCTTCAACAGAAACTGTATCTTTAGGAACAAGTCTGTTGGCCCAGGTTTCAAGATTTTGTGCATGATTTTCCAAGGTACAGATTCTCAGAGATTTATACAAATGAGCACAAAGCTGTTCTGGATAGTCATCCTGTGGGTGTGGGTGTGGATGTGTGGGTGTGTTTACGTACATATAGGCTTAGGCATGTTGATTGGTGGTTGAGCTATGAGGTATTTGTGAAAATAATAGAGAATATTAGAGGGGCGCCTGTGTGGCTCAGTCGGTGAAGTGTCCGACTCTTGATTTTGGCTCAGGTCAGGACCTCACAGTTCGTGGCATCCAGTCCCGTGTCAGATTCTGCACTGACAGCACATAGCTTGCTTGGGATTCTCTGTCTCCCTCTCTCTCTGTCCCACCCCTGTCCTCTCTCTCTCTCTCTCTCTCTCTCAAAATAAATAAATAAATTGTAAAACTTTTTAATAAAAAAGAAAATATTAGAAGATAAAGCTAAACAATATACTAACAACTATTAGCCTCTACTGATAAAGAAAGAAAGCATATTAGGGTCATTACAGGAATCCAGAAAGTCCAGCTATAGTTAGAAATTATTAGTTCATTCCTTATTCGCCTTTAAGACACTAAAGACAACATCCTTAGAAGGGATGGTTTCTTAGGATTTGTTACAGTCACTTACTGAAGGGGGCAGGGTATGTAAGTTTAAGGTGGCCTTGCTTATGAGTGGATACAAGACTGGAGATCCATTTGCCAAGAGAGAAGATCAGCTCTATTCATGGGCCTAGAGGAGAAATGATCAGACGCTGAGGAAGGTTGAGAGTTCTTGCCTTCTCTGAGTACTAGCTCCAAGACCACAAATCACCTGTTTATCAGGAGTTACTGAGTCATCCATACCCAGGGAAGGAAGGCTGAGCACAGACACACAATGGCGTCAGGAACAGTGGCCCCTCCAGCACCAAAGGCTGGAAGCTGACTCAGGAGGACATTCGTTCTCTGGTTGATTCTTGGACTATTTCTATAATTCAGATGAGCAATGGCTAATACTCCAGTTAAATAATATATAATGCTTCACAGGAACTCATTATAATTAAGCCTCAGATGTATGTGAATCATTCTTTTGTAGTGGAACTACATTAAACCGAGAGCTTTGTGTCAATCTTGCTAATCATTTAGACTCAGTAAGAAAAAATGAAAATGGCAACCTCCACTCTTTTATTTACCTGATGTCCAGTGAAGATGATTGAGTGCAAAGAACTCAGCTAATATGTTCCCCTTAAATTACTGGGTTTCTACTCTCTCTCTCTCTCTCTCATTCTCTCTGTCTCTCTGTCTCTCTCTCTCTCTCTTTCTCTCTCTCTCACCTCCCTCCTACTCCCTCTTTTAGTTGTTTACTGGGTTATTTGTTTCTTTAATGTTTTCTTGTTTTGTTCATTGGAATTGTCATCATGAAGGGAGAAATTACGGATACACTGTAAATGAACTGTTTAGAAGATAAGAGCATACATACTGTATCTCTTCAGATATCTCCTTCTCTACCTCTGAGGCCAAGAGAATACAATGTCATGTTTGCAATAAGAAAGGCCGCTGACAAACAAAGTGGAAAAAAATCACTAGCATCCAGAATTGTCCCACACTGGAATGTTTTATTAGACAACAGAACTGAGATTATAATACTAGATAAGAAACTACTTTGATATTCATGGTTCCTTGAGGATTTTTAGACATTATCAAATCCCTTACCACAGGCTTATGAGGTAGGTATTGTCATTCTTGTTTTATAAATAAGGTGAAAGGCTAAATAAATCCAAGGTTGTGGGATTAGATAGTTACAGAGCCTGGATTCAATAAACCCATGCTCTTTCTCTGGTTAAACCAAGTGTCTTTTCAAGGCGCTAGACAATGTTTGCAAACCAAATGTAGCATTTTGTCCCACAGATTACTGTGTCTAACTACTGTTTCAAATAGTATGCCAGTATCCAGTATTATAAATTTATATTACTGCAACTATAGCAAGACTTTAAATTTATAAGAAGATGTGTTATTTACAGCACTGGCTGTCAAACACGATCTCTCTTAAAAATACTGGTGAGAAAGGGGTTAGAATCCCTTATGCTAAGTGATAACAATTTTTTAATCATAGGATCAAATACTTCCTTTTGAAATTTTAAATATTAATCTGCAGTGCTTCCGGAAGAGTCCAGAAAATTAAAATAGCTTTATAATTTAATAACAAAGCCATTACAAATAATATACACAAACCATTTTACCAATAAAATAAAATTATCATTTTATTCAAATGGTAATACCACTTGTGATTTTCAAATAAAAGTTTCTTAGTGACATTACCATTTGAATCAAGATGTTTATTCAAATAATTCCCTGTTTCACTCCAGGCCCACTTTTTTTTTTTTTTTTTTTTTTTTGGATTTAAAAATGCTTCTGATTTTTCCTAGGCAGTAGAGATCAGTGTTAATTCAGTTCACCAATACTATTCTTCATTGTGGTAGTTTACCATTTTGCCTTGGAATACTTTACTATGTATTTATTATGTATGAATGTTTACTATGAACATAAAGTAGTCTACGCCTCTACACTAAACTTTGTCATATGCTCATAAGAAAGCACAAAAAGAAAAACCTTGCCCAAATGTCCAACTTATAAGATATCAGAAAATGAGAGAAAATACGGATAAGTGTAATTCAAAGAGTCGGTAAAATGTTTCATCTTTACAATTTCCTTTCACTTATTTGGATGTCCACGTTTTAGAAATGTCAACGTGGGGACATGAAGTTGTATTTGTTTCTGTTGTGTCAGAGTTCTAAAGCTGTGATAAAAAGAAAAATGAACTTTACTATGACCACTGAAAGGAAGAAAGGGTGACATTAAAACATATACTCATTCCAGTGATGTCTATCTTAATTGCAACAGAACTTCTTTTAGGAAAAATTTTATTGTATCCTGTAAATTCCCCCTTTGTGAAACCCTAAGTATTTTAAACCATTAAGAAACTGCCCTCCATTTACATTTTGATAAGAAAACATTGGTTTACCTTCTTTTGGGTCAACCTTCTATGCAATGTGCCGTCCTTGTTGAGAAGTAATATATAGCAATAACTTCTAGCTGCAGAGCAGTAATTTAAAATTTGCAGCAGATGGAAAAAAAGGAATTGGTATCTCTGAGTGTCAAGATTAAAGTTCCACCCTAGACAGCACCTGAGGTTAACAGATCATCTTCCTTTCCTTCCATACAAGCAATAAGAGACTTTTATGAGCTAGAAAAATAAACACACTTTCTAATAAATAAACCAACGAACCTAATCAAATAAGACCGGATTCGGGGCATCTTGGTGGCTGAGTCAGTTAAGCGTTTGACTTAGGCTGGGGTCATGATCTCACAAGGTGAGTGCGAGCCCTGCATTGGGCTCTGTGCTGATGGCTCAGAGCCTGGAGCCTGCTTCAGATTCTGTGTCCCACTCTCTCTGCCCCTCCGCATCCCATGCTCTGTCTCTGTCTCTCAAAACTGAATAAACCTTAAAAAATAAAAATTAAAAAATTAAAAAAAAGACTGGATTTAACCAGTCTATACCAGGGCAGACAGGAGAGTTTGCAGCTGGTTCTTACAATACAGATTTAGGAATGTATTTTCATGGGGGCACAGGGATTTTTACAAGAGAATCCAGAGTTAAATAATCCACATTAAAATTAGTAAATGGTTCTCAGATGTAAATTCTTTGAAAGTGAAGCTAAATAAAGAACAAAGACCCAAAAGGCTAGGGTGTTCCTTCATGGAGGTAATGTCAGCTTCTTTGCCAGCCACACATAGTCTTAAAAGAGCCCTTCTGAGGCATGGGGGGTGGGGGGGATCATTTAAGAACCCAATGCCACCTACATAGGTGATATTAAGAGATGCAACTGTTTTATAAGTTGAAGGTAAGGTATGTGAAATGGGGGCTTAAGAATAATATGCCCACACATTCCTTACCCTCAGAGCTGCCTCAAAGAGAATTGGAAACCTTCAATTTCATCATGCCCTTCTCATCTGCTGGGGATACAGACATGGGTGTGGTGACTGCTAATGGCAATGTGTTTGTCAAGAGGGAGAAAATGATGACGTTTAACTTGGATATAGAAAGTATGGAGCAGGTATAGGTTATATTCTACAGGGAAAACTATCTTAATTGAATGATGAACTCTGTAATATATCTAATTTCCTGATTCTCAGTCATGAGTGCACATTAAAATCACCAGGAATGATTTGTTTCATATATATATGTATATATATATATACATATATATATATATATATGAGCCCTCATGCTGGAAATTCTGATTCATTTGGTCTTGGTGGGCCTGGGATCCAATAGGTAAACTCTCTGAACAGGTGTTTCTAATGTGCTGCCAAAAATGACAATTATTGCTCTATCTTCTTGGTAAACTGCTGAAACCGTGATATGACTACAATTTTCAAAGAAAATCTACAAGTGTTTGGTTTTTAATCTCCCTGATTGTTTTAATACATTTCCCCCTTTCCTAGATCAAGGATATATCACTTGATATATATATCAAGGATATATATCAAGGATATATCTTCCAAGGATATATCAAGGAAGCAAGTTCCTAGATCAAGGATATATCAGCCATATATGGCTGTTCCTAAACTGTTGAAACTGTTATCAGGCCCAAAAGGAAGGAAGGATTAGGAATGTAAATAATGGCTTGCAGATGGGGTAGTTACAGGTGATTGTCTCATTTGCTTTTGCACAGTGTTGAGGGGATGGAAACATCATTTCAACTTCATTGAGACACATTGTGCCTACTTATGAATTAAGGGTCTTCTGGAGGGAGTCAATGGACTTTTAACTGGAAGGTCAAAGAGTTTTTGCCAACACTGAAACTCAGTTAAAGTGATAACTGTGAACAAACCGGGCCAAAGAATTCAGGAAAATTGAAAAGTTCTTTGGAAAAACGTCAGATATCCTCAACTCCTATGAACATGTTTTGAAATGATAAGAGAGTATGCTGATGAACATGAAGTCGTTGTTATGATACTAAGGGTTTGGTGGTAAAAAAAAAAAAAAAAAAAAAAAAAACAGAAAAAACAAACAAACAAAAAAAACCAACCTTGACAACATACCCATATTGTTTTGGTGATTATTAAGAGATTACAGGAATCTATACTCCCTAATAGCATGTAACCTTGTCCATATACCTTGTATGGGGATAGATAGCATCTTTCATTCTCCAAGAATTCACAGCTACCATTTTTTTGTTCTTTTTTTTGCAATGTTTGAAACACCTGAAGAGGACACATAAAAGGAATATTGGAAATGTAGAACTTTAATGAAGCTGTCGTGGGTGCAAAGGGAGAATTGTACAAGTAGTTGTAATGTGTGCGGCTTTTTTTTTTAAGAAAATAATTCTTTTCACCACTGATGGAGGGAATTTCCCAAGGTGCAGTGAATAGGATTTGAATTGACCATCAGATTGCTATTTTCCCTGATGAGAATCTAGATCTAGATCTAGTCAACCTAAATCTCAGAAATAAGAGTTTTTGGTATGTGTTTATCAGGCGCTTAGCAAACAATTTTTACACCAACCTTTTAGTTTGAAGTTGTTCTATTTGTGAAGTGCACACAGGATGAGAATAATTGCTCTAATTTATTGACAAACTATTGAGGTAACACCTTTGCTCCAATAAACTTGAAGTTGGCTTAAGTATTTTTTGTTATACACAGGACTTAGGTAGTCAAAAATCAAAGACGTGTATGTGTGTGTGTGTGTGTGTGTGTGTGTGTGTGTGTGTGTGTTGTTTCTAGATTCATGGTTCTGCTAAAGAAGCTCTCCACGCTCCTTGTCATCCCTTTTATTCTCCAACTATCTTTATGCATTCATTTTTTTTTAATTTTTTTAACGTTTATTTATTTTTGAGACAGAGAGAGACAGAGCATAAACAGGGGAGGGCCAGAGAGAGAAGAAGACACAGAATCTGAAGCAGGCTCCAGGCTCTGAGCTGTCAGCACAGAGCCCGACGCGGGGCTCGAACCCACAGACCGCGAGATCATGACATGAGCCGAAGTCGGATGCTTAACCGACTGAGCCACCCAGGCACCCTATGCGTTCATTTTTAAATACTTATTTTGTATTAAGAAGCAAGTAAAAATGTAACCCATACTTTCCCACTGATGCGAGATGACAATATTTCACAGAATAAATCTGTCAATTTATTGCTAGCTTCCGTGTAACCTATTGAGATAAGGCTGATTTCTTGTTCGGTAGCAAAGAGTTTTAATCATGAGGATTTTACATTTAATATTTTCCATGAATCTCACATTTTACAACTCTTTTTCATGATTGTGTGATTATTTCGGTCCTCAAATTTTAGAACTAAATTTAGATTCACGTGAAAGAATGATTTGTTGAGGAAAACTGACAACACAATTATTAATTTCCTTATCTAAACACAAGCTATTTTGCATTTATTTCCTTAACTATTCAAATGTATATAAGATTTAGTATAAGTTTTGCCCATATCTTGTTAGGCTTTTTAATTTGTTATATTTCTGTCCTTATTAGATATAGTAATATTGCCTCCATCATATTTTTTAGTTTGTTATTTCTAGAAATCGTAGTGAACTTGATATTTATATTGATTTGCATCCATTTAAGTTGTTGGCTTTTCTTCTTGGTTCTAATTATATTTTATTGTTCTGATCGTTTCCTGTTCCTCTGCAGTGCTGTTTAAGGAGTTTAGAGGTAAACAATAAAATCATATGCAGTCAATAATGTGGCTTTTTTTCTAATATTAACTTCTGATGTTAATTTTGCCACCTTGCATTGACTTTAATGTCCAGTAAATATTAAATAAGAGTGGTGCTAGTGAACACCTTTTTATTGATCCTGATTTTATATGTAATTGTGTGTGTGTGTGTGTGTGTGTGTGTGTGTGTGTGTGAAAGAGAGAGTGGAGAGGGAGAGGGAAAGGTAGAGGGAGAGAAGCAAAAGTGAGAAAGAACACCTATGTTGAATGTTATCAAATACAGTTTCTTTTTTCCTTTTCTTTATTGGTCTTTTAACAACATAAGCACATGTTAAGGAAGCACATCTGTATCTTCCTTTGTGTCATTATCTTCTTCCATTGGTTAGAACATCCTAGAGATCAAGAATGATAATCTAATTGTCTACAGAACAGAAAAGAGCCTTGAGCAAAATAGATATTCATTATTTGAGGGTATTACTTAATTCTTATTATGTCATAGAAAAATACTCCTTTGGAAGTAGCCTTGAATAAGCAGCTTTTGTAAAAAATGAAGATCCTGTTAGAAGAGATTTGCAGATTCCAGAGGCTTAAGGGATCCGCGGGGATCACTATGCAATCCGGAAGAATAAAACACTATTATAATGCCAGCAAGATCTTAAGCTTGAGTTTTGAAATTAGATATATATGTTTTTCACATTCTTTTCAAGCATTTCAAGTTGCCACAGGCTATCAAGAATCACCTCACACCAATGCTTCATAAACCACAATGCTCTTCAAAAGTTTAGAAAAGGGCACTGAAACTATGCATTGTTAAATTACATCTGTATGATAATTATAATCAGATAGAGTGTAATTACACAAGCTGAAAATTGGCCCATAGTTGGAATGATACTGGCCATTAATAATAGCAACATAGTTAGCATTAGAGTGAATATTCTTTGCTTACATTCACAATAATAATCACAAATGCCTCACGAGAGAATTAGTTCAAAGAGACAGTGCAATGGTGTTTGTGCATTTTCCCAACTTCTTCAGGTGTTCTCTGAAGCCTCCTGTAATCTATTGATGACAGGACCTTAAAGTGGAGTTTTCCAAACCTACCAGAGCTCTAGCCAATAGTAACAAATGCCTGCATACCTTGTTAAGGGCTGCCAGCGTTAACATAAGAATTCCAGAAAATGAAGAGAGTTGTTTGAAGTGTGTAAATTGCTGCCTACAAAAACAACTCACATTACATTCCCTTTGGCTGAATTTTTATAGCCCATGTGATCCACTCTTACTGGAACAGCTCTTTCTAGAGAACGGGGAGGTGCAACAGACAGGAGCGAGAAAACACTAAAGCTTTGCTCTTGCTTTTAAATCTAGGTAACGCTGCTGTAACTCAAGTGCATCGTCACGAAGGTACCCAGGGAGATACCCCGGGAGCATGTGAAATGTGGAAGGGTATGGTATTTTAGCCACACTTGACTAAGCCTGTCCTCTTCCTCCGTTTGATTAACCCCCCTTGCTCGCATACGTACCCATTGCCCAGTGCTTTTGGAATGACTGAAAATAGCACGACTGAAACCGACAAACAGAGGCTGATGTGAGGTTACCCTGAGCTAGGGTTTAGTGGATTCTCTGTGCATAGTTCATAGTTACTTTCAGCAGACATAATTTATCGCTTGCCTTCCCAGGGTGTAAGGGCTTCCGTGAACATGTCTAGAGTCCCTGCCAATTCACTTTGCAGGGGGGCAGGCTGGCTCTGGCCCAAAGGATGCACCGTGAAACGAACACGCCCTCCAGCCCCTGGCACCAGACGTACGAGGGCGGTGAGGGAGCAACCAGACTTGGAATGGGTGAAGCCGGGAGGCAGCTGGTAAAAAATCCTCCATCATCAGCAGTGTAAACAGGTCGTGGTGGATTCGGTTTTCAACACCGAGTCAAAATGGAAGTTCTCGCCTCGGAGAAAGGCATCTTAAAACAAGGTGCCTGCAAGAATGTGCTGGACATCTTAAAAAAAAATCCTTTTGGACGGGAACGTTGCAAAACAGAATTAATTGGAATTCCTGTCAGGAATTGCAAAACGTCCAGCACACAAGAAAATCGCTCACAGGTGGAAAAACCCTGACCGAGGCCCCTCTCAAATAGCTATCCTAAAAGTATACACGGCGTTTTCAAAAAAGCAAAGCAAAAAAAAAAAAAAAAAAGAAAGAAAAGAAAAGATACGACTGAAAATTTTCTGAGCTAGCAATAATAAAAATTATATTGTGATCAGGTATGATAAATACATGAGAATTATCATATGGAACAGTGATGAAAGCATTGAGCCCCAGAATTAGGGGAGAAGAGACTGGAGAGGTCAGGCAGTGAAAAATGAAAATATTTTTGTGATTTAGTGATGTTTTTAATCTGTCAGCTTTTTAAAAATCGTAATTCTTCTTCCTTTTCGAATTGTAAATGTTCTCCTTTTTAATCTAACTTCTTGATTGTCCTTTTGCATTATTTTCCTTGAGAAGAATACGTAATATTGTCTATGCTTCCAGCTTCCCCAAACCCTGAATCTACCCGGTTGTATGAGAAGCAGTAGTATTATTGTCATTTTAGAATCAGAAAATCCACTTTTGACAAGGAGAACTGTAAATGTGGGACTCTGGGCCTTGAGACCATTTTCCACCTAAACAGTAGGTGAATTTTAGGAGGAAATGAAAAATTCCAAGTGAAAATGCGAAGTGAAATAATTTCTCTGTTTCTGGAATGAGTTCATTTAGATTTCTCGGCTGGTGCCAACGGAGATAAAAGGGGAAGGTGGCAAAAACCCCAAACAAATGTTACCAGAAATTTGTTTTGCAGGGCTGTAAGTTGTAGAAAGTTCTGTAATTCGGTGATTTTCGGTTACTTTCAAGTCTAGTCTTGCAACCAAGACCTCTGCATCCTCTGAGCTGAGGGAGAAATAAGTAGTACTAGGTGTGACCTTTCCAGCCTCCAGTGTTCTGCATCTGTAGTTAGACCCAGAGAGACTGAAAGACATTATCAGAAAGGAGAAGAGAGTGAGCCGAGCCCCGGTGAAAAATACGTACACAGTTGACTTAAGTTCCCCATGTGTGGGAAGGGAGTGTTGGGGGAAACAGGACTTCTCCAGGGTGAAAATGTGCAACATTAGCTGGGAAAATTTCCCCAAAACTCAGTTCCTCAGATAAGAAGCGAGATGGGCCAGATGGGCTCCAGGCTGTAAGAGAAAGAGACCAAGAGCTTATAAGATCCTTATACACACCATGTTACAAAACTTGAAGGAAGTAACAGAGGAATTCTCTTTGGCTGGGACACTCTAGAATGTCTGCAGGTTGAGAGAATGGCGACTTTCCTGACTTACTGCATAATCAGTGCAGTCATAGAACAGCCCATGAAATATAGGATCCCCAAATATTTATAGCCCTGGGACATTTGGTAAATTGAGGCAGATGCACTGTGGAAGATGGCATGAGTTGAACCCCATATACCATAGCACAGACTAGCTACCTTGCCCACATTTATTAGGCTTGTGTTCATTTTGGAGACACCATCTCCCAAATGTGGGAATCTAACTGGGCCATATCCACACAGATACGTGGAAAAAAATTGGTCTTGTGTTTATTGCTGTGCTTTTTCAAGAACTTGCTCTGCTAAAGAATCAAATAAGCATTTCGGAAAATAAAACAGTGGCTGGTATATATTGGCAGCATTCATTTTTACTACCTGATAACTGAGTTAGAAATGCAAACCATACAGAAAATTTATGCTACAAGGAAGGGAACGATTAATAAATTATCCCTTAGAACCATATGAAATTACTAATACTCAGTTGCTTTTGAGCCATAAAAAATGGCAATTTCTTATGAGTCGTCTCTAGAAAAACAATATTTGCTTCCAGATGATAAGCTAAACACATTCTGTAAGCTCTCCATTCCTGGAAAACCTATGACAATAAGCACTTATAAAACACTTATATGTACCCCCTCGTGCGTATGTTCATGGAGAGCCAAAGTAGCAAATAAGAAGTGGAATTTGGCAGGAAAGGGAAATAACAGATTAGAATTGACAGCTGAGTCCAGTCACTAAGGGCGAGCCTAGAAAGCATCTCCTCTAATCAATGCACAGAGGAGATAGATACGGAAACCAGAGAAGCCTCACGGTCATGCAACAGGTGATTGGTAGCTTCCGCCCTCGATCCAGGAAGAAGAAGCAGTTAAAAGGATAGGACATTACTCCCAATGTGTGGTGAACCCTGAAAATAACAAAAGCATTCACATGCAGAAAAATGGCTACTGAGGTATTTCAGGTGGCCTGATCTCCCACTATGACATCTCATCTCAGGTGGGGATGTTAAAAATAATGGTGGCCCCCAAACATTCTCCCAAATATATGCACACAAGACATAGCAGAGATAACCTCACTACAGACATAAGGTATGGTCAAGAACCAAGAGAGATTTAGGCAAAGCCAAAGTGACAAGTGAGGACAAGAAACTCAACAAGCAGGAAAACCCTATCCTTGAAAATATCAAGAGAACCAACAAAAGAAGCAGTAAGTTAAGAACAATTAATATCTTCAGAAAAATGAGTGAGGATGTTATGTTCAAGAAACAAGATAAGGCTGCCAACTAAAAATAATGTAAGTATTGTGTATCAATATTTACGTATACAAATGTGTTGCTGATATCTTTTGAAAGATTAATAGATGTTCTAAGTGGATACGAATAAAAAGAATTATCATCTGGAAGATCAAGCCATAATTTTCCCAGAATGCAATACAAATATGATAGAGAAGGAAGGGTAAAAAGGAAAGAATAAGGGTCAGATAAAGCTCACAAGTCCCGGCATCTGCCTCCTTACAGAATTAAAGAACAGAAATGGAAAGTGGTAGATATTAAAAATTAAAAAAAAAATAATCATAGGAGAGAATTCCAAAGAATGAATACCTGAGTATTCGGATCACAAGAGTGCATCAAGAGGCAAGCAAAATATAAAGATTAAAAACAACCAGCATGTTGGCAGATATCAGATCCTCAAGGATAAAGGATAAGGGAAGGAAAAAAAATCTAAGAGGTCCTAGGGTGAAAAAAAAATCCCCAGAGAGAAACAAGAACCAAACTGACATCCAACTTTTGACTGTAACACTGTATAAAGAAGACTACAACATAATATATTCAAAGACTTGAAGACAAAATATATTTTTAAAGTATTATCCACAATCCTATACCTGGCCAGTTTTTACCAACTCCAGTCTAGAAAAAAAAGCATCCAGGAAACTGGAAGAATCATGAAACTGTACATCTAACGCATAACATAATCTCCAACTACAAAATGCAGAAACTAACCACACTAGAATTAGAACCTGAGAAATTCATAATCATTGTAAATAGCTTTAAGTGCAACTCTAGGAAAAGAAAAGTCAAGTACAAAACTATAGACAATTTAACTGACACAGTTGAAAAGCATTATATGTGTGTTAGTAGACACAAAGAAAATATTTGCAAAAATGTTCACGCAATTGATGAAAAAAGAAACTCTTAAGGTATTCTTCAAAATAATACGTGTAAGCCATGTTTACTAATCACAGTGCCATAAATTAGAAATCAAATGTGAAACTTAGAAAATAATCAAAAGGGTCAGATGCTTGGAAATTTCAACAACATACCCCCAAATTCTGCCTGACTCGAAAATTAAAAAGAAATGACAAGCGATCTAGAACAGAACAATATGATAACGCTACATTCATCAAAAATTCTGGACTAGAAAAAAATGATTTTCAGGAATATTTATAGTTTTAACTTTTGAAAAGATTTCAATTTATAATGGAACCAGAGGAAGGGCACCTGGGTGGCTCAGTCCGTTGGGCGTCGGACTTCGGCTCAGGTCATGATCTCAACAGTTTGTGGGTTCGAGCCCCGCCACGGGCTCTGTGCTGACAGCTCGGAGCCTGGAACCTGCTTCGGATTCTGTGTCTCCCCCTCTCTCTGCCCCTCCCATGCTCATGCTCTGTCTCTCAACAATAAATAAACGTTAAAAATTTTAAAATAAATAAATAAATAAATAAATAAATAAATAAATAAATAAATAATAAAATGGAACCAGAGGATGTGAAATGAATCTCACACAGGTGTCCTCCAGAGAACTGAACTTAAGAGCTGAGAGCCGGATAAATGCCTCATTTAGAGAAGACAGATCCTTGTCTTCTGACCGATGAACATCCACCAAGAATCTCTCCTCATCCTCAAGCCTATGAACTTCCTGCTTGAACTATGGAGGGACATTCCCCCTCTTTGCCTTCCTTGCCCGTAAATACAGGCCATCCCCAGACCTCGATGGACAGCCTGTAGCTTGCTACAGCATGCATTCCCCAAATTGTATTCCTCTACTATCCACCCCCCCCAAAAAAATAAAAGCCCTCAATTTCCAGTAGTTTGGACTTGCCTTGGTTTACCTCTTGATTTAGGTTGATGGATTTAAGAAAATAAAAAGGAAAACCAAAAAGGAGTGGTATATAGTGCAGCCAATTCGTATGTAAAAATATGTTAAGGATAATGGAAAACAAAACCAATTCATCAATAAAATGAAAAGTTGGTCCCAGAGAGTTAATACATCAAATTGACGTTTCAAAAAGTCAAGAAAAATCAAGAGAAGTTAAAAATTAACATCTTAAATGAAAAAGAAAATATGACAAATTAAAAAATTAAGGAAAAACTCTAAGTATGCCAATATAGAAGTATGAAAATTGGGATGAAATGGCTCAAAACACACAGACTTCTAAATTTGAAATTAACATGCAACACACACACACACACACACACACACACACACACACACCCTGGTAGTTAAATATTGATAAGACAACTACCTTTAAAAAAGTAGGAGTTTACACTATTTTTAAATTTTATTTTGAAATAACTAGAATTTTCAGGAAAATTGTAAAACTAGCACAGAAAGTTCCCATATGCCTTTGATCCAGCACCCTCTAATATTAACCTGTTCCATAACATAACTTCATTAAAACTGTGTAATTCCCATGAATGTAATATCACAAACTGAACTGAAGACTTATCTGGCTTTTCACTACCTTTTCCACTTTTTCCCCTTTGGTTCCAGGATTCAGTACATTGCATTTACTTGTCGTATTTCCTTAGTCTCTTTCAGTTCATCAAAGTGCTCTGTCTTTCCTTGTTTTTCATGATCTTGACACTTTTGGAGAGGCCTAGTACATTATTTTGTAGAATGTCCCTCAGTTTGGGTTAATCTTATTTTTCTCATGCTTAGGTGGAGATTATACACTTTTGGCAAGAATACCATAGAAATGTTTGTCTTTCTCAGTGCATCGGAAGTACATGATGTTCATACTGCTTGTTTTAATCTTGATGACTTAAGGTGGTGTCTACTTGGTTTCTCTACTGGTAATTACTCTTCTTCCCTTTGTAATTAATACATATCCTGATTGTACTCACAGTCTTGCCTATCAAATTTAGCACTCCTTGGTAGAATTTTCCTGCAACAATGCCATGCTGTGTTAATGGTGATTTTCTGTTTTCTTCATTTTTTCCTACATGTATCCACTGAAGTTTTTCTGTAAGGGAGAAGTGTCCCTTCTTCCTCATTCAGTTGTTAAAATATATACTTTCATCAGTATGAACTTATAAATTCTTATTTTATTCTGTGAATTTCATCCAATATCATCATGATTTTGTGGCTTAAAGTATTCCAGCTTTGGCGACAGGGAGCCGCTGCAGGTTGACTCTTATGCCCTTTCAACATTCCCCTTGCCTTTTTTATTTTCTTATTCTAATGATGATGATGGACAAATATAATTGTACAGTCGACAAATTAAAGTGTGTGATGTGGTAATTTGATATACATATATATTGTGAATGATTACCAAGATCAATCTAATTAACATGTCCAACACCTCACATGGTTAACTTTATTTGTTTATTTATTTATTTATTTATTTATTTGAGTAATTCCTTACTTTCCAGAGCTACATCTAATTCCATGCATTTACTCTGCACCAGCCCTGGAATCAACCACTTCTTCAAGGAATCCTGTTTGTTTGTTTGTTTGTTTGTTTGTTTGTTTGTTTTAATTTGGAGAATGATATTTAGATACAAAGTCTGGGCTCTAAGTATGCTCATTGCTAATACAGTGTCATTGAATATAGCCCTCAGCAGATAAAGGAAGAAAATATATGTGTCTATACCATTCAACACAGATACAGACATTACCTATCTATCTATCATCTATCTATTATCCATGTAACTATCTATCTTTAAAAATCATAGCCTTGGGGCGCCTGGGTGGCGCAGTCGGTTAAGCGTCCGACTTCAGCCAGGTCACGATCTCGCGGTCCGTGAGTTCGAGCCCCGCATCCGGCTCTGGGCTGATGGCTCGGAGCCTGGAGCCTGTTTCTGATTCTGTGTCTCCCTCTCTCTCTGCCCCTCCCCCGTTCATGCTCTGTCTCTCTCTGTCCCAAAAATAAATAAAAACGCTGAAAAAAAAATCATAGCCTTACAATGATACCTCTGATTTAATTCCTACATGGGGTTATTTATAGCCTTTCCCTTTTTTTAATCCATATCTGCTCTAACAGTAAGAAATTTGACTCTCAATACATATAATATATGCACTTAGTTATTTGATCCTAGTATAAGTAAAAAGTATTTTCAGGATTCTGATACCCCTACTCCTTAGAAAAACAGATTTATTAACCCAAATATAGATTTTATGTACAGTGCAGTTTTTTTTAAGCCCTAGAGTATTTAATCAAATTCTGATTTCCAAAGTACTTAGGTTAATTATTTTCTTTGCTACCCTCAATGGTCATGTTTTCTGCTTTTTTTTTTTCAATATCATATATTTGCATTCCATCTTGCATTTCATATTCTGGTTGATTTTTTAAATTTGCATATAGTACAATTCATTCTTTGTGCATTCCATTTGTTTTAATATTCTCTTCCACTGCTTATATTTAATCAAGCCCCACTCCCATCCCTGGCAACCACTGATCTCTTCTCTGTTCCTACAGTTTCCCTTTTCCAAAAAATTATATAAATTGAGTCAAACAATATGTAGCTCTTGGGCCTGCTTCTTTCACATAGCAAAATGAGTTTAAGATGAGTTCTTTGATGAATCAATAATTCCTTTCTTTTTATTGCTGACTCAGATTTCATTGTATAATTGTGCCTTATAAAGTTTGTCTTTCCATACACAAGAACAACATTGTGAATTTTATCCAGTTTTAACTGATTATGAATAATGTAGCTATAAATATGTACATGTAATTTTTGTGTATAAACATAAATTTTCATTTCTTTTAAGTAAATACCAATGTGTGGGATTTCTAGGTCATAAGAAAATGTATGTTTAACTGTATGATGAATTACTATATTGTCTTCCTCAAAATGGCTATGCCATTTTGCATTCCCAGCATTAATATGAGAGAGCCCCAAGTGGCCTGTATCTTCACCATTGCTTCGTTATAGTCAGTATTTTTTTTAAATGTTTATTTACTTTTAATACAGAGAGAGAGAGAGAGAGAGAGAGCACAAGTGGGGAAGAGGAAGAGAGAAAGAGGGAAACACAGAATTCAAAGCAGGCTCCAGGCTCTGAGCTGTCAGCACAGTTCGAACCCGTGAACCATGAGATCATGACCTAAGCTGAAGTCAGATGCTTAACTCACTGAACCACCCAGGCACCCTAGTCAATATCTATATATTTTTAATTAAACATTCTACTAAGAGTGTACTGGAATATCACTGTAGCTTCCATTTATATTCACCTAATAACTACTGGTTTTGAGCATCTTTTATATGCCTTTTTACCATCGGTACACCTGCTATGTTGAAGTGTCTGTTTAAAGAGTTTGTTTATTTCAGGGTGGGGAGGTTGTTAATTTTCTTATTGTTGAGTTTTGGTGTTCTTTATTCTGGATATAAGTTCTCTATGAGAAAGGTGATTGGAAAATCTCAGCTACGGATTGTCTTTTCACTCTGCTGACAATGTCTTTCACATGGAAAAGATATACCAGGTTATAATCCACAAGTGTAGGTATATATCAGATCCACAATGACTTTATTTAAAACAAAAGTACATGAAGTTTAGAATATCTGGTCTACGTTTTAAAAGAAAAAAAAGACCCAGTGAAAGAACTTTTTTTTCCCAACTTGATGGAAAGGAGTTTTTTGGGATTTTTTTTTCAAAGCTTGATGAAAAGATACATATCAGATTGGAAATCTACGAGCTAGGAAGATATAATCGATGGGGACCCAGCCATAAAGATCAGGTATGTGGTGAGTGAGGCTTATAAGCAGAGGAAGTAACATTTCATTTAATCATAGTGAACATATTGACCTCTTTGTATCAAAAGCTAATAGAAGTTAAAAAATACGCAACTTCACGGGGGAGGTGGGGGGGGAAGGATTTTAACATGGACAAAAAGCAAGTGACACTTGAGATGATTTAGGTATATCCCCATTTTTGAAAATGATATAATGATGGCTTTCTGCCATCTCATAACATCTAGATGCACTACCACCAAGAGAAAACTGAGCTGTGCATTCACATTTCTCAAATTTTCAGAGAACTTAAAGGTGCCTTGGTACTCTGAGTAAAAATCAAAATAGCCTACGTTTCCACGTTTGTAAAAGAAGAGAACATCCGGTATTTGGAAAAGCATTTTTTAAAAAACTCCAGTAGATGGCATAAATACCCCTATTTTCAGGTGTTGCCTAGCATTCTTAATCATGAGAAGGATTCTGTAGCTCTCCAGACAGAGGGAGGAGGTATGAGGAATGTTCTCAGATGCTGCTGAAAAAGCTATCGGTCTTGATTTAGAAATAGGCCTCAGCTTTTGTCAACAGAAGTGACTAAGGTGATGCGCTTGTCATTGGCGACTTCAGAGATTTTATAGGAGTGGAATTTAGAGTTACTGGTGTTCCTTATATATGTATGTATCCTAAACAAAATTAGTTCTTTTTAAATACACATACTTAAATAGAATTGTGAATATGGCATACTCCCAACTAAATTCATGGAAATTAATTGCTGCAGGCTTACAAATAACCCCACTACTTAAGTGGGCTAACTAATATGGGGAAAGAATCCTTGTTTGACCCAAAGAGATTGTCCAGATTCAGGATGGTTTCTTACATAAGACATTATAAACCAGATCACGTAATTCTAGCTGGCGTCATCTACTGATGTTTTCCTTAGTCGTGTAGCTCCAATCACTTCACATCATCTGCATATTCTAATTCTTTTTCAATTCTTCTCTACATGTTTTTTTTTAAGTTGACTTATTTATTTTGAGAGACGGCGCACACATGAATGGGGGAGGAGCAGAGAAAATGGGAGAGAAAGAATGCCCAGTAGGACTCTGCACTGTCAGTGTGGAGGTTGACGCAGGGCTTGATGCGGGACGCGAACTCACAAGCCATGAGATCACGACCTGAGCCAAACGGAGGGTCGGTCGCTTAACTGACTGAGCCACCCTGGGACCCCAATACCGCTCTCCTTTTGGCTCTCTCTCATACCATGCTGTCTATCTGCCCTAAGAACTGTTTATAGTCGCTAGATAAAAGGGTAATGACTGGCCCCACGAGGGACATCACTTCCCATGTATTCACAAAGATGCACATATACACTCAAACCATTACATCGCTTCTGCATCAGGTAGGGTGGTTCACATCGCAAAGATTTGAGCGAGGAGAGGTTTATTTCTTCCGCAGCAAGAAATCCAGACACAGACTCTTCTATGTTCCAATGCTTAACGATGTCATCAGAACTGGTGCTTTTTCTATCTGGCCCAGTGTTCCATCTAAGCTGTAAGCAGCCCGCCTCATGTTCACGGGGGGGATGGAGCTTCTTCAGATGCGGCCTGATGACATGCTCAGAACATGCCTCCCTTTCCAGCGGTGGAGGAAATGTTCTGAAGAGGCCTCCAGGAGATGCCCCTTGACATCCCGTTGCCTAAGGCTGTGTATGGTTTGGGAGAACGCATTGTCTTAAACTAGGTTAGATTTATCCACCGGTGGTGGGTCGGACCCCTGTGGCACAGATCTCATGGTACCAAATGCAACCAGGGTCTGGAAAAAGAAAGACCAGGATGTTGGGCTGCCATCCAGAGATGATTATATTCCAGAGATATACACATTCCAGAGATATACACAGACACATTAATGAGGCCTCCCCTGACCACCCAACTGCGTTCCATTTCCATTTCACTTGCTCTTGCCACCATGTTCTTTTCCCCCACCTTGACTTCTTTATTTCAAGAACATACTCGCTTCCAAAATTATTTTTATACTGTATCTCTATTCTCTCCCTTCCCCTGCCATAAAATGAGCCCCTGTAGAGCAGAAACACTGTCTGTCTGTTCATCACCATTTCCCCAGTGCCTGGAACCGTTGTCTCATGAGCCCCAGATGTAATTATTTAAGAAATAATGAATGGATGTAAATATTAATAGAGGCATCCTGATCTTTATTGGATACTTTTTTTTAACAGTATAGAGGAGGTTAATTGGGAAGGATATTTTTCTCTGGGGACCTGGTGCTGGCATAGAATAAAGATCATTCTTAAACTTAACAAACACTAGAGGTTGAGGAAGATCTTGGGAGGTCATGGTTGGCTATAGAAAATAATATTCTTTAGGAAGAGAGGGTTGGCTGGACCACAGCTGAAGAAATAGGAAGATTGGACCCTCCATAAACCTGGACCTTGTAGGAGTTTGTTTTTATTAGAAAAAAACCACGTTTCTTGTGTAGCTGTCTCTGGCTTTGTCACTGACTAGTATACTACATTCAGCAACTTACAAGGTTTTTGTAAACTTTAGTAGTATTTCCACACGATGGCTGCAGGATTTTCAGGATATAGTAGAAAAACATGAGAATTGAGGTCAAAGATCTGGGTTGAAATGTTGACTCCAGTGACTTTTCTGCTTTAACCTTCTTAATCTTTTACCTTGACTTCTTTGAACTCTGGCTTCTTTAAGTGCAAAGTAGATATGAAGAATGCAAATGCCACAATGGGTTCTGTTGCAGCCAAGTGTAAATGTTTGATGATGTGGCTCCAACATTCCCACATTTTAAAAGTGGATAATTAATTCATGAAACACACATACGCTCATGCACACACACACGACCCAGTAGAGTGTTTAGAAACCATGCCATCTAGGTAAATTTTTCTAAAACTAGGTAAATTGCCACCACTCTATTCCTTACTAGTACTTTTTATTTCTCCTATTATATTACTTATGACACTCTCTATTTATCTCTGTAAGATATTGAAAGCCACGGAAAGTCAAGGGTATTGTCATTCTTGCACGTTCTCTCTCTCGTTCTGTCACTCTCTATTTTTTCTCCTCCTTCTGGTCCCAAGCCATGGCAATACGTACTCAACAACTGTGTGCTGAAAGAACGAATAAACAAAATATTTGCCATGCGAGAAAGAAAATTTCTGAAAATCACTGTCTTAGGATTCTATCCTACATGAAAATCATACAAGTTCCACAAAAGGGGATAAATCTATTGACAAATGCAAGAGTCTCAAGGAAAGGGATACAACACTCATTGAGGAACAATGGCTTTCTGCAAAAATGAATACAGAAGGTCAGCAATAAATGCCAACTGTCAATGGCAAGAGTGGATTACTTGGACATTTTGCTCTCAAAAGTTGTGCTATTTGCTGAAAGAGGCTGGAACTGCTACCAGGTAGGTACTAACTATTGGTAATTACTGACACTCTTAGAAAATGAGTAGAGACGAACAGAAGAGGGGCAGCAATGGCTGTAAGCTGGTTTTCTAAGGACAGCTCTCTCAAGAATCCACTCTGCCCAGTTTTCAAAAGGATCTGTTGAGTAGGTACAGATCGAGGTAATATTTCACCTTGGTAGTTCAGCAGGAAGCCCATGGGTACTAGTTTTTCTCTGGATTGAAGAAGGATACACAGTGAGCAAATTTTCTTGTCTGTAATGATATTTGTTGTATTTTTTTTTCTGAACTAGCCAGGAATTTTTAACAACCCTGGGATGAGCAGGTTTCGTGGTCACCCCTTTATCCTCTGTGAATTGGAAAGTAAAAATGTTTCTACACCCTTTTAACAAGGTAATCCGTAAAGAGCTCCTTAACAGTTAAATAATAGTGGGCCCTGGGTGGCTCAGCCGGTTAAGCATCATACTTCAGCTCAGATCATGATCTCGCAGTCTGTGAGGTCAAGCCCCGCATGGGATTCTTTCTCTCTCCCGCTCTTTCTCTGCCACTTCCTGACTCATGTTTTCTCTCTCTCTCAAAATAAAAAAAAAATAAATAAAACTTTAAAAATAATAATAAAAAAAAGAATAGTGAGCCTCGAATCAACACTAGACCTGGAATCACCTCCGATTTCCACTAATCTTCTGGGTTACTTTGGCAAGTCCTATCACCTTCCTATCCTTCAGTTTCTTCAGAATGAACATGATCAGATGGTTTCTAGGTTTCCTTTCAGTTTTAAAGTTCTTAATTAAGAGAAAGGAGGAAGGAAAAAAGAATCCTTCAGAGGCGCAGGTAGTCTAACTCAGTTTAACAATGGTGTCGTTTATAAGAAGGAAACGGAATAGAAATAACGTCAAAAGAGCAGAATCTGTGTACATTTGAAACCATACAAATCACACAAAAATCTTTGCCAAGACAGTGAGTTTTATATTGGGGTCCGACTCTCGGTTAAGCAAACAGTCTAAAAAGAATAAGGTAATTGGAGGAGGACATCTTGTTAAAAACAAAACAAAACAAAGCAAAAACAAATGGCAGATAAACAGAAGAAGCAAAGGCAGGCTCAAAGAAGCAAAGGTGGGCAGCTCATGGCATGCATGAAGAGGGACTGAGAAGTTTGCAGGTGAAAAGGGCGACATCTTTGTCTTTTCTGTGAATCACGGGTTTGACCAATGATGATTCATTCGCATAAATGAAGAGGCACTTCTTTCAAAATCTTGCTTGAATGTTTCATTACATTTAACAACTATTTTGTCCAGATACCTCCAATGTTCCGTGAAAAGCTGCAACTTTAAAGAAAAAAAAAATGTTTATTTATTTTGAGAGAGAGGCGAGGCATGAGCAGTGGAGGAGCAGAGAGAGAGAGGGAGAGAGAGAGAATCCCAGGCAGGCTCCCTGCTGCCAGCTCAGAGCCTGACTTGGGGCTTGATGGCACGAACCATGAGATCATGACTTGAGCTGAAATCGAGTCCGATGCTCAACTAACTGAGTCACTCAGGCTCCCTGAAAAGCTGCAACTTTGGGAAAATGGTTCGTTTGCCCCCTCCCTGCTCCTATGCTTTTGAGAGCAGGGTTTAATGATACCTGCTGAAGAGCATGGACACAAGACTCTGCTGACTTGACATGAGTAATAGGAAAACTTTCTGTAGCACATGTGACAGACACATCATGAGGATATTGAGATGATACTGGTCAATTAGTATATATGTTTGATTCCCCTGGACAAATACGGGAGTAGGGAGAGTATATATTTATTTTTAGGGTGATTCTCATAAACCAGAAGACTAGATGTACAGGCAGAATACTTCTTTTTTCCTGATGAAAAATGAAAGGGAATATAGGGAACACATGGATAATGTTTGTAGGTTTCATGAAACAAGATTGGATATTCTAGACCATGGTCTACGACATCAGAGAGATAATCTCCCAACAAGGCACAGAGTGCTTCCCATAAAGATCAGGGTATAAGTGTTTAAAAGCAGATTTGTTGAACTGAGCAAAAGGGCTTACACCCGAGGTATGGGGGCTGAAGGGAAATGTACAATGTTACAGTGAAAAGTCAGATACTATGACCTTGGAATAGAAGGCTTAGGTCTGAACTGGCCCAGTATCCCTACTACCCATTTCTATGGGTTAAAGCAAATCACAGGCCTGGCTCAGACCCAGTTCACATTTGTAGATGAGGAAAGGAAGGGTTTTGGAAATGTTAACATTGTACTACAGGTTGTACTGATGGAAATGCTGTAGCACAAATTCATGTGGTTTCATATCTTGTTTCATCTCAGCATGCTGCCTGTGTTAAGTTCATCAAAACATTCAATAAGAAATGTTATGATATTATTGGAAATAAGATGGCAATGCAAATTGGACAATTATAGTTAGATGTAGGCAATTTATAAGTATCATAACTCAGAGATTTAAAAAACTAGCCCTGTTGTATTCAACATTTTTATCAATAGCTTTAATGTTTCATTAATTATATTATGACATTAAGATTCCTCATAAAATGAAGCAAAATTTTCAAATGTAATTTATCCTTAAGAAGATAAGCTATCGATGAACTTTTTACACTTTTGGAAAAAGAGGAAAACTGAAAGATTTAAATTAAACAGTAACAAAATTCATATGTTTTAATATATTTCTTGCGAATACAATGTATGGTGACCAAATACACCGTAGGCCAAAGTCCTTCATTTATTTCTATATAATTTCTATCCTTTTCATTTCTATAAATCTGACTGTTTGAAAACACAAACACCAGGGTTATGTAATTTGTAATTGCTTATTTGAGGGATTTTTTTTTCAGATAGAAGAGTGGATTTCCCCTCAAGTTTGTATTTTCCCAAAGTATGTGTCTTATACGCACTGAGTTTTTGAGAAATTCAAACAGTGGCCTCCGATTCATCTCCTTCGGTTTCCAATCGTACATTTTCTTGTATCGTGATCAGGTATTCACTAGTTTTACAAGTAGGATACATCACAGTTTGGTCTCTTTGACCAAGGAATAGACACGAGCATACTCAGAATGAGTCGACAGAACGTGGTTAAGGCAGTATTGTGGGCACAAATGTAGCAATAGACAGAGAGAGAGAAGCTTATCCTCATTGACCAAGGAGCATCAGAGAACATCCAGACGGAGAGTGGACAAGACCTGGCTGGCTATCAGGTAGTCTGCACAGCATCTGTTCCAGCTCTGGCCCAACACAGGCAGCAAAAGGCCCTGGGGGAGACCAGATAACCCATCCCCAACTCTCCGGACACCTAAAACCCATCTGGGAAAGACTGACTCTTGGAAGACATTATAGGAGCACTTTCAATCTGAAGCATGAGTCATTTTTACATTGGAGAATTTATATCTACTTTGATTATCGCTCTCTCTCATTCTTTGTTTTCTCTTTCTGGAGTAAATATTGCAGTTTCTGAATACACGCCTCGGTTTCCTCATACTCCCCCTCTTATATGTGTTTTATTTGGGGGGAGGGTTGTTTGTTTTATTCACTTTTTAAAATTTAGTTCTAGGCAAATGAACTTCATCATCATGATAATTAATCCTTCTGCCAGATCTGTTCAGGTATTAAATATTTCAATTTAGTGGCTATGGTAGTTCTTATGATTAATGTGTACAATTGTCTCTTCTTAGCAACTTTTTTCTTTTTTTTCTTTTAAGTTTATTTCCTTTGAGAGGGGAGGGGCAGAGAGACAGGGAGAAAGAGAATCCCAACCAGGCTCCCAGCTGTCAGTGCAGAATCCCACCCAGAGCTCGATCTCACAAACCGTGAGATGTTGGCCTGAGCCGAGATCAAGAGTCAGATGTTTGACTGAGACACCCAGACACCCCGCAACTTTCTCATTTTAGAACTATAATAGATAGAACTAGAAGGAACAGATTTTTTAAAGTTTCTCTTTTTTTCTATTTCTTGTGGTAGTTCTTTTTATACCTCTACTTTATTACTTCTCTTCAAATGGTTTTTGACTCTTGCTGATCTGTTAATGGGTATATGTGAGAGTCTACATCACTATTGGCAAGTGGGATGGGCTTCCTGGGCTGTTGCAGTACTTGGTGTTACCTGGTGATCCAACTAAGATCACCAGGTTTTAGAGCCCTGGCTGTAGAAAGCAGACTGGCCTGTGAGGCTGGTCGGGATCTCTCTGAGTTGGAGGGGATCTGGCTTTTGGTGAGGTGATGTCCCTTGTGTGCTGTGGCAGGAAATTACCTGGGGACCTTCCTCTGTTTCTCTTTCTGGTCTCCCTCTCTTTTGCCCTTGGGTTATTTATCTTGGTTTATGTTGTCTCTGTCTAAGGGTTTTCCTGTATATACACACATAGCTCATATTTTCTGTAGGTTACAAGTTCAGCAATTCAATTCTCTTTTTCTCTCTATCTTTTGTACATCTTCCTTTTTTAGGTCCACTAATGGTATCCAAGGAGGTTTCCTAGTGGCTATGGATTATCACTTATTCTTACAGTTCTTTCATTTTAGTTGGATTTTGGTAGTGAAGAAAGATGTACCCATCAGCTTTTCTGAACCTGGGTCCCAAATCCATCTCTAAAATTTACAATCAACTGTGTCTACGCTAGTGGGAAATCAAAATAATAATTATAGGGGCAAAAACAAATTCATTGATGAATACGATAATTAAGATAGATGGGCTCTTGGCTTTTGACTAGAGATTTGGACTACATGTTGAATGGAAATTGTTGCGATGAGGCAGTAGGAAACAGGCGGTGGACTGACAGGATATTTGAAAATAATCATTTACTTGGATTAAAACATATATATATCAGGCTGTACCATTGCAGCTCAACACTATAGGGCCTTAAGGGAAGCAAAAAATAATAATATTTCATCACAACATCTTCTATCATCCATATGATGAGCCTTTCCACTTTTCTGACTTATAAATCAATTCCCATGAATGCAAAAACAAAAATAAAAATTCCTCTCATTTTATAAATAATTGTGGATTATCGAATTTCAGCACAGAGGGATGAGTTAATGTCCTACTTTTATATTTTAAAAATTTATTTATTTATAAGACTTTTTCTTTATGAATCATGGTAACCCCAACGTTGCCCTTAAATGTTTCTCTTTTCTATGCAGGGATCTGGGACTTGCTTTCATTGGTGACCTGCTAATATTTTACTTTAGACAACTGATCTATATTGAACATAGATTCCAGGGGCACCTGGGTGGCTCAGTTGGTTAAGCGTCTGACTTCAGCTCTGGTCATGATCTCACAACACGTGAGTTCGAGCCCCGCATCCCAGGTCGGGGGCTGTGCTGACAGCTCAGAGCCTGAAGCCTGCTGCGGATTCTGTATCTCCATCTCTCTCTCTGCCCCTCCCACACTCCTGCTCTGTCTCTTTCTCTCAAAATTAAAAATAAACATTTAAAAATAAATAAATAAATTGAACATAGATTCTGAAACTATTATTTTTTGGTAAAATCCAAATATCATTTATCAATCATGATTTATCCATCCAGTATTTTTTCAAATGTTTGTCCTTGGTTTTAGAATGTGTCTGCTAGCTTATTTTTATCTTGCACACGAGCTCATTTTAACTGAAATTCTCATAATAGACACATTCTGAATATAATACCCATGACCACCTCTATTTTCAGCATTCATTCAATTTTCTCTCTGCATTTTCCACCATATTGAAAAGTACGGTATCATTTCTCAAATGCGCAATCTTATCTGTATTTTTGTTTGTATCCCATATTCTTAATGCTGCTATTCTACCTTTTTCCATTGTTCTTTTCTCAAATGATTGAAAGGAACATCCCGAGGTCGCACAATAGTATTCCCCAGTCGAAAACAATGCCATTCGAAACTGCAGGATTATCACCCTTTCAACAGTTACTACTTGGCCCACTGAGCCAGTTCTCACAGGTTACAATTTCCTGGTGACCTTAGCAGAAAAAAAAAAAAAAAAACCTTCACACTTTTAGTACCCAATCCACTAAGGAGTCTCGTCCTATTGTCTCTTTGTTCCAAATTCAACCTAAAGCACCACGTCTTTTCCTCACTGGCTCACAATAGCGTGGTATCCCGTAAAGCATCCTGCTATCAGACTGCACTCACAGTAATTATCTTCGCCAACAATTTCATTTTCTGCATTTTCCCTTGTGTCATGTCCTAGCAATGGTGTGTGGTGGGTTTTCTACCCAAATGGCTTTCATGCTGAACACATGCCTCAAATTCACTTAAGCATTTGGGCAGCATGGGAATTATCTATTACTTAGGGTCCTCTCTCAGACCGTATTTCTATTAGTGAGACACTGACGCCCACCCTAATCAGAGGGAAAAACACGGTGTAAGGTCACTATGTGTGTGGGTTCAAGACAAGAAGCACTTGAATTCTGCAAATATATCAATGCAGCCTGAACATTTAAATCACTCAGCTTCTGCCAGTGTAATCGCAGCTGTGAAAATTGAATTAAGGTCTAATTTAGGTATCCTTATTTGACTTTGATCTTCATGTGCCTTTTCCTTTCCTCTTTGCCATTTTATTCATTTATTTATTTTTAGCAAACACGTAGGACATGTATACCTTGGTGAGACTTTTTTTTGAAAATGTCCCATAATTGTGACAATGTCCAAAATTATAGATGTCAAGTGATCAGGCAGGAAAGCTGTTCCATATATAAAAATTGCCCAAAAAATTGCCATGAAATATTCATATCTTACTACCTCTGAGCCAACAAATGAAGAAACGGGATGATGAAGACATGTTAAAATAAGCTTCCATTTCCATGTTAAAAATGTTGTCTTTTAAACAAGTATCTTGGGGAAAGGCAGAAGTAGAAGTTTTAAAGAAGCACTCATTGATTATCTTCAGTATAAGAGAAACACATTTTTACTCTCACAAAAAGAAAACTTGAAAATTACATATGCAGGTTTCCCTCACCATCTAAAAGTAGAGTATTCTTACAAAACCTTTAATTAGCTGAAATGGCATAGAGCAAAGATGCATATGAAAAAAATTTGAGCATTTCCAGACCCCCCTCCCCCCAAAACCGCCATTCTTAGATTTTTCTGATACCTTAAGATGCATCTCGGTAATGGAGGTAACAGAACACATCCAGATAAAGCCCAGCTGCCCACAGACACGGTTCAAAGCTCTGGGACTAAACGCTGAGATGCTGAGTGTGGTTCTGGGGGTGGGGGGAGGCCGCTGGGTGGCGCCACTCCCGGTTAGGTGTTCTGTGTGCACAGCCTCTCTACAAAGCCAGCTGCAAAACCAACACTGGACATAATCTTTGCTTTTTGCCTTTTCCAGTAAAAGCAAAAATCCCCTTCGGGTTTCTTTCTGAGTAGTGAAAGCGGGTACTGATACAGGCCTCTGGAAAAAAACAAAGTGTCTTAAGACAAACTTGCAAAAAACAGGTGCTACTTGCATCTAGAGCCCCACCATCCAGATTTAACCTTCAATTACATTTACGCCTCTCTTTCTCTCTCTCTTCCTCCTTACCCTGCGCTAGTTTCTCTCTCTTTCTCTTTCTAGCACTCTGGTTGAGTTCTTACTTTTCAGAATGCTTTAATTTTTTTTTTTAATGTTTCTTTATTTTGAGAGAGAGGAGAAAAAGAGAGAGGGGGAGGGGCAGAGAGAGAGAGAGAGAGAGAGAGAGGGAGAGAATCCCACTTAGGAAACCATGAGATCATGACCTGAACCAAAATCAACAGTCGGGCCCGTAATCGACCGAGCTACCTAGGCGTCCCCAATTTTTTTTTAAAGTAGGTTCCATGCTCTGTGTAGTGCCCAACATAGGGCTTGAACTCAAGACCCTGAGATCAAGACCTGAGCTGAGCTCAAGGTTCAGTCTCTTAACCGACCAAGCCACCCAGGCGCTCCTTTGCAGAATGCTTTATATATTTTATTTAACATTCTGCTAACCAGAATATGCGAAATTTTTTCATGGTATTATTCCTTTAGAGAAGGATATAGACTATTTTATTCTACTGAATGGATATTGATCTGTGTTTCTCTTTTCTGATGCTGGATATTTGCATTTGGGGAAGAGACTTCCTTACGGATGACATTTTTAGCTGCAGGGGCCCATGCTGTGGCCCCTTCCTGATTCCCGTGATGTGACTGTGGGACTGACAGTGTGAGTGAACACAGCCTCCCAGAGATGGTGGAGTGATCATCTGGATAGAACTTGAAACCCTGGTAAATTTGTGGTGTAGAGTCATTATATCAGAAGTAAATCTCCCAGCTCAAATGTTTATGAAGAAACCCCCATGTATTAAGTCACGATGAATCAGTCCAATCCAAGATGGATGACAGTCAGGAGGGCACAGCTTTCCTTCCTGCTCTCATGTCTCCAGGCAGCCCTGCACCACCAGGCTTTTCACGTGGGAAGCAATTCTCATAAGAAACCAATGACTCACCTTGTTTCCTGATGGCCCAAGTTACTTGCCTTCATTGGTAAGAGGTTCTCACATCATCTGCCTCTTCACATCTTATACTCACCTTTATGACTAGAAAGTCCAGACCTTTCTCTTCAAGTGCCAAGCCCTTCACAGAGGCTTTTCACTGGGCCTCCATTATCTTGTCTTTGATCCCATTTAATCCCCTTCCCACTCCACTGGTAATGCCATTGTATTTTTGGACCCCATTTGTGGACATACCCAAGTTCTTCCCACTGGACCTCCATGACTAATATGGATAAGTACTTTCGCTGGATGCCCACTTAGGTGACCTCAGACATTCTGTGGAAGTTAAAGATATATATCTCTTTTTTTCTCCCCAGTGAGAAATTTCAGAGATCATCTGGCATAAAAATGTCACACCCCAGGATTAGAATATGTATCCTGTTAACGGTCTACCCAGGACTGCACCTCACATATATTGCCTGATGTGCAAGGAGGCTATTTTGCTTATTCCTGAACTAAACATAACTTATGATTCTGAATTCACAACTTGATGTGAGTTAAGCAATATAGTAAATACATGCATTCAGAATGTACCAGGTTCTCTCTGCCTAATTCTGTTTGGGGCAGACATGGCTAAAATTCCCATTATTATCTTTTGTCCTCCTAACCCCTAAGAAAGAGGACCCGGGAGTTCAACTGACACTTCAACTGCCAGCTAGAAATTACATTTTTGAACCTCTCTTGTAGCTGACAGCAAGAATATGTAGCTAGGCTTTGAAGAAGGTTTTGCAGAAGGAACAGAAGTAGCATGTGTGAGTCCTAGGCTGCACGCTTTCAGGCAAGGTTCAAGGTGACATCAACCCTCGGCATAAGCCACCTTCTCATCATTAGCGAAATTCACTTTTCTCCTTCACTAGGTCTGTAGTTGGATGGAACACCGGCTTCTTTCCTTTCTAAAGTTCACAGAGTTGCCGCTGTGTCCTTCCCAGGAAAAGGCTACCACCTCGTCCTCACATCTCATTGTCATGAGATACTCGGTGGTGATCGCTGAGTAGGATTCTCTACTTGGAGACCATTGCCTTCAAAAGGAATCGTTTCATGTTTTCTAATTTCTTGGTCCCTCCTGAGGTTTGGCCGGAGAGGATCTGAAGCCCAGAGATGCAATCCTGCTCCCTCTCGCCCCTCCCCTGAAACTGTCTGCTCATGTGTGGATCTTAATCACACACATCACACATGGCACGTGGGAACATGAGGGGCCAACAGAGATGTGGGTACTCCAGAGTTCTAGGCTGTCCCTAATCTTTTTTGACCCACAGTTCCTACGTGTTCTTGACACAGCACTCCAGAATCTCACTCTTCCCCCCATTAGTCCGTATATGGGACGATTTTGAGGAAGCAAGAATGCCTTTTTGATTTCTCAAATCGTTACACTGTCGTAAATGATTTCCTTGTGCCGCACAGAAAGAATGGCAAGATAGATTGGAAAGGAAAGAAAGAAAGGACATGATTCATATGTAACATCCCACTCTACCTCCAGCCCCTGCATGAAGCAAAGCAGGTTATCTCACTTTGCCTTCCCCCTTTTCCTCTGTGCCTGGTGCCCGGCTCCCACAGCTCCCATGACTGCGACCTTTGACCTTGGAGAGTGTGCCCTCTTTGGCTCCACAGAAATGCACGATGATCAGAAGATAGAGAGGAGGCAGGAGGTTAAAAGGCCAGGGGCAGAGGGAAGCCTGAGTGAAGGAAACTATCCATTTGGCTAGTGGGGAGCTGACGCAGAGAGCGAAAGGAAAGCAGAGAACCTCCTGGAGCCGGGAATGGCCAAAAGGCCTGCCGAGTGGTGAAAATTTAGAGGCTTCAGAGTGGGATAGAAATGACAGCATCTGGGAGGAAAGAAAACGGTATGAGAAGGGTTGCTGCACAGTGATTTATTTACCTTTGAGACTTCCTCTGAATGCAAAGCAAGGATTGTTATTATTGTCTTTCTTGGAGTGATTGAGTGATTCAAAGGCACATCAGAACAAGGACTGGAATTGTGTGCCTGACACCAGTAATGGGCTTCCACATAGGGCCTCCATGTGGGTTTTGGGTCTGAAAGGTCCAACCCTCAGCTCTACTCTCTGAGGCCAAGATCACTACCTTCAGTGTGCTACTCTCAAAACACATCAAGATCCTCACCATTCCTTCTCATCTCTTCTGCTTCCCCTTGACCCTCATCCAAGCTTTATCATCGCCCACCGGGTTTATTGCCGTGGATTGATGACTGGTTTCCCTGCTCTGCATTGCTTTGGCTCCTGCTTTCCTGAGCAGATTGATTCTCTCAAGAACTGATCAGCTTTTTCTTTTTTTTTTTTTAACACATCAGCCAAATCCTGTTGTTAAAGTGCACAAGACTCTACAGTTGTTTCCCATTTCAATCAGCAAAGAATCCAAAATTTTGGCAAAAATCTGTAAGACCCTGAATGATTCACACTCTGACAGCTAGGGCTTTTCCTCCCCCACTCTGACTCTCACACCCTCTTCCTCATCCATACTGGATATTTTGCTGTTTTACTGTTCCTCAAGAATGCACTAGCCTCAGGGCCTTTTGGCTTACTGTTTCCTCTGTCTGGAATTTTCACTCACTGTGCAGACAGGGAGCCACAGACCTCATTCTCTCACTTGTTTTTTTGTGTTGTCTTGTTTTGTTACAGATCTCTTTTTAAATATGAAACGATCAGGGAGGCCCATCCTGCCCACCCTATTTTGAGTAGCAAGCTTACCTTCTTTCCGTATTCGTGATTCTGCATGTACCTAATTTATTTTTTTTTTTCTGACAGCACTTATCAGCCTCTGACATATTATGCGGGTGCTTATTTATTTTCTTGTTTTCCATCATCCATGATGAGAATTTCAGCTTTATGAGTTTTCTCTTCTCCTAAATCTCCTGTGCCTAAAAAGTGCCTGACACTCAATAAATATTTGTTGAATGAAAATAAACAGCATCTTCTGAGAAAAGATGGTGCAGTGAGAGAGTGACCCAGCTTGAGCCACGTAGCACTCAAAAATATTACAAAGGCTTCCATTGAATTCTGGGAAGATGGTGGCAAGACTGGCAGAGTTCCAGAAACGCCTTACCCCTCTAGTAAAAAAATAAGCAGCACCAGTTGAATAGCAAGATCAACAGACCAAAACGTGACATCTCTGATGAAACTCGATGGCAACATATAGGCGGGTAGAGGCAAAGCAAGACAGCTACAAGGCCCACGTGTGTGAGTACGTGTGTATGCGGAAGCAGGGGGGAAACAAGAGCTATCGGGAGGATGAGTAAAGAGGAGAAGTCTTCTTCCAGTAAGCACTGACATCACTGAGAATAGCAGCCATGAATAGAAAGAGTTTCAGAAGATTCCAATTAGCAAATGGAACGCAAGAGGATCAAAGTGAATTCTGAAAGCCATCTGGGATCCAAGGGCTTTTGACACCAACGGTTTGAAGCGTTCTTACAAAACAAAGCCTAGCATTGAAGGGCAAATGATATGAAAAATATCCAAGGAAACAAAAAACATAGATGAAAGTGAGGAAGGAAGGAAAGAAGGCAAATCTCAGAAGGAAGGAGTACACTTTTTTGGTTGTCGTTCACTTGATGAAAACAATACAGAAGAATGCTAAAGCAATAGAAGTGGAAAAGTTATCCTGCCCTTTCTCTCCATTCTAAAGATACAGAAAAACGTATTTCACTTAAAATCTTTAACAAAAGGAATTGCAATCAAATTCTACATACAGGGGTCTGGATGGCTCAGTCAGTTAAGCATCCAACTCTCGGTTTTGGCTCAGGTCATGATGTCACAGTTCATCAGTTTGAATCCTGCATCGGGCTCTGTGCTGACAACGTGGAGCCTGCTTAGAATTTCTTTCTCCCTCTCTCTTTGCCCATCCCCAGCTTGCTCTCTGCCTCTCAAGAAATAAATAAACAGACATTTTTTTAATTTCTACATACAAATATCAGGCATAATAAAGTCCCTAGAGACTTTAAAAACACACCTCCCCAAACTGTGACCTAAATTTCAAAATGGGTTAAAGGCATTTAAAGGAATGGAAACCATGAAAGAATGACTTAATTCATATTGTTAAGAAACCTCAACATCGGGAAATTGCTCTAAAGAACGAGTTCTGAAGAGGGGACACAAAATTAAGGAGAAAAGAAAGGGAAAAGAAAAAAGATTCAGAAAGCAAGGGAAAACTAGAAAAAGCCCGAGAGCAAATAAAGACAATGGATACTGTCTTGGTTAGAGAAGATGAGAAGAATCATTTTTGAAATTTGAAAATATCAGGTGCCTGGGTAACTCAGTCAGTTAAGCGTCTGACTCTTGGTTTCAGCTCAGGTCATGATTTCACAGTTCGTGGGTTTGAACCTCGCATCAGGCTCTGCACTGACAGTGTAGAACCTGCTTGGGATTCTCTCTTTCCTTCTCTCTGTCCCTCCCTTACTTGTTCTCTCGCTCTTAAAATAAATAAATAAATAAACATTAAAAAATAATAAAATTGAAAAATAAATGGAGAGGAATAAAAATGGATTTAAGATAAAGTAGTAGACATAGATGATAGTCAAAAGAGTCAACCTACATTTAATAAAAGTCTGAAAAGATGAAGCCAAAGCAATACAATAGACTCACACAAAAATTTTTATTCAATAGAATATTCATAAAATAAAAAAATAAACATTAAATATTTAAAAGACCAACTATATACCTAAGAAAATTCTGAAACTTAATTTTGTAAAAGTGCATTTTACAAAACCAATTGTAAAAGCCAGTTGTAGATCCAGTAAAATGGAGACACATTCCATGCATATGGATAGGAAGACTCAGCATTGTTAAGAGGTGAATTCTTCCCAAATTGATGTATACATCTGATACAATCCAGGAAATAAAATTGCAGCAAGGTCTTTTGTGAATACTGACAAATTGATTCCAAAATTTATATGGAAAGGCAAAAGACCCACAACTGTCAACTCAGTATCAAAAGGGATGAACAAAGAACAAAGTGGGAGGAGTGACATATTCACCTTCACTTATTATAAAACTACATTGATCAAGACAGTGTGGTAAGGGTGGAAGAACGGATATAGACATATAGATCAATGGAACAGAGTACGGCATCCAGAAATAGATGCATGCAAATACAGTCAACCAATCCAAGGAGAAAGAGTGTCTATTCAACAAATGGTACTAGACCAATGAACATCCACACTGAAGAAAGAGAAAGAAACAAACAAAGAAAGAAAGAAAGAGAAAGAAAGAAAGAAAGAAAGAGAAACAAAAAGTGAGAAAGAAATAATTTAGACACAGATCTTACATGCTTCACAAAATTGAACTCAGAATAGATCAGGCCTAAATATAAAATGCAAAGCTATAAAACTCCTGGAAGATATGTAGAAGAAAGTCTAGATAATTTTGGATTTGAGGATGACATTTCAGATACAATGCGAAAAACACAAACCACAAAGGGAAGAAATGATCAGTTGGACTTCTTTCAAATTAAAAGCTTCTGGTCTGTGAAAGGTGCTGTTAAGAAAATAAGAAGACAAGCCAGAGATTCAGAAACAATCTTTGCAAAACACATATCTGTTAAAAGACTAGTATCCAAATATACAAAGAACAGTTTAAAACTTAACAATAAGAAATTGAACAACCCAATTTAAAAAATGGGTGAAAAATATGAACAGATACTCTGTTAAAGAGTTATACAGATGGCAAGGAAACACATTCGAAGATGCTCAATATCATATGTCAATAGGGAATTTGCAAATTAATGCAACAATGATATACGACTACACATCTATTCAAATAGCTAAAATCTCACACACTGACAACACCAAATACTAAAGAGGATGCAGAACAACAGGAACTCGCATTCCTTGTTGGTAGGAATGCAAAATGGTACAACCACTTTGGAAGACAGTTTGATGGTTTCTTACAAAATCTGACATCCTCTCACTCTGTAATTCTGCAATTGTACTCCTTGGTTTTACCCAAAGGGGTTGAAAACCCATGTCTACACAAAACCCTGCACATGATGTTCATAGCAGCTTTCATCATAACTGCCCAAAGTTGGAAGAAACCAAGATGTCCTTTGGCACATGAATTCGTAGACCGTGATATCTCCAAACAATGGAATATTATTCAGTACTAAAAAGAAAGAAACCATAAACTCATGAAAACACATAAAGGAATCTTACATGCATATCAGTATGTTTAAGAAGCCAGTCTGAAAAAGACTGCATGTATGATTCCTACTATATAACATTCTAGAAAAGGCAAAACTATGGAGACAAGAAAAAGATGAGTAGGACCATTCAGTGGAGGGTGGAATGGATGAATAGGCAAGGCACAGAGGGTTTTTACAGCTGTAAAATACTCTGTATGAAACTATAAATGAGGTTTATATGTCATTAAAATTTTATCTAAACCCATAGAATGTACCATACCAAGAGTGAACCTAACTGTAAACTACGGACTTTGGATAATAATGATGTGTCGATGTAGGTTAATTGATTGTAACAAACATGTAATTCTCTGGTGGGGGATGTTGGTGTCGAGGGAGCTCATGAGTGTGCGGGAGTAGAGGGTAAGTGCTCATCTTTGTTATAAGCCTAACGTTGTTCTAAAAAATATTCTATTTAAAAAGAAATGAAATTTCAAGGCATGAAAACACATGGAAGAACTTTAAATGACTATTGGTAATGAAAGAAGCCAATCTGAAAGCATACATATTTATTATTCAAACTACATGATATTCCAGAAAAGCAAAGCCACGGAGACAGATCAGCAGAGGGAAAGGGAAGAAGGGATGGCTAGGCAGAACCAAGGGGATTTTTAGGACAGTAATGGTGGGTACATGTCATTATACGTTTGTCAATACTCATAGCATACGACACAGAGTAAAGTCTAACATCAGCTATGGACTTTTGTAGAATAATAGTGGATTAATATTTGTGCACCGGTTGTAACAAACGTAACACACTAAATACAAGATATTAATAATGGGGGAAGTGGTGGCAAGATGAACGGGTAGATGGAAACTCTCTGTACTTTCCTCTGAGGTTTTATGCAGGCCTAACACTGCTACAAAGATAACCTATTAATTGAAAAAAACATAAATACAAAAAATAACCTTTTCCAGAAAATAAAAATCAATTCAGTGTCCAGGCAAATGTGATTAATTCAGGCTGTCATCAGTCTCTGAGAGCGACTCTCTACTCCAGAAAACACTGACCTGGCACATTTAAGATAATATAGGGAAGAAAAAGTTTCTAAGGTATTCTGCACCAGGGCACCCGGGTGGCTCAGTGCGTTAGGCTTTTGGCTCTCGATTTCAGCTCAGGTCATGATCTCACAGTTTGTGAATTCAAGCCCCTCATCAGGCTCTGCTCTGACAGCACAGAGCTTGCTTAGTTTTTTCTCGCTCTCCCTGTCTTTCTCTGCCTCTTCCCCACTCTCTGTCTCTCGCAAAATAAATAAATGAACAAACACTGGAAGGAAGGAAGGAAGGAAGGAAGGAAGGAAGGAAGGAAGGAAGGGGAAAGAAAGAAAGAAAGAAAGAAAGAAAGAAAGAAAGAAAGAAAGAAAGAAAGAATTTTGCACCTAGCCAAACTTATTTTTATTTATTAAGGTCATCAAAACAAATACGTTTGAAAGTGGAAGCATTCAGAAAATACTATTCCTCGGAGCTATCTCATCAACTTACTTCAAGCCTGAAATAGCCAAAATTATTGAAGTGATCTCCACATGAAGACTGCCGAATTGTTTCTCTGGCAGTGGTATATTGATGGGTGTGAACATGGTGGGAGTTTCCATTCTGGGACAGAGGTGTATTTTATCATTGTAATTTTTCAACATTGCCAGGCCATGGCGTTAATAAAAATCAGACTGATTAGAGTCAGTTTCATCATTGTGTACGTTCTCTATAAATAACGCACTGACTTCTTACTTCTACACCCAGGGCCAATCACTCCCACCAACAAAATCTGATACATCTCATACTTCAGACAGTCCTTTGTAGAGTTTTAAAAAGAGAGAGAAATGTATAGAATATGCTCATTAACTGGAGGTAAAACTCTCCTTACTTCATGGGCTCTGCCCCCAAAACCAGTTCCCTATTTTGAGCAATTTACAGGAAATCCTTAAATAATGGAGGCAAAAGAGTATTTACTATATGTTCCACAGCTGTTGGCTTCAGGACCAATTGTCTTCTTGGTAGAAGGAAGCTTGCAAGCAAACCAAACCTTCTAACAAACGTAACCACTTTCATTGGGGAAAAGTAAGATTCTGATTCAAAACATAAAGAACATAAGGAGATTGCATGAGAAAACCAATACTTGAGGATATTTATTGCTTTTAGAACTCCGGAAATGTTTTTATATCTTCTACAGAGCACTCTCACAATAAAGTAGGTATTATTTAATTCACTGTCTTCTCAGCCCCGTGGACTCACTACCCACAGGCGCGCGCTCGCACACACACACACACACACACACACACACACACCACTGTAGATACTACTGAACAAGACATCAGGTCACTCCTGTGTTTCCCTTCAAAGTGACGACTATTTGGCTTTGTCTTCTTAGGCCAGTTAGCAGCACGCTGGAGTTCCGTTTTACCATTCGTAAAATAAATGAAATTTGGAATAGATGATTTCTAGCATCTCTATGTAAGCTGAGCAGAAGTGATTGCGTGGGGCAGCAGAGTCAACAGATCAGGTGAGGCCGTGAGATGTAATAGTGAGTTGCATATGGGTCACAGAATCAGGTGTACAATCTAGAACCACCCATTTGATATCTTTCAGCTTAGTTATAAAATAAGAACAAGTGACTTTACAGAGTTGTGCGACAGGTTTAACAATCTCCTATAAAATGCTAGATATAGATTAATGTTATTAAAACAGATATATAAGAAACATTTTTAAATGTCTATGCTACATCAGGGCATGTGCTAAACTTGGAGCTGTAAAATACAGAAATATGCAGAATTCCAACTGGGGAAACTGGTGAGAGAAAATAAAAAGAAATCCTCATCCACACTGACTTCACTCAGTTAAGAAATTCTAATTACTTTCTTGCTTTCCCCTTTCTTTTTCTGCTGCCCCAAACTGGAAGGTTATTACTTTTCCCCCTAAAGCAAAGCCGACCTTGAAGAATTGGTTTCTTCTGGGGACCAAGGTCTATCAACTCTGGTTAGTTCAAAGCCACTCCGGCTTCACCAACTAAAACCAGAAGTTATTTTATTGTGGTGAACTTGAATGGACCATGCACACATTTCAAGCAACACTTTGCCCAATTTTTTCCATGTACCAAAAAGCCAGGCGTTTTAAGCGTTTCGTGTGAGTCAAAAACAACTTGCAAATAGAAAACACAACTACTGCGATGTTTTGCCTCTAAGAAAACAGAGACAAACTGGGTGGGCAAGGAATATACGGTAGGTGAGCTGAGAAGTGAAAAATCGTGACCGACTCATGTGTCTTGATTATCAGCCTGTGGTCCCGGCTGCGTGTGAGGTTTCATAACTCCTGAATGAAGAAGTTGATGTAAACAGTGAGGAGATGGTAAGGTAAATATGAAAAGGTAAGAAAAAGTATGGTTTTTAAGTGTCTCAGTAAGCCAAGTCTTACTAGGGACCACCACATTGAAGTTCTTTCTGGAAGCAATACATTTAACTAAAATCTGGCTCCAGGGCCAACAGCTTAATGTAAGTTATATTTCAGAGGCTGGCAACTGGGCTCGGTGTTAATCACCATGGAAACAAGATACAATCAATCACCAGATAAAATTAATGCCTAGTCATTGCTATATCTTTCCAATCTCATGCACAAAGACAGATTTAAGTTTGAAATATGCCTTCAGTGGAATATCTGTTTCCAGAGGGCATATATGAATATGCACACGTGGAGAGCAGACAACGTGAGAAGTTAGTGTAAGGGATGTTAGTGTTGATATTTTTAAGTATCTTCAAATTATGTTGATTTTCTTAATGGCAATTCAAATTTACATTAGTTGATCAATTAATCCATAAAAGGGCTTTGAAGCAGAACCTTTCAAATATATTTCTCAGAGCCAGCCTGCTTTATGAAGGCATATCTACAGGTTCCCTAACTTATTATGTATCCCACAGACCCATCTTCAAATATTTTTTGAAGGTAAAAATAAGACTTCATCTCTCTCTCTTTCTGCCACTCCTCTGCTCATTCTCTCTCTCTCTCTCTCTCTCTCTCTCTCTCTCTCTCTCAAAATAAATAAACAAACTTTAAAAAAAAATGGAGGGGGCACCTGGGTGGCTCAGTTGGTTAAGTATCCAACTCCTGGTTTTGGTTCAAGTCATGATCTCATAGTTTGGCTCCACGTTGACAGTGTGGATTCTCTCTTTCTCTCGCTCTCACTCTTGCTCTCTTTCTCTCTCTCTCACAAGAAATAAGTAAATAAATAAAAACAAGATTTTTGAAATATTTGGTATCCGGTGGCCTTTCTCTAATATGATAACTCAAAGAAGACGGGGCACCTGAGTGGCTCAGTTGGTTAAGCATCTGAGTCTTGGTTTTGGCTCAGGTCATGATCTGGGGTTTGTGGGTTTAAGCCCAACATCGGACTCCATGCTGATGGTGTGGAGCCTCCTTGGAATTCAATCTCTCCCTCTCTTTCTGCCCCTTACCTGCTCATGCTCTGTCTCAAAACAAATAAATGAAGACATATATACATACATATAAATAAGTAAACGTAAAAATACTAAAACACTTATGTAAATTTAGAGTGAGCATTTATATCCCATCCTTAAATATGCCTGAGAAAAATAACGCAATGGAAGACAATGTGCAATGCTTGCAATTCAAACAGAAGAAACCTGGACTTTGGATTGAGTAGTTCACTCAGTTCTGTAAATTGCTGGGACTTTATTGCCACTTGATTCAGTGGTTGGAGACTTTTTCCAAAAAGCATACGATGGGAGGTCAAAGGGTGAAAAATTCAGTGAAAATAGAGTGGAAACTTCCAGAATTTTTGAGGTTATTAATTCTATCAAGTTGGAATAGAATAATTAAATTCCCACCGTGACAAAATTTTAAGAGATAATTCGAATGCGAACATGAATGTTTCCATTCGGCACTTCCCCCCAAGCTCCTGAAAATTTAGGAGAATTAAAAGGACGAAATAACAAAACATGTACACCAATGTAAACGTTGACAAAACTAGAGGTAGATTCCAACCTAACTGCAGGACTGCAAAACCAGTTGAACCTACGTGGTGAGAAGTGGAGAGAGGCTGAGGAGAGAGGCCAGCGCCTACAGGTCTCTAGAGAATGAACGAGAATGTATTTCCTGGCTCTGAAACAACACAGTGCAAAAGCCATGCGTTGTGTCTCTGAACCAGGAATGACAGTGGGGTGAGTAACAGAAGTACTCTTATTGCCAATGTATTTTACAAGTGCAGAAGAGATAGTGGAAAATCCATACTTACTTACATGTAAGTTAAATTTGATATACATTTATTTATAGTATGCTATATTTAATATATATTTAAATAAGTTATATTTCATATATACTTAATATATTTAAGTTATTGCTTAGTGAAAGACTTTTGGAAATAGTCCATCTTCGAAAATTTTGGAGGAAGAGATCCTTAACACTTTCCTCCTCCTTACTGTGTGACAAGAATCTCTAACAAACAGCTGGTCTAGGGAGCTCAGTACATTCAATAATAAACAATTCAAAGGGGTTGATAAAATATCTATGTAAAAAATGTTTTATGAATAAAGGAGACAGAAGAGTGTGACTTAGTAACAGATATGGAACTACACACTGGATATGTATTGCCAGGCAGGAAAGGACGATTGAAATCATCTTTCCCCCATGAAATATAAAGCAATCAATTCTAAAAAGTGAGAATACAAAGCAGAAATGCAAGGATGCATGGAAGAGTTGGAAATAGCAGGAGTCGAATTGGAGCTGGCAGAATTCAAGAGAGAAATATAGGAAAAAGTAAAATTATCACAGAAATGGAGTAAAATCGAAGCGACCATGGATGAAGGAGACATTAAGGAAAGTATAAGAGACGTAGAAGCTAGAAACAAGAAAAATAAATAAAATGTGTTGGGAATAAATATTTCTAACATTTTTTGAGAGGAAATTATAGTTATAAAACATTAAGTTGATTCACAATATGTATAATTGGAATCCCAAAAATAAAATCAAGCTATTATAATAAAATATTTATAATTCAGGACCACTTTCTAAAATGAAAGATGTCTTCATACTCCACAGAAGGACACCCAGTATGTCAGAAGAAATTTAAAAAATGACCCACACTTGTTAACACTGGGATACCTATTACTTAAATTTTAATCTCCAAAATTAAGGAAGGAGTCTTATGGGCTTCCAGGCAAAAATATCAAGGGAATAAGAAAATCTGACTCTGCCAGCTTCATAGGAAAATCAAAGAACAGATGACAATGGAATCATAGTTATAAGATCTTTAAGAAAAGAAAATGTGAGCCAAGGACAAACTAAATAGTCCTCAAAAACAAATGCTATGGTTGAATAATTTTGAACATTCAAGCTTTTCTTTGGAGAAAACTACAACAGAACCACCTTGGCCAATCCAAACATTTTTGGTGAAACTGTAAGAAAATTTAGTGCCAAGAGATCCACACTATGGAAAATGTTAAACGAAGTTCTTCATGCAGAAGAAAAATAGCGTTAGATGGGATCTTGGGGGGGGGGGGGGGGAGAAAAATAGTTCCAGAAATAGCAAGTTTGTGGGGAAGGTTAAAAAAAGATTTTTTGTATTTTTAAATTTCTTTAAAAGCCAAAGAGTGATTTGAAGCAAAATTATAACGATGTATTCTTATATTTATATCATATATAGAAATAAAATGGAAGACGAAAATATATGGATGTGAGAGGATAAGTAGAAGTAAAATATTGTATGGTTTTTACATTATATGTGAAGAGCCATGTTATTATTTGAAGACAGATTATGCGATAAAATGTATATGTTTAACTTAAAAGCAACAACTAAAATTTCAAAAAAAAAAAACAAAGAAGGCTTTTAAAAGGCAATATTGGGGGTAAAATAGAATATTGAAACATACTGAAGTATAAATCTAAAGAAGAAAAAGAAAGAGAGAATAAAGGTAAAGAAAGCAGATAGACAACAAGTACCCAAATGTTATAGTGAAATCCAACCATACGATACTTACATTAAGTATAAATGGAGTAAACACTCCAACTGAAAGACTGATTTTTTCAAACTGAATGAAAAAGAAAAACCCAACTACATGCTGTCTAAAAGAATCCTAATTTAAAGACTAAGGTAGGCTAAAATAAAAAGAAAATTATATAAAACATGTAACAGTAACATGGAATCATAATAAATCTGGATAGCTGTATTAGTATACCATACATAAGAGATTCAAATATGATATTATCATAGATATTGAGGACAGTTTTATAATAATAAGTTAATTATTAATCAAGAAGATAAAAATCTTAAATGTTTATTTATTAATTTGGTAAGACAGCTCCAAAATACATAAAGTAAAAAAAAACACAAAAGTAAATACTACAAATAAATCCACAATTTTAGGTGGAGATTTCAATACTTCTCAGCAAATGAGAGAATATGTAGACAGCAAGGATGTAGGAGTCTTAGCACAATCAACCAACTTGGCTTTAATGGATATTTACAGAACATTCTTCTCAACAATTGCAGAATAAATATTCTTTTCAAGTGCATACGGTATGTAAACTAAGACAGGCAATAATCACCATCATAAATAAGTCTCAATTAATTTAAAAGTTTGGTGTAGCCCAGAACATGTTCTTTGAAAGCAATAAAGTGAAATTAACTAGAGATATTTTGAAAGTTCCCAAATATTTGTATACTAAATAACACTTCTATATTATTATGCTGCATATCAAACATATACAATGCCTGTATGTCAATTACATTTCAATAAAAGTGGGAAAAAATAATGCTTCCAAATAAAACAGAAAGAAGAAATAGCTGAAGAAATTTTTTTTTTAATTTTTTTTTTCAACGTTTTTTAATTTATTTTTGGGACAGAGAGAGACAGAGCATGAACGGGGGAGGAGCAGAGAGAGAGGGAGACACAGAATCGGAAACAGGCTCCAGGCTCCGAGCCATCAGCCCAGAGCCTGACGCGGGGCTCGAACTCTCGGAGCGCGAGATCGTGACCTGGCTGAAGTCGGATGCTTAACCGACTGCGCCACCCAGGCGCCCCAAGAAATTTTGAAATATTGTAAACTGAATGAAAATTAAAATATAACTCATTAAAAATTATAATTTGCTGCAGTATTTTGCAAATTGTTAGCTTTAAATGTTTGTGCTAGGGAAAAAAAAGAATTAGAAAAAAAGATTAGAATTAGAAAATAAATTAGAAATAGAAGTCCAAATTATATCTAATATAAGGAGATAAGAGGGAAAAATGTTATTAAAATCAATGAAAGAGAAACTTTTAAAAAGTAGGAAAAAAAGAAAATCCAACAAAATAAAATCAATAAAATCCAAAGCTGGTTCTTTGAAATAAATTTAAAAAAATAATAAATCTCTATACAGTGATCAAGATAAAAAGAGAGAAGACATACATTACCAGTGTCAGGAATGATGGACCATGACTACAAGACATTAAATAGATATAAATATTACATGAAAAACTTTATACCAATACATTAAACGCACACGTCTAGTGCTGTTTAGCTTATAAGAGGTTAAGATGTAATGTAACATTAGATGTTTAATTTCATAGCTCATGCTCTTAATTATTATACTAATTACTGTCAAATTCATTGCTTTCTTTTAAACATTTTTGAAGTTATTTGTAATTTATAGGATCACCAACATGGTAGAAAACTTAGTACTTTATTTTGCTTATCTAGAAACATGGCTTTAATTATGATATTACTTTTAAATAATACGATTGCTAGGCAATCATATAGGTATCATAACATTCAATGATCATCCCATGCTTGTATCTTCCTGCTAAAGTGCAAAGGACATGCAGAAAGTGAGATAAGGGGGGGAGCAAAGAAAGCAGAAGTGGACAAAATATGGGCATTGTCTATTATTAGAAATGAATCCCCTTTTGTCTGAAAAATTTATTATTAATGTTTACGACTTCCCAACTCAAAAAGGACACTGCAGATAGTCTGTGTACCCCGTGACAATATCTAAAATGTGGTAACCAATTCATCTTAGTATAGACGTCTGACTCATTTCAACAGCACTGTTGAAATCACTGGTTTTTAAGACACATAAATGAATGGATAGCTTGTGCCCATTTAATCAGGACCTAAACTGATTAATTTATTGACTACCTTCCCCCTCTGGGCAGAAAAAAAAAAAATTCCTTTCTCCTATCTGTCCCTCAATAAATTAACTGGGACTAATAAGCACTTCTCACATCAGAAGATTTAATTAGAGCAAGAGTAAGTAACTGCGAGCGCAAGTGCTAATACACAGAGAGAGGTCAAGGCGTTTTTGCACCATCTACCTAGCTGCCTTCCTCCCACTGCACAGTATGTTAGTTCAAAACCCAACGGAGCAACTACCAAATGCTTCGATTGGTGCCATGATGTAACTATGGCCTGAAATGAGGTAGGAAGTGAGAAGTTTTGCCAACAAAGAGCCACATCATAAGATGAGATACCCTGAGTGGCCTAAAATACCACAAGTTAAAAGTGAGATTGCTTTTCAAGACAGGAAACTGAACGTTTTTGCGTAGGGATTGTCGCCTACGTGGAGTCTGTGATGAAGCTCAAGGTTATTTAACTATGAGCCATGGAGGAGCGGAGCACCAGGTAAACCAGTACAATATATATAAATAAAGGCCTCAAAGCAAATAAAGGCAGGCGATTCTGTAATCAGTGTGTTAATGTGTTGTCAACATCGAGGGTGATATAAAAGGAGAGGTATTTTGAGGCCAAAAGCAGAGCACTTTTATCATTGTGGTAGTGGGCTTTCTAAACACCCGAGGCTTCCCTGAAATGTTTTGTGTTAGTTATTTATGGATGCAATAAAAAAAAATCCATAGTTCTATAAATTGGAGAAATGCTTGGTAAACTCGTTCTCTACCGCAAGGCTCCTCAGAGCTTTTTTGGGTCTGAAGAAATAGAAGGCAGTTCATGAGAACAGAGGTACTTTATGTATGGTTAACCATTTCAGTTTTAAAACTTTCTTGTGAAATAGCTATTCTCACGATACAGGTTACAAACCGAAGCTCAGGGGTGGCTGGGGGGCTCAGTCAGTTAAGTATCTGACTTCAGCTCAGGTCATGATCATGTGGTTTGTGAGTTCAAGCCCCACATCGGGCTCTGGGCTGACAGCTCGCAGCCGGCTTCAGATCCCCCGTCTCCCTCTTTCTGCCCCTCCCCTGCTCGCTCACTCTCTCTCGCCCTCTCTCAGAGACAAATAAATAGTTTTAAAAAACAGGAAAGAAACTAAAGCTCAGAAATAGCAACACTCTCATGTTCACACAGCCAGCAAACGGTAAAGGTGGAATTCAGGACCAGGTGTATCTAAAGACCATATTCACTTTGATAGCGTAATCTAGCTGCTATAAGTAAAAGATTGTAGCTTTGTTTTTATTACTTCTTGGCCAAAGCAATGCTGTTGAAGCATCTGACTTCTCTCCTCGAAACTCTACAACTGTTACTACCATAGCCATCCTAGAGTTAACTGTTCTTAACAACAGCAGCACCCATTGCCACTCCGCTGATGATAATTACATGTATAATAAAATATGTATGTGCAAAAAAAAAAAAAAAACAAAAAGACTTCTCAGAGGTTTTAATGTTACTTGTGACCGTCCCAGGGAATAACGGATATGCAATTCTTTCGCAGTGTATTTGACTATAGAACATATTTATTTTCTTCACGTCTCTCTCTCTCTCTTTTTTTTTTTTTGAGATACCTTACTAGCATTTTGGACAAATAAATAAAATCACATGGAAAGATGCTAGTAACGAAAATGCTAAGATATTCCATGAACATGAGAACATAAATTATATGAAAATGTGAAAATCCATCAAAATAATAACGTATACAGCACTTTACATGAAAAAAGATTAATTCAAAATGATGGCTGGGTCTACAGCAATAGTTCAATTGAGTGAAGACCTTAAAGGTCATTATCGTGGTTAGTAGAAATAGTTGGCAAATAAAGGATGCCCATTTTATTCTAAAATGTGGAAAATCGATATTTTATGTCATAACTTTTGATTCTCCAGGGTAAGCCTTTAAAAATTGAAATGTTTATTTACGTATAAATTCAGAGCATCGATCTGTACAAAACACCATAAAAGCTGAAATGATAAATAAGATATTGATAAAACATGTTTATACAAGTAGTAACCTGCAGTATTAATATTAAATATAAGCATGTGTGTATTAAAAGTATGTGCACAAATATCGAAGTTGAGGGAAGTGAACAACCAGATAGAAAAATAAACAATGACTTTCAATAGGCATTATACAGAAAAAATACAAATAGTTGGTATATGTATTAAAAATGTTCAACCTCACTGGTAATTGCAAAAGGAAAGACCAACACGGTCTATTGGTTTTGCTTTTTAACTCATCAAACTTAAAATGTCTGATAATCTAATGCTGATGAGAGCTTGGAAAGCCAGGCCACCTCCACTGTGGAAACAAATTCAAAGTAGTACTTGTTAGGGACCAATGGAGAATCTGGTCTTGATCAACGTCTTCTATCAGGTATTTGATGTGATACGTGATAATCTGTTCAAATGAACACTTTTTGTGTAAGACTAGTGGCAAACATGCAGGAGGAAAAAATTCTTTCACTTCTTACAACCTGTGTATTTTACATTGAAAACGTAAGAGTATGGTCACTGTCATATTAAGATTTATAAACAGGGACGCCTGGGTGGCTCAGCCGGTTAAGCGTCCAACTTCAGCTCAGGTCATGATCTCACAGTTCGTGGGTTCAAGCCCCGTATCAGGCTCTGTGCTGACAGCTCAGAGCCTGGAGCCTGCTTCGGATTCTGTGTCTCCCTCTCTCTCTGCTCCTCCCCCGCTCATGCTCTGTCTCTCTCCTTCAAAAATAAATAAAAACATTTAAAAAATATTTATAAACCAAATGCATGTTGGTCCTCTTGATGAATATTTTTGTTACATACTTGGTCCCCTTTGGTCTTCCTACATGGTTCGTTGTTCACCATTCCAAAACTCTTGGAATTTCCTAAGTGTTAAGAGGGATAAAGGTATCTTTTCTGTTAATGAGGTGACCTTGGAAAGCACCTAAGGATGAGAGCTGGTTGCCAGTGGAGCCAACCAGAGAGGGGAGGACTGGAAGTTGAATCTGCCACCAATGGCCAATGATTTGTCAACCGTGCCTATGTAATGAAGCCTCCGTAAAAACCCCAAAGGACCGGGTCTGGAGAGCTCGCAGGTTGGCGACGTGTGGAGATTAAGGGAAAGTGGTGCACTTGGAGAGGACGTGGACACTCTGAGCCCCTTCCCCCACTCCTTGCCCTAATGGATCTCTTCCATCTGGCTGTTCCTGAGTTATATACTTTTACAAGAAACCTAGTAAGTACAATTTTTCTCGGAGTTCATGAGCTGCTCTAGCAAATTATACAAACCAGATCTGATGCTATCTCCAGGTAGATAGTGTCAGAACTGGGTTGAATTATAGCATATTCAGTTGGCGCCAGAGCATTGCTTGTTGGAGGTATGGGAACCCCCACCCCTACCCCACCTCGTACAATGCACACACACACACACACACAAACACACATACACACACAGTTGAAATTGGGTCCAGGAACCCTATTTGTGACCAAAAATAAAGATAAATGCATTGAAGGAATAAATGTTTTCTGAAAATTATAGTTAAGCAATCTTTCAAGATGAAAACCTGTGACTACAAATTTTAATAATCAAATACTGGGATTTCTCAGAGTAGAACATAGCTGTAAGTGTAAAAATGCATAGAAACACAAAATTGTCATTTTAATTCATTTCCAAACAGAATGTTCACTACTAAAAACACAGAATAAGAATATAGCTAATAAGAACACAGCTAAATATACATTATATGACACTATATTACAGCAAATCATACTTTGTAATATGCCTGCATAATATAAGCGCTTTAGTTCATGTCTCTGAGAAGGCGCTAACTTTCTGGAAAGTGCTATTCTGTAGAACACAGGCTTTAAAGTCCTTAAGGAGAAGATTCAAATGTCGGTCCCATCATTTACCAACACAGTAACCTGAGTATTCCGCTTGTAGCAGATTTGCGCCCGGAATTTCTTTTATCTGAAATGTTCCTACTTAATCATCACCATGGTTCTGTACCTCCCTTGACTCAGATCTCTGTTTGGATCCTAGCATATTAACCCCAGTCACCTGTTTAAAATAGCAACACTGACTTTTATGTTATTACCTACCATTCCTTGCTCTGCCTAAATTTTCCTCTTAATCCCTACTGAGGCCTAGAAGCTATATCCATTTTTGCTGACTGTCTCCCCTGCTAGATTGTAAACTCCATGAGCCTAGGGATTATGCATATCTGTGTTCACGGAGTAAGGTTAAGTAAACGTAGCAGGCATCCGATGACTATTTGTGGAATAAATGAATGAATGAGCAATAAACATGAATGAATGAGCTCTGAGCCTCATTTTTCCCCTGTAGAAAATCAGGATAATAAATAAGTATTTCCTGTAGTTGTTTTGAAGATGTTTAATCATGATTAAATGTCTAGCACAGTTTCTGGTACACAATCATTATTCAACATGTTGTTGACATTTTTATTTCTTATCTTGGTTTTTGACAATTTCAGTCATTCTCCTTTTTGAAGACTCTACCTCGTGAAGATGATTTTAATGCTTCTTAAAGACTGCTCTCTTCTCCATCTCTGACGATTTACGCCACTTGATTTTATATATGATTGGCTTCAAATTTTTAATGCTGTAGGTCCTCAATAGGAAATTATAATAAAAAGTATTTGGGGAAGTATAGTTTAAAAGGCTATAAGAGAAAACCGTTTACTCACTGTTGTTAAAATAAAGATTGCCGTGACCGAAGGATACAGTCTGTTCATATGAACGACAGTACATTTCTTTGATAGAATCATGTTCTATCAAATTACAGGAAATCATTCCAAAGTACATAGAAGAACAGGTTTTACAAAATGTAAAGTTTGGCAAAAGTTGCTATATCAGATCTTGATACATTAGTGGATATCTTTAATGTTCCTGGCAATGTTTTTTTTTTGTTGTTGTTCTCTAAAAATTGCCTTTATGGCAAAAATAATCAACATATAAATATTTGTTGTTGCATTCAAGATGTTGGGAAGTGTCCAAGGACAACTGGATACTTGTACTCATGTAATTCATTTCAGTAAAAATCATATACCAGTAAAGGGTAATCTCAGACCTTGGGGATAGTTGACTTGACATCACTTTGTATTCCAGTAATGAACTCTGAGAATTAAGCCACCCTAGAGAGGCTTTATCAACTCCAACTGACCCTGACTTTGGAAAGCAGCTATTTCCTTTCTAACTCAGTCTCCTCATCACTGAAATGTGGGCCCGTTAGCTAATCATCACTTCTTATCTAGATCTATCCCCCTTCGTTTATGACTTGCTTTTATGGCTCCATGAAGAGAACACTCAGTTCTGTGAACCACAAGCAAACCCTCACTCAAACTTTGGGAGTTTTTCTTGAGTGATTGATTAACCTATATAATCAAGGAAAGACTATCTTGTAAAAGCAGCTGTCTTATTTTTGAAAGTTTTAAGTGAAAGTATGTATTTCTCCTCTAAGAAATATTTGAAAATGTACGTCCTCTTTAATGCATCTTAGTTATATCACGTTAATCAGAATGACCTCTCCTTCTGTTAATTCCTTGTAGTATTTAAATGCATGCGCCAGTCGTGTGGAACATAAATGACCCTGCTTTTATTTTTGTCTGTTTAATCCTGATTATATTAGCTCCATAAATCATTGTTTACAGGCATATTTTATGAGAATGTGAAATCTCCACTCAAACACTGAAATAATGGGGTTCCTTTGAAGCTAATATTGACTCAATGTATAAATCTTATAACCATCTTAAAGATAATCACATCTCTTAAAGCTTGACATTAAATGTCTCTTTCAAAATCGAATGCTCATTTTCAAAAAAGCTTCTTATGAATTCAACAGGAAACATTTGCCCGAACGTATTAATTATCCCATTAACTCTTAGTAAAACTTTACGGCAAAAAGCAGTGTAGGAAAATATTATGAGTGAAATTCCTCCAGTTGCAATGGTTTGCAAAATATTTTTAGCCCCAAGATTTTGGCACTCCGGAGCATATTTTCCCCATTCCCATAAAGAAGAGTGAATAGCAAGTGGACGTTAGCTCCTTAGGGAGGACTGAAGCCCTACTAGACAAGAGGCTTTTCAGAAATACTATAGACATGATGGGCAGAGTTTGAACAAAGGAAGAGAAGAAAAGCATCTTATACTTTAGAGGAGAGATGGTTCTCCCACATAGAGCAAGCAAACTGACAGAGGTTCAGGCGAAGGAGCGCTCCACTGGTGGGATCCACATTCAGGACAGCAAGGTTCCCTAAGCTAACAGTGTTGGGTGGGGGCATGACGAGAGAGCTCTGTTCTTAGGTCCCACGACCTCTTCTACATGTCCTCTCTATTTTCCAGCAGGCAAACGCTTGAAGATGCGCTTCCGTAACAAAGAATGTAGATAGGGCTTTCTGATTAGCATAAGAGCTGAAGTGTTTGCATTTCGGGAGATTCTTACAGACTTATGAGACTATCTGGTGTTTTGCCATGAGCAATTAGTTGCCCTGCACCTCTGAAAAAAGACTCTGGTTTTCTTTCCCTTTCACTAAAGAGGATCACTCATACTTTTTTTTTTTTTTTATTTTTTCCAAATCTTGTTTCTGACTGAAGGTACATACACAAGAAGAGAAAGTAATTTGGGGCAAAGCTTTAGTTGTTCTCCCCAGGCACTAAACGCACACTGACGTGAGCAGCCTCGAGCCCCGCTTCTGGCCTCCCTCGCCTGTGTTCTGAATCACTGGTTGCCTGACTACACTGACTGCATTTTCCACGATAAGCCAGCGCCAACCCCACTTCTTCCCTTGCCAGAAGTCACAAGTGAAGACCATAAAACGCTGCAAACCACCGCTTTCATTGCTGTGCCTGTCTTGTATTCCTGGCTGCTTCCAACAGTCACCGAGCAGGCAACCTTTCTACCACATATCCCTCTCCCTTGTTGTTTTGTCTTAAGGTGACATTTGCACCTGGTTTGTGTTTTCTGAATGTTTCATGGGACACCGAGGGTAACGATTACTCCTTACCACATAGCAATCATCGTAATGGAAAAGCCTTGTGCGTGTGTACTTTTTTTTCCACCCTAAATGTTCATTTACTTATATGACTGGAAGAAGCATCTTCCAAAATCTGAGACTTCCTAACAGCCATCGGAATCAAATCCTTCCAAAGCCTTAAGGCGCACGGGCAAGATTTTTAACTTTAAAGATTTTAACAGATGTACTTCTATTCACATAATATGATATGCATTACAATTTTATTTTATAAGTCCTAAGTCATTTTTCCCGCTGAGTGAGAGCATGATCAACATGCTCAAGGGATGGATTAAAGGGATCATTTTCAAGTTCAATCCATTTGTCTTCCTTTAATAATATTCGTGTTTCTCCCAACAAAGCTCTCCCTTCTTATATTTATAAACTGTCCTATTTTTATAGTCTCTAAGACCCCCAATTAAAGTGCTCTTGAGCACTTAAGATTATGTTTTAATGAATTACTGTACACATATTATCTCTTAATTAAAGTCACCTTAACAAGAGAACATTTGCTGAACACACATATTTAAAAAGAAAATAGGATTTATTCTTTTTTATTGAAGTTATAGAAGCTTTTGTTCCATATTGAAATTAACATGTTACAATACTTTTCCACTCTTGTTCATTCTGTTCGTGGCCACAGTGATTTGATTATTTCACACCCCAAACCAGGAATATCAGGGACTCTCAGCAATATTTCAACCTGGATGAGAAGAGTTGTTAAGTGTTTTCTCTTTTCCGGTAAAAAAAAAAAAAAAATTTCCAAACTTGTGAATCTGGGCTATAGCTGTAACTACTGTTGAATATAGTTTTAAAAACTATATTGAGACAAGGCAATTAGATGTTTTTCATCTTTAGAAAAATACACATAGATTTTTTTTACTTCTTTTTTTTCTAAATAAAAAAAATAGTTACTGATCTACAGGTACATTCTATGAAATAGCTACTAGTACTCACGGAAACTACTGAGGTCATTGAAAACCAGGAAAGTCCAAGGGGTGCCTGGGTGGCTCAGTTGGTTAAGCAGCTGACTCTTGATTTTGGGCTCAGGTCAGGATCTCATGGTCATGATCTGACCATAGTGAATTCAAGCCCTGCATCCGGCTCTGTACTGGGTTAGGAGCCTCCTTAAGATTCTCTCTCGGCCCCTCCCACACCTCACAAAACAAACAAACAAACAAACAAACAAACAAACAAAAAACAGTAAAGTTTGAGAAACTGTCAGCCAGGTAAAGACTAAGGAAATACGGTGACTACATTTAATGTGGTTTCACAGACAGGACCCTACAACAGGAAAAGGATGTTAAATAAGAAACTAAGGACATTTAAATAATCTGTGGGGTTTAGTCACCAATAATGTAGTAATATTGGTTCATTAATTTTGGCAAATGCAACATGCTAATGTACAACGTGAATAACAGGAGCAACTGGGTGTGGGGTATACGGGAACTCTGTACTACTTTCTCAATTTTTCTGTAAATCCGAAACCACTCTAAATATTTTTTTCACGTTTAGTTTTTTAACAAGACTCGCTGCTAACTTATGAACTGTACTATAAAAATGCATTACCATCCAAGAGCCTGGAGGGGACCCCATGCAATATTGATTCTGTCATAGGAAGTTTCTCTCTTGTCCCCCATATTTGACAATGGACATTACCAGGGCCTGCCTTGTGCTACCTAGCTTTGGCTGCTGCTTAAGTATCAGAACCCATTCATGACCCTATGCCTTATGTGGCTTGCAGATGAGTAGTTCCCAGGGTCTGCCTTACCCAGTGTAACATAGAATATCTTTGCCATCTAATAGAGGATGTGCTTTGTTTTTCGCAAAAAAACTTCTTACTGTAATAATAAAGTCGTTCTCTACATGATACAAGTATTGGGGAGTTTGAGTTTCTGGTTACTCACAAGTCCTCAAAATGTACAACGTTTTGAAATCCTAGGGGGTTGAAAAAAGTGTAGCTCACAATTATTGTACAAATATACCCAAGAATTTAAATGATCTTAACAGATTCTGTTACATAAAAAGAATTAACTCTCGCTAACTAACCCTTTACCATAGTATTTAAGTAGTTCTCTATGTGATACATGCTTTCTGCTTATTATTATTATTATTATTATTAATTACTATTCTTGAGGACCTACAGTAACCTACACTCTGAAACTACTCTAGTCCACTACTAAAATATAGCTATTCTGCTGTCCTTCTTGAGCACCCATGTGTTTGTGGGGGTCTCTCTACTCTCTCTGGTCGGAATTGAAATGTTTCCAGTATTTTGGGAGTTCTGGGAACTGCTCAGTTTAAAATTCCTTGGGAATGGTTCTCTGCTTACCTGCTTGCTCCCACTTGTGCCCTGGTAATCTAACACAGGCTGGACCATTTTATTCCTTTGACTGCTTTCGTTAAAGCCTCCGTGTGGCATCCTTCCACCTGGATAAAGTTTCGTCTTATATGCCCACAGGGCAGCACGGTGCAGTTTTTTCTTCTTCATTTTTATGTTTTGCTGTACTTTTTCTTACGAGTTAATTATATTCTTTTAGGGATTATTTACAAGTTTGCATGAACTTCTGTATAAGTTTAAGGACCCTTTTCCTGGTCCGAGAGTCTGAAGGTATTTTTCCATGTTTGTTTTTAATTCTAAAGGTGTCCAAGTTTTATGTCGTTACATTTTAGCTCGTGATCTATTCGAGTTCCTTTTTGTATAAAGGAGCGCGACTCAGGTCAGTGCTCATTTTGTTGCCTATAAATGTTCTATTCCTTTTTGAAAGGTTGTCAACCTTTGATTAATTGCTTGTACCTTATTGAAAAGTTGTTTGTAAATATTGCTGTGGATCTGCTTTTGGATTCGTGAGTCTCTGCCATTGGTCCAGGTGTCTAACTCCACCAAGATAAAAGTCTCAGCGTCCCACTCACTCTTCTTTGGTACTTCTTCAGTGGGGGAAGGGAGGGCAATGAGCTAGGGAGAGGCCTCTCATCATAGGCCAGCAGGATTGGAGTTCTGGGCACCCCACCCCATCTTTGCTGGCTGGTGTGGGAGCGGGGCACAATTTATTTCTGTGGTGATTGGGTCCAATGGGTTTATTACTATCTACAAGTTTTTCATTTCTCTAGGTTGCCTTTCACCGTCCTTTGGCCAGAGAGAGCGGAATTTTGCTGAGACTCTTTTTTTGTGCGTGCCTGTTGGTGTTTCCAAGTTGCTGGCTTCTTTGGGATGTAGGAGGTAAAAGAAACCCCAGGAAACTCACCACTATGTCATTCCTCAGGCCTGAGGTCTTTAGTTAGTCTGTTTTGTTTCTCTGCACTTTCCAGAGTCTTCTTAGGCTTGTTGTATATACAACGCCCAGAGGTGTTATTTACACACAATGAGGGGAATAGAGAAAAGTATGTCTACGCCATCTTCTCACAAACTGAACTCTTTAATTCTCAGTCTGTTACCTCGGGTGCCATCAAACACCTTCACAGAGTTGAATTGCTATGTATTTTTAACTTTCTTTTTTTTTTTTTTTTTTGTCCAGCTGTCTGTGTGTTTTAGCATGCGTATATTGCAAACAATTCTGTTTGGCACATTACTGAAAACATCACGGTTATGTTTCAGGAAATACCCAGCTAAATTTTCCTCTACTTGCACAATTTCATTCGATCAGTCATCTGTTTCATTCCTCATCTATCACCCCTGACTAATAGTAGACATTTAGAAAATATGTCTTGTGGGTGCCTGGGTGGCTCAGTCGGTTAAGCACCTGACTTCAGCTCAGGTCATGATCTCACCTTTTGTGAGTTTGAGTCCCTCATCAGGCTCTGTGCTGACAGCTCAGAGCCTGGAACCTGCTTCAGATTCTGTGTCTCTCTCTCTCTCTCTCTCTCTCTCTCTCTCTCTCCCTCCCCCACTCACGCTCTGTCTCTCTCTGTCTCTCAAAAATAAATAACTGTTAAAAATTGTTTTTAAATATGTCTTGAATAAGCAGTGGAGGAATAAACGCTTCCATCAAAACAGTAACACCTAGCCACGAGGTTGCCTTTTAAAATCAATTATTCATGATATCCAGTAAATGTTTCTTTTTGCACCTTTCCAAATCATCTGGTATTCAGATAATTGGTGATTAATATTTAAAATTAAGCAAAGGGCTAATCAATATTTAGCCTATGGTTCACAGCTTGCACAATGTCAGCATCTCGGAAGCGTTTGGTCCACCTTTCTACTTCTTGTCCCACCCATCTCTCCCCAGTCTCCACATAAACACCTAATTAGTTCAATCTCAGGACTCTGCTGTTTCAAAAACTTTGTTCTCTATGTTGTCTCCGTGACGGCAGCCAATCTAACTGCCCAGTCTTTAAGACTTTCCAAACTCTAGCCCCCCATGCATTTCTATGCTTTGTCTCTCATTACTCTCTCTTGCATTAGCCAGCAAGGACTGAGTGGGGTGTCTCATAACTGTCTCCTACATAGGCTAAGGCTAAGTAAACTGTTCCTTAAATCAAATCATGTCAATTATAAGTCCTAGGTCTCACCACATCAGATGAAAAGTACAGCCCCAATTCCTTTTCTTTCCTCAAAATTACTGTGAGGTCCTAACATTCCAATTTTTTTTTTATAAAATGACGGTCTACTTCTTCAAATCATTTCCTCAAAACATAAGCATTTCCTTGGAGGCTGTTTCACCAATACTTTGAGACAGTTAACTCAATTTCTTCGGTCCCAGCCTACTAACCTTGCCAAAATGTCCACACTCATGGTGCTGCCGCAGTTTCCAAGACCTCCATTTTGTGAGACGTAGCTTTTCTCAGCCTTTGACTTCCGGTGCCAACTCTTGCTCCACTAAGGTGTATAACGGAGGGGAAGAAATGTGCTTCTCTATCAGTCAATGCCCACAGAAGCCATCCTCCATTTTAAAAGCTGTCCACAGCACAACTGAAGCCAAGTAGTACTTCTGACAATATTCCACTAAAATATCATGGGTTAAGGGTAGGGCTTACACCCCAGAGAGATGGCTTACATGTTCCTTCTCTAGCCAACCCTGGACTAAGGTTTCTATGTGGTTACTCTTTCATCTTAACTTTGCCTGCAGGGTTATTTCCATGTGTAACTTCCTCATCTCCATACCTCAGGTTAGGTCTAGTCTCACTCCTCTTAGAGTGTAACAGAGGGATAGTTGGAAGGGGGGGGGGATTTTAGCTGTAAAAAAGAAATAAGCTCTTTTTTTATAATTTGTAAGTGGAATAGAACTTGGATGTTTTTATATTTAATTACAGAATTAAGATGTATGAAATCAGTAAATTCAGAGGAACATGGCCACATGCCATTCAGTCAGACATTGAAAGAAACGAGCAGGAAGAGAGAAAGTAGCTGTAGAATTTTGGGGTTTTGTTTATTTGTTTTCTTTTGTTTTTCTGTTTTTTTTTTCTTTTTAAATCCTGCAAACACAAGATTTAAGTGAGCACACAGTGAGAGGAAAGAGGGTCTGGCAAAGACTAAAATGGCAGTCACCCAACCGAGTTGTCTCAATGACAACAAACGCCACCAAGGTCTCATGTGTGGTGGGGGGACATAATATGAAAATAAAACAAATAACTACTTGAAGTAGAGTGAATTTGGATAGCTCCATCTTGATGGAAGATCTAGGTAAGTGTTTGGGAGTTATACAAATAGGACACAGGACGAGACCTTATGCAAAAGGTGTGGGTGGCCAGTTCGTGGCTTCTGCAGTTCCGCAGTGAACCACACTCTTGGTCTCTGCCTATCATGTCTCCTGCTGGTATGGTTATGTCCAGGGCAGGTAATACAAGGGTCATAGTTTGTGTATTACATTCCCTCTCCTCCTGCTCAAGACAGCACAGGGTGAGACAAGGGAGACTGGAAGGGATAGACTGATGGAGCAATGGATAATTATTTTGCTATTCTCATGGAGACCACTCCCCTTTACCTATTTCTCATTTCTTACTTTCAAGTTAAGCTTTCCCAAGAAGACTGAAAATAAAACTGACCAATTCCTTGAAGGATCACAACCCACTTATACCCATAATGGTGATGAAAAACATATTTGGAGGGGCACCTGGGAGGCTCAGTTGGCTAAGCGTCCGACTTCGGCTCAGGTTCTGATCTTGCGGTTCAGGAGTTCGAGCCCTGCCTGGGGCTCTGTGCTGACAGCTCAGAGCCTGGAGCCTGCTTCAGATTCTGTATCACCTTCTCTCTCTGCCCCTCCTCTGCTCACACACTCTGTCTCTATCTCTTCATCTCAAAAATAAACATTAAAAAAATTTTTAAATATTTTTGACCCTGAGAAATTACCTAAAAATAAAAAATATTCTTATATGTTCTAAAAGACAGCTCTCTGTTTCATCTATAATTAACTTGCTATGGTCACAGATTCAGTATCTGCTTTTAATCACTGCTCTGGAATCCTAGAAGGAACAATAAAGTTGAAGTTAGAGACTATAGTTGAAATCTGACATCGTTGAAATCATGTTTAACAATGCTAAATTAATATAGACTTTCCTCAATTTAGTCAATTATTTGATTTGCCAAAATTGAATTTGAAATGAGTTGGAAATGGATATACACGAAACTGTGGATACGCCGAATGATAAAGATTCAATTATTTCTTTTGGCAATCTTCCGGCAAATTAGTCTCAAACGAAAATATCAGTCTTTCTTCTCAAGGCTTTATAGATTAGCATTTGAAGTTTTTTTCCAAAAAAAAAATGCATTCCATCTGGTATAGTGCTGTCAAATAATGTATTTCCTTCCACATTAAAGAGATAGCAAGCTACATAATTATGACTGCTATAATTTTTCCACCCAGTTCAGAATGAAGTCAAGCTTTTCTCATGTCAGGCAGACAAATGTCTTCAGAGATCTTGACACAGTAAAAATTTGGGAAGTTGTACATCTTCTACAATATCAGTTACTAGCTGTAACTTCTATTATGAGATCAACATGTTGTCCAGTTTGCTAACAATTGGGTGGATAAGTCTAATTCAGAACTAAAGTACTAGCGACCACAATTGCTTATGGATACGGATCCAGAGTCTCTTTCTCCAACCAGCTTTTATCAAAATAAAGTGGAAATCTTATTTCTATATGCCACTGCTGTTTCATTTCTCAACCAGCCCCACAGGAAGGTAGGAATGATCAGGTCTTTACTACCTTCCCTACAAAGGAAATATATATTAATATGTATTTATTTGTTGACATGTTTGACAAAAATGCTGTTTTACTCAAGGAGTTTCCATCCCTACACAGCCTGCCTCTTATTATTGTTTTGAAATCAATGTAAAATACATAAAATAAATACATAGACATAGATTTTTGTAAAGAATTATAGAACTTATAAAATAGCGGCATTATCCATGCGATTATCGCTTGCATGTACACCATGGTCCTGTCTCTGGGCATACCCTCATTGCCATATGAAGTCCTTGGTTGGGATTATATAGAGTCAATAAGTCATAACCCCCTCATCCCCAAATTCAAAACCTTTGAGAAATAGTATAGAAAGAAGTCAGATAGAGATCCAAATGCCAGCTCTATTAACCCTACACCCATCAGTCAATGTAGCTTTGCATCTGCAGAGAAATGGATTCACTAATACTTTACCTTTGGACTACAGGTAGTTTCTTGGTGAAGAGAAGCCAGGGGTGTTTTCGTAGTAAATGTCCTTTATTTTCCAGGATGCTAGGGAAATGGAGGTTGACCACACAACTTCTAAGTAATTTCCTCTTTTATTCTTGATTCCGGGGCTTTGAGACTGTTAGTCAGTCATTTGGCCTAATCCCTAATTCTGATCTAGAGTTGGCTTGACTTCTAGTTATCTAATGGCTCCGTCTAATCACCTGACTTACAGATTCCAAGCCTCCCTGTGTTGATTCTAATCACTTTGGTCTGTTCTAGTTTTTACTGAGTTTCACTAATTTCTTGACTGCATGGATCCACAGAATCTTCTTTTTCATGTTGGACTGTGGTTTTCAAAGGTGGTTTCTGGGCCTCTTGGCCCATGGAACTTGATTTTATGATTTACTAAGTGATATTCCTAGTCACCTGCTGAAGTTTGGCCTACCTCTATGCAACCTGAGTCCTGTCTGTGTGCGTGCGTGTGTGTTTGAATGCATGTGTGTTTGTGTGCATGCTTGTGTGTGTGCTTTTTCTGATTCTGTTATTTGTTCAAGCCCTTATTTTGCTTTTCTCCGAATGCTCTCTTTTCTTTATTCTACGTTGTCACAGTTTGATGTTTCTTCACAGCCCAGGTAAGGAGGTGTCAGATAGTAAAGGCTAGTCATACATTTCGAAATTTAGGATCCTATATTTGTATATGTGTTTACCACCTCCACAACCTTCAAAAATGTGTGATCTTGAACAGGAGACATGTTTCAAACTTCGGTAACTCTATCTAAAGAAAGTTCTCACAATAAAGTCATAACTATGACATAAACTAGTATAAAAAGTACCTAGCAAGTCAGCAAATAAAGAAAAATGCTTAAGAGGCCCTCAAACATGTTAGAGTTTTAAATTTCCCATAAATGTATGTTATTTACATTCCTTTCTCTCCCCTAAAAATAGATTTAGAAAGCCTGGTTTTTATGAATAATAGTGCATTTTACCTACACTATCCCATTTTTGTCATGTGCCATTTCATTCATTCATTCATGCACTCATTCATTCAAGTAATTTTTGGCTTAGTTACTTCTCATATTGCTTAACATCTTATATATTCATGCCTTATTTTCTCAAATTCTCATTTCCTCCTTCTTGTGTAAAACTCTTGCAGTTATTTAATGATTGCACATTCTACTGTCCATGAATGTGTGAAATTCAATGGGTGTTATATCTTAAGGGCTCATTTAGATTATTTAGTAAATAAATGATGCTGACCAATACATAAAGATGCGGAAAACGGAATTATGTTAAGATATGCTCCCAATTTTTTTAGGATAATTTAGGCAAACTACTTTTGTATGTATTTATCAGTCACTGGTGTTACCGCTGAAAGCACAGAGATAGCAGAAGACATTGTAATTCCATACTGATTTCTATCTTTTGAGTATAGCTTACGTTACATGTGTAAAAATAATTATGATAGTGAATTAAGCAATTTAAAAATGAGAAGTGATTATGTAGTCCGTAAGCAGACTGAAGATAATATCAGATTAGTGACAAGGGTAAGAGTAGGAGGAACCATACGAATCTTACAAGAAAGATCCCCAGTCCTGGAAATCCTGTTGGAACATCTGAAATGTGATTAACCTATTATATGTAGTCATAAGATTATATACATGAGTATTTTGTGATTTTAAATTTCTGTTTAAATACATTTTCTCACAAGGCATGAAGTAGAAAGTCACTATTAATGTAATATGGACAATAAATACTTTCCTTATTCTCTTTGTTTCACATAAATACAATTTCATATACAAATCACCATGGACTCAACATAATTTTGGAACCGAGAAAGTTATTTTGGTAATCTTTCATGTATCATACAAGTGAAAACTGTATGATGAAAAATGAACAATTTGCACAATGGTAATGATTGCCAACAGTTATGGAGTCCATGATATCAACTCATTAATTCTCACCATTTGCCATTTTCCCGGGGATCAATGGCTTTGCCACTGACCACCACCACCACCACCAACAACAACAACAAAATATTGAGGTGGGGGTGCCTACCATGCCCTTGGGATAAAGAAATTAGAAGATGCAGTTCCTGAATTGAAGTGGCTTACAGTATAGTGGAAAGAAAATAAATACAGCTATGATTGCAATTCAGAGTAATAAATGTTATGATTCGGAACTATCCAGGATGTTCTCTTGGCCCAGAGGATAAGGCAAAAAGTTCCACCTGACCCTGCTAAAGAGGGTCAAACCCAGCATGCTGGAAACCTGGTAAACTGTCCCTTCACTCGTCCTGAGTTCTAGCAATATTCTCCAAACACCCTTTACATCCACTCCCTTTTCTGCAACACTTACATCCATTTCTGATTTTATTGCTGAGCCATTTTTTTTCCCTTCCAAACACACAATAAATAAAAATGGTTTCCTTTTCCTTCTCCCCTCTCATGTAATCATCACTGACAGGAAGTTTTTAATGCTTAAAGTCAGGACTTAAGAAATCTGGCCTGAGAACCAACATGGATTCATCATGTATTTCTCTTGAAAGGATTTCACGACAAATTCCAATTAACTTGGAGTTTAGATTCCTGCCTCCAGAACACCAAAAACTGTAATATTTTATCACTGGTAGTTCTTATGTCCTCTGCTTAGCCTCTCTTCTGTGACGGAGAGAGGGTGAGGGGAAGCTATTAGTTTTGTCAGTCCCTGAAATACAGGTGAGTCCAAAGGACTTTAGTTGTCTCTATGTGGGTTTCCACTATTTTGTCCAAAGATGCAAGTGGAAATAGGTTAAAAATTCAGGTTGACAGATAAGCACATTCAACATTAACATTTTGAAATGACCTAAATAAAATGCCTTTACACTTCTCAATTTTTTTTCACATGTTTTCTCCTAGCTTTTATCAGCTTAGTCGAGATTGAGTAACTGTGAACTTCAAATGTATAAGCAATGCCAAGCTGTCATTAGTGCTTCAAAACCAGCTGAAGAAGGTATTTTGATGAATGTGTTCCTCTGCTATCTTTGCCCCAAACAAGAAGCTTTGTGTCCTGTTTTAGAAGAAAATTAAGTTGGTACAGATTTCAAAGCTAACAGCTATCTAAGTGACATTATCTAAATAATGGTAGTATCCAAATAACATTAGTATTTCAAAACGGTCAAGTACTTTTAAAAAAACACATTTCCTTTGGTTTTTATATTGTTTTGTTAGTTTATGTGTGTTTTTCCTAATGAGATGCCTGATGATTACAGAGTTCTAAGGTTGTAAGGGTAAGTTTTTTTGTTTTGTTTTGTTTTTTTAAATCTCTCCAGGGTATCTCCTCAATAAAATAACCATCATCCTCCATTTCTTTTTTCTTTTTTTTTTTTAAATTTTTTTTTCAACGTTTATTTATTTTTCGGACAGAGAGAGACAGAGCATGAACGGGGGAGGGGCAGAGAGAGAGGGAGACACAGAATCGGAAACAGGCTCCAGGCTCTGAGCCATCAGCCCAGAGCCCGACACGGGGCTCGAACTCACGGACCGCGAGATCGTGACCTCAGCTGAAGTCGGACGCTTAACCGACTGTGCCATCCAGGCGCCCCATCATCCTCCATTTCTAAGGGAGGTTAGCTTTCATTGTTAACAGTGTAATCAAAGCTTTAGAGGCAATTGTTTCTCTTTAATGTAAATATCCATGCAGAATTGCAAAAAGCATTGACAGAACAAACTTTAATTATTTCAGTAGACAAATGAAAAACTCTTTTACCCACAATGCATAGGGAAATTAATACATAGGCATTTATTTCATCTTTTTAGATGGACTAAAGCCACAAGAGCATGTAAAGTTCTCCCCTAGTTAGTAAACAGTAGTTTCATGAACAGCGGGTTGTAATTCAATTTGCAGGGAAAGACTAAAGTAAACAGTTCATCATGAGAGGTGTCCGTGGAAAATATACATAACTTTGAATAACCATAGGTTTTGTGCTTATATATATAGAAACAGGTCTCTTCATGCATAAGTGAAACTTCTGTCTATAGTTGTTAATTTATTATACGCTTCTATATGTTTTGCGTTCTCACTGGTTTTCAACGTATCTTCTATAACTAGTCTTGTTTGTTTGTCTCTTTGTCTTTCTGCCTAAACTTTTTCGCTTCTTGAGAAACCTGATCTCTCCTTGTAGGGTGCTATTCTTTCAGCACTACTATCTTATCTTACTTACGGACTGAAAAGGAGTTGTTATCTTCATGCATGAGCTTGACCTTTCTGAGACAAGGACCATTCTGAGAGTCAGCCAGGAAACCCAGTCCATTCATCAGTATCCTTCCCTGCATTTTGACATAAAGAAATCTATTTTCTAGATGGCGAGCCTCCAGTTTCTGACAACCAGGTTTGACACTCTGGAGAAAGGAGATTTGACATCGCAGTGGTTGGTGTAGATAGGACCCGCATGTAAAGGCATACTCGGTCATAAACCTTCCTGAGACAGTTCTGAGGTATGAATACGTTGCACGTATTTGTGAGTGTATGTTTTGTCACATTAAATAAACTCTTTAAAACTGAACGTGGAAAGATGTGACCTATTAATTTGATGTGCCCTTTCTGTGCTTCTATACCAGGACCGCTGTAAGGGAGGAAGCTGGTGAGTGACTTCTCAGATTTCCTGGGCTGACCAGTTGTCCCAAGTTCAATGACCTCACCGACAAGTCAAGTCTTAGATCTCATTCACATCCTCTGGCCAGCACTTCCTCAGGGGAAAGAAGGCCCCGAGATGCTGTGCAAAGTTTCATTTCTGCATCTTGCCCTTGAAGCCGTTTACCTCTTCTAACATTTCTGTGAAACTGATCAATTGGCATACAAGATAACAAATTTCTGCTAAGGAAAATAAAGGGAAGGTCAACGAAGCAGAGATGAGAGACAGAGTCCTGATCCAACTCATGTCACTGTTTACAGTGTCCACAGTCCCTGAGCTATTTTGTCCCCATCTTTCCTACTGACTGCCCCAGCGGTTCCTTTCACGAAGACCACGGCATCTTCCCAGATAATTGCCTTCATGCTTTGTTTGCGTTGTGTATCTTTAAAAACCAAGAGCCTTGATTGATAGAGAAACTTTCAGTAGGACTGGGATCTTGCAAGCAACACACCCTAGAATGTGAGGTGGAGGACAGTGAAGTAGGCTCTAAGGTCTCCGACATTCCGGATTCGTGAAAGAGCTGGTCGGGCCATGTAAAAGCGACATGACTCCTCTATAACATATCGGTCCTTGGTACCCCAGGTGTGTATTCCTAGACGTCAGAACAAGACAAAACCCCTAGCCGGTTAGATGACTCCTCAAAATTGTACCGGCCATGTGCTGGCTCCTTCTTCAGTAAGGTGCTGGAAAAGTAAGACACACTTTGGTTCATGCTTGTCCATCCCAAGGTGGTCAGGAATAGCTTGACAGTCTCTTGTTCAACCTGACTGAAATCATAGTTAACTAAAAATTGGTTGAAGAGATTAATTAGAAAAAGATACTGGGGCCTGGGTGGCTCAGTTGGTTAAGCGTCTGACTTTGACTCAGGTAATGATCTCACCCTTCTCAAGTTCGAGCCCCACATCGAGCTCTCTGCTGTCAGCTCAGAGCCTGCTTTGGATCCTCTGTCCAGCCCCATCCCCCCACCCTGACTCCCCCTGCCCCTCCCTCGCTTGCACTCTCTCTCTCAAAAATAAATACACATTAATATATATATATATACATATATACATATATGTATGTATATATATATATATATATATATATATATATACCTGTATATCTTCAGTATTTTCTTTTAAGCTAAGTACACTTTTTTAAAACAACTCAGTTGGTGTCATTTCCACATCAATTCTTTTGCATCAACCAAATCCAATATGCATCATCTAAATTTCTCATTTCTTTAAAGTAGAATATAGATTTAAGTGTACCATTAATCTGAATTCAAGTTGCTTTTAGATGTTTATAATTTTTACTCTAATATTTTAGTTATTTTATATACACATAATCCAAGGGTGTTTTGTGTGTGTGTGACTACTCAATCTTTTGGAAACATTTTAGTTAGTTTTCACATAAAGAACAAAGCTCTTTCCTTTTTAGACTCATGTATCTAATTTGATGTGCATTTATAAATTAATTCATTACAGTAACAAATGAACTGACAACAACAGATTGGGAAAGCACAAACAATTAGGTTTTTAATTACATATGTCAACTGGTGGGAGCAGGGGGGCTCAGGCATTCTAGAATGTGGCCTCTCTGGGCGAACTCACAAGCTGTGGGCATAGGTCATAATGTTTTACAGGGAAGATAGAGTAGGGGGTGTATGTATTTGCGTAGGTTGCCATAACAAATAATTGCATCTGAGTGGCTTAAACTATAGAAATATATTGTCTCTAGGACACCTGGGTGGCTCAATCAGTTAAGCATCCAACTCTTGACTTCAGCTCAGATCATGACCTCAGTGTTCATGAGTTCAAACCCTGCATCAGACTCTGTGCTGACAGTGTGGATCCTGCTTGAGATTCTCTTTTTTCTCTCTCTGCCTCTCTCTCTTTCTCTCTCAAAAGTTAATAAACATTTAAAAGAAGAAAAGACATGTGTTGTCTCACAGTTCTGGGGGCCAGAAGTTCCTGATCAATATGCTCTTTGGCTGAGAGTAGGTCATCTTCTCACTGTGTCTTCATAGTGCCATCCCTGTGTGTGTGTGTGTGTGTGTGTGTGTGTGCACGCGTGTGTGTGTGTGTGTCCCCTAATCTCCTCTTCTAATATGGAAGCCAGTCAGCTTGGATTAGGTTTCACCCTCATAAAGAGATAACTTAATTATCTCTTTAAAGACCATCTACAAATATAGTCAACAAACTAAGATCCTGCGAGTTGGGGTTTCAACATATGAATCTGGGGGGACAAAATTCAACTCACTGAATTCATAGAGTATCTCTGTTAAAACATACGTAGTTTTACAGTGTTTAAAACAAGCTAGGGCTCCACTGCAGAAACTAATTGTACCACTAAGCATTTCAAAGTAAAGGCCTCAGGCTCTAGATATCCTAGCAAATATAAAGACAGGTACAACTCAAGTTCCTTAACAAAGCTCACTTAAACAACTGCTTATCCTTGATATATTGGCTTCTTGTGCCAAAAGCAAGTTAAGTTCAACTTAAAAAAAATTTTTTAATGTGTATTTATTTTTGAAGGAGAGGGAGACAGAGTGTGAGTGGGGGAGGGGCAAAGATAGGGAGACACAGAATCCGAAGCAGGCTTCAGGCTCTGAACTGTCAGCACGGAGCCCAACGCGGGGCTCGAACTCACAAACCGTGAGATCATGACCTGAGCCAAAGTAGGACGCTCAACTGACTGAGCCACCCAGGTGCCCCAAGTTCAGCTTTTATATTTTGCTTTCAATTAAACCTGTTGTCCTACCTGGAGATAGATAAGCCTACCCTCTTTAGCCATGCTGTTTAGAAAACTACATCTCTTTAACTTATCTATCACAGTAAAGCTAATCTTTAAACAAAGCATAAATGGAGCTCATGTATTTGTTTTCATTTAGTGCCACCTCTCTCTCCATTAAAACATGGTACTACCCAATTTCTTACCTTGACACAAACTAAACGTAAATTCAAACTATACATACATTAGTTGCTTTTTGTAACAAAGCAGGTGATGCGCATTTATTATGTTTGAAATTTACAGCAATGGCAACACGAACAAAAATACACCATCTAGTCTTATTGGATGATGGATTCCAAAATCTGGGAAAATTTCCATATGCATTTCAAGGAAATTAGTTTCTCAATATTGCCAGTAAGGATTCTTTCCCCCTGAATGAATGCCATTAACTACTGTCAATTTAATACTCAGTTTACAATAATAAACTACTCAATAGAAAGTAACCATTCACATCAGAAATTTTAGTAACTTGAAAGCTAATACATTGCTCTTTCAAGTGAGTTTCTGATCACATTCTATTTTTAGCTAAGGATCAATAGTAATAGAAAATTTCAAACACACTTTCACCAAACAGTGTATGGAATAGAGAAAAAACTCCAGAGATCTCATAAGACAGCACATTATTTTAAAGATAAGAAAGCAGATGAGTTAATTGATCTGTTCAACTTTAACAGTGTAATACATGAAGGTGTTTCAACCTTCCTAATCCAAATATGTACTAATTTAATAGTTCTTGTCTACCACATTTAAAAAATGTATTTTTAGATTCATATATATATATATATATATATATATATATACACACACTTTCAGAATGTGTATATATGTATGTATGTGTGTGTGTATATATGTGTGTATATATATGTGTGTGTGTGTGTGTGTGTGTGTGCAAATTACATTTGTATCTGAAAGCACAACTTAAAACATAAAATGAGTGTCTTTGGAAATTGCCAGGGAGACACCACAGTTGACCATCAGACGGGAGAACTTGAGTGATAAAAAGGAAAAACCCGGACGGATTGAAGTATGACCATGAGACTAGTCCAATCACACTGCCCCACTACATGCTTGAAGAAGCTGCTGGAAGTGATTCTGGGAACACAAGATGCTCTTGTGATGGGAATGAATTATCAACCACATTTGGCTTCTTGGTTCCACTCAGATTAGATTAAGCATCTCAGATGGGATGATCCAATTGGCGAAGCTGGGGTAAGCCACTATGCTCTAATGCTATACCACCCTTGTTCATGGCAAGCAGACGTCTAGCATTTTTAGATACCCTAATGGGGAATAAGGACTGATTCCGTGAAAACTCAAACTTGGCATGGTCCCTAAACATGGAAAGTGAGTACATGCTCTGGTTGAATTTACCTCAAAGATGCATCTTTGAGGATAGCCTTTTGATTATCCCATACACATATACCTAATTCCCATCTTTCTGCTTCTCAAAGAAAGGACTGCTTATCACAATCCAACTATCCCTGATATAACAAAACCAAACCATTTTTTGAAGGAGACAACCTAGATATTCTCAGTAACTGCATTCACTACTAAAATCTTGATTTATTGATCTTATTCTTTCATCAGGTCCCGTCTCTGTGGTCTGTCATCTCTGAGCTGCATCAGAAAGTTAACTATATGCGTCTAGAACGTGCAACTGCAGCTGGTCTGAGGGCGGGAGATGGTATCTATGCCGTTGCTTCTACATGATCCTCTCCACAAACCTCTTGCCTCTTGGAGGCTCCCTGGCTTTTGCTACATCCTGTGGTTTGTTACTTTGCTTCCATGTGTGAAGATTCTAACCATTTGTAGGTCCTCCAGCATATGATTGCACAAATTCCATTTTGCGGTCACAACTCTTTTTCCCTTTGGTAGGCAGAGCCATTCACCTAAATCTTCATCTAACGCATTTATTTTCTTTCTTGAGGTGAATAAGAAGCTTAAACTTGCCAGGTTGAAGTGTTAACTTTCTTTTTATTATTATTATTATTAAACTTTATTTATTTATTCTGAGAGAGAGAGGGAATCGCAAGTAGGCATCACACTATCGATGCAAGCTCCAAGTGAGGAGTGATCTCAAAAACCACGTGATCATTGGGGCGCCTGGGTGGCGCAGTCGGTTAAGCGTCCGACTTCAGCCAGGTCACGATCTCGCGGTCCGTGAGTTCGAGCCCCGCGTCAGGCTCTGGGCTGATGGCTCGGAGCCTGGAGCCTGTTTCCGATTCTGTGTCTCCCTCTCTCTCTGCCCCTCCCCCGTTCATGCTCTGTCTCTCTCTGTCCCAAAAATAAATAAAAAACGTTGAAAGAAAAATTAAAAAAAAAAAAAACACGTGATCATGACCTGAGACAAAACCAGGAGTTGGACACTTAACCGACTTAACCACCAAGGCGCCCCTGAAATGTTAACCTTTTAATTTAATCAAACCACTGTTGTTCACCAGGTAGAAACGTTTTTTTAAAAAATTTCTTTTGGGGGTAAAAATTTCTAATTAAGAAGATCCCAGGGAATTGAGAAAAGGCATGCTTTTCAAGAAGAATAGATGTAACAATGAGAAATATTGTTCTATGATTCCAAGTATACATGTCACCCTATTATGATGACACCCAAATTTCATAATGTTTTTTTACCCATCTAGCTCTGCAAATATTGGTGAGCCATCTCACTGTTTTGTGTAAAGGGAATTACTTTTATTTAACGAGATACATTACAGGGCCAATGAGTAGTACCATAAGTATCGGACCCTTCCTTATTATTTTGTTTGAGGGTGGGTTTCTTGGCCAGTAGAAAGATTATGTGATAAGTTCTAAGGAATTTTTGTTTTTACTGAGGGTATATATATATATATATATGAACATGAATATAAACATAAACATATCTGTATGTTCTTGATTGAGGTTGGTGAGAGGAAGAAAGATGCTGTGAAGAATGGAGACAGCTTCAAATATTCATATCTAGCATAGAAATAGTCAAATAGAGGAAAATGTGTGGATTTTGGAGATAATACTAATGGAGATACTGCTGATGGTTTGTCAAATATATTCATATATAAATAAGAATAATGAAAATGCCAAAGCTGTCTCACTTGGATGATTGATGCAGCCATAGTTCCCTCAGTCCATCAATCTATTACCAACAATTGATTGGTCAATTTGGTCCAACTTGGTCTGATCTTAAATTTAAACAAGAATCTATCAAGGGTCGTGTATGTTTGCAAACAATACAATATCTAGCAGTTTTAAATGAAAGCAAAATAAAAATTAATATAAAAATGAAGAAAATCTGCATTGTAGCTTAAGACAATAAATGTGTTTATTTAAAACACAAGGTTTATCTTTATCTCAAGACTATAGAAATATTATTATGAGAAGTGAGGCTAGCTTTCATCCTATCACGAATTACAGTGGTTTCCTTAGTCTTCTAATGGTTACATTTAGAAATATACAAAGAAATTGGCAATGAGACTTTCAGAAGAATATGGGATAACATTACTTCCATTCAGCAGAAGGGATTTTAGTGTTTCAAATTATGGTTATTTCCTAAAACCTTTTTCTTTTAGTCAACTACTTTTAGAAGATAAGAATATTTAATAATTAATTCCCAGCTGTTTCTTGTTATGCTTCTAGTAATATATATCTGTACTTTACCAAGTTGGGGATAGTGTTACAAAATAAATGTAACCCACATTTTCTATTTGTCCAAGCCTTCTCTTTAGAAACATAAAACATTTTGAAATTGGAAGTTTTGTAAATTACATTAAAATAAATAATTACTGTTTGGAAAGTTCCACGTCCTTGACTCTGTGCCAGTTTTTTTTTTTTTTCTGGAAGACACATATAAATATGACACGGTTTCTATTTAAATCTTAAGGAAAATACAAACTTTAGGGTGATGGGAAAGGATATGGATAAATAAGTACGAAGCAGAATTCAAAGTGCATCATAAGGATCCATGTATATACTACAAAAATAGTAATATTTGAATTACTTTTTAAAGAATGAAGAAGATCTTGATAGGTACACATGTGAAGAGGAAAGCATTTCGGATAGAAGAAAAAATCCCCATATTTAAATGGGCAAAAATTCAGAGGATAGAAAATTTGAGTCACTATTAGTGAAATACATTTACTACATTTGTATACATGACATGAATGTCATTCAAGGGTAGCCGGCTCTAAGGCTGAGGAAGTGTGTCATGCCAGGACGTGTAGGATTTTGAAAAATGAAGACTATGGAATATAGAACTCACGAATGAGGCAATGGAAGTGCTTCAGAGATTTGCTTCAGGAAGATTGATCTCGCAATACCCCCCTCCATAGAAGAAATTTAGCGGAAATGATGGTAAGAAGTAAAAGCTGCACTTGGAGATCATTCCAGTGAGCCCCGCCATAGGTGGGGAAGCCTACGATTTTATTAAATGCGGAGATGGAGAGAAGAAATGGACATTTGGTGCCATGTCTCAGGGAGTCTAATAAGTAGGCTGTATTATCGATTTCACTCCAACAGTCCTGAATGACTGTTGTAATATTCAAAGACATGAATACACTGATCATGTTGTTGCCCAAAGGACTCTGATGATGATTTGAGTGAGACTTACCTATTTATCCTAAAATTGATATTGGGTCTATGGGAATCAAAGTCACTCTTTGATATGATATAGTGTAAAACAATGTAAGTTATATTTTCAACTGTTGACTCTGTTAGTTTCTTGGTTTTAATCACATCTGTGTTTTTCTCTCTATGCTTATTTTCTAAATATATGCTACCTATTTTCGGCAAACACAACAAACACACACACACACACACACACACACAATTTACAAGAGTACGAGATAGCAAAGCACAATATGTATAACTAAAAAAGGTATTTTAGTATTACCAAATTCCCACCTGGCAACATTCCCTACCAGTTTTGATTGGAGCAGAAGCACACGTTTCGTGTTGCTTTTGTTGTCATTCTATTTGCTTGTCCTTAGGGAAAAAGTAAAATGATTCCTAGTGCTAAACTCTAGTTAACTAGGTGTTCGATCTAATATTAGAAAGTGTGTCGTTTTCTGTCCAGATTTTTCATAAAGGTGTATTTCGTTTCAGACCTAAAGAAGAGAAGATAGGAAGGGATATTCCTCTATTTGGTGCAACTAGGAGAAAATTTACGGCTCTGTTGACGCTGACAAGGCATTATCCACACCACTGGTTTACAAGCCCACATGGTCGTCTAACTGGTGGGCTTCTCAGCCTCTCGTGATGCCATTGCCCCCAGCCCTGCAGCCCAGAGCAACTCTTGTTTTTCTGTAAAGAGCATAGGGGTGGGGGCTGTAATTGGGACATGGCTGCAACATGTGAAATCTACAAGGATCACTACATGTTACCCGAACCTCTGTGTCTCTCTGCCTCTCTTTCAGATCAACTATTTCCTCCAATCTAAGTCTCGTAGACATTATTTAGCAAAACCACTCCAAGCTTTTAACATGGAGAGGTTTAAATCAGATTTTTAAAAATGTGTGTTTTGTTGTCTTTTCAAGAAGAATTAGAGAACGTTTGGTGCCAAAGAGGATTAATGCCCTCCAGTTTGCCTGACTGTTAGGATATTTGAGACGAAGGGGGAAGTACTTGCAACACACAGAGAATGGTGTCGATTTCCAGAACATTGCCTTTTCCTGAGCTTAAATGTATTAATTATTTAAAGTAATACCAGCTCCTAAAACAAACAGAACTATACATTTCAGTAGTTTAAGAATACATTTTATTCCTAATGTTCCCAAAATCTAAAATACTTATTTCTCTTACATCCTGTGAACCCGCTGTCTTCAACATGTAGTTTCCAAGATGCATTTGTTTACTAAGGCCACCATAACAAATGACTGGGTGGCTTTAAGATAGAATAAATTTATATTCTCACAATTCTAGAGGCTAGGAGTCTGCACTCTGGTGTTGGCAAGACCCTGCTCTTTCTCTCTGAAGGCCGTAGGAGAGGTTCCTTCTTTGCCTCTTCCTGGCTTCTGGTGATTGCTGGCCATTCTAGGTGTTCCTTCCTGTAAACACATCTCTCCAGTCTCTCCCTCGGCCATCTCACAGCGTTGTTCCTGTGTGTCTCTGAGTCTAAATTTTCTTCCTCTTTCCAGGATCCCGGCCCTCATATGAAGATACCGGTCATCTTCGATCAATCGGCCATTCTAATCTACTGGGACCTCATCTTAATTTGGTTCCATCTACAAAGACCTTATTCCAAATCGGGTCATGTCCTCAGGCTCCAGACGGACATGAAATCTGAGGTAAATTGTTGAAACATGTAGACAAGTCATGAGGCGTGGGTACTTTAACCCGTAAGAGGGTAAAATAGCATAGAGGATCTGAGTTCAGAGATGGTTCAATGGACTAGGCCTATAGCTAATGTGAATCCAGATCATTCCAGAACATAACTGCGTAGATTCACCCAAATCTACAGAGACTGGTGTCAATGGGGCAGACATGTGACCAGGCAGCAAAGAAAAAGGTTTCTGAGCAGCTGGTCAGTGTGATCACACTCAGTTCCTCTTTTTTTTTTTTTCCTTCAAATTTAAGATAAGCTAAAATGAGACACATCTGGGAAAAGAAGAGTATGAGGCTAAGAATAAGAGCAATATTTTTTTGTTGTCTTTTTTTGAATCTGTTTCCAATTCATGGAAAACAAAGTTACTATTATTAGAACCCTCCTGGTCACGAGATTGGAAATACAGTACAATTTTGCTCAGAATAAAAGATATAAATATCTACTTGGTTCTTTTATCAAGTTCTTTTGGTAAAGGGTGTTGAGTTACAGTTTATTTTTTTTTTAATTTTTTTTTAACGTTTATTTTATTTTTGAGACAGAGACAGAGCATGAACGGGGGAGGGGCAGAGAGAGAGGGAGACACAGAACCGGAAGCAGGCTCCAGGCTCTGAGCCATCAGCCCAGGCCGACGCGGGGCTCGAACTCACGGACTGCGAGATCGTGACCTGAGCTGAAGTCGGACGCTTAACCGACTGCGCCACCCAGGCGCCCCGAGTTACAGTTTAAATAGGGTAAGTTTCACCCCTGTAAATGTGCAGTTGGACAAGTTGTAACAAATATATGCAGCCATTTAACCACCACCAGGATACAGAACATTTCCATCATCGCAGAAGGGTTCTCCGTGTTTCTTTAAAGCCATTCCCCTGGTCCCAGCCCCAGCTCCTAGAAAACAATATTCTTATTTCTACCTCTGTAGTTTTATCTTTTCCATATTGTCATGTAAATGAGATTGTGGAGAGTATACACCTTAAGACTTCTTTTACTTAGTCCTTTGAGATTTATGCATGCCGCTGTGTAGACCTATAATTCATTCCTTTTTATGGCCGAGTATTCCAGCATGTGGAGGTACCACAATTTGGCAATTAATAAAATATTAGTGTTTGTTCTTCCTTCTGCACTTTATTTTTTTAACGTTTTATTTATTTTTGAGAGAGAGAGAGAGAGAGAGAGTGCATGCAGGTTGGGGGCGGGGCACAAAAAAGAGGGGGACAAAGGATCCTAAGTGGGTCTGGGCCGACAGCAGTGAGCTTGGTACTTGGCTCAAACTCACAAACCCTGAGGTCATGATCTGAGCGGAAATAAGATGATCAACCCACTGAGCCACCCAGGTGTCCTTCCTTCTGCACTTGAAATGCAAAACTTCCAAAAATACCAATTTGGATAAGGGAAAGCAAAAGACAATATGTGCTCCCAGAGGAAATACCAAATGGTGTTTGTAAGCAAATGCCTGCTTTAAATCCCTGATTTCGGCTCAGGTCATGGCCTCATAGTTCTCCAGTTTGAGCCCCGCGTGGGGCTGTGTGCTGACAGCTCAGAGCCTGGAGCCTGTTTCTGATCCTGTGTCTCCCTCTATCTTGCCCCTCCCCTACTCACGCACTGTCTTTCTCTCTCTCTCAAAAATAAATAAACATTTAAAAAAATGTTTTTCCTTAATAAATCCGGAAGTGTCTTTCACTTGTGCACTGGAAACAATATATTTATTACTTTATCGTCTATAACATGTTGCCTGTCATTAAATTGATACTTCTTATGAATCAAGATCACAGTATGCAATAAACCAGAACAGTTCAAACTGGTAGTAGGTAACATTTTAATCAGTAAATTTTAATCCTCAGTTATCCCAGTCTGTAACTGACAAAACCAAGTGAATTTCTGGGCTGTGTGAACAGCCTCAGGGCTATGGAGGCTGAAGGGTCTTGGCACAGGACCAGCTACTTAAGGAGCCTTTGTAAAGTTCAAGCATCAGACTCACAAAAGAGCCGCTGGCATGAGTCCGTACAGCACCAGGCAGAGTGGATTTTACTTCCTCTTCATAAAAGTAGAAAAGATGTGAACTAATTTGCCATCTCGCACAGATACCTTTATTTTGTGATGTTAAATGAACGATGCAGAAATCAAGCAGATAAAGCAAGAGGTTATGATTTTCTGCTGCCTGTTTAGGATTATTTTAATCTTGTGGCTAACAGAGTAATTTATATCTATATGTGATCTCTTGACACTCTGATGTACTCGTATGAAAAATCAGTAGAAATATCACAGACGGCCGGCAGATGCATTCATTTTGTTTTAAAATAGGTTTCAGGTTGACTCCTGTGTTTCAGTATCAGCTTAAGGCAATTAAGTTATCATAAAGAGAAACAGACATGTAAAATCAATGATTTGACATTAATAGGTACTGGCTGCGTCCAAGTCAATTTCATTATGATGGGATAAAATAAACAACTACAGAATATTACAAATTTCATTTCTGGTATGCAAGCTAAGGACACAAAGCACCAAAAAGTTCCTAGACATAACCTACCACACAAGAGGAACATTTACACACTGGGTCAATGCAATGAGCTTTATGAGGGATACACTAATGAGCACTACGTATCATACACAAGTAAATTGCATGCAGAACTATTCTACGTGTCATATGTATGCCTTCGTAAGGTTTTCCTCACTTTCTTTCCTATTTTTAATTTTTCCCCCTTTTTTTTAAATTTTTTTAAATGTTTATTTATTTTTGAGACAGAGAGAGACAGAGCATGAATGGGGGAGGGTCAGAACGAGAGGGAGACACAGAATCTGAAGCAGGCTCCAGGCTTTGAGCTGTCAGCACAGAGCCCGACGCCGGGCTCAAACTCAGGGACCGCGAGATCGTGACCTGAGCCGAAGTCGGACGCTTAACCGACTGAGCCACCCAGGCGCCCCTACTTTTTCCCCCTTTCAATAACACTCATAGGCATTGCTCATATCATTTCACTAATTAAAGTTCAACCTAAGGGTAGATGGGGGGCGGGGAAGGGCGGGAAGGGAAAGGGGGTGCCGGGCAGGGAAGAGGGCAACTTGTTGGGATGAGCACTGGGTGTTGTATGGAAACCAATTTGACAATAAATTATATTTTAAAAATAATAATAATAAAAAATAACGTTCATAGACTTCAGAACCACTTTTTGTCCGAGAAAATAAAGTTGGTGCCATAGCAACAATATCCGTCTTTGCCTTCGATTGGGGGAGGTGTGGGTTGAATCGTGAGGTTTGATTTGTTGCCTGAGATGGTCTTGTTAACATCTACTTTCATTCCTTGTGTCACCTAAGCTCCCTTGCACAAGGTAGCACCCTGATGGGAAACATCTCCCATTTAAATCACTTTATCATAGCCTTCATACCAAGTTACCCTCCATATCGCAACTGGACAAAGGTGATCCATTCCTAAACTGTAGGAGTAAATAATTGACTATGAAGTTCTCAGGGCGAAACATTGCCTACATTTGAATATAGGAATAAAAATTTGACTTAAAATTTCAAGACTTGGAGGTTTTGAAAGTGAGAACATGCCATAGATTGAAGTTCTCTGATGCTGCATAATTGCCTTTCTTTACTTAACAAAAGCAATCTCAGTCTATCCTTCACAAAGCATACTCCTATTCTATATATAATAAAATATCGCCAAAGCCCCCAGATATTGTTTGAAGTATTTGACGTCAATGGAAATATGCCTTACTTGCTTGTGTTTTAAGTCGTGTAACTCAGTTTATAATAGAAATATTCCAACTGAAAGCACTTGAATGAAGCAGAACCGCTTCTTTCAAGTGGGAAGACTATTTTAGAAAAATGCCGACAAACTCTCATCCCGTGCTTATGGCCAAGCACATTCATACAGATTGTCCAGGTTTCTAAGATAAAGTCATTTCTCAAAAATAGGAGCTTTCTTGACACCATAATTTTCCCAGTAGAAACTTAAGAGAAACGGTTGATAACGAAGCCCCTGACTCTGCGAGAGTGACCTGAAAGACAAGGCGATGTCAGATTGATGCTGTGGAACATTGGCTGAGAAAGCGAAGCAAGGCTGTGTGTGCTTTAAGGGTGAACTTTAAATAACAGAAAATGTTGGCAAGCTGCTATCTAGTGGCTCTGTTTCGGGAAAATGGATGTACCATCTGCAAAGCTAAACAGACACGACAAGCCTTTGAGGCAGAGAGAGTAAAATGTTCAATCCATTTGGCAGATAAATCAGGTCATGGATTGGTTTACTTAGCTCCAGTTTCGCATAAACAATATACAAGCAGAAGCGATGAACCATTGCTAAATTCAACAGGAAATTCCATTTGAGGTTATATCGATGCTCAAGCTTCAAACGGGCTACGTTCTCCCACTCCATGCCTTTGTTGTTTGACTCTGCTGCGACTGTCATTGTGTTTTGGTAGTTCCGATGGCAGAATTTACTGGGACAACACATAGTCTCTGGTCAGAGAATAACGGAACCACCATCATCCCAAAACTTACCTAGCCACATTTCTGGAATAGAAAAGTAGACGTGGCAAGAAAAAATATATGTACCGAATGCTTTTCCCATTTCCAAAAATACAATAGGAGACATATATCCAATCATGATAGAAATGTACTTTCCTAGCATGTCATGGCCACGTGCACACAGCAATCTCGAACAGCCCCCAGTGCCTTCCGCAGCTCAACACTGACAGGCGGCAGCCACACGTACCTTCTACCTTTGATCCTGGAGCAAAATTTTACATTGCATTGGTTAGTGTAATGAAATACTACGTTCTGCTTGACTTCCTTCTACTTTATAGAATTCCGTGCTTTCTCGAGAGCAGAGACACGTTTTCCTTTTCAAGTGTGATGAAAGAATAACAACTACATTTCACTTTCCTTCTGTGTGAAGGTCCAAGTTCACATACGATAGAACGTTAAGATCCGAGCCCCTTTTGTGGTTTCCTACGAACCAAAGTAAGAAATTCAGTTTAATAAACTAAATTAGAATTGTTCTTTTTGTCTTTACACTATCAGAATATTTCGGACTCGTTGGATTACAAGAAAGGAATATCTTAATAGAAGCAGAAAGACTTTTTTTAGTCCCATTGCAGAAATCTTTTTTTTAAATTTTTTTTAACGTTTATTTATTTTTGAGACAGAGAGAAACAGAGTATAAACAGGGGAGAGGCAGAGAGAGAGGGAGACACAGAATCTGAAATGGGCTCCAGGCTCTGAGCTGTCAGCACAGAGCCCGACGCGGGGCTCGAACTCACGGACCGTGAGATCCTGACCTGAGCCGAAGTCGGACGCTTAACTGACTGAGCCACCCAGGCTCCCCCCATTGCAGAAATCTTAACAATAACAACAAATGTATGTTTTTCAATTCTGTTTTTCTTTATTTTGACAAGATATTTTAAAATATTTTACCTCTGTTTTTGTCCGTAATTACCTAATTTTTTTTTTGGGTATTTTTTTAAATGTGGAATAATATCAAGCCATAATAAGACCTGTAATATCCTCAATTTATTGCTTATGTTTTTTGCCAAATTTGAGTATCAAAGTATTTACTGCAATATAGGGAGGTTCAGTTCACACACACACAAACGCTGTTTCGTATTATGCAATGTTTAGAATCATATAGTGTTTTGTATTTTATATTTTGCATTATGTATATACAGATATAATGCTTTAAGGATATTATAACTTAATTCGGTGTGAAATTAATACAATGATTTGTTGAATACAGCACTATGAGACCGATATTTGAGCAAAAACTGTATATATCTAGCTAATCTTTAATTTTAATCTAGCGAGAAATGTTGATCCAGATACAATGAATATAATTGCTTCTGTACTGGTACAGGTTAAATTTATTTTGTTTCCATTACTCTTTTATGGTGTGTCCCAAGCTGATTGTAATGGACTCTTAGTTACTTCTCACAGATTCCCCTTCAGGACTGAAGGTTTTATTCTCCAGCCTGAGTATGCTGCTGCAGGCTGTCCTACGGAACTTTCTCCAGGGTTTGCCCTCTGTTGAAGAAGGCTTCATGCCCAAGTTAATGCATCCCTCCCGGGGACAGCCCACATGTAGTAACTGCCCAATGTGAGGCTGTAAACCCTGCCCCTTCTTCCAAATGTCAGAGAACTCTGAAGAGTATTTCTAGCTTCAGAGCTCACTGGCTGAGCTAGGGATTTAATGCGACGGCACTGAAGCTCTGATTCTCCTCCTGCCATACCCTGCTTTCTTCCTTCCCTCAAGAATTGTTGAAGCTGAGAATACTACCATGTAAGTCCCCTGTACTCTATTCTATGCCCTCGAGAACGTGACCTGCAACACTTTGTACCAGGACGAGTTCAAGATAGTAGACGTTACAATGTGATGTTGCAATTGGACCACTCAACGTTGCCACCACCCGGCTGGCAACGAGGACCTCATCACTGGCAGGACATGGCCAGAAAAGTCTCTGCAGATTGAAGTGCAATTGCTCAGCTTTCATTAGTGGTGAGCTGGGATTGCATGCCTGTGGCATGAAATACATTAGTGGATGTGATAAAAAATACAGTTGAAAATGTGATCATTATAACAATGAACTTGGATGGTTCTTGCGTAGGGTAACTATGATTTAGTAAAAACAAGTGCAAAGGGCAGAGGGCCACATTTCAGAATATGAAAAAGCACTCCTTCTCTGAAGGTGGAAGGAGAACAAAGCTAAAGACATAACATAGAACTTAATCGTAAGAGCTCCAAATAAAGATACATTCTCAAATTAGGCAAGTGCACTATGTTGTACTGATACTATCGTATCAGGACTACTATAGAAAAAATGGAACCCTGATACAGGGGATGGTGACATCTAGGTTGATGTCCTTGAACATTATGTATTTCCCAAACCCATCCTATTGAAGGATGGTGAGGGAAGGTGATGCAGAGGACCTTGTCTTGCAATAAAACAAGGGTCCCCTCAATACTTAATACCCACATTTCTTTCTGTGGTAATAACATAACAGGGTCAGAGAAGCTCAATACTTTTCTAGGGGGAAAAGGGACTATATGCAGAAGGAGTTATAGGACCTAGGCCATATGTGCCAACAGGAGATTGGCGAGGGTGAGTGTGTTTAGGGCTAGATCTCAAAGGTGCTGGATCAAGAAGGAAACATGAAATCAGAAAAGAGATTGTTTATCAAATTGTGAACACTCTCACAAGATAGAATCTCAGGTCGTGGCAATAACCCTGAGAGATGGAATAAATACGCTACCATGATGGGTCAAAGAAGCTTTGAGAAAATGATGGCTTATAGTAAGTGAGGTGTAGGTGTCCAAACTACCATAGTAGACAACAGAAGAAAGGGTGAAAGATTTAGAGAATTGGATATGATGGAATTTTTATTCTGTAGAAGATCAGGAAGCCCACTTGGTGAGTACAGTCCCCAGAATGGGCCACCGGATGTTCATTGTCCAAAGCAATAAGGATGCACTAGTGGTAGGAGCACCGATACTATGACAAAAACTCACTTGGTGATTGTTGTCTACAGGAAGGTCTGATGGTAGGAGATACTGTATAGAAATGAGCACCCCAATAGCAAGGGAAGTGGAAAGATGGTCAGAAGTCTGATGGCTGTAGCACTAGTAAAAATTATGACCCTTTGACCCATTTCTGGACCTAAACCAGTTTTTAAACCTAAAACCCATTTTTTGAGGGAGTGTCATTTTCCCAAGGCAGACAACACTAAAATATCAGTGCACCTGCATATATAATGTCCCGGTCTTTTCCCAAAGATACCTATAGTGACTTACTTGAGTAATAGTACAGAGAGGAAAAACTAATAGCCAGATATTTTAAGAACCATTAAGGTAAGGGGTAAAGTTGATATCGATTCTCTGGGATTCAAAGCCTCACCGTGAATCCCCTATGAGAGTAGGGGCCTCTGTAGGACAAGTAATAAAATCCTGATACTAATCCAGTCAACATGGTCTACTGAGACCATGCACGTACCAATGATGATATCTCTTACTGCCGGTGAAACCCTGGAATGGACTTCCTAGGGAATGGGCCGCATTCCCGTGCTGGTTTGGTGCCTATAGAGCAGGAGTTTCTCATTAGAAAAAGCTAAGTTCAAGCCTCTGGAACTCTCCGCTACACTGGGAAAGATGGTCATAAAAAGCAGACAAACAAAACAAAACAAAAAAACCCCACAAAAAACCCAAAATAGTAGCACATTCTACTTCAGTAGCAGATATTAGTGTCACCCTGTATTAGTTATCAATTTCCCCACTGAAGAATTTTGCACAAATGATTACATATGCCAAAAAAAATCTCTCTTCTTCTATTTCATCTCATAAAGTATACTGTTTCAAACTTAGTTCAATCCTCACTTCCTTTAAAAGCTGTCTTATACTGTTTCAATTGGACCAACCCCCCCTACCATGCTATCCTAGTATCACATACTTTTTCTCTGGGCAACTTGTCTTTCTAATACATGTTTATTTGATGAACGTGTGTTCTTTGTACTAGAATTGCTATTTTAGCTCAGAATCCAGGATAAACTCAATAAACGGTACGATGAATGATTTGGTTATATCTAGGCCTCCCAGAATTCTAACACAGGGAATGTATCTTGTGCAATTTGATATATCTTATAGACAAAGATGATTATTGCACATCACAAACTTCATTTCGTAGCATTTTCTTAGGACCAAAAAAATCTATTATAACACCCATCTTTGAAACAAGAAAAAGAAATGGACCTAAATAAAACCATCCCAGGCTGCAGGAGCGTCTCGGTGACTCAGCCGGTTAAATGTCTGCCTCCTGCTTTCGTCTCAGGTCATGACTCCGCGGTTCATGAAATCGAGCTCCACGTTCGACTCTGTGCTGATAGCATAGAGCCTGCTTGGGATTCTTTCTGTCCCTCTCTCTATTCCCCTCCCCCACTCTCTCTCTCTCTCTCAAAAGTATAAATAAACATTTATTAAACACACACACACACACACACACACACACACAACGTCCTAGGCTACATATTGTTAGAACTTGTAGTTGAGGTTGCTGGTGGCCAATGAACTCACAAGTGTCAGTAGTATCCTACATGAGTGGCAAGACTTTCACTATCTCCACAAAGATCTCTGGCCCAAAGAGTGGAGTTTGATAGTAATTCTTGCTACAAGAAAAAAGCAAACAAAACAAACAAAACAAAACAAAAATCCTAGGAAATAACAGTGGCTCTGGGAAAATGTAAATACGGATAAAAAATAAATATTGTATAACATCTTATAATAAAAATAAACACGTGTGAATGGATAAATGGATAAATATAATGTCATACACTTAATACTCTAGCGGAAACTCACGTGTGCTTCAACATGAGTACAAAAGTACTTAACTTCTACTTTAGAAAGGTGTGTTAGTCTAGGGAAGATTTTGAGGAAGAAACATCATCCCAACTGATTATCTATCTATCTATCTATCATTTATCTATCATCTATCCATCTATCTATAACAGAAGGTGGAACCAGGGAAATCATTTATTTAGCACAAAGCACAGTTTAAATTGTCTTATATGCATAATCTTATTTAGTATACCCAACAACTCTGTAAATGAGATCCCATACTCCTACTTTATAGAGCCAGTGGAGGAGGAATTTATATGTATTCTTGTGCAACAGGTATTATGCCAGCTTTATATATGTTTTTGTTCATTAAAAACAAAAACTTCTATGCTTATTTATTTTTGAGGGAAAGAGACAGAACATAGTGGAGAAGAGGCAGAGAGAGAGGGAGACACAAAATCCGAAGCAGGTTCCAGGCTCTGGGCTGTCAGCACACACAGCTGGACACCGGGCTCGAACTCACGATCTGTGAGATCACGATCTGAGTGACGTCAGGCGCCCAACCAACTGAGCCACCGAGGCGCCCCTATTCTTGTTTCATACTGAGAACAATGCAAGAATGTAGGTTTTCTTATTGTTATTTTATATACAAAAAAGCCCAAGTTAAAGAGAATGATTAATGTACTGAAGGTCTCAGTCCCAAAATAATAGTCGAGACATAATTTGAACCCAAGCTTTTGTATTCCTACTCCACAATGTGGAAAAAGTCCCTTTAAGGTCAGAGAAAATGTGAATTTAAGGAGTTATAAACACACTTGGCAGAACATCAGATCTTTATTGAACCTGTTATTCTACTCACTGTACACAACATCTCCTGAGTAGAGAAGCTGTTTTCTAAAGAGGTCTATGAAAGTCAACTCTATCTTGATGTTTAGGAAAAATATGCATTATAATGGAAAAGTGACATATAATTTATTTGAAGTCTTTCTGTATTTCACTTTTTATAGAAGTTTCCTATTATACAGAAGTTGAGATAGGAACAAAAATAGGTATAGAGAAAGATGATAAATAGATTCAGATAAATAAGTTATCCACATATTTTCACAAAGCATATAATTATCTCAATGTCTTTGCTTTCAAATTACAAGGCACATGATATCTATTGAAGAGTAACACGTGTAATAGTTTACGCAGTAAATTGTGTTATTTTTAAAGAAGATTTTTCATTTTAAACTTTCATTAATATTACACGAGTGTATCTTATCATAGTAGCACCCAGCCAGTTAAAATGTAGGGTAAATGAAATAACATAATATTTAAGAACCTGGGATCTTAGATCCTATAATGATTTATTTATGAGCCATCTGGTTATACAGACAAGATACTATGGTCAAATGTGCTCTATATGCATGGAAAGAAAGAATCATTCAGAAAGAGATAATTAGGTTTTATGAGTTAAATCCCAAGGCATGCTGTAGGATTTAGGTAACTGACTTTTGTTGCGAGTGAAAACATTGTACAAATACATATTATAGTGTATATAATAGAATGTTATGTAGTTAGAACATTATCATATATATGTGCACATGCACATACTTATTGTATCAGTTCACCATAGCAAGAGGAGCTTAGAACTACAACATTTTATCTAGGGGATTATAAATGCAACACGAGGAGTATGACTCATTCTGAATTCTTAAGGGACGTCAGGGGAACCCAAGGGGTAATGGCCTCCCATTTCTGTTAGTACCGTCATTAATCAATTTTTGCCTCCCCATCTGTCACATGTCTTCAGTGGACATGCACAAATGCCTATCGAGGGTCGTACGTGGGATGGGATGGGAGATGGTATGAAACCATTTCAGTTTCTTTTTGATGGATTCCTAATTTAAGTGCTGCTCATGGATGGGGTAAAATTAATTGACTTCCAAAACAAGTAGAAAGGATGTAGATTATAACAAGCCCAAAGTCTTTTTCATAATAAAAAAAACATGACTCCCTCGAGCGTAGCCAAAAATCGAAATGAAAAGTATTCTCCAATCTGTAATCAATGTTGCAAGCCAAGACAACTAAAATTAAAAGCAAAATTTGGAACAGTTTCAAGGCATCGTGGACGTGAGTCTGATAATAAGCTGGAAGTACACCAGAGCATAGCATACAATACATATGTTGGACACTGCGCAATTCCATTATGCCATGTACATTTGCTAGGATTTTTATGGTGCTTCCCACTCCTGCAAGGTGTGGAATATGGCCGCCTTACCCATCTATACATTCTGGACATCTATTATATCTATAACAATGCAAATAAAAACTTAACAATGGTGCATGGGAGTGTCAGATGCTGGAGCTCTACACAACAATTATAAATACCATTTATCTTTGTTTTTATATTAATAACCTATCCCTTTTTTGCTGTGAAGATGAATAATCTTATCATTGGTTGGATGATGGAGGCTTGGATAATCTGTGCTCCCAAACAAATACAAAAACGAAAATAGATATCAGGTCTCACCTGCAGGGAAAAACTGCTTCATATACCCAAGAATTTTGGGGGGAGGGTGGGGTGGCAAGAGGCACCCAAATATTTGTAAGTACTTATTATTTTCTCCAAGCATTCATATGATTCAAATAATGTGCATCCATGTGCATATATGAGGTTTATATCTAACAATAAACCATACAGGACATAGTGCAGAATTTATCAACAACACCCTATTTCTGTGTGTTCATGTCCTATAGAGGATAGAAATATATACCTCCCAAGAATGTGAGCTATAGGGCTGTGAGACATCAAATAGAGTGGGAGTTATTGGGCCCATAGATGTAAATTTATTTTAATAGATACTTCTCTTGTTTGCTTATTATAGACATTTTGATACTAAATGTCAATTGAATATAGAATATTATAATTTGCTACATGGTCTCGATAATTATATTTTCTTATTTATCAGACTGTACGCTTTTTTGTCTTTTTTTTTTCCTAATGTTTGTTTATTGTTGAGAGAGAAGGAGAGAGCAGGGGAGGGGCAGAGAGAGAGGGGGACCGAGGATCGGACTGTGCCGACAGCAGATAGCCCACTGTGGGACTTGAACTCACAAATCTCACGAATCTCGAGACCATGACTTGAGCCGAGGTCTGACGCTTAAGTGACTGAGCCACCCAGGCAACCCTAGAAGATTTTGTGGATTATATACAAATAGTTTAAAGTTTCAAAATTTGAATAAAATATTTAAATTTCTAAAGAACATAGGTCAGAGAGAGGGTGTAATAGATTTCAGAACTATCTAAGTCAATATACCTAGCTATCTAAATTGAGGGGAAACGGGCAATTCAACAATAATATTTGGGTACTTCAATACCTCACTTTCAATAATGGACAGAGCATCTGACAGAAGATTAACAAGAAAATAGAAGCCATGAAAAGCAATGTAATCTCTTTAGACCCAACAAACATCTACAGAACACTCCCACCAGCAGCATTGGAATATGCATTCTTCCCAAGGGCAAATGAAACATACTTCAGGACAGACCATGTGTTAAACCATAATATGAGGCTCAACAGATTTTAAAAGATTGAAATTGTAGAACGTATGTTCTTCTACCAAAATGGAAAAAGATTAGAAATTGATAATTCACCAATTTTTGAATTCACAAAATACTTTGAAATTAAACAACACACGCACTCCTAAATAATTAATGGGTAAAAAGAGAATTCACAAAGGCAATTAGAAAATACTTAAGATGAAAAAAAAAATGAGTGCAACGTGCCAAAATCGTATTCTGATAAAGCAGTGCTTACAGGGAAATTTACATCTACACATGCCTATATGAAAAAAATAAATAAATTAAGATTTCTAACCAATAACCTAACTTTTCATCTGATGGAACTAAAAAAAGAAGAGCCAACGAAGCTTAAAGTAGCAGTAAAGAAATAATACAGATTGAAGAGGAAGGAAATGAAACAGAATTAAAAAACAACAGAGAAAATAAACCCAAAAATTGGCTCTTTGAAAAGCTCAGCAATTAACTCTGCGTTTTAAACTTAATTTCGAACTGAGGAATCCATCCTTTAAGAATTATATGTGTGAGCTAGCAGGTGGAAAAGTATGTTCTTGGCCTTGAAGCCTTAACTGGTATTCCTGATCGCACATGGCAGAGTAAATTTATGACAGTTCAAATACCGATAATGAGAAAACATCTTGGACTGGATATACTGATATCTTTAGGACAGAAGTCACAAGAACAAATTCTCTCTAAATATGTAAAATAATTCCTAAGGGAAGGAATTAGTTATAAGGGCAGTTCTAGGTATTTCTTTCCAAGGGTGGAAATGGTAGTGTGAGATGAGGTACGCAAATAGAGTTAGCTGCCTTGCACAGCAGCTGACACGTAAAACAAAATAAAGTTCCAGAAAATTTTCTGTGATCCTCTGGTTAGCAAATCTGAACAAGAATAACGATCCAGTTCTTTTTATGAAATACTGGTCATTTTTCCATCACACGAGCTTGTCATATTGCAACTATCCTTCTCTCACCTTTTTCTATGCGTTAGGATTTTCATCGACTGAATAAGAAGAAAAATAGGCTTACTGGTTCTCATTATTCCATCTGTAGATTAGGGCCATAGGCCGGCTTACAATTACCAAACATTTATCAATATTACCAAAAATGTGCTAATTGGATTAGACCAGCTACTAGTAAGTAAACGATCCAAAGAGGCAACTTGTTTTCATTTTGTATCTTTAGCACCTAGGAGCGTGCCTGGCGTATAGTAGGGATTCAGTGAATACTGGTTGAATGAATTGACTCAATCCACAATGTCAGCTCAATATATTTGACCCAGAAAAGATGGAGGATTTCAATCAGTTATCAATGAACTAATCAAAAATTTTCACCTGAAGAGCCTAAAACGCTTCAATGAGATGCTATACCCCAAAATTAGTCAGGGATTGTATCATGTATTGTTACCGTGATTTTGTCTGAACTTTTGTGTTGTATTTTATTCATGATACTTTCCTACAAAGCATACCACTATGCTTTCTGGCTTAAAACTGCACATATTTATTGTCTCAGAGTAGCTGTGTATTGGAAATCTGGCATAGCTTTGCTGTATCCTCTGAGTGTGGATCTCTCCATCAGTCTCATCCAGTCCTTGATGTTAACTAGGACAGGAGTCTCCATCTGCACGCTTCCCGAGGTTGGTATTCCTCCTTGGCCACGTGGTTGTTGGAAGCATCCCATTTTGGGGATGCTGGGCAGAGAGCTTCTTTGCTTGCCGTTGTCACACGCTTGGATCCTAGGGGTCACCTGCAGTTCTAAGCGGGATTCTCCAGCATGGCTGCTTGCCAAAGGGAGAGAGAGAGAGAGAGAGAGAGAGAGAGAGAGAGAGACTAAAGTACGCACTAAAATTGTAGGTAATATAGTCACATTTACACATCCAAATATTCTGTCACCTTTTATATCCTACTGGTTAGAAGGACGTCACAGTCTTGCCCACAGTCAAGGTGAAGGGCTCATACAAAGGTCTAACACTAGAAGGCCAGAAACATGGCAGCCACCTTTAAAGTCTGTCCCCTGTAGGTAGGGGGAAACCTAAGCTGTTTACAAACAACATTTCTGTTGTACTGACAGTAAGAAAAAAAAAAATAATAGGAACTCACATTCAGCTTAGAAGTTCTAGCTTATCTTAGAGAACGTATGAAAAAGGATCAAAAAAGAATGTTGTGAGAGTTGATACCAGACTTGGTAACAAATTTCAAAAGGATTTTTGACAAGCCAAAAAAATATAATTAGCTCTGAATTCTAACAACTGAAAGATGAATAGCTTGTTCACATCGCCCAGCCTCAGCTGATCCACTGCTCGCGGACATGGACAGATTGCTTCCCTTCAAGATGCCTCCTGGAAGCACGGAGATTAGTGATGAGTAAGGATGGGAGAAAGTACATTCCGTTGCACAGTGGAGATGTTGAGATTGAGGCAAGCCTTACATTTTTTAATTAATTAATTAATTAATTTTTAATGTTTATTTATTTATTTGGAGAAAGAGAGAGAGAGTGGGAGCCTGTGTGGGAGGGACAGAGAGAGGAAGGGAGAGAGAGAATCCCCAGACAGGCTCTGCACTGTTAGCACAGAGCCTGACACGGGGCTCGATCTCACAAACCGTGAGAGCACGACCTGAGCAAAATCAAGAATGGGTCGCTTAACCAACTGAGCCACCCAGGTGCCCCTTACATTTTTAAATCATAGGAAAAATGCTCAAGAGGAAAGAGAGGGGTGCTTAGTCTGCATTCATGAAGCCCAAAGAAATATGCTTTTAAAAAAAGAAACTGAGGGGCCCTTGAGGGGCTCAGTCGCTTGAGCGCCCCACTCTTGGTTTCAGCCCAGATCATGATCTGCTCTGGCAGTGTGGAGCCTGCTTGGGATTCTCTCTCTCTCTCCCTCTCTCTGCCCCTCCCTCGCTCACGCTTATGTGCTCTCTCTTTCTCTCTCTCTCTTAGAATAAAATAAAATAAAATAAAATAAAATAAAATAAAATAAAATAAAATAAAAAATAAAATAAAATAAAATAAAATAAAATATTTAAAAGAAGGGACTAAAATTAGAACCTTAGGTAATCTCCCAAAATGTGGAAGAATATAGTTAAGGCAGCATAAGACCCTAATTAAAGAAAGAAAGCCCCCCGCTTGAGACCAGTCCTTGCTTCAAAGTGTTGGTCCACAGCTGAGAAGTAGCTCTCACATGAGCTTCCATCAGCCTCCTTGAGATGTGGAGGCAGAACGGTAACTGCCTGCCCTTCCAAGGCTGTTTGAGGCTTCAAGGGGATTGTGTTTATTAAATCAGGTCTGTTTGAACATTCTCAGAACCAAAGAAAATGTTTTGAATTTCAAAGCAATTTAAGCTGTTTGGAGGTGTCTATTTAAAGTGACACTATGAATGGGATTAATCATTAATTAATCTAAGGCTTCTTAAAAGTAGTTACATATTTATGGATTTATAAATAGAATAGCATGTATCAACTGAACATTCAATTTTAAGAAAGAGCTAATAAGGTTTTGGATTTGTAAATATAACAAATTTGGTATCAAATGTCAACAATAAAATGCCAACTAGTCTTTATCTAAAATAGTAGCTGCTAATTTTTAAATTAAAAGCAGGTGATTGAAGTCATTGCAAATAAGGGGCCTCTGGGTGGCCTGGGTGGCTCAGTTGGTTGAGCATGTGATTCTTCTTTTTGGCTCAGGCCATGATCCCGGTTCAGTCTATTCTCAGGGCTGAGCGTGCAGCCTGCTTTGGATTCCCTCTCTCCCTCTCTCTCCCCCAAATAAATAAATAAAAGAAGCAATTCCGTCCTGGATTAAACCTCTATTACAGAAGACCTTTACTTAACATTAAAAATCCTAGCATAGCAGGAGGCATTGTCTAGATACTGGAGGTGAGTGTGTGACTTTATCTGGAGGGGATCATTCACGCGGTTCTCTCCCTTCCTAGATTGTGGTTGCTCAGTGCACCGGGCCTATGACTGTATCTCCCATGGCTTCACCTAAAATACGGATTCAGAATTATGGAAAATATTCTTTTATATGAGCATTAGGCAACTGTAGTAAAGTTGAACATCACTTTTCTATTTCAGAACCTATCACTTGATTCCCGAAGGGATCCAGTATGCTGATGAGAATCCGCTTAAGGTCAGCTCCTACCGGATCATACACACTGATTTCAATATTGGAAAGTGGGATCTTCTTATCTAAAGAGGAGGTGTCCACAGTGTATTAACTTTATTGCTGTATAACAAATTACCAAAAGCGTAACAGTTCAAAAGAACCCGCAAGGGATTATTTCACAGTTTCGTGGGTCAGGAGTTCAGGCACAGCTTAGTCGAGTCCCTTGTACAGGGTTTCACATAGCCTGGACCACGGGCTGATCTGGGGCTGCACTCTCATCCGAGCCCCCAGGGCTTGCCCCAGGCTCACTGGGTTGTTCGCAGAATTCACTCCTTTGCAGTGTAGAACAGCCATGGTGGATTGCTTTTCAGAGGCCAGGGAGAGAAGGATGTCTGCGACCCTAAGATGCTCTCTCTTCATTAACCGTGTAATCTACTGATTAGGGACCTTAATTGTCTTTAAAAATGTCTTCACGTTTGCCATATTGTGTTGCCCGTGTGGGAGTGACTTCTAGCATCTTCGCAGTACCAGTCCACACTCAAATGGAGGGAAGGGGGCTCTATGGGTAGTGTATACCAAGGGGTGGGAATCCTGGGGACCTTCTTACAATTCCATCTATTATAGAGGACCTCCCTGTGAAAATTAACCTGTTAGTAGAACAATATGAATGAGAAAGATGAATCTTACGTATGTATTAGTAAGAAAGGGTCACAAAACATTGAGAAGTTGAGTTTATGTAATAATCCACTTTATTTCACCTTACTTAAATGACATAGAAAAGCAAGATTTTCTTAGAGTATCTATATTTTTTTTCAAAATGATGCATTTATTTACTATAAGCCTAAATGGAAAAGGTAGTTGATCTTTATTTGGTGTCTTCTGTATAACTGATATTGCTAATGTTGATTAAACAGATTTTATATCATAATTAGTAACAGTCTATTTGTGCCCAAAGAAAAGTGAAATTGTCACAGTGATATAAATTTCAATGTGAAAAAAAGCTACAATGATTAAATATGATATTTTGTATATCAGGAATGAGCTCAGAGATAATCCAGATGGTGGAAAATATTAAAATCTAAAAAAGGAAGATATTTTTAAATTTAACTCTGTCAGTGCAAAATCTTCTTCTAATTTTATTTTTGAAAGAACACCATTGACATGACCACAGAAGTCTGAAAAAAAAACATTTATTGAGCAACTGTTCATAATAACTTACCATATCACATAGGTACTAAAAAATATGTATACTATATAGAGGCAGAATGTTTAAGCAAAGTTTTGTGTCCATGCGAATTGGCATGGGAAAGAAAACCTTGCATTTACTCAGAAAGCATATTTGCATCTTATCGAAGAGTTGAAAATGTCCCTGTTAATGTATACAGTTTTTTTTGTAATAGAAGTCAAATAGTTAAAAATATATATATCATGGTGGTTTTTTTAATAACCTTAGCTGGAATTCTCTGATATTGGTAAGAAGTCATCACTGATACTTCAGTAGCATTTTGCATATGATTAGAAGCAATGCTTTTGCATTTTGTTCTGAACGCTTATTTTTAACTTGTCAAATGCTGCTTTAACAGAGAGTGGTCCTGCATACTTCTGACGGCCAAGAGCTGTGCTGTCACAGCAAAGGAAATCAAGTGGCCTGAATATGACCAATTAATTCTAAAGCTCAGGTCACAAAGGATTTTTTAATGTATGGAACAAATACACATGTGCGTGCACACGCGCACACACGCACACACACACACACAAAGCGATAGGATTAGAAATGGAATTGATGTAAATTCATGTAACAAAAGTATTTAAAGATAGTCTGATCCCTTGAAAACACAAAGAAACATAGATTGCCTCCTATACGTAAGGTTCAGCAGACTTCATAATGAGAGCTTAATCCTTTTTTGCCGTTAGATCATTTATTCACTTTCGTTTCAAGTCATATTCCTTGAACTGATACAGAATTTACATATGTCTCTTCATTCAAATGTGTCATTAAGATGCAGGCTATGTTACAGGGCTTGAAAATGATCTTCAGACATCTGTCTCTGGAACACTTAAGAAGCTAGCTACTCCAAACAGACCCTGGACAGTTCTCATCAGAATATGTCCCTGATGCTGAGCATTAGCATGAGAAATAACTTAAAAGCAGAATTGTATCATTGCGTGAGTAAGGTCAACACTGTGGAGTTTATGCAAGCAGTGAAACACGCATTTGGCAACTCTAGGGAACAATGTTCCTATTTTGCATTGTCATACCTACCATGAAGCACATAGCACATTCTGAAAAAGAAAGAGAGAGATGGAATTTTCATCTAAAAAAAAACCTCAAATCTTGATGTAGGAAGATTTCATTTGGGTCCAATTCATAGCATCCTCATTGGGCTGATCTAGTGGGGGAGGGCAAGGAATGGAGCTAGAGTAGACACAGGATTTAACATTTATGGAAATTTCTTATAAAATAATGATCTATAATATCAAACAGAGAAAATCACTTATGAATTACAGACACAAAGGAGTCTGTGAGTTTGTGTGCCTGAATTACTGATTATTAAAAATATGGAGAAAGCTGACATATTTGTCTAAACTAAATTGATGATTAGATACCCTGAGCCTGTTGTTATCTCTTGTATTAGTTTTCTATCACTGCTGTAGCAAGTTATCACAAACATAAAACAACCATTTATCACAGCTCTGTAGGTTGGCTGACTAAGTGAGCTTGACTGGGTTCTCAGCTTAGGGTCTCACAGTGCCAAAATCACTATGTGAGCTGGTCTGGACCCATAGCTGGAAGCTCTGGGAAAAAACAGAGAGGGGAAGGAAGGAAGGAAGGAAGGAAGGAAGGAAGGAAGGAAGGAAGGAAGGAAGCAATCTACTTCCAAGCTTATTTAGGTTTTGGGAAGAATTCAGTCCCTTGTGGCTGTAGGACTAAGGTTCTTACTTCCTTGCTGGATTTCAGCTAGGAGATTCTCTTAGCTCTGTAAGACAGCCCATGTTCCTTCTCATACGGCCCTCTCAATCTTCAAAGTCTGCAATGGAACATCAAGTCTATCTCAAGCTTCAAATCTCCCTGACTTCTTCCGCCATCAGAAGTTGCTTTTAAGAGTTTGTGTGATCAGATTAGATTCATTTATGTTATCTCCCTCTCTTAGAATCAGCTGTGCCATACAGCATGACATAATCATGGAAGCGGTATCTCTTTATACCCATAGGTTCTTGGAATTAGACCTGGGCATCTCTGGGGGGAGCATTTTAGAAATTTTGCCTAATCACATCTCCTTTCAAGGAATCCACGACACTCAGAAGCAGCGACCTTCTTCCATAGTCCTTATCGCATTTTCCCTCTTTTATTCTCTTGTGCCAAAAATGTTGAATCAGCGAGTACATCCTCTTCTACCAGCATCCCATTCCAGTTCTCCATCGATGAAAGTTTTAACAATCGCTTCATTGCAACATGCAGTGCGTCTGTCTACTCTCAGTCATGGGATCCTCAATGCTGGTTGGAGAGTGAGTGTTTTATCAGTAAAATCCCCTTTTATAGTCTGCTCCTGAGAGTCATTTCTGATATCCACTGTCTTACAAGAGCCCCGCTGGAAACAGACTCTGAGAGGGAGACTGACTTTATTGGGGGATGTTCTCAAGTAATACACGTATCAAAAAGGTAGGAAAGATAGTACTGACCAGAGGGAGAAGGTGGTATTTGATGTAGTGGTAAAGGAAGTCTTAGTCAACCCTGCAGATAGTTCTAGAGCTGGGGTGACCCTTCAGGGCATGGTGGCTGGGCCTTTGTATCCCCACATTAGCCAGTCCTAGGAGGTAATTCCTTGCAGCGGTGAGCAATTCCCGGTGACGTATCAGCTGGATGAGAAGACGTGGAAACACTACAATGTCTAGTATCTATTAACACTACCATATATACTAACGTTATTGTGTCCATTAAGACTACCATATATTCGGGGCACCTGGGTGGCGCAGTCGGTTAAGCGTCCGACTTCAGCCAGGTCACGATCTCGAGGAGTCCGGGAGTTCGAGCCGCGCATCGGGCTCTGGGCTGATGGCTCAGAGCCTGGAGCCTACTTCCGATTCTGTGTCTCCCTCTCTCTCTGCCCCTCCCCCGTTCATGCTCTGTCTCTCTCTGTCCCAAAAATAAATAAACGTTGAAAAAAAAATTTAAAAAAAAAGACTACCATATATTCTAACACTGAAGTACCTACTAAGTATCTGCTTATACTAGAGCATTTACTAACACTAGTATCTCTCCCACTGTAGGAAGAAATGATCTTTGCTCCACTGGAAGTTTCTTGAACTCTATTCCAAATCAGAGAAAATATTCTTGATTTCAGAACATTTACAGTAAACGAAAGCAAAAATGTACCACGCTCGGTGGCCGTCAGGGTAGACAAAGTACAAATGACAATAGAGACGATACTTATAAAAACACTAAATCCTTTCCGGCAAGAATCTAGGAACTCACATGTTGTCGCTTTTATTTGAAAAACAAATGTAGACGGCGGGCGCCTGAGTGGCTTAGTCGGTTAAGCATCCGACACTGGCTCAGGTCATGATCTCCCAGTCTGAGCCACGATCTCATGGTTTGTGAGTTTGAGCCTCACGTTGAAATCCGCACTGACAGCACAGAACCCGCTTCGGATCCTCTGTCTCCCTCTCTGTCTGCCCCTCCGCCACTCACAAGCCTGTGGTGTGCACATGCACGGCCTCTCAAAAGTGAACATTAAAAACCTTACTTTTTAATTTAAATAGTAAAATCTTTCTTCCTTCTAGTCGCACCTGCTAAACTAAGTCTCACTTTCCAACAGAGATATGTTGGTTTCGTATTTAAACTCCAGTGGAGTCAAATGCATTATTGGTAAAGACTCTCAACGCTAGAGACCTAATCTTTAGGTCTCTTTCTCTTTCAGTGTGACCTTGAAGATGTCATTTAACTTCATCCTCTTCTTCCCCCCCTCATTTTTAAAGTGAAAATATTGGGATAGTTAAGTTTTAATGTTCTTTCCAAGTCAGAAACCATAAGCTAGATAATTGATTTTATTCCGTTTATGAAAAATCTTTCTCCCTCGTGCTTAGATTTCACAATCTGTTTTCTGTGTTTGTCATCTTCACCACTTGAGCAGCCTTGACTTGAAATGTAAGGCCACCCCCATACAAGCTGTTCTGATCTGCCAAGCTGTCCACTCTCCATCCCACCAATGTGTGTGTGTGTGTGTGTGTGTGTGTGCGCGCGCGCGCGTGTGCACGCGTTGTTATTTACATACCCTGGCAATAGAAATTCACAGGATACTGTCCTTTAAAAAATTTCCTGTGGTGGCGCCTGGGTGGTTCAGTCAGTTAAACATCCGACTTTAGCTCACGGCATGATCTCACAGTTCGTGGGTTCGAGCCCCGCTCCCCGTGTCGGGCTCTGTGCTGACAGCTCAGAGCCTGGAGCCTTCTTCAGATTCCGTGTCCCTTCTGTCTCCGCCCTTCCCCTGCTCGCGCTCTGTCTCTTTCTGTCTCTCAAAATTAAATAAATAAATGTTAACAAATTTAAAAAAAAAACAAATCCTGTGAATGAGCTAGCACCTCAAGTGACCATGGGAAGATTTAGAAACTCCAAAAAAGAGAAAACTTCTAACAGCAACTAGAAAGAACGTTCTTGCGTGAAGTAGGCAAAAAGAAAAAAAAAATGTTTCCTAAAGTGATTCTCTGGGATCCTAAGAATTTGACTTCTATCTTTGATTCTGGCTAATTTTTAGAAAATTTACTTGGCTCTGCCGATGAGCGTTCCAGTGCTAGAAGCCATCACACGCCTTCATGGCTATGTTCTCTTCCCACTCACTTCTCTTTCGATCATGCGCCGCTTTCTCTTAGGATTGAAAAACTGCATTTATAAAGAAGAAATAGCCTCACCATCTAGAGGTGAACACCGGTAACGTTCCAATGTGCGTTTGCTGTTATCATGCTTTGCCATGCACTCGGTGTTAAGATTTCGTGTCATTAAATATCTGAGCCTTTTCGGATATCACTCTTGTAACTTGAAATTATTTTTATTGTTTCAAGAAAAAATAGTTTTGTGATAAAATCAGTTGGAGGAATGTAATATCTAAGATGGCTAGCATATATTTCTGTACTTGGGAGGGCTTGATAGAGATTAAATCACACCAGATTACTTATTTCAGAGGCAGAATATCATGATTGGTAAGAACACAAATCAGAGAATATTGGCTTCAAAATTTGGCTTTGCCACTCGTAAGATGTCTGACTTCTGGCAAATTGCTTAACTTTGCTAAGTACTTTCTACACTGATAGAAAAGAAATATATATGTATTTATTAGAAGTTTTATCATAATATTTATAAAGCTTATAGATTCCAAGAATGGAAATGTGTTAGTATATAAAATATATGTTTTGTCAGAGTAATGATAATAAGAAAGTTAATACTGATCTAGATGCCAGATACTGTTCTAAGCACTTTATATAGATTACTTCTATTACTTCTCACATTTTTATGAAGCAGGTACAGTTATAACAAAACCCCATTTTACAAGTTAGGCAGGTGGAGAAAAGAGAGGTCAACTGACTTGCTCTAGATTACACAGCTGGTAAACGATCAAGCCAAGATTTGGAGACAATCTTTGCCTTTAACCACTAGTCCAAATCAATGGAAACTGCTTAATCAACTTTATTAGCTTCACATTTGACTAAAGTTTCATATATTAAGCATAACTTATTTAAGATAAAAAGTATTACTTAGGAAAAAGTGGTTTAAGTTTGTCCAATTTGATGACTAAGTAAGATTGATGCATAGATTTACTTGTGATTGGCTAATCAATTTTCTCATCTGCTTTGAGGATGGTTAAAGTAATGTGAATCTTCAGGTAATGTATATATTAATCTGAAATTATTATTATGCTATTCATGTGTACTTTTCCAGAGAATATGCCTGGGTTATCATCAATTATATAGTATTAAAGCTCACAATAATAAAGAGTTGAGAGCCAAATTCTAACCTCAGGGTGCATATTCAATGTAAATTTGGGTAATGGTCCAGGATCCACCCAATTCTTTCTGGCAGCAGCATTTTGACTTTCCTTTAGGGAATAACTTCCCCCTTACTCTGAGCACATCTGGTTTAGGTGTGGCCGTGCCTACCTTCTGGACATTGGAGCAGACCTATGACAGCACATGTTCTACTCTGCTTCTTTTTGTCATACCGTTACCCCCACTGACACAGTAACGGACTAAGGAGTGGGCTCATGACCAAAGCCAAGAAGTGAGACATGATACCCAGACATGCTGAAACTGTTCAAAGAGACGCATTTTTTCACCTATCTGGTTTACCAAACTGGAAAGATGTGAACTGGGAGCTTTAGAAGGCCACTATTTGGAGAAGAAAATAGTTCAAACAATGGAGTAAGACAAACTGAATCCAGGTGACCTAGCATGCATGTAATAAATGATTTTTTAAATGAATCTATGAAGACATAATTAAATGAAAATAGAAAATTCTGAGCCTTTGGGGTTGGTACGTAGAGCTCAGTAGAACAAGACCGGGCAGGAACAAAGAACTCTGATGTCAGGGTGTATCAGTAACCAATATAAAAAAATCCTGTTTTCATACCTGTGGTGAAATATGCAATCTTGTGAGCTTAATTTATTGTATACAAGACACTCCCAAAAGAATATGCTCCAATCTCTCTTAGTAATCGTTACTTGGAGAAAAATGATTTTATTTATTTAGTGTCACATAGACACACACCGATCCACATATTTTTTAATGTTTATTTGACTTAAAAATGCTGAGTTTCTGGGTTCCTGGGTGCTCAGTTGGCTAAGTGTCTGGCTCTTGGTTTTGGCTCAAGTCATGACCTCACAGTTGGTGAGTCTGAGCCCCGCATCAAGCTCCACAGGGACAGTGCAGAGCCTGCTTGGGATTCTCTCTCTCTGTCTCTCTCTCTCTCTCTCTGCCCCTTCCTCCTCGAGCCCTTTCTCTCTCTCTCAAAATAAATAAATAAACTTTAAAAATGCTGAGTTTTAATACATTTTCTAACACCTTATGAATATAATTAATATCATAACTTAAATCACAATATTGTGAACTACCTAATATACTGACAATAAAAATGAAATTAAAATAATTCTAAACCTTTTATTACTGTAATCTATGTGGCAATTTACCGAAGTTTTGGAGAAAAAGAGCAGGAACATCTTAAAATAAAATTTTCGTATAATTATGCCCACTTAGCACTGCAACAATTTTTATATTAAAGTAATATTTTTTAACAAAACCTCGCTGTGCATGCAGGTTGTGGAAAGCTATCAGTACCAAAATAGAACATATTTCTATTTCACAGAGAAAAAACATCACTCTCCCCTCAATGACTTGCCTCACTCTCTTTCCCTACACTCCTCACAGCTGAGCCGATTAAACTACCAATAGAACTTCATGCCCACCTGAAGCTTCCGGTCACCACGTCTGTCCATGAGCCGGCACAGTTAGAGTAATGGTTCAGTTGGTTTAAGAGACCCGCCATCTGTCCCCACTGCTCTATAACCCAGTTCTCTTTTAAGACCAGTTGCCTACTTTGTTTTTCACTGGTGTGCCCAGGATTAGAGCCCTGAACCATTACATGATCAGAGTCTTGTGCCCTACCACTTGACCTCATCAACACTGACTGCCATCCTAGTAATCTGTTTCAGTGCTTCGTAGAAAACATCGTAGTTACTGTGCCAAAGAGTAGCGATCGGAATTAAAATGAAGGTAGACTAATTCTGATCCTCAATAGCTCATTGTATAATGGGGAGCAAAACGTACTACAAAGGGAAAGATCTTATCCCATACGAAGCACAGTGAGAGTATCTAATGTGCATCCATTGTGCTTGCTTAGTCTATAAGTTGATTTCAGTCATTTGACAACCACAGAAGGCTATCGTTATAGAACAGAGTATTTTAAAGCTTGACAATGTAAAAGCAATGGTATGGAGGACAGAAGTTGGAAGAAGAAGATGACACAGAAATACTTCATCTTACATAAAAACAAGCCATGATATAAAGTCTATTATGGATATAAAGTACGTCAAGTAGATCAACAAATCGAACCAACAGAAGAACTAAAAGTAAAAATGTTCACCTATCAGAGAGTGAAAGATAAGGCAGAAGTCAGTTTTCATGTTTCATAAATGGAGGCAACTGATAATGTTGAATATTAAAAAAAAAATCATGAAATGCGGACACTACTTAGGAAAACCCATTAGGAAGAGACCCATTTGAAAAAAAAAATATGATAGAGATGTTTAAAATTGGAACCCGCTGAAGATTGGGGCCGGGGCTGGGTTTGGGCAGACAAAAGGAGACTTTCACTTTTTATCTGATATTCCTTCTCTACTATTTTTGTTATCAAATTTATGTATTAATTTACAAGTATTGAATTATAAAATGATTATGAAATTTAATGATGGAAATGATATAGGAGCACAAATATCTACACTTCAAACAAGCTGCCTTGGGAAGAAAGTACGTCCAGTCTCTGATGTAGCTGTTCTCATTATTCACGTTTTACAATTTGAGAGTTAGGGACTCAGTGATTTTATGTAAATTGTCCAAAGTTGAAAAGGTAACAAGGACAATTTGCACTGAGTCCTACAAGAATTCAGAATCTGTGTTTCCCATCCAAACTTCATGCTTCCAAACTCACTTCTCACTGGCCTTTACCAGCCAGCAAAGGTTCTAGTGGCAGTGACCCCACCTACTCAGACTTTTTAGTTAACGCTTGTCTGGGGACAATTTCATCGCTGAATTATCTATTTAGTATGTGATCCTCTCATGATATATAGTACTTTTAAATTTATTTCACTTTAAAAGCATTTATTGACAGGCTCCTCGCTGGCTCAGTCAGGAGAGCATGCAACTCTTGATCTTGGGGTTGTAAGTTCAAGGCCCATGTTAGGTGTAGAGACTACTTAAAATAAAATCTTTTAAAAAAACGCATTGAGTGCCATCTATGAACTGAGCATTTGTTGGACTTTAAAATGGAACATACAAGTGAATAAGATCCTGCTCCAATAACTCAGAACATTAAACTCTGCTGTGTAGGCAATGACACACTCCAAAGAAGGTGAAATTAGCACGGTGTGCTGTCCATTTTTTTACACGGTTTATTTCTGGAAACATGAACTAACTCCAAAGTTCAAAAGTCGAAAAAAAAAAACTTGCAAGTAATGAAAATATTTTTTGTTCTCAAAGAGGTAAAAATGCTATTAAGACTCTAATCACACCTACTAGTGATGCCCAAACATTGTTAAGACATTTCCAGAATTTGAACATATTCTTTTCTCTTTTTTATTTGAGTGTAGCTGACAGACAGTTACATTAGTTTCAGGATTAGAACATAGTAATTCCATAGGCTTATTCATTATGCTATGCATACTACATGCTTGAATTTGGTACATTTCTTTGTCAGTTGAAAACTATTAAGCAGTTTAAAACTACTGATCATATTGCTAAGGATAAAATTTCCCATTTTTGTCGGATTGAATGATTTCTAAGTTTTCTCAATTGACACGTTTGTGAGTCATTTTCTTATTTCTATTGTTTCATCTCTCCTGGATTTTCACAAAATAAGAAAGAAAATAGTTTAAAGCAATTTTCCAGTTTTTTAGTAGAACACATTCTACAAGCCAAACATGATTAAGAGAGCCAACAGGTAGCATGGATATAAACAACTTCTGTCATCTTCTCTCCATGTCTCCCTTGCATGTCCTTGAGGAACTTTGTAGAAACTCAAGGTTACAAGGAAACCACTAAGAAATTACCTGTAATTACCTGCAAATTATCTTCAATGTTCCATTGAAATATGAGCATACAGAAACCTCACTATTCCAAGATGGCAGAATTTCTGTATGGAACTGTTGGCTGTCACAGCAGGCCACCAAAAGATAGATCACAAAATAGGCTGAATAGGCTTATTTATTTATTAATTTATTTTTAAGGAGGCTACAGCCCCAGTCTGGGGCTTGAGCTCACAACCCTGAGATCAAGATGCCCTACTGACTGAGCGAACCACTCAGGTGCCCCTGAATAGGCATATTTAAAACACTCTTGAGTGCCAATATTTAATATTCTAATGTTCAGGTTAATGGCAGATCAAAAGTATAAAATTTAAGGACCACCTGTATGTGGGAAACATAGAAATATAGACATAGCCTCTGACAAGGACCTGCACTCTGGCAGGATTCTAACGTAGACAGGTGGACCAAGACCCTCCCCCGGCCCTCCAAAAAAGAGCATTTCTGCATTTCTTGTCTCTTCCACTTTTCCCCCTTAATCATTATTTTCATCTGTTTACACTTTTAGTCATCTTTGTCTTTCCTCTGCCATATATCCTGTTACTCCTTTGCTTTTAAAGTAGCAATGGCTAGACTTTTATTTATATCCATTGTCCAAAAATAAAAATAAAAAGGAGAGAGAGAGAGAGAGAGAGAGAGAGAGAGAGAGAGAGAGAGAGACAGGGAGAACTTATCTTCTTGTCAGCCAACAAGGAATAATTCTCTTGGTTTTGAATCATCAATCATTTTCACCATCGCTTACTGTAATATTTAACTTCTAGTACTATCCTTATTTCAGGTAAATTTAAGTTATAAGGGTCTAGGTACCACTATATGGATGCTTACTGTTTGAAATTTTTCTGTGTATAACAGTCACTGAATACAAACAAAATAAAAATTCATCAATCTTTACCTACTTTGTCATTTGCTTTCATAGAGGCAGTACGATTTATTGGAAAGAATATGGGAAAACAAACAAACAAAAAATACCCAGGAAGTATTTATTTTATTTTCTTTAAAGGTTTCCCCTCAGTGTCTCCTGTTTTACTTTAATGGCTTCACCAATCACCCAGACAATCGAGTTCTTTCTCTATCCTGTCTATCAATCCCCCATAGCATGTTGGTTATTAAGTCTGATTTATTGTATTTTTGGTATTTCTTTTTTTTCAATTGTTTTTTCTTTTTCTTTTTCTTTCTTAAAAATATAATTTATTGTCAAATTGGCTAACATATAGTGTATACCGTGTGCTCTTGGCTTTGGGGGTAGATTCCCGTGATTCATCACTTATATACAACACCCAGTGCTCATCCCAGCAAGTGCCCTCCTCAATGCCCATCATCCATTTTCCCCTCTCCCCCTGTTTCCCCATCAGCCCTCAGTTTTTTCTCTGTATTTAAGAGTCTCTTATGGTTTGCCTCCCTCTCTGTTTGAAACTATTTTTCCCCTTCCCTTTCCCCACGGTCTTCTGTTAAGTTTCTCAAGTATTTCTTAAATGTATCTTCTGTCTTTCTTCACTGAAACTACCCCAACTCAGCTACTCATGATTCTTCTTCTTAACTCTTATTTTTCCTATGACAGATTTCCATTCCATTTGCTTTCATTCTCTCCAGAGCACCCACAATACTATAAGCCAGTTTCATCTTATTACGTTAAAAATCTGATATTCCATTACTCAAAATTCTATAATAGATGGTCAATGGACTAGGAAATAACTGAATATTCTGACTTCGTTCTGCCACCACGTCTAGACTTACTGGCTCCTTCCTTCATCCACACCTTCGCACACTCTCTGAAATGTTTTTCTTCCACCCAGCAGTCTTCTAGTCTTCTTCAGGAATCAGTTCTAATGTCAATCATTCTGTGAAATTTTCGTTGTCTCTTCTAAACAACTTATGGGCTTTTAGCCTATGTTCACATTAAAATTTGCACATACCTCTATCACAGCAAATCATACATTATAACGTGCGCACTGACTGTACCTTGATTGCTCTACTGGCTTCTCAAGAGAGCAAAGCATGTCTTTCCACCTTCGTACTCCCAGAAACTGCACCATCAGTGACTGCCACGTGGTAATGCTAAAAAAAATAAACAAAGAACTTATGAAATCACTGGACATCTTATTTTCTCATTTTATTTAAATATCTTTTAATTTTAATGAGAGGGAGCATAATACAGCAGTCCCGATTGTGATGGGCTCAATTCAAACTCTGGCTCCACCACTCATGAGATCTATAACCTTGAGTAGATATTGTAGCTTCTCGGCACCTCGTTTTCATCATATGTCAAGTGAAGATGACAATAACGCCTAACTCAAGATGTGTGGCAAAATTCTATGAGCTGATATATATAGATTAGTTCACTTGGAACAGTACCTGGCATATGGTAAGAGCCATATAAGAGCTTGACAATTTTTATTAAAACTAACATTATTAATATTTACCTTATCAGTAAAGAGCACTTATTCACATCAATGGGACAAACTATAAAAAATCAAGTTGGCATCGCATATATTTTTCACTATGTGTATTTGACATCAGATGGCGATCGTGTCACTGAGTTATTTTAGGATGTGGATTTTTCATTCATCCATTCCATAAACATTTCTTAAGCCTCCAGTTTGAGGTAGACACTCCTCTGGACATTAAAGAAACAAAGATGTATAAGAAATAGTCCTTACCATTAATGTTTTCAATCTAACTGAGGGAAATGAGAAGAAATTAGACAATGACCATGTGACGTGGTTAAGTACTAACACAAGTACACAAAATGCAAACGTAACACCTATAGCAGGAAGTGAAACAAAGGTTGCATTTTTCTTTCTTTTAAATACCTAAATTAAAAACAAAGATCTTGATCCTCATACTAATTTAGTTCTTATGGTTAAGGAGGAAATCATAAACTAAGCCAATATATGTGTCTAATATTAGAGTCAAAATTCGGCATTACAAGCAGGAATTAGCTTTGAGAAATGAAATGCACAGATAATACAAGGGCTATTTGATCCATTTATTGAATATTCTTCACACTCAGTGCTATTTACCATAGCTCCCTGAGCAGCCAAAATTACAAATTTGAGCTTTATTTATTATCCTGTACACTATTTACACAGAAATGGAGGTGTCAACACCCACAAGGCAGACAAAAGAGGGGAAACTAAAAAATAAATGAAGTTGATAATTAAAACCATTAAACATTTAAGGATCTTAGAGATAATTTAGTACAAATCTTTAGTGCCGAGATGAAGCACCGAGGTCCCAAGTGGGCTTGGATCAATGTCACTCTGCTAGTTGGTTACAGAGAGGGAACTATAACCCAGGTGTCTAAACAGCAATGCTCATTAATTTATCCTAAAGAAAATGACAGCTGTGCAACATTTCAGGCACATAAGCTTCCCTCTCATTCTCTAATGCATTCCACAGTTCAAGGTCAGTAATTAAAGGAAAGCCATCCCACCAATATATTCATTGCTGGAGAAAATAACACAGACTACGGGGGCAGGGGGGGAGCAGGGAAAGAACAGTAAAAACCCAAGGGGTTAGGAATCGGTTGTATAATGTTCAGAGAACTAACAAGCACAGATTTTAAATCAAGCTAAGGCAACAGAAGCGACATGATTTTCAAGGAAACACAAGGAGACAAGAAGGTTTCCAATAATGGATATATTTTCAGAGCAGATATACAAGCTTATTTTCATTAAAATAAATTCATAGTTTACTAGGGAAAAGTGCTGGATGTCTAAAAAGTTCATCTTATAGATTATACAAATACTGGTGTCTACAAATTAATAGATTTTTCTCTTCTTTCCACATGGACAAATGTTAATTTTCAAGAGAGTGAAATCATGTCTTTGATGTTCACATTCAGAAGGTTATACTCTTTTGTTAAAAATGCATAATACATAATATGCTGTTTGAATTCATGCAAAAACACAATGAATAGGATTTTCCTAGAGTTGATGAGTTGCATAAATAGCTCTTTTACCATTGTCTTATGTATTATTAGGTTACTTCACATTGACGTTTGGCAAAATTGAGACATTAATAGACATTTACAAGATCCTCTGTATTTGAGGATACTGCCTCTCTTTTTGAGATAGTAGAATGCCAGAATACCACCTAAATTCTTCAGTTAAAGGATTCTTCATTCCTTTGAATCTATTTTTTTGATGGTTATGTTCTTCATTAACATTTCACATGATGTGCTTTCATTTTATCAACAGTCAATTGATAAGTACTTCTTTACATGTGATTTGTAGTCTCTAGGAAAGCTTCTTAATTACTACATTATGTTAAATTTGCATTTTGTGTGTTACCAGTTTTACAGTATTATACTTGGAATTAAGCTCATTTAAAAAGTACTAACAACCAAAAAAAAAAAAAAAAACAGATCAAGAATCAAGACAAAGTTGGGATTATACCAGGAATTTAAGCTTAAGATTTATATCCTAAAGAGTTCAACACATTAACTAAATTAAACGAAAAAAATCATCATGATTAACTAATAAATGTACATGTCTTTTAATTATATCAACAACAATTTATGGTACCAGTCTTAGGAACCATATCACAAATTAAGAATATAAAGAAATAAATTTTTCCACAAGCATATTATGAAATATTAGATTTATTATTTTGTGGTCTGGAAGATACTGTGTCTTAACTTTGATCATTTTAAAAAACATATTAGGCTTTCAGAGGCGATGGTTACCACAAAGGACATAAGAATGGATTTTATTCCACTTTGTAAATATGCAAAAACCTCTACCATGATCTTATTCTGCCACTTAACTAAGTGGTTTTACGGTATGTACTGTTGCTTGATTCTTTCCCCAGGTTGATGAGTCCCCTTAAGCTGCCAAAACTTCTATGTAAAATTCACTGGATTCCATGGAGGCCAAGTGCCCCACTTGTAAGGCCAAGTGCCCTTATTCTTTTGGTAATGAACATTTTATATTGAACTATTTCTCATAATGTCTCAGACACCAATTTATCTCTTTATTCCTTGTTACCATTCTTCCCATGCCCCCCCAATTTTGACTTCATGTATGTATTCATCCATCATTTCCATCATTAATTCAAAACATATACATGTATTTCCTACTATGTAGCAGACATTGAGCAATTTGTTCCATACACAGTGAACAGGATGGATAATTTCTCTGGTTTCTAGAAACCGACATAGGAGCAGAGAAATTGATAAAGAAAAGAAAAAGGGGTGCCTGGGTGGCTCAGTTGGTTAAGACCCCAACTCGATATCAGCTCAGGTGATGATATCACAGTTTGTGGGATCAGTGCCTGAATCTGGCTGGGTGCCTAGAGCCTGCTTGGTATTCTTTCTCTCTCCCTCTCTCTGAGCCTCCCACACTCATGCTCTCTCTCTCTCTCTCTCTCTCTCTCTCTATCTCAAAATAAGTAGTAAAAAGAAAGAAAGAAAGAAAGAAAGAAAGAAAATGAGGCCAAGAAAGAAAAGAGAAAGTATACCGTACAAAATCACCACAAGCTATAACAAATGTTTTAAAAGTTACAAGAAGAGCTGAGAGAAAATAATTGTACATCGTATAAAGGATGAAGTGGTCGGCAGTAATTTCTTTTTCTTTGCAAGTGATAATAAGGTCTAAAAGATGAACAAAAGGAACAGGGATGGCAGGGCAAAGCATTTTTTAAACATGCTGGCTTACTTCTTTGTACCAAAGTTGGTTCTTCAATTTTACAATGCTACCTGGATAGCTTTGCATAATGTCCCAGTTCACCTAAAGCTTCAAGAACTTTATATGGCCCCTGGTAGCTCTCGTCCTCAGCTGGACTGGTCTTGCTTAAGGGCAGGATTCAAATAAATAGCTCTTTGTTTATAGGATATTTCCCCCATTATCATTATTTTTATTCCACTATTAGTGATAATGGGAGTTCTCTGTAGAAAATTTAAAAAAAATGTAACAAGTAAACAAAGAATGTACAAACAGAAATCACTCTATCCACCTAAGAAAACTACCATTGATATTTTGGTACCTTTCATGAAACTTTCTTATGAGGTTATATACAAAAGGAATTTTGTAGTTGGAACTGTATTTTCACTTAACGATAGCAATTTATTTCCATCATAATGACTATGCACATCATTTTAATGGCTACAGGTCTGGGTAGCTTGTTTTAAACCAATTTTCTCTTGTCATTATTTTCCCCATTTGCCTACCATTATGAATAAGGCTTCAGTGAAGTTCTTGCAGGTACATATTTGCAAGACTCTCTTATTATTATCCTGTTAGAAGTTCTTGGATTTGAAATTTTGGATCAAATGATAAATTAAGCCACTTTTAAATATTAATAAGTTGAATTGTAGAGACTCATAGAAGCTTAAATTTTCAACAGCATGATATGTATTTCACCATAGCCATACTCATCAGGGACATTAAGATTTGTATTTAATTTACCAATCAGACATGTTAATATGTATTTCTAATATTGCTTAAAAATGCAGGTTTTCTTTTAAAATTTCTAGTTAGGATTTTTTAATATATTTTTAATTTTTTGTACTTCCTGTTTTTAAATCTTCACTTCATGGCAGTTTTCTAGTTTATGCTTGATTTGTTCCTTTTACTATTAATTAATATTATTACCTCTTCATAAATTAAGATCATTAGACTCTTCTTATTGTATTTTAAAATTATCTTCCATAGGTCTTTTTTCTTTGATTTTACTTATGGTATTTTTATAGACTGAAGCTTAAAATTTGTAAATTCAAATGTATAAATATTTCTGGTTTCCTTTTGGTGTCATTATAAGAATTAACATAAATATTAATTCATCTTAGTCCCTTTTTTTTCCCCTCTCCTCACTGACTCTCAAATATCCTGAGAATTTATTTTGAGAGTGTTATCAAGAGAAATAATTTCGTTTATTATTTTGTCCAAATAGTTGGTTGTTTTAACACCATTCAATGAACAATCTATTCCCAATAAGCCACATCTACTCTAATTATGTACATTTACATATCTAAATGTGTACCCATACAAATATATGTTATAAAAATATATACATATATACTCATCTATTAAAACATATACATTTCATTTTCTTTCATTTATTTGTCTATTCTCTTGTCACTACAATTATATCTTAGCAATCAATGATTTAAAACATGATTTGTAAATGAATTCGGTAAGTTCACTACTTTTTTTCTTCACTTCCCAACTATTTAGTGGCTCATCTCACATATTTAGGTTGGCAGATTAATTTTAAGATATCTTTTACGTGATTTTGCTTCTTGTGAAAGGCCTTAACTAAATGTTTCTCGGAACCGTATTAAATATGTAGGACTTAGGATAGACTTCACATCTTTACAAAATTGAGTCTTTCGATACATGAATAAGGCGTGTCATAATTTGGCAATTTATTCAAACCATCTTTCAAAGTTTCTCAAAAACAATGAGCACGAATGTATGTGTGCATATGGAAATTGTATGTATGAGTATTTATCACACACCTTAAATGGATTCAAAGTAACATATTTTTATTCATCTTATTAATAAATTCTTTTTTTTTCCATTCCATTATCTACATGGCAATTAATCTAAAAGGAAAGTTATTGATTGGAATGTTCACTTTCTACTCAGCCACCTTATTGTAATCTCTATTAATTAATAACATTTATTTAATGAATTCTACTGAGTTTCTAGGTTATATAATTGCCTAACTTAAAATTTGATGATACTCTCGCTATTGCCTTTGTAATCTCTTAGATTGTTGCCCTTATGAATTTATTGTCTAGATCCCCTGACACAACTAAATAATAGTAGTTATACTAGACTTTCTGGGCTTATTTTTACTTGAATGAGGATTTCCCTGTTTCCTCCATCAATAAACTTAATTTTGGCAATTTTTTTGAAGTTTTATGATAAGTTGGAAAAATTTTACTTAATGAATGGCTGTTGGAATAAAATTCAAGTGTCTTTTAATCTTATATTAATATGGTTGCATGTTGTATTCTCTCCTCTGACCACTATCCATAATATATCCCATTCATAGATTTTTTAATATTAAATAATGTGTGTATCCTACAGGAAAAAAAAATTGATGGAATTGATTTTCAAAACTTTCTGTAATGTTTTTGATCCTGTGTTAGTAAAGGCAGACTTGTTCACGATCATGACTAATGAAGGCTGTGTTTGTTAGCTTTTGGTCCCAAGTTGTCATAGCGGTATAAAATCACTGTGAATATTTTCTTCTTTTCTAAAGATCTATAGACCTTGAATTCAACCAAAATATCCTTAATTACTAACATGTTTTGAGGGTTGGGGGAAGTTGGAATACTTTCTGAAAATCTCAAATTTCCCAAATAATAAGCATCTCTTGTAAATTACTCTTTCATGGTTTTATCATCCACTGTCTGATAAGAGTCACTATTATTCATTCCTTTCATTTATTCCACAGGAAGAGATATTTATAGACAGAAAAAGGAGTATTTGAATCTGTATACGTCTGTCTTTCTCTGTAACCTGAACTATTTCTCAGATTAATCTTTTTCAGCCACTTTTAGTCATAATTTAAATAAGTAGTTTTCAGTTAGTCCAATAGACAACACAATAAATATTAAGCCATCCAACATATGCTTTTTTAAAGAAAAGAAGGCAATATAGAAACAATACAGTTCAGTAAAGTGAGGAAGTAGTTTGAAGATGTGCAAATAATATGGGAAACTTTACTAAAAAGCATTATAAGGAGAAAATGAATTTTATGTCAACACGTTACTGTTTGTCATCCCAACAGATGTGAAATTGTTGCACGAAGCAGCAACCGGTTTTTATATGGGGTAGACACTAAAGCTAGCTGAATAAGTCATGAGCCCACAGTAAAAGTTGAGACTACTTCTGGCAATTTCTTGTGTAACACCATATCTTGACTTATCTCAGGAAAATGTTCTAAAATTATATTTCCGTCATTAATCTGCCCATTTATGTATTCATAATCATGCCTTCTTTCAGCAAGAATTCGCAGAGGTTTACTATGCATTTTACGTTTTTCTTGAACCAAGATTCTAAATGATTAAGACACCATCTTTGCGACCTAAGATATCTTCCAGGCTTGCAGCAGAGTCAGACGTAAGTAGAAATAAATACTATAAAGGGTAGTATATGATGCCTCAAACAATTAATACTATTAGAAGTGACCTCAAGGTACAACAGTGACAAGTTATGGAATGGGTATGAAATCAAGCAATCCTCACCTCCTGACTTCCATTCCCTGTACAGATCTGCCAGTGTTATTCCCCTTTCTGCTTTGATGTTTTCAACATTTTCTTCTCCAGGTGTTTTCTCTTCCAACTGCTGACACTTAACCATTCTTCAGTGGAAGGCTGTCCTTGAATCTCACTTTTCCTGGGTGAACAGAGAACCAAAGCAACCGGAAATACGTGTGTCCTCTCTCTGCCGGCACATTCCTGAATCAAAATGGGGAGTGTATGGGGCTCAGAATTCTAGTTTTCCTCCCCCCAATCTGGATAACTCCGATAGTGACCCTCCTCTAGAGCTCTCAGGTGGGATTGAGCCAATCCCCTTGTCTCTGGGACTTAACTTGAGATCACTGCTTTGCTTAACTTCCTTTCATGTATAGTTCCATTTTTCCACTCCCCTACTGTTGTTTTCTGGAAAAAAATTCTTAGTAAATTACTTTCACATGAATCCTTATCTTAGGACCTGATTGAGGGGAACCCAGACTATGACAATAGCCTTGAAAGATATTCAAGTAGAATTCCTGTCCTCCAACTGGATCAATCCAGAAGACATAGTGAGTATCGGGTAGGGCAAAATATCAGATTATATCAGTTAAAGCTGAACTAAAGCTCCTCCACACTATCCTCTTTGTATTGGCAGGTTAATCTCTTTTGTAAACAAATATGAAAATGTGCATTTTTTACATCCCATTGTGTATTTTGTTCCATTTCGCGGAATCCGTGCCATTCCTGCTAAAAGGCAATCAAACCAATTTTGTCAAGTAAAGTAAAAACTTGGAAAAATGTAAGAGATCTCTCTCCCATGAATTGCATAATTTCTGCCTAGAAATATTTGAAAAGAGAAAAATGTTGGGACGATGACTATTTACCTAAGGGTCAATTTCCTGGTCTCTAATAACTGAACTCTGGATTTGTCCATGAATTAGGTAGCATTCAGGAGGAGAGATGAGTATGACTTCTGTCATAGGCATTGAATATATGACAAAGGTCTGCTCTATTTGATGTAAGAAGTCGGCCAAGACTTTGGCTTTCTGAATGTGAAAAATACCAATTACTAGCATATGACAACAATTTGCTGATGTTACCCCTTCCTAATATGTCTTCCTGAGATGCTGTTGAGATACCTGACTTAACGGCCTATGAAAAACACATTATCTGCAACATCAGTAATGCTGAACATTAGTTCTCTTTACAGACATTTTGTCAGGAGCCAAAACAATTTTTTCTCTCCCTGCATATTTCCGGCCTTACAAGGTGCACCTAGTTGAGCTCCTGCTCAACATTTTCTGAAGCCACTTTCAAAACTTAATTGAGTTAACAGCTTCCTATATTTAGTTTGATTGCACTTTATTGTTTACAAGTTTGATGCAGAATAATATAAAAGTACAACTTCAAAGTTTTGTCCACAATTCATGCTGAAAATCTAAGTATTTCTTTATATGGGCTGTCTTGATAGTTTAAAATAACTAATTTAAACATAATCATGCTATGAAACACAATCCTCAGATCTTACTAAACTTGTTCACCTAAGTCAGCAGTTCAGAACAAGTGATCAGCTGAAGACATCATAAGATGAAGAATGAATCCTTGTAAACCATTTGGTTAATGTAGTTGAAAGAAAAATAATAATAAAGGATCAATGAGCAAAAAAATACAAATAGAAATACAAAGTGAAAAATACAAAGAGAAAACAGCATGGTATATTTTTAAGTGTCCCCCCCCAAATAACTATTTCAAAATGATAGACCACCATGAAAGTGCTTTGCTTGTACAACTCAAGTACAAGAAAAGTATTACCTGGCAAATCTAATTTTGTAATTTTTAAAAAATTTTTTAAATGTTGATGCATTTTTGAGAGAGAGAAAGAGACAGAGCATGAGCAGGGAATGGGCAGAGAGACAAGGAGGAGACACAGAATACAAAGCAGGCTCCAGGCTCTGAGCTGTCAGCACAGAGATCAATGTGGGTTCAAACCTAAGAAACATGAGATCATGACCTGGGCCAAAGTCAGACGCTTAACCAGTTAGGCCGCCCAAGCACTCCTAATCTTGTATTTTTAACTTAGAATACTAATCCAAATTATGTTATTAAAAATTTCAATTTCCCTTTTCATTATGGAACTTCTTTTTAAGCATTTTTTAACAAGGGATAAAATTCCAATATATATCAAATACAAATTGTGTTGAAAACTCTCCAGATACCCTAATAATTTTATTCTCACCTATCACATTCCTATATAGTGAATTCACATGCATATATGTTGATTTAATCTATAATAAATTCTCATGCCCTACTTTTGCATTTCTATGTCAACATAGAACAAATATATATATATATATATATATATATATATATATATATATGTATTTGGGTTTATTTCCCCATGTGTCAGACAGACATATGGAAAATGTTTGATGCACTTAACCTCTATGGAATTTTTAATCAGATGTCAAATCATTGAGAAAAATGTGAACTTTTATCTGTGTTTGTATTTATGGCTTGAATTTTTTTGTGTACAAAAAAATTACTCCGTTTAAGTCAAATGGTGGTGGAAGGATCATTATTGATAATCAGCATCATTAACTCTAAACTCATCTCAATGCCATACCTCCTATGCTAAATATATAGAATAATATATTAATGTCCTTACAGAATACACTGATTAGAGCTGAATTGTGTTTACTCATTTGAATAACGTGTGATAACTATTCTTACTTTCATTCACACATTCACTTAACAAACAATTTTTTCAAAGATTATTGTGAGTCAGACATTGTGTTGGGGTAGGAGAGGGTAATTACCTAATCACTTGTATTCACTGCATTATCATAAAAGCTAAAGTAAGATATACCAAATACAGTAGATCTTCAAAGACGGGAGTTTAATTATTCCCTCTAGAGATTTGGACATTCATCTTGGAGGGCAATTAATCAGTCAAAAAATATAAAATGTATAATATTTCAATAGAAATAAAGATTATTGGATTATTAGTTCCTAGAATTAGAAACAACACCTACTTCTATCTACCTAGTGACAATATAATTATGTAAGTGTTGAGTAGGCTCACTTTATGATTAAGGAAGCCTCAAGTAATAGATAAAAGTGAAAACAATTCTGATCATAGATCAGAGAGACACATTTCTCATTTATTGCCACCACGGGAAGACTGTTCAGGCTGTTCTGAGGTGTCTAGAGGTACAACTTTATAAAACGTCTAATCTCGGATTGCCCGCCAAATATCCACGTGCTCTCATAACGTCCTCCACTTCTTCAAATCCTTTATTAGAATTATATCTGAAGTCTGCGCTAATGAACTCACTCTTTGATAGGCAATGGAAATCTTTTAAGTGCCCTTCGATCTCGGAAGTGACTGGTAATTAAATATAGTACCTAGGGAATGTTACTCAGAGAGAGACTCAAAGAACAGAATTAAAGAGAAGGAGCACAGTCGACCGGGTATTTCTGTGTTACAGATGCTAGGTAATAAGAAAGCCTCTTATGGCAGTAGAAGCCAAATCAGAAAGGATAAAATACCTCAAGTTTGAAATCTGGATTACTTATAAAAAGATAGTCATATTTTAAATTAGGTAAACTTAACAGGAAGGCTGTATTTGACTCTTGCTTTCTTCTCGTTTATTTTATTTGTTAATTTTTATTTATTTTTAATTTTATTTATTTATTTTTATATTTATTTTATATATTTTAATATTTATTTTTTAATAATTTCAATATTTTAATTTAATTAAAATTAATTTATTTTAATATTTTTAAATATTTATTTATTTTTGAGAGAAAAAGAGAGAGCATGAGCATGGGAGGGACAGAGAGAGAGGGAGACACAGAATCTGAAGCAGGCTCCAGGCTCTGAGCTGTCAGCACAGAACCGAATGTGGGGCTCAAACTACAAACTTCAAGATCATGGCCTGAGCCAAAGTTGGATGCTAAACTTACCGAGCCACCCAGGTACTCCTTTTTTCTCTTATTTTTAAGAAAAGAAAAAAAATGGGTTCAAGGATGGATACGAAATAACAAAAAGAATAGCCAAGTAATTTTCATTATGAGTGTTAATATTTTCAACTACTTATTATGTTCTGGGCCCTACTCTAGTGCTCCCTGGCTGCTTACCACAAACCCGTTTTCGGATGAGGAAAGTGGAACCCAAAGAAATAATGTGTCCAATGTTAGTTAGTTCATCAGGGTAGAACCCGGACTCGAACCTAGACATTCTGGCTATAAGAGACTGTGTTATTATCCAATTTGCCATCCACAAATAAATGTTTCAAGTAGAGCTTACAGAAATGGACAGAATTGATACATAGACTTTGGATAGAAATCATAGTTGCATAAGAGAATACAGAACAGTCATTCTCAACAGTGGCCAACTGTACAGCTTTACAACCAGATTCACTGGTCCAAATCGTGAGGATCCTCAATCAGTAGGTTTTGAGAAGAAACTGGCATTTCCATTTAAAAGAAGATCCATAAGCGATTCTGATTCACAGGCAGGGTGAGGATCACTAATATAGGAAGGGAAATTTAGAAGGCAGAAATGCAAGCCTTGAAAAACATCTATATGCATTAGGAACACCGAGTTGTGTTATTAATTCTGTACATCACCCCCACATCCAAATTTATCAGTGAATAACCAGATGTAAGCTATCCCCATGATTATACGTTTCTAAATGTTGAAACGGGATTTGAATCAAACTCTGACAATGTCTATATGTTTCCCACTAAACTGGCGTTTCTTTGAAGTTGTGTTTTCAGAGCCTTAGGGTTCCAAAAATTTGTCTTGGAGCCACCTTGGTGGAGTGAAGTGGAGTAGGTTAAAAGGACGCAGAGGAAGGGAAACTTGGAGGTCTACATTCACTACCTTCTCATATTCCAGCCACAGCATCTCCGCCATTACATAGTGGGATTCCGTCTAATATTTATTGTAAAAGGGAGTCCAGTGACTAAGGGTTTGTAGGTTTCTGAACTAAGCCAAGAAGCTGAAACAGGAATGTGACGCCAGCAGATAGGGATGTTCAGAAGATATCAGCATTATAGACGTACAGGAAGGCTCTGATTTTAGTCAACTTATGTAGATGCTGAAAATTTTAAAATTCACAAATCCTATCAACTGTAAGAATACTTGAGGAATTGAATAGATTATCCCTAATGAAACAATGATACTGATACTGTTTCTGTTTATCAGAGAAATAACGTTTCTCACCTAATGGACAACCTCCCTCTGTTTCTCATTACAAAGATTCTCACTCTTTCTCCCCCATCATCCCGAGTCAAAATCTTTTTCCCCAAAGAAGGGGAAATCCAATTGACCATACCATCCATGCAGTTAATATAATGATTTCCATTATTCTCTTTTACTGGGCAAAATAAAACACCAACAACCTACTTGTAGCTGGTAAATGGTCAGAACAATACACCAGTAGATATCTTAATACTTGGCCAAATTTTTTTTCCCATGTGAACCGTATTATACTTTTTAAGTGAAGTTTAAGTCTAATTAAATGCTAGCGTTGCTGAATATATACATCACAAAATAAATGGAGTAAAATTAACAAAATAGCCAGTTTAGAACATTAGTGGTACACAGAAGTGTTAAGGTTGCTACTTTACCAAGAACTGTCTTTTATTTTGAAGAACTTGAACATAAGCACAAAGCCACAAACAAAAGAGTAAAAATGAGAATAATAAATTATGGAAATCAAGACTAATTGTGCTTCCAGGCGGTTGATAGATATTTTTTTAAGGGGAGAGAAGATCTGGTTTTTCGTTTGTGCAATGCTGAGATGAATTGCCCATGACCTTATGTAAACCGAAAGCTTGTACTGACCTGTTGAAATGGGAAAGCTCGTAACCATGGCAACGGAGGACAAGTAAAATAGGTTTTTGCTGCAGTTATAAATAAGGTAGAGAGACCAGTGGACTTTTCCTCCCTCATTCTGTGATAAAGGCAACACAGATATTTTTTTTTCAAAACACCATTTTTCTGTCTGCATTTTTTTTTTCAGACATAAAATACATGTCGTACTTTGAATGAAAATCTCTGGGGAAGCAGACTGTGATCTACAAGGTGGGGAAGAAGGGAGGCTGGAAGGTGGGGATTGGGGAATGAAGAAGGGAGAAAGACCTAGAAAATCTAAGACAATGCCACTGATTAAAGAGTCCATTCTTTTTTAGGTGTATTCCATACATTGCATTTTTGCATGGTACATATTAGAATGCCTAACCTATGTGAGCCGAGGTGAAGGAGAAACAATGACCAAGCTATTTCAAGTTAATATGCTGTATCACTCTTTTGTCTATAATAAAAAAGATATTAAGTATATTTTATTTGTACCTATATCCATTCTTACTGTGCTCTAAAATCTATGATAAGTGAATAATTGTATATAAGGCTTTGACACCTATGCAGGCTTGGTGGTCATCATGGCTAATTCTGTTAATTCTTTTAAGTCAGAATTTTCGTCAAATTACTTTCAAAAATTTCACCCAACACTTGGTGGCACTACCACTGCATGAGGCAGACGCCTGCAAACAGCTCCCAAATCTGTTTTGTGGCTTTTGAAAACACCTTGTATGGCTTCCTACAGGTTGCACTTCAGCTATAATGCTTTGAATATGCAATCCGACGTATCAGTGAGTCCTCTGTCCCTCTCATAACAGTACTGCTGTGGCAGCTGGGAAAAACCTTTGTTAGAATCACTAATTTTTTATCACAGGAGGTTTACAAGGATGAGAAATGGAAGAAAGGCACTTTTATAGAACAAAAATGGGGTTGGTCCCCTAGAGTCTACACCATCTAATGGAAACATCTGACATGATGGAAATGTCCTATGGAACACACGGATGATGGAAGTCCATCGTCGAACAGGTAGCTGCTAACCACGTATGGCTATTGAAAACCAGAATAGTACCTAGTGTCATGGATAAACTGATTATTTTATTTTCATTAAGTTCAACTTAAATTACACTAATCACAAGTGGCCAGAAGCTACCATGTTGGGCCACACATGGAGCTCGTTATGCGAGAAGCTAACCTGTTGGCTCAAGAAAGTTGACCCAAGAATAAGGGCAGAAGAACATGCAATTTTGGTAAGAAAAGTGATGACACCATTCACCTTTCAGACAAAGGGTGGGGGTGGGGGATAAGACAAAATTAACTAAACCAGTCTCAGATATGAGAAAATCAGCCCATTACCCTTTCATTTCTCATCTAAGAAGAGGGAGTCTTTGCTTTGCAGTCACATATGAACTGATCAGGTTTCCCTTCTAGAAACTTCTACTTTTCAATGTTTTTTCTGTCTTCACCTTTCAAAAATGCTTGTTGTTGATTTTACCTGTGTAATAGTTAAAGGAGAAAAAAAAACACATCACAGTGGCAGGCACTTTGAATTGCGCAAGCCTAAGGATGATCCCATGGAGGTCCCCATCACTCAGCCCCATCCCCAGTGACCTAGACTAAAGGACAGAATGAAACTTTCCAAATTAGCCCTTTCTTATCCCACTGAATGCTAAGCACTTTGAAAAGATGAATGTCCCACAGTGAGTCGTTACAGGCAGAGGGATGATTTAGAGATGCAATTTGTCCCCGGAAAAAAAGGGTGTATTTTGAAGGAGAATGACAATGGCAATGCTCATGGTACTGCCCTAGTATTCTCTGTACTGGACCGCCTTCATTCTAGCATTGAACTTCCTTTACCTGCTTATGGGGCATTTTCAAGTTTCATGAAATTGGATTCTGTCTTCCTTATTAGAAGTTGAGCTCTCAGAGGAAACATGCTGTTTTTGTTTGTTTGTTTTCATTTTCTTGCCACCTCTGGCCCCTAACCCTATACCTCGATGGTGACTCCTTTTCTATTAGCAGAGAAGATGAAGGTATTAAGAGAACAGAGGTGTCACAAGTGGGAATCCCTCTATTGTAAAAGCAATGTGCCGATTACAACCTCCTCGTAGTGACATTGCAATTACTCTACTGACAGTTATGGATGTGGGAAGGTTGCTGCCAGAATCCTGTAAGAAATCCATTCTGGGCTCTGAATTTGAGCAACTGTATTGCTCTGATAAGGAATACTGTCGCATATCAAGAGTGACTCTACAGGTAACTGGTTATTAAAAAAAATATTCTGCAGCTATATTACTGGCATGTATATAAAAACATCTTTCTGAAAAGCTATTATGTTTTTCACTCATCTGTTTCCTGTTGCCTTCAGCTGGTCAAAATCTGTACTCTATTCCTACGGACCACATGCCAAGACTACTCCCCCACTTTGATCACATAAAAATTTTCCTTTTTCTCTTCCACTTCCCTATAAATAATAACCCTGTTTATAATCCACTTCTGGTTCAAAATAAGTACAGAACGCACTAGACGATTACTTTACATTTTGACAATTATTTCTCACATTTTCACTAATACGTTCATTGATCATGTTCTGTCTTTATCATTTCCCCAACCATCTATCTCTAAGAATCACTGAATTTTAGAACTTACATGGACTTAGAGGCTGTTGTTTAAGGACTTTTTAACTTAGCATCAATTAACCTGAAAGTTAAAGAAAAATTTTTGTCTGAGAGTATTTACCGACTAGGACCTATTCTACCTGAATAGAGAGAATTGGTATAAAAAAATCATTAACTGAGTATAAAGAGTAAAAAGAAAGTGCTAAGGTATGTATCATGGAGGTTGCCACTCTAAGAAACAACCACAAGCATTTGTGCTCAGAAAACAAGGGAACATGACAAAAGCTCAGAAACATAAAGAAGGAGCCCCTGGGAGCTGAAACTCTGAGTTCTCTCTTGTGGGGGGTGGAAGGGAGGCAAGATGAGGGTCATTCTGCAAATGTTGGCAAAATTGTTGACTGGATTCAACTGCTGCTACAGAAGTAATTGCTGCCACCAGGGTGAGGAAATGTAGCCGTGAACCTTGCAAGAACTATAAGCAGACAAGAAGCCTACATGAGGCAGACGGGGAGGATCAAGTTTATTCCTCCTCCGGGGTGCCTAATGGCTCAGTTGGTTAAGCGTCTGACTTCAGTTCAGGTCATGATCTTAACAGTTTGTGAGCTCAAGCCTTGCATCGGGCTCTGAGCTGTCAGCACAGCTGGAGTCTGCTTCAGGTTATGTCTCTCCCTCCCTCTCCCTCCCTCCCCAGCTTGTGCTCTCTCTCTCTCAAAAGTAAATAAATAAACATAATTTTTTTAATTCAAAAAAATTTTTAAAAAAGGTTTCTTCCTCCTCCAGCCATATAGTCTCCCTCTGATACCTTTTATCTGCAGACCCAAAGAGAAATGGCAGAACAGAGTTCCAGCTCCACAATCGAAAAGTGGGGTGCAGAGGGTGGGCTTGAAGCTGAGAAACAAAAGCTTAGTGATTGCTACAGAGAAAGACAGAAAGATGGATGGATATTTAGATAGGTAGATAGATAGATAGATAGATAGATGTATAAGTATATAGATAAGAGAGAGAGAGAACCCAAATTTTTATTAGCTTCCCAAAAGAACATATGACCCACAAATGATTAAGACTCATTGAGTAGTCAGAGAAGACAAAAGGCATCATGATAGCAAGTTGGGTATCCTTTTGTCCTCTCTGCTATTTCACACTTTCTCCATTCTTTGGTTAGTTACACTCTCTCTAACAAGAAGGCATATTAATGCAAATTTGAAAATATCATTAGTGCTCAAAGCACAGTCAGTATTGGGATGCCAGATGAAACCAGAAAACAAGACAAAATAAAAGCAAACAAACCAGGGTTCCTGGGTGGCTCAGTCAGTTGAGTGTCCGACCCTTGATTTCAGCTCAGGTCATGATCCCAGGGTCATGGGATGAAGTCCTCTGCATTGGGCTCCATGCTGAGCATGGCTCTTGCTTAAGATTCTCTCTCTCTCTCTCTCTCCCCCTCTCCCCAACTTGTGTGCTTTCTCTCTTTAAAATAAAAAGAAAAAAGAAGATGTGGGATATACATACAATGGAATATTACTCAGTCATAAAAAAGAATGAAATCTTGACATTTGCAATTATGTGGATCGAGCTAGAGAGTATTATGCTAAGTGAAATTAGTCAGTCCAAGAAAGGTAAATACCTTATGGTTTCACTTATGTGGAATTTAAGAAAACAAATGAGCAAAGGGGGAAAAAAGAGAGATGTAAACCAGAAAACAGGCTCTTAACTATAGAGAACAAACTGAGGGATGCTGGAGGGGAGGTGGGCGGGGGATGGGCTAGATGGGTGATGGGTATTAAGCAGGGCACTTGTTGGAATGAGTACTGGGTGTTATATGTAAGTGATGAACCACTAAATTCTACACCTGAACCTAATATTACACTGTAGGTCAACTAATTGGAATTTAAATAGAAACTTGAAACTAAAAAAAAAAAAAATAGTAATATTTTGGGTTTTTTCTAACTGATAAAGCTTGAAGCAGTCCTTTGGAATGCTTGCCGTTATTCATGCATACACAGCTCCTTGGCTATGTTGCAAACTCAGAGGTAGGTCAGAGGAAGAAAAAAAGGGGGGATAAAGTTAAGAAAAGAGTCAAGGTTAGGAGTATTCAACTGTTTGCATCATGTAGAACAATACATCATAATAATGTCTTAGATTGTGTGGCAACCTTGAATTTGATATCCAAGTTGTTCAATAAATTATATGTAGTCAATTTGTACTTGACATTCAAATGGGACCAACAGGATATTGTGGAGTGTGAAACAGACCTTTCTAGAAATATAGATGCTCAGAGTAAGTTGGCAGTGTTATTTTGGAACGATCCCATAATTTCAGGAATTAGGCAGATATGCAGAGAGTTCTGGGAATAAGGTTGTCATTGAGGAGAAAGCTGACATGACCTAGAAAGTCTATTTGTACTCGAGCAAAAGGATTCCTCATCATAACAGATCTCTAGTCCCAAGGCACGAACTGTAGAAAGAAGAGAAAACACAAGCAGAGGTGCTGTCCCATAGGCCAAAGTAATTCAGGTAGGATTAAAGCAAAAGACTTCAGTCTGTCCTGTACTGAGCTGCCCAGGGCACTGGATGGATATTGAAAGGGTTCTAATGCACTATTGGGCTTTGTTCACCAATTAGACTGAGCCTTCAGGTGACATTCAACAGAACTGGGAGACAAAAGGACTAATGATCACAACCCCAGATCCTTGGAGAGTAATGGCTAGACTGATGGAGGAAAGGAGCCTCTCACTGACGGAATTGAGAAATGAAGCACCCTAGTGATTAGAATTACAGTATGACTTAGTTCTGCTGAATTAGCTAATCTTCTCTGAGAACATTTTCCTACTTCACAAGTAGAGTAATTCCACATGGACACCTTTTCATTGATTGTGTCTGAACCTTAAATATTCGTCATATTATAGATACCACGCATGTATTTGCTCACCATGGTAATCTCATTTATGAGATTATAAAAAGCCCAGGGCAGGGCATAGGCTCCCTTCAGCTGAGAATCCTCATTCCCTGGCACTGAGCCTGGCATGCAGCAGGCATCCATACAGTTGAGTGAATTTGTTGAATTGCAATCTGTTTTTAAAACAGATTGAATTGAATCAAGCAGGTGAAAATATTCACTTGGTCTCAGTGATTTCTTGTCACTCTTAGATAATACATTCAAGTCGCTAAATGCTATATTTCAAGGTCTGCAAAGACATGAAGAGTCATCTAGTCCATCATCCTTTGAAATCCTGAATTTAATTTCTTCATCTATATGTATGTGTACAGACACACATTGATATGAAGTAATATATACATGAACACACATACATTTTACACATGTTTACATATATATTTACTTATCTTTGTATTCGATTGAGTGATTTCCCCCCTAAGTGTCAATGTTTTGTTCGATTCCTTTAACACAGAAGTCTTGTGCTCAAATTCAACTTTAAGAATTAATAAAAAGGCACAAAAGAAAGCATTAGTATTCATTAGCTTTAAGAAAATAGCATGAATACCCTTTAGAGAAAGAGCAAGGTTAATACAGAATATTTTATTACATTCTCAACCTGGTGCATGATTCATTTGTTATACTCTGTACACATTTGTAAATGCCATTGACAACAGTATCACTACAGATCCAAAAAATGGATGAGTGACAGAAAAACATAGTGATAAAAATGGTACTTTAAAATATCCAAAACACTAATAAAAAATAAAAAATAGAGGTCAACAAAAGTAACAAGTTAGTCATTTATTTAATTTTAATTTTGAAAGATAAAAACTGTAAGTTCAAACTGCAAATTGATGATTCTTTTTGAAAATGCTATTCTCAGCAATCCACATTATGAGCCATTGCTTGGACAATGAATATTCATTCATTCCAGAAATATTGACTGACCATCTATCACACAACTTGTTAGGCTCTAGAGACAAAAACAGTAAGGCTAGTGAGGTCCCTGAAGTCATTGAACTTATTTTTACTGGTAAAAGTATACAATAAATGTTAGCTTCAAATTAATTGGGCTTCACGTGAATTAAATTCTGAAAACTATAGGCATAATAAACAGGGCGTTTATAATGGACACGTGGTTGTATAACTCTAGGCCCAGGAAGCAGCATAGTATCTGAGGTAGGAGAGGGTTTGGGAGTATTTGGAAAACTTGGTTATGTCTGAAGCTTAGAGTGAAATGTGGGAGATACTATGAGGTGAAAGTGGAGTGAGATCGAAGAGACAGGTGGGCATCAAAATGGGTTTGGATTGTATGCTAATGGAAAATTAATGGAAACTTCTTTTTTCATTTTGTAGAAGTTTATTTAAATCCCAGTTAGTCAACATACAGTGTAATATTATTTTCAGGTGTACAATTTAGTGATTCATCACTTACATACAATACCCAGGGCTCATCACAAGTGCGCTCCTTAATCCCCATCACCTATTTCAACCACCCCCCTCACCCAGCTCCTCTCTGGTAACCATCAGTTTGTTCTCCATAGTTAAAGGTCTGTTTCTTGGTTTGCTCCTCTCTCTCTTTTTCCTCTAATGTTTGTTTGTTTTGTTTCTAATATTCTACATATGAGTGAAATCATATGATATTTGTCTTTCTCTGACTGACTTATTTTGCTTAGCATAATACTCTCTGGCTCCATCCACATCATTGCAAATGGCAAGGTTTCATTCTTTTTGATGGCTGACCAATATTCCTGTGTGTGTGTGTGTGTGTGTGTGTGTGTGTGTGTGTACCTCCCTTTCCCCACTAATGCTCTGTTTCTCTGTTTCTCAAAAATAAATAAATGTTAAATTTTTTAAATAAATAAATAAGAAAATTATACACCAATATCCCTGATTAACAAGAATGCAAAAATTCTCAATTAAATATTAGCAAACCATATCCAACAATACATTAAAAAAATCATTCACCAGGATCAAGTAGGATTTAGTCCTAGATTGCAAGCAGGGCTCAATAGTCACATAATATAAAAGAAAGGATAAGAAGCATATGATCATTTTCAATGGATGCAGAAAAGCTATTTGATAAAGTGCAACATCAATTTATGATAAAATCCCTCAACAAAGTAGCTTTAGAGGGAACATACCTCAACACAATAAAGGTCATACATGAAAATCCCACGGCTAATATTATCTTCAATGGGGAAAAACTGAGAGCTTTTCCTCTACTGTCAAGAACATGACAGGGATGTCTGCTCTCACCATTATTATTTAACATAGTACTGGGAGGTTCTAGTCACAGCAATCAGACAGCAAAAAGAAATAAAAGGCATCCAATAAAAGGCAAAGAAGAAGTAAATTTTTCACTATTTGTAGATGATATGATACTCTATATAGAAAATACAAAGGACTCCACCAAATATATTGCTAGGACTGATACGTGAATTCAGTAAAGTCACAGGATACAAAATCAATATACAGAAATTTGTTCCATCTCTACGCACCCGCAATGAAGCAGGAAAAATAGAAATTAAGGAATCAATCTCATGTATGATTGCATCAAACGCCATAAGGTATCTAGGAATAAATCTAACCAACAAGGTTATATACCTATACTCTGAAAACTATAAAACACTAATGAAAGAAATCAAAGGTGACACAAATAAATGGAAAGAAATTCCATGCTTGTGGATTGGAAGGACAAATGTTATTAAAGTCTCCACACTACCCAGACCAATCTTCACATTTGTCTGACTCTTGATTTCAGCTCAGGTCATGATGTCATGATTCGTGGGTTTGAGCCCTGTGTTGAGCTCTGTGCTGACAGTGTGGAGCCTACTTGGGATTTTCTGTTTCCCTCTCTCTCTGCCCCTCCCTGGATCGCTCTCTATCTCTCCCTCTCAAAATAAAGAAATAAACATTAAAAAAAAATACCATCAGAATTTTTCACAGAGCTAGAATAAACAATCCTAAAATTTGTGTGGAGCTACAAGAGACCCAGAATAGTCAAAGCAACCTTGAAAAAGAAAAGCAAAGCTGGAGGCATCACAATTCCCGACTTTAAGTTATATTACAAAGCTGTAGTGATCAAGACAGTATGGTACTGGCACAGAAACAGACAACTAGATCACTGGAACACGAATAGAAAACCTAGAAATGAACCCACAACTATATGGTCAACTAATCTTCGACAAAGCAGGAAAGGACATCCAATGGAAAAAAGACGGTCTCTTCAACAAATCATGTTAGGAAAAGTAATGGAAACTTTTAAGCAAGAAAATGGCATGCTCTGACTGATGTTTAAAAGTAGGACTCTAGATATCTTATGAAGAATAGATTATAGGAAAATTGGGATGGATCTAAGGAGACCACATAGAAGACTATTTTAGAAGTCTTGGGGAGATAATTCAGCTTTCAATAATGTTCTGACAGTGGTGATAGAAGCAATTATTGGAATTGATACCTATGTTGGAGGTAAAAACCAAGAAATAGTTAATTCAATATGGAGGTAAAAAGATAAGGAATAAGGTATAATTCCTGATTAACTTGAGTATCTGGGTGAGAAGGTACATACTTTGAGATGAAAATAATATTTAGGTACAGGTAAAAGAAAACATAAATATAATGTAAGAAGCTGGGCATTAAAATCAGGAATGTCAAAGTGTAGGCACAGGGAGGCTAGGTGGCTCTGTGGGTTAAATATCAAACTCTTGGTTTTGGCTCAGGTCACGATCTCATCATTTGTGATTCAATCCCCACGTCAGGCTCTGCGCTGACAGCAGAGAGCCTGCTTGGGATTCTCTCTCTCCCTCTTTCTCTGCCCCTCCCTTCCTCATTCTCTTTCTCTCTTTCTAAAAAAAAAGAGGATTTTTTTTTAATTTTTTTTTTAAACATTTATTTATTTTTCGGACAGAGAGAGACAGAGCATGAACGGGGGAGGGGCAGAGAGAGAGGGAGACACAGAATCGGAAACAGGCTCCAGGCTCCCAGCCATCAGCCCAGAGCCTGACGCGGGGCTCGAACTCCCGGACCGCGAGATCGTGACCTGGCTGAAGTCGGACGCTTAACCGACTGTGCCACCCAGGCGCCCCGAGGATTGTTTTTTTAAAAAAGAATTTTCCTTGCACATAGAAGAATGAATAAGATCATACCTATAAAAAAGAGATACTATCCTAACCCAACCCTCACATTCCCTACATTTATACTCCAAGTAGTGAAAGTTGCTCCATCACATGAATTTGAGAAGAAAAAGGATTATTATATTAGTAGTTAAAACAGGGATCTATGGTGTTTAGGAAAAATGTAGGTTGAGGTGAGGGTGAGATCATATCATATGAAGAATTGGGACCACTGAGATCAAATGATCTTTTACAACAATTTGGGTTGGTAAATGAGAAAACAATCTAAATCTGGTGGTTGAAGAGTGGGGAAAGACAGTGTAAACAATTTTCTTGAGAATCTTTTTGATGCACGCAAAGTGGAAATATACAAGTTGGAGAGGGGCAGGGGATGACGAGAAAACACCAACTCATTCCCCAGCACAAAGCTCTTTAGTGCCTATATTGCTTATAGCTCACATTCATTTACCAGCTACGTTTTTCAATATTTTCTCACACTATTCTCTACAGGGCCTTGAATACTGTGTCAGACATTTTTCTGCCTCTGTGCTTCCTTTACTCATTTGGTTTCACTTCTGGGTCTTGTATCTTAAAATACTCTCCCACCTCCTAGTTGCCTGTCCTACTCCAGAACTCTGGTCTCATTACCCATTCACCATGAATGCCTCCCTGTGATTCCAATAAGCAGTAAATTGTCTTATAAACCCTGACCATTCACTGTGTGTCTCTTCCAGAGGTTAAAGATGAACAAATACAGCTGGAAGTCCAGAATTGTGATGCCTCAAGCTTCGGTTTTCTTTTTCAACATTCCTTTGGCTATCTGGGGTCTTTTCTGGGTCCATACAAATTTTAGAATTGTTCTAGCTCTGTGAAGTATGCTGGTGTTATTTTGATAGGGATTGCATCGAATATGTAGATTGCTTTGAGTAGTATTAACATTTTAACAATATTTGTTCTTGCAATCCATGAGCATGGAATCGTGTTCCATTTCTTTGTGTCTTCTTCAATTTCTTTCATAACCTTTCTATAGTTTTCAGCATACAGATCTTTAACCTCTTTGGTTAGGTTTATTCCTAGGTATTTTATGGTTTTCAGTGCAATTGTATATGGGATCAATTCCTTGATTTTTCTTTCTGCTGCTTCATTACCGGTGCATAGAAATGCAACCAATTTCCATACATCGATTTTATATCCTGTGACTTTGCTGCATTCATGCATCAGCTCTAGAAGTTTTTTGGTGGGTTTTCCACGTACAGTATCATGTCATCTGCGAAGAGTGAAAGTTTGACTTCTTTGATTATTTGCCTCACACCTGTCAGGATGGCTAAAATTAACAACAGGAAACAACAGATGTTGGTGAGGATGCAGAGAGAGGAGAACACTTTTGCACTCCCAGTGGGAATGCAAACTGGTACAGCCACTCTGGAGAATAGTATGGAGGTTCTTCCAAAAATTAAAAATAGAGTTACCCCCACGACCCAGCTATTGCACTACTAGGTATTTACCCAAAGGATACAAAAATGCTGATTCAAAAGGGCACATGCACCCCAATGTTTATAGCAGCACTATCAACAATAGCCAAATTATAGAAAGAGTCCAAGTGTCCATAGACTAATGAATGGATAAAGAAGATGTGGTGTGTGTGTGTGTGTGTGTGTGTGTGTGTGTGTGATGGAATATTACTCAGCTATAAAAAAGAATGAAATATTGCCATTTGCAACAATGTGGATGGAACTAGAGTACTATGCTGTGAAGTAAGTCAGTCAGTGAAAGATAAATATATGATTCCACTCATATGTGGAATATAAGAAACAAAATAGACGAGCAGAGGGGAATGGAAGGAAAAGTAAGATAAAAACAGAGAGGCAGGCAAACCATAAAAGGCTCTTAAATACAGAGAACAAACTGAAGGTGGCTGGAGGGGTGTTGGGTGGGGGGATGGGCCAAATGATGGGCACTAAGTAGGGCACTTGTTGGGATGAGCACTGGGCATTATATGTAAGTGATGAATCACTAAATTCTACTCTTGAAATCATTACTACACTATATGTTAGCTAGCTGGATTAAAATAAAATTAAAAATAAATAAATAAATAAGATACTGATAACGCATTATAGGAAAAAAAAAAAAGGTCAAAGGAGAATTGTGCCATAGATTCCAGGAATTACCAAATCCTACATTGCCAAAAACAGAGAAAAAGAAAGAGAGGGGAGAGAATAAAAGAAGAGAGAACCTGTTCTACTTGGGAAACGCTAAATTATTTTACTACCCAGAGGAGGTAGGAAACATAAAGAAAGACATTTCCTAGACAAGTTTATGACATGAAAAGGAGAAAATATAAGAAGTCATTTACAGGAAAAAACACAAACCTAGGAGACTAAAGAGTCTATGTTCTTTGGTGCACGCAAATGAATTATCTCTACTTGTAAGCTCTGCTAAATCCATTTCTCTATCTCTGACCAAGAACACTAGCAACTCCTCCTCTTTTCTAGAATAATCAAGCCAAGGAAGGGCTAGTGTGAAAGAAAGAGAAACCCTCTCCTTTCCTGGTCCCATTTTTGGCCTTCATAACAGGACTTGAGGCAACTCATTTAAAATGCTTTAACTTTATGGGGCGCCTGTGTGGCTCAACGTATCCTCATTTCTCATTCCTCTTTGGACAGAATTAGTCATGTAGCTCTGCCTAACGTGATCTCACAGCTTATGGGTTCGAGCCCCACATCGGGCTCTGTGCTGACAGCTCAGAGCCTGGAGCCTGCTTCGGATTCTGTGTCTATCTCTCTGCCCACCCCCCCCCCACTCACACTCTACCTATCTCTCTCTCTCTCTCTCAAAATATAAATAAACATTAAAATAAATGTCAAATGCTTTAACTTTCCATGCACTTACGTTTTCCTAAAAATAATATAAACTTATTATGAGCAAGAACATATTATGTGTCTGCCTGTATAAGTATTTTTGCTTGTTTGTATTTCTGTAGGGTTTTATAAATTGAGTATTGGTGTGATACAGCAAAAAATGTAAAAGTTATCAATTTAATTGCTACGTGGCTGGCAATCAAAAAGACAAACTTAGGAATAATTTCCACTGTAGTGCTCTACGACTTTAAAATTTAATTTTTTTTAACATTTATTCATTTTTGAGAGACAGAGAGAGACAGAGAGTGAGTGGGGGAGGAGTAGAGAGAAAGGAAGGCACAGCATCTGAAGCAGGCTCTAGGCTCCAAGCTGTCAGCACAGAGTCTGACACAGGGCTCGAACTTATGGACTACGAGATCATGACCTGAGCAAAGTTGGAGTCTCAACCAAAGGAGCCACCCAGGTGCCCCTGGATGACTTTATACTAGACACAATCAAAGGTCATATGATTAGACAGCGCTTAGTTCCCTAGAATTTCTTGAGAAGGAAATCATTTAGCATTCTTTATTTCTGTGATCTAGTAATTCAGTCAGTTAGCATATATGCATGGATTGATGAATGGGTTAAAATGTTCCCTGAAGTAGCTTGGGGATCCTGAGAAAGAAGTACATAAAAATGTGAGCTGTTCTAATATCTTCCGCATCTGCATTCATCATCTTTCTGGGTAGATAAATTTATGTAGTTGAATTAAGAAATATAATTAAAAACTGTGGTTATAGTTAATATATCAATTCAGTGCACTAAGAAATGAGATTAAAAAATCATTTCCCAGGGTGCTTGGGTTGCTCAGTCTGTTAAGTGTCCTACTCTTGGTTTCAGCTCAGGTCATGATCTCACAGTTCATGGGTTCAAGCCCTGCATTGGGCTCCACGCTCACAGTGTGGAGCCTGCTTGGGATTTTCTTTGTCCTTCTCTCTCTGCCCCACCCCTGCTTGACTGCCAGCCCCCCCCCAAAAAAAAACCTTTATAAAAACTAAAAGAAAATTTTAAAAAAAGGAATTTCCCCAATTGTAATTTCTGGAGATGTGAGTCATTTTATGAAATTTTAAAAAAAGCTATCCCCCGGGCAAAAAAAAAAAATTGTGTTCATAAACTTACAATGTGCATTAACATAACTTTTATCTGAGAAGAAACCAAGTTAGAACAATTGAGTTGGAAAAATCTCTTCCCCGCTTTCAGACAGGGTCTACTTGCTCATTTCAACCTTGATGCTTCTGACATGTTGTTCTCCAGCGCGTCCTCTCCCTTTCTCTGTATTTTTCAGGTTCCATCAGACTATCTCAGTGGCTTAACATAAGAGTTCCCTGCCCAACGAGATGACTTTGGGACAACAGTTCTCCCCGTAGCATTCCACAGCCGCAACCACCATGCACCTCAAGTTCGTCTATCTTGCTGCTAGTTCATTTCACCATGAGACCTCCAGTTTTGCCATGACATGAGGACAAAAAATACACCTGGAAAGTCTGGAGAGTCGCTTGGGGATTTTCACTGCCTTGGCTTAGAGGAGAAGAACACATCCTCACTTCTCATTCCTCTTTGGACAGAATTAGTCGTGTAGCTCTGCCTGACTGCCAAGAGGCTGGAAGCATACTTTCTCATATGGCCAAATAGAAGGGAAAATCAGATATGGGTGAGAATTAAAATGTCTACTGAACTCTAGAAACTTTCCCCATGTTTGCATGATTAAATCACTCATAGGTGCAACTTATGGAGCAGCCAATCCAGAAGCATTCCTGCTACAATAAAGTGCGTTTTGAACCACAGTTACAGAATTTATTGTATCTGTTCTTCTCTAATTGAGGATCAAACTTCAAAGCTCACATCCTCATTACTTCAATTACTGCCCTAAGTATAACCTTTCGACTTATCCATTATCACTTCCAATGTCTTTCTATTTTAGCAGTGTATAAACCCAGATTAAAGCCAGTCTTCAATTTTTCTTTTCTTTTTTTTTTTTTTTTTTTTTTTTTTTTTTTTTTTTTTAGCCAGATGGATTCCAGTTTAGAATCTAGAGTCAAATGGCCTGATTCTGAATCCTGACACCAATAGTTAGTAGATATATGACCTTGGTAACATTACTCAACATTTTAGTGCTTAGAATTCCTCACCTATGAAATAAAGATAATCATAGCTTCTGCCTTGTTAGGTGATTATGATTATCATATAAGAAAATATATATAAATATTAACTATGATTAGTAAAGGCCCTAATGTTCTTAATCTCATCTTAAGATATTTCCACCATCTTTTATACTCACTGGCAACTGGATTTAACTCCACAAAGCTGAGTTTTCTCTGATTCGTTTTCTTCCATATTCCTTTATGCCACAAGAACACATAAAATGAAAGTATTCTTTTTGCTCTCAGTTATGGTCTCTAAATAATTTCTTCCTCTTCCTCCTCCTCTGGAGGAAGGAGGGAGAGTCCTGCCTCCTTTAGCCACATGCCTTCAAGCACACTAATCCTGTTGTATAGCAACATATTGACCATCTCTTTTTATTAAAGACTCCATCTCCTAACCCCTGATGTTTCTTGAGTGAGCCTAAAATTGATGTGGGTGTCTCTTTAACATTTCCCACTCTCTCTCCTATAACTATGGATGTGAAATAAGTTTTATTTTCATTCAGTTCAAGGTTTTGCTTCCAAAATTATAACATATACTTTCCCCACCAAAAATATGTTAATTTGAATATCAAATTTCTCCACTGTCACCTCTTCTTTCTAACTCACTGGTTCTTACATCCACATGTCAACAATGCTTTCACTTTACACAATGGTCAAAATTCTTTGGGATGTACCAAAATCTGGTCTAAGAGGGAAGATTATAGCATATAAGCTTACTTTAAGAAGTGAGGGAAATATCAAATAAACGACCTAACCTTACAACTAAAGGATATGGGAAAACAAGAACAAACAAGACACAAAACGAATAGAAGGAAGGAAATAATACGTATTCGAGCAGAAATAAGCAGTATAGAAACTAAAATAAATAAATAAATAAATAAATAAATAAATAAATAAATAACAAATAACAAATAAAAACAGATCAATGAAAACAAAATCTGGTCCTTTGAAAAGATCAACAAAATTGGTAAACTTTTAACCAAACTCATCAAAAAAAAAAAAAAAGAGAGAGACAGAGAAGATTCCAATAAACAAAACTAGAAATGAAAGAAGTAACAAACATTATAGAACTCTAAAAGATTATGAAAATATGAAAATTTGTATTCCAAAAGATTTGACAAACTAGAAGAAATTGATAAATTCCTAGAAACATATCATGTATCAAAACAGAACCAGGAAGAAATTTTAAAAACTGGACTGATTACCAGCAATGAAATCAAATCAGTAACTACAAAACTTTCAACAAACTAAACTCTAAGACCAGACCACTTTGCTAGTAAATTCTACCAAACACATAAAGAAAAGCTAATACCTATTCTCAGACAACTCCAAAACATAGACACGGAAAGAAAGCTTCCAAATTCATTCTATCAGGTGAGCATTGTCCTGATACCAAAACCAGATAAAGACACTACAAAAAAGAGAAATATAGTCAATATCTGTGATGCAAATGGATGCAAAACTCCTCAACAAAAATTAGTAAATTGAATCCAACAATACATTAAAAAATCATTCACCGAGATCAAGTGGGATTTATTTTTGGAATGCACGGGTGCTTCACTGTTCACAAATCAATCAGTGTGATACATCACATCAATAAGAAAAAGGATAAAAAATATACGATCACTTCCAAAGATGGAGAAAAAAATATTTGACAAAGTAAAACATCCATTCATGATACAAACCCTCCACAAAGTCGGTTTACAGGGAACATACCTCAATTAAAAAAAAGTCAAGTATGAAAAACGCACAGCGAATTTCATACCCAATACTGAAAAGCTAAAAGCATTCCCCCTGAAATCATAAACAAGACAATGATGTCCACTCTCACTGTATTTAGTCAACCTAATACTGGAAGTTCTAGCCCCAGTAATCAGGCAAGTAAAAGAAATTAAAAGCACCAAAATTGGTAAGAAAGAAGTAAAACTTTCATTAATTGCAGCTTACATGATACTGTATAGGGAAAACCCAAAACCCTCCACCAAAAAACTACTAGGATTGATACATGAATTCAGTAATGTCACAGGATAAAAAAATCAATATATAGATATCTGTTGGATTTCTCTACACTAATGATGCATCAGAAGAAAGATCAATTAAGAAAATAATCCCATTTGCAATTACACCAAAATAATAAAATATCTAGGAATAAATTTAACCAAGGAGATTAAAGATCCATCCTTTGAAAACTATAAAACATTGCTGAAAGGAATTGAAGATGACCCAAAAAATGAAAAGGCATTCCATGCTCATGGGTTGGCAGAATAAATATTATTAAAATGTCATACTACCCAAAGCAATCTACACATTTAATGCACTCGCTATCAAAATACTATCAGCATTTTTCACAGAACTAAAACAAATCATTCTAAAATTTATATAGAAACACCAAGGACCTTGAATAGCCAAAGCAGTCTTGAAAGAACAAAACTGGAGTTATTACAATGTCACATTTCAAGATATACTACAAAGCTGTAGTAATCAAAACAGTATAGTATCTGCACAAAAAAGATACATAGGCCAATAGAATAGAATAGAGAGCCCAGGGGCATCTGGGTGGCTCAGTTTGTCAAGGGTCCAAATCTTGATTTCAGCTCAGGTCAGATCTCACGGTTCCTGAGATGGAACCCCACATCAAGCTCTGCCCTGACAATGCAGACCCTGGTTGGGATTCTCTCTCTCCTTCTCTCTGCCCCTCCCCGACTTGCACACATTCTCTCCCTTTCTCTCTCTCCCTCTCAAAATAATAAGCAAACATGAAAAAAAAAAAAAGAACAGAGATCTCAGAAATAAACCCACAGTTACATGGTCAATTCATCTTCTACAAAGCAGGAAAGAATAACTAACGGGAAAAAGATTCTTCAACAAATGGTGTTGGGAAAACTAGACAGCAACCTGTAAAAGTATGAAACTGGTCTCCTTTCTTACATCATAAACAAAAATAATCTGAAAATGGATTAAAGACCTAAATGTGAGACCTGAAACCATAAAAATCTTAAAGAGAAAACAGGCAAAATTTCTTTACATCGGCTGTAGCAACATTTTTCTAAATATGTCCCCTGAGGCAAGGGAAGCAAAAGCAAAAATAAATGATTAAAATTACATCAAAATAGAAATTTCTACACAGCAAGGGTAACAATCAATGGAACAAAAAGCCAACCTACTGAATGGGAGAAGATATTTGCAAATAATATCTTTAATAAGGGGTTGGTATCTAAAATATATAAATAATTTATACAACTCAACACCAAAAAAGTAATCTAATTAAAAAGGGGCAGAAAACATGAACAGACATTTTTCCAAAGAAAACATACAGATGTCCAGCAGGCACATGAATAGATTCTCAATATCACTTATCATCAGGGGATGCAAATCAAGTGCAATCAGTCAAAATGGCTAAAATTTAAAAAATTAAAAAAAAAAAAAGTAAGAAGCAACAAGTGCTGGTGAGGATGTGGAGAAAACGGAACCCCAGTACACTGTTGGTGGGAATGCAAATTGGTGCAACCATTGTGGGATACATTATGGAGCTTTCTCAAAATATTAAATATAAAAGTACTATAGGATCCAGTATTTCCATCCCTGGGTATGTACACAAAGAATATGAAAACACTGATTCAGAAAGATACATGCACCCCTATGTTTATTGCAGCATTGTCTACAATAGCCAAAATATGGAAGCAACCCAAGTGTCCATGATAGATGGGTAAAGAAGTTGTGATATATATATAATATATAATATATAATATATAATATATAAGTGATATATAATATATATTATATTATATACAATATGTGATATTATATTATATATAATATGTGATATATATAATATATATAATATATATATAATGGACTATTACTCGGCCATATAAAAGAATGAAATTTTGCCACTTGCAACACCATGGATGGTTCCAGAGGGTGTAATATTAAGTGAAATAAGTCAGTCAGAAAAAGGCAAATGCCACTTGAGTTTACTCATATGTGGAATTTAAGAAACAAAACAATGAAAAAAAGAGACAAACCAAAAAACACACTATTAGCTATAGGGAATGAACTGATGGTGACCAGAGGGGAGGTAGGTGGTGGGAATGGGTGAAAGAGGTGATGGGGATTAACGGGACACTTACTATGAGCACTGAGTAATGTTGTTGAATCGCTATATTGTACACCCAAAACTAATAGAACACTGTACATTAATTATACTGGAATTTAAAAATAAATAAGTAGATAAATAGATAAATAAACAATTTTTAAGAAACACAATGCTTTCACCTCATCAAGATACCCGATTTATTTATGCTATCAGTTTCTTACTCTCAATAGTATCATATTCTTGTCATGTTATTGTCATGCCTATCTTTGTTCTGGTTATACTTCATGCTCAATTTTTGTAATTTTTCCCCTGAAAAAGTTTTCATTTTTTCTTTCCTTCCTTCTTTTTTCCTTTACACTTTGGGGAAAAAAAAGCCCTGGGTGACATCAAATATCCTCCTTTTCCTTCATGGACTAAGAGCATCTGATCATTTCTCAAGAAAATCATGCAACTTGCTGAGCAGATTCACTTTAAGTGCCTCGTCAGAAACATCAAAGCGTTGCAACAGTTCTTGGAAATACCTTGTTGTTTCTTTAATATTATCTTTTACCTTATCCTCCTTAAAAGCCGTTCATTTACCAGCCCACCCTGTTAGCACACAGACATTCAGTTAACAACGTCGTTAATTCCCGGTCCGTCCAATCACAGTAGGGCACATCCCTTTTCTGACCCTTGGCCAACAATCCCTCTAAGGCCCTGGGTCTTATCTTCTGTAGCTTCCTTAAGGCTTTCATTTCTGACAGCTATTTCTTCTCTGACCTACATCATTCTCTTGGACACCATCTCTCTGACCGGCATGCTTCACGCCTGTGGGGTATTTTTGGTTCTCGCTTCCCTTCACTTCTCAGTAACCTTTGACACCGCTCATCACTTTTTCTTGGAATCTTCTCTCTTGACTTTCATGAGGCCTCATTTTCCTACTTTCCTTCTGCCTCAGAGTCCCTTTCACTGTTTTCTTTGCTTGTTCTGCAGTGTCCAACATCTCAACTTGGAATTTCTCGGCACTTGTTCTTATGTTTTCGTATTATTTCTGTCCCGTGCCCTCTGTGGTGACCCATTCATTCACATGCTATGAGTGTCATTGATGTCATTATGACTCTTAAATTTAATATACCCAACCCAGACATTTTTAGTGAAATTCAGACTCATTCAACATCTCTACCAAACTGTCTTATAGACACTTCAACATCATGTCCCAAACAAAGCCCTCGACTTCTTTCCTAAATACTAATAATATCCCCTCTTTCACACTGGGGCTATGTGCTGTGCCTAACCTGGGAGTTACTCAAACCAGAATCTGTGTCATTGTCCTGTTTCTGCCTTTGCCTTATTCCAACATCTTATCTATCAGCAAGTCCTATTAAATATTTTTGTACAGTGTATCTGGAATGTTTCCACTTTTTCATGGCTCAACTGTCACCTTCCCAGCTCAAAATCTCATCTGTTCCCAGCCCTGCAATCTCCTCTTTAAAAAAAAAAATTTGTTTATTTACTTTTGAATGAGAGAGCACGAATATGGGAGGTGCAGAGAGAGGGGGACAGAGGATCTGAAGGAGGCTCCGAGCTGTCAGCGCAAAGCCCGACGCAGGGCTCCAACTCACAAACCTTGAGATCATGATCTGAGCTGAAGTCAGATGCTCAACCGACTGAGCCACCCAGGCGTCCCAACAACCTCCTCTTTATTAGTGTGCATGGTTCCATTCCCTCTGCCTTCTAATCCATTTCCTTCCCCAATAGCAAATTGATGTTAGAAGTATATATTGGATATTCTAATGCTTAAAAGCCTTCCTCAACTTCTTAGTCCTCTAGGATAAAATGAAAACTCTTTTATGAGACTCTCCTTAAGCTGAGCCCAACTTATATTCCAGCCTATCTGGTAATATTATCCACCCAGCTCATTTCACTCCTCATGAACTGCCTTTTTATTAGCTTCATATCAACGATCAACTCTTTTCCAACTTGAGATCTGTTTAAATCTTCTTGTCTTCTCTCTTCCCTCAGGTCTCAGTTTAGATATCACCTCTGTACAGGAAATAAAGCAATGGATCGCCATGTGTTGCCGTGCATGAGCCAGTTGGAAAGATCGGTTCCATGACCTGAATAGGGAACAGGTTGCTTAGTCGAGATTCTTTTGTTTTCAGCATATTCATCAACTGTGTGTCTTAAGACTCAGTGATGCTTCCTGATAAAAACTGCATAAAATCTCTATCTGGGGATCTTTGGGAAATATAATAATTTGAAATCCCATTGCCCACAGGAGCACTGGCAAAATTCAGATATGGGGTAGTTCTCAGGGAAACTATGAAACGGTAATCCAGATCATCTAGGGGACCACTTTTTAACTCAATGCATGGAATTTGCAGACCTCTAGAAATACATCTCAGGATACACCACCATTTTAAATTGTAATTTATTTGGCAAGTCAGTGAAAGAATGGAAGAAAACGTAACCAATAAGCTTTTGCCAGATCATGGCAGGTAAGATCTACCTCAACATCTGGATCTCACAGAATCGAGGAAAATGAGTCTTCTTTTATGTGTACTAACCCAAAAGCCATTATTGGGAAAATAAAGAAAATGCTACCACGTTTCATGGGATTTCAAGCCTGGAGAGGTGTTTGCAACCTGAGAGAATAGCTTTGTCAATATAGAGCATAATTTCACTACAACAGATTACAAAGAGTCGGAGACCCCGAGTCAGGAAGATGTTTATTTGAACGAGGATTTGTTTCATGTTTAAAATTTTGGATGATCAGTCTCAAAGTTGTGGCTGATAACGTGAACCACGAATGCCACCGAAGGAAAGTAATGCTTGTGGTTCAAGCATTTAATGCAGCAGTAAAAGGAAGAGCAAAGTGACTCGGTAATTTTGACCGAGCTAGTCGAGGCATGCCAATATCAACGCTTGCCACGAAAAAAGGATGGGGGTGGGCGGAGAAGCTGACGATGTAATAGAAACACCAGACAAGCTGTCATTTCAGTGTTCCTGGCAAGGGAAACAGAGTCAATGTGATAATAATGTTTTAGAGAAGCTGTCCAGAAAAACAGGATAGGAAACTCGACACAGTTCTATTACTCACTACCTGAACTGCACGGAGATGTTAGGAGAAGCCGGAGAGGAAAAATAACGTTAAGTCTTGATGTGATCGCTACTGCGCCACAGGAGTTACACCTGCCGTTATCAGTTTCCACCCCTTAACCCCCCTTCATCCTTTGGGTAGGGACTATCTATCACAAGCTCTATTTTTACAATCTCAGAAATGGGACATAAGTGGATTTCTGGAGTGATAGCCCTGCGTATAAAGTTTCATCAAAGCCAAATAGTTCAGAAAACAGCCATGGTGTAAGCCAAGGATTTCTGGGGGAGTCAAGGGCACAGCTGCGTGAAAGAGGCAAGTGAACAACTTCTATATTGAATAAATATCAGTTTAGCAGGCGATAGTGCTTAAAATTTTAATAGGAAATAGGGCCACAGAGGCTAGAAATCAGAATGAAGACTTTTTTTTTTCCTACTGTTTCTTAATACTGAAAACCAGCTGCGGTTTACAGCATTTGGGATTCTATTAAAATTAGTCAATAGTGTATTGCCTCTGACATTTATTTTCGCCTTCGCCCGTGGCATTGTGGCCCACGACGGCTCCCTGCAGCTTGTTGTGTTTATTCTGTGCTTTGGTAGCCTTAAACATTTGACTGTTAGGTGTAATTCAGGTGATAGCTATGGAATTTTGCAATTAGTTGTAACTGAATTTGGAAAGGGGAACTGCTTCCCTACCACAGCTTTCTAAAATGGCATCTGCAATAAAAAAAAAAAAAAAAAAAAAAAAAAATTCCCCCGAATTGTAACTCATTACAGGAACGTCTAGGGTGCAATGAGACGCTAAGGGGTTCAAGTGGGGGACATCAGCAAGACTTAATCCCGTAATAAAATGGGCGATAGTTTTTCACGTGGTTTCACTGACTATTCCGTGGAACAGTTAATTTTTAAAAGCAAATGATCTCTAAATGTGTGAACCTGTAAGAGAGCCACTCAGATCCGGGTTCCTTTTGGTTGCCAAGGGAACCATGTCATAGACATTCACATAAATAAACTCTAGACAGTGGGAGGAAGCAGCATAAATATAGGAACAGGTTCCCTGGATTCTTTCTTTCTATGAGAAAAATTCTCTCTCCCTGTCACCGTATACGCACCAAAAAAATCTACAAAATAGGAGAGTCATACCTTGTCCATGACAGGTGTAAGCGGGATAATACTACATTTACTCAGAATGTGAGAATTAACCGGGGGTAGGTCTCTAAAATTGCCCGTGTTCGAAGTTTCCGAGATGAGCACCAAGAAGGCTGATTTTCTCATTGGGATTTTAATGCGTTGTTCATTTACACACTCACGAAAACAGGTCCTGATGTTATATTTTACTTCTTTTCTATACCTATCCCTCCGAGAAAACAGATAGAGATTGTTTTCGTCTTGCAAAGTTGTGCAACACTACCTATCCAACAAAAGCTCAAAAATAGGGTCAAGTTTATATCTTCAAATTTTTGTCGAAGTTGTGACTCTCAGAGGTGATCTCAGGCTTTAGGAGATCTGAAAATATTTCAGAGTTCTGAAAACTATGAGGCATCTAAATATAAACCAAACAAAAATAAGATTTTAACAACCCTGCCTTTTTAGGCGTTATGATACAAATTCTTTTTTTTTTTTTTTAAGTTTATTTATTTGCTTTGAGAGAGAGCACAAACAGGTAGGGGCAGAGAGAAAGACAGAATTCTAAGCAGATTCTTAGCCATGAGCGCACAGCCTGATGGCGGGCTCGAACTCATGAACTGTGAGACCATGACCTGAACTGAGATCAAGAGTCAGACATTCAACTGACTGCGTCACCCAGGTGTCCCTGTAATACAGATTCTATGAATTGATATTATATTCCTCTTTTCAATGCTTTCTTGGCATTAAATACCAACTTTAACCTATTCAATCAATCAACAGAATGGGCTCTTTAGTTTTTGCTGGATGGCCACATGTCCCCTTCGCCAATAGGGCAGACCTCTGTTTTCCTCTGTAGGACTAGCTGTTCTCTCATTCTAGGGCATCAGACAGGGAAGATCAATCTCGGTTTTTCTGGGTGTAGACCTAAGCCTCAATCCAAGTCCAATTCTCCACCAGAGTAATGCAATTAGAAGTTGGTTGGAACTCATTTCCTGCTGTGAAAAGTCCTGATCTTGCCTTATTATCTATCAACATCTGGCTTTTCAGGGTTTCCCTTAATTCTGTCATTTCTTCACCATTCTCCCAATATATGTACCCTCTTCCTTAAATTAACTAGAATAGGTTTCATCTGAGTTGAGCCAAAGGCTTCTAACTCAGGATTCTGCCTCTGGCTACAGGAGCAAAAATATTTTATAATAAAATTACTCTAGCTTCCATAATAATCAATGTAAAAAATGTCCTATTTTCACTAACCTGTCTTAAATGACTTTAAGTCAATGCATTATTTATATTTACCATCTTATGCAGAACTAAATAGAATCCTTTCTTTAAGTGTTAAAAGGATAAAATCGAGTTCCAGAAGTGTAGGTTTGGAATAAAAAGTATACATCCAGTGTCTCTGGGTCCTTTAGTATAATGAAAGCTAAAATTTTACTCATTCTCCATCGTGAACAGAATAATTGCCTCACTGCAAACTTCAGACTGAGTCCCGAATGTATTTCAGTAAGTGGAAAGCAGGATCTATATTTTAAAAATGTTTATAAATCTTAGAAAAGAAAACGCAGATTTGTAAGGCATATAATAGATGTGCAGTATATTCAGAGAAAATTTAAAACAAGGTGATGCTTACTTCCATGAAAGCCATTTGTAGGTGCCTGGGTGGCTCAGTCAGTTGAGCATCTGACTCCAGCTCAGGTCATGATCTCACAGTTGGTGAGTTCGAGCCCCATGTTGGGCTCTGAGCTGACAGCCCAGAGCCTGGAGCCTGTTTTGGATTCTGTGCCTCCCTCTCCCTCTGTCCCACCCCCACTTACTCTCTCTCTCTCTCTCTCTCTCTCTCTCTCAAAAATAAATAAATATTTTTTTAATTAAAAAAAAGCCATTTATAATTTTAACCCCCCAAAAAGTTTGCGTTTTGTAAATATTACCTTATGTTTTTGTTCATTCACTCATCAAATATTTATCAAGTGTCATTTTGGGCCAGAAATTGCTTCAGCGCTGAGGACACAGCAGTAAACAAAATGCCTGCCTTCATGAAGATTATATTCTGGTTAGAAATACAAACATTAAGGGGTGCCTGGGTGGCTCAGTCGGTTAAGCCTCTGACTTCGGCTCAGGTCATGATCTCACTGTTGATGAGTTCGAGCCCCACGTCGGGCTCTGTGCTGACAGCTCGGAGCCTGGAGCCTGCTTCGGATTCTGTGTCTCCCTCTCTCACTGCCCCTCCCCTGCTCACGCTCTTTCTCGCTCTCTCTTGCTCTCTCTCTCAAGTAGATACACATAAAAGAAGGGGGAAAAAAAGAAATACAAACATTAACAATATTGTAAGAAAAATGATATTGTGTTTGATCGTGATGAGTCTAAGCAGGCAAAAACAGGAAAGGAGATGCATGTCACAGAGAGGAGGAGAAGGCTTCTGTGGAAGGGACTTTTGATCCAATATCAGAACAAAGGGAGGGAGAGACCCATGGCATATTTGACAGAAGAATAAAGAATGTGAATTTTATCATGGTTTGCTTTGTTAAACTCTTCTCCTAGTGCTGATCATTGGCCATTGCAAGAAACACCCAACAGATAATTACCAAAAGAGAGAATAGCGAGTAGAAAGGCCCTGAAGTCGTGGAGAGTTTGCTGTATTTGAAGGGAAAAAGGAGTTCAGGTGGGAGGTCAGTGAGTATGGCATTTTAGCTGAGCAGAAGGAACAGTGTGAGAGATTAAGCTGGAACAGAAGGATGGTCCAGTGAGCAAAGGGCCTTGGAGGTCTTGGTGGAAAACGGGGCTCTAGTCTAAATGAGAAGTCCGACAAAGATTTTAAACGAGGGAACTGCTATAATCAAATGAATATTTTCAAAGGCTCATTCTTGAACTTTCAGGAATTGGAAATGAGAAGGTGAAGGAACAGCACAACCACTTAGAGACTGTTGTGTTTAAGTCAGATTTTTTCAAACACGTGTCGGAAATGGAGTTTTGAGGAGAACCATTGACACAAACGTCCTTTCTGGAAACAGCTAATTCTAATTCAGCTTAAATGTGTCAGAGAGATCTTTAACCTCTCATGAAAAATTAATCTCTAATAAAAAAATTAATTTTGTAATGTTTATTTATTTTAGAGAGAGAGAGGGTGAGCAGGTGAGGGGCAGAGAGAGGGGGACAGAGGATTCAAAGCAGGCTCTGCCCTGAAGCAGCAAGCCCAATGTGGGGCTTGAATTCACCAATGGTGATCATGACCTGAGCCAAAGTCAGATGCTCAACCGACTGAGCCACCCAGGTGTCCCTAACCATGGCATTTAAAAGTCCCCAGCCTGGGGTGCCTGAGTGGCTCAGTCAGTTAAGCAGCCTACTTTGGCTCTGGTCATGATCTCACGGGTTCATGAGTTTGAGCCCCATGTCTGTGCTGACAGCCTGGAACTTTCTCTGGATTATGTGTCTCCCTCTCTCTGCCCCCCACTCCTTGCACTCTGTCTCTCCCTCAAAAATAAATAAACATTAAAAAGAATTTTTTTTAAGTTCCCAGCCCAACAGCAAACCATTACCTATCAAGATAGAGTGGTTACTTTCCTCCGTCCTCACAACATGTAACACCACCGGTGCTCATCTTTTTTATTCACTATTTACCTCCTCTCACCATAATGCAAGTATCAGGACGGTGAGAACTGGTCTTTCATGTTAATTTTTTAAATTACTAGATATTAGTTTAGAGCAAGTTTAGGTTTATAGAAAAATCAAACTTCAAGTACGAAAAGTTCCCATCTATCCTCTTGTGCACACCGTATACGTTAGCGCAAGAGATCTTGCACCTGTGCGCTGCATTGCTTACCATGATGAGCCAATATTGAATCGTCATTAGCCACAGTCCAAAGTTTACCTTAGGCTTCACTCTTTGTGTTTGTGCATTCTATGAGTCTTGACATATGTGTGATGGCACGCATCCAGACCCACCATTACAGAATCATACGGAAGCGTTACGCTACACTGGGCTCCGCCCATTCATCTGTCCCTCCCCCGACCCTGCCCAGCAACCACTCATTTTTGTAGAGTCTTCCTAGATTTGCCTTTTCCAAAATATCAGATAGCTTGCATCAGATGGTGTGTAGCCTTTTCAGATAGGCTTCTTTCACTTCCCAATATGAATTCTAGGTTCCTCCTGTCACTTCATGACTCAATAAGTCATTTGCTGTTAATTGCTAAAAAATATTGCATTGTATGGATATACCACAGTTAGTTTCTTCCTTCATCTGTTGAAGGACGTCAGTTTTGGTAATTGTGAATAAGTATCCCATGAACATTTGTGTGCAGGTTTTGTGCCAACAGAAATTTTCAACTCGCTTGGGTGAATACCAAGGAATGCAATTGCTGGATAATATGCCTGGGAGTCTACTAAGTTTCGCGAGAAATCGAGAAATTACCAACTCTCTTCCAAAGTTTTTTTGGCCTCTTACCAGCAATGATTGAGGGTCGCTGTTGCTCCACATCCTTGCCGGGATTTTATATTGTCATTTTTGTTTGTCATCTTATCATTTTGTTTGTCATTTTGCACACCATTCTAATAGGTGTGCGGTGGTAAGTCATTACTGTTTTCACATTCACTGTTAAATCCCCAGTATCTAGAAGCATGTCTGACAGAGCAGAGGTGTGGGTTGGGGGGAGAGAGAGAGAGAGAATGACAAAAGGAATCAATCTAAAAACTATTAAAACTAAGAATGAGAAAACTCAGATACATTGCACCCAGATCAATAGTCTTAAGCACAAACAACAGGGTAGTATAAACAGAATTACCAGGGATTTGGACACAAACTACATAACTGTATTGAGGTGAATAAAATAATATTTTAATGAATGGACAAGCATGGAGAGTTTTTAGCTAGGACAACTAAAAGTTTGGGAGGCTCCCCAAAATAAATCCAAAAGATAAATCTTATTTTAGTAAAAATTACCAAAAAAAAATTTTTTTACATTGACCTAGCAATTAAAAACATTGACCAGGCAACTGAAAGACTGCATCAAGGAAGGAATATCCTAACGAACACTGTAAACCAGTTGCTTCACATCAAGCAGCATTGCCTTTGTTGGAGGGAAACTGCCTTCATCTCACTTCTCCGATCGCGTCCTCCTCAAAGACTAGAGTGAGGGTCACCGGCCTCTTGTGTGCCATCTGAGTACAATCCCACCGTCTCCCCAATTCTGAAGCATCTTTCTGGCATTAAAATTATTTTTCCCCAAATGTCCTTTTATCAGGGTTAAAATGTAGTTTAGCTTCATCCGGCTCTGCTTTGAACCAGTTTTCTTTCATAAGTAACACTCCAAGCATAAGAGGCTTGCCAAGTAACTTGCGCTTCCCACACAGAGGCACACATACTAGAAAGTGTCACAGTGGAAATTGGAGACCGGGTCTCTGAACAATACCGACATCTTTGAGGAAAACAGTCCATAAAAGATGCAATGAAATACACAGAAAGGCATTTGGACACAAGCCTTATTCTCATGAACGTCCCAAATGCTGCCCCATGTATTGGCTGTTTTGTTAGTCAAGGACAGAAAATCCATTTGTAGAAATCATCTATCAAGAAGTCGTATATTAGGATCATTTGCCTTCCAGGGATCCTTGCATACAATTCCAACAAAAGGAAAATGTCATACTGCCAAAGCCTTGACTGGGCCAGGCAAGCCCAAGAACAGCTGCTTCTATTTTCTCGATTCACATCTGTGTCTAATAATTCATGCTTGACTTTGATGTGGTCATTGGCAAGTCAACATTTCCCCAAATCCAGGGTTTCAACCCAGAATAAAGTTTCATGCTTTGTGTTTTTAAGAACTTAACCCATTTCCCCCACTTAAACTCCCTTATCGCTCTTAATGCAATGGCATGAGACTACAATGTCTCAGTGTATTCCTAGTGCCAACATACATCATGTGTGCAGGTAATTCACACACCGTCCATCTTCTACAGGTTCTATTTGTCCCTGAACATTCATAGATGCTTATAAATTAGTTCTCATAGCAGTGTACCTTGTTAGATATACCCTACTAGATCATATTTTATGACTATGTTCCTTTATTCAGATTATCTACTCTCACCTAACTTCGTGTGATCTATAAATACAGCATCACCTCATTCATTTATTCACTCAGGAAACTTCTTGAAAGCTGAGAATTCTTCAGACACTAAAAGGCACTCAAGATAAAAAGTTAAATTATTCCTATTCTGAAAGTCATGTCAAGGGAAGAAGAAAACACCAGAATTAATCATTCTAACAATCATAAAATTAGAATAATGCTATAATTTCTTGCATCTAATAGAAGACAGGTCTCAGATATGTGGTACAGGCCAGGATTTCACCATTGACTTTCCGGAATCAAAGGTGGTTCCCCAATTCCTCTAAGCTTTGTTTGTCATCCAGTGAAGAGGGAGAAAGCGAGAGTTGCCCGTGTATAGGACACATGGGAGGGGCAATCAAGGGCAGGGTGAGGAAGGATTGAGACCATTTATGGGAAGGTGCTCATATGTGCCACACATTTTTTAGAACAATTTTTTCCTAGTGATTTCTCCCTATTTCCATTTATCTCCATATTTATGCTTTTATTGCACTGCAATTTCATTCTCTTTTCCAACATGAAATACAGTATGATACACTTAAAATTGCTGTAACGTATTAACTGAAACAAGGTCTTCAAAAGGCCACTGTAAATCTCACTGTTGGTGCTATTCAGAGATGATCTTCTTTAGTTAAAATTGTTGACTCTTGGGGCACCTGGGTGGCTCGGTCGGTTAAACATCCAATTCTTGGTTTCAGGTCAAGTCATGATCTCATGGTTTCATGAGTTTGAGCCCCACAGTGGGCTCTGCATTGGCATTGCAGAGCCTGCTTGGTATTCCCTCTCTCCCTCTCTCTGCCCATCCCCCACTCACTCTGTCTCTGTCGCTCTCAAAATAAATAATTTAAAAAAAATTGTTGACTCTTATCCCACCCACACACCACTGTAGTCTTTATTTCTCTGTTTTACATGTAAGACACGTACAAGAAGCCTTGTCAAGTAGTGTGCTTTCAGCTCTGACACTCCCCTGGCTTCTTGGTCAATAGAAGACAACCTCAGTGATTATCGTCTTCTCCTCGCACTCCCATAAAATGTTTCTTCACTTATGTTTAGCATTCAAGCTCTATGAGACCTTTTTTGTGTACGATTCAATGTTGTAACACCATACTTAGGAGAGCGTCTGCCATAAGGTAGGTGCTGCTGCTGGAAATACATGAAGTCAGTGAACCCTGTAATAAATTTATTCCAGGGCACAAAATACTAACTGATCTAATGTTACCGAAATATACCCTCCAAAATGTTCATTTTGAAAATCAGAGTCCCATAGTGTTCTAGAAGCCTCTGTCAGATGACTAAGAGAGGGAATCCCAGACTTGGATTGCAGATGACATAAAAGCACAGTAAGCAATACAAACTGTGCTGAGGAAGACTGGGAACGAGTAGACGCGTCAAGCATATCCAGGACTTTCTTCTTGCCACTCGTTGTGAGGCCAATCCCGGGAGCAATGATAGATCTCATCCCTCCCTAATTTACTCACATAGACAGAGCACATTTGTACTCTTAACATCCAGACATTTAAAGTAAAGCCTTTTATCGGGTTGAAATGAGAAAAAAAAAAGTAGAACCAAAAGTCCAATCTTCAACCAACCTTTTCCTAAGCTGTTGATGCAGGTTCATGGGATCATCGGTCACCATGTGGCTGACTCTAAATGACACATCATGGCTTCTCTTAGATGTTGTGTCATTTAGTTTTTCAAGGAAGTCAGAGAATTGAGTTGTCTTAAATCATCATCTGAATAAGAAATATGTGCATTCAACCACCCTAATCTGTATCAAGAGCTGAATCTTTTTATTGTTTTATCAGAAGTAGAGGTTTATTTCTCACTGACCCACCGCCCTAAGAGTTGCTGTATCCAAAGTGAATCCATGAATCCTTCTCTGTTTTTATTAAACTTGACTTTGGTAATATTGGATGCTAACACATTTTGCAGAGCATATTGTAGACAAGAATAAGCTTTTGTCTATTTTAGTAAGTGAATAACTTAGAAATTATGTTTGTTCTCTCTTGCTTATTTCTAATGGAGAAATAATCTTATAAAGAAATCCTTTATATATTTGTCCAATTGTGGGAGTCTTTCTAATTTGCAAAACTCATTAAGAGCACTGATACTTGTTGGCATTCATATTCCCAGCTCCTCTTGGTGATTCAGGATATAGTTAATCTTGGCAAGCAGAACAAACTAATTTCTCACACAATCCCTTCAAGGCTTTCAGGCTTTAGTTCAGAGTCACCAGCATTTATCTTCCCTTTTTAAACTGAAAATTCCTTTTCCTTCAAAATGAAGATGAAAACAATAGGAGATATAGAGGACTTCTTCCCCTCTTGCCCAAACAGTATTGGTTTGAAATATACATTTTTAATTCAGCACAGAGCCTGATTAAGGGCTCAACTTCACTGACCGGGAGACCATGACCTGAGCCAAAGTTGGATGCTTAACTGACTGAGCCACCCAGGCATCCCAAAAACACCTGCTCATTTTAAAATATACTGTCCCTGATACACTTCTTGTGGATATATACCACCATATTATTTTTTTTTTGCCTTGGAGGCCAACTTTCCATATTGTAGATAGAAGCATCTATCTATGAATTCATTTATCTCGGGTCCTGAAGGTTTCTGGAGACCCCTCCCTCATCTCCGTGAACTCTTCACTCTTAAATTATCACCATAAACTATAATGATCCATTCTAATCCTTCCCAGGAAATGAATCCTGACAGTCTGCCCCAAGTTCTGAGATTTTAAACATTAAATGTCAATATCTTGTTTTAAATGTTTGTTACTGTGCCTTCACCAGAGGAAAAATAAATCATCAATTGCAAAAGACAATAAGTCAATGAAATCAGGCGGGAAAGTAACAATTGTGTTGTATAAATAAAATAATGTGATTACATTATTTTCAGAATAGCTGTTTGAAAAAAATCATTTTATAAAACTTCACAAACATTCCATCTATTTTTAATCCATACTCCATTTCTTTACATTTGCACCAAGCACAGGTTTTTGTACGTAATACCGCAAACTCAAAAGAGTCCCTTTGGTAGAGTTAAGAGTTTTGGTCTCCTATAGTGAAACATTTTGGCATTAGAATTTCTGCTTTAACTACTAGTCATGCTACTTTCTTATGGATCTCACAGCAATACCTTTCTCTGGGTTTCATTTTCTTCATTTATAAAGCAATAGTTCACAAAGTGTCCACAAAGAGATAGAAATTTATCTTTTCAACCAGCAACTATGTCTTATTTATGTATTTATTTATTTATTTTTAAATTTATTTTTTATTTATTTTTATTTTTTTAAATATTTTTATTTAGTTTTGAGACAGAGAGAAAGCACAATCTGAGGAGGGGCAGAGAGAGAGAGAGCATGAGACAGGGACCCAAGCAGGCTCCGAGCTGTCAGCACAGAGCCTGACGCAGGGCTCGAACCCACAAACCGCCAGATCATGACCTGAGCTGAAGTCGGACGCTTAGCCGAATGAGCCACTCAGGCACCCCCAAATGTGTCTTTTTTAAATTCAACTTCCCTTATCAATTAAACGTTATTCCTTTGTGTTTGGTTTAGCTTTCCTTACAAATTTTGGAATCACCCTGACAAATTATACAGTAATGGTTTCAGCTGCAATTCTTTTGAATCAATAAGGTCAGTTCAGTTTTGGGGGGAACTGACGTTTTAACAATAGTGAACTTCACCACATTGAGTCTCTGTACTTTTATTACATCTTTCTTTAATGTAATTAATCAGTGTATCTGTACGTTTATTACATCTTCTTTTCTTTAACTCATCAGTGTTTTGCTATTTTCAGCACATCTACAGATATTGTATATATTTGGAAGGTTTATACTTATTTCACATATTAGCATTTTTGGTAATCATACCAGTAGTATTTTATTTCTGTGTTTCATTATCTGCTGCTAGCATATAAAAATATAATTGACTTTGAACATTTATCCTCTAAGTTACCATATTGCTCAAGTCACATTTCAGCCTTGGTATCTTTTTATACAGTCTAAGGATGATCTATAGAGATAATTTGGTGACAGTCTCATTGTTTTTCTTCAAATATGTCTTCTTCCCCATTCCCTCTCATTTTCCGGGTTTCTGGTGACACATATTTTAGATTGTTTAATTTTGTTCTTAGTTCATTCATAGTTCTTAGATGCTCTGGTCATTTTATTTTCACAATGTGTGTGTGTGTGTGTGTGTGTGTGTGTGTGTGTGTGTGTGTATGTGTGCTTCAAGTTGTGTAATTTCATTTTGACCTATCTTTAAGTTCACTGATAATTTCCTCTGCTGTGTCAAATCTGTTGTTTAGCCCACCAAAGCCATTCTTTGTCTTTGTCCATGTGTTTTTCCATTTGATTCTTTCTTACAGTTTCTAAATGTCTGCTGAAATTACCTTGTGGATCATACACATTGCCCATCTTTTGCACGGGAGACTTCAGCATATCATTGGCATTATTTTAAATTCCATGTCTGATGGTATCTCTTTCCCATTGTTTGATCTTTTGACCATGTGCTATTTTTTTTCTTCGCTCTTCATATCCCTTATGATTTGCTTTCTTTTGTGGAAAGCGATTTTCTTGTACTGTACTGAACAGTAGAGATTGAAGCAAAGTAATTATTATGACATTGGGCACCTTTTCCTTCTGCTAAAACTCTACTGGGGAGGTTGAATCAATCTAGTCAGAGGTCGAGTTTTTTTTTTATTATTATTGCTTTTTGCTATAGCCACAAATTTCTCTAATTCCTCTAATATTACCTTAGGTTTAGAGGGGAGACCCAAACCACAGCCTCCAATGTCAGTTCCACTCTTGGCTTTAGGCCTTCCCTTTACGTGGTGCCTTAGATTGTGCTTCATGATCTTCTGCTCCTACCAGTGAAGTTACTTGTACTACTTACTACCAGATGCCCATGAGCCTGACGGAGAGGAAGGAGAAGGAGCATTCCTATTATTCATCTTCAGTCTTTGGCAGACCCCAGGGTCCCAGGGGTAAGGGTATTCTCACTTATCTGGTCTTGTCCCTGGCCGTCGCTCTGAGCCCAGTGTCCTCGCCTGCTCCTCCACACTGGTGGGAGTTAAGAATTTTTTTCTATTCTATTTCCCTAGACGTAATAGGTTTTCACCTGTGGTCTAAAAGCAACAGGTTCTGTTTTCTTTCCTAAAGTGTATTCTGTGGAAAAGATAGGGACAAGGATCCAGACAGTGTTCCATGACTTTCCAAGGTCTCTGGGACTCTCCTCCCCAGGCCTTCACCATAAGAGGAGGGATGTTTTATAGGACTCTCATCCTGCCCCTAATCTTATTAAGAAGATTCTCTAAGAGATGTACGAACAGCAACAAAAACAGTCTCTTAAATGCAAACCAACACTAAATGGGTGGTACCCAAAGAGGAGGCAGAGACAGGTGTTGAGTGAACCAGGTAAAGGGAATTAAGAGGTACAATTTTAAGTTAGAAAGTAATTAAGTCAGAGAGATGGAAATTACCATATAGAGAATATAATCAATAAGATTTTAAAAACTTTGGTGACAGATGGTGACTATATTTATCATAGTGAGCACTGAGTAGCATATAGAATTGCTGAAACATTATGTTGGCCACCTGAAACTAATGTAACAGTGTATATTAATTATACTTCAGGGGTGCCTGGATGGCTCAGTCGTTATGCACCTGACCAGCTCAGGTCAGGATCTCCCAGTTCGGGAGTTCAAGTCCCACATGGGGTTGGCACAAGCCCTGTTTCTCTCTCCCCTTCTCTCTCTCTCTCTCTCTCTCTCTCTCTCCCTCTCTCTTCCGTCTCCCTTCATGGGATTCTCTCCCTCCCTCTCTCTGCCCCTTGCTCACTTGTGCTCTCTCTATTTCTCAAAACATATAAGTAAATAAATGTGATTGTTCCAAAGAACACACTCTAAAAAATGTACACTTCAAAACAAAACAAAACAAAACAAAACAAAACAAACTCCTATAAGTAGGAATCAGTGCCTTTTGTTTTTCTGGACTACATATGGTTCTGTATTCTGATCTCTTCCTAGGTCACACTCAACTCTTTGTAACTAATTAAAAAATTAGTTGAATTTTTATCAATGTCTGGCCACAGCTGCTCCTGGAAGCAAATGCTTACTTCCAGTTTCTCCCTGGAGACAACAGTCTTCCTTTAGATTTTATTTTAGTTGGTAGCCCTGAAACTTCAGCTCCCGGGTGGGTTCAGGGAAATTTGTGAAATCTGCTGATTGTCCATATCGGGTTTGTTGGAGGTGTTGCTGTGCGTGGATGGAATGTTCTCCCAGCTTTCTACGTGCTTAGTCAAAGCTGGAAGTCCCCGTGAGCTGGAACTTTGCAATCGTTAAACAAGCTCATTTTAAAAACCAAAAAAAAAAAAAAAAAAATGTAAAGAAACAAAATGAACAGTGCTTTCATGATTTGACATAATCTTTCCAAACACAGGCTCATTTTTTTTCTCTCCTTTATAGTCAATTAACTTAAGGGATTTGACTTTTCCTTTGGCCATTACATGTCAGCATATGCACATATCAATCCAATTCAACCTGCTACCTGTTCAGTTTTGCCCCTGAAATAATACTGTCTCCACTAAACTCACTGTTGCAATGGATATTTTCCATTCTCACCTTGGTCTCTCACCCACGTGTGACACTCATAATTACTCTCTTCTTTAAAAAAAAATTAATGTTTATTTATCTTTGAGAGAGACAGAGACAGAATGCGAGTGGGTTGGGGCAGAGAGGGAGACACAGAATCCAAAGCAGGCTCCAGGCTCCAAGCCCTCAGCACACAATCCGACGTGGGGCTCGAACTCACCAGCTGCGAGATCATGACCCGAGCCGGAGCCGGATGCTCCACCGACTGAGCCACCCAGGCACCCCATAATTACTCTCTTCTTTACCAACTCCTTCCCTAAGCTTCATAACCCCAGTCTCCAAGTCTTCTACCTACGTCTCAGGCGGCTGCTTCTGGGTTTTCTTTACAGCTCATTTTCTTCCTCCAAGATATCAAATGCTGGAGTTCCTCAAGGTCAGAATGACGATCCTGTTCTGTTCTCATTCGTTCATGCCTATAGCTTCAACAACTCTCGTTACGCCAACACTTGCCAAATTTACACGTCTAGTAGGCTTTTGTTCATAGCTCTCATCCTTTTTTGTCCAGCTTTACTGAGGTGTAACTGGCAATATTGTGAGAGGTTTAAAGTGTACGACGTGATGATTTGAGAGACGTATACATTGTGAAAAAAGTCCCCATTGAGTTCATTAGCGCATCCATTACTTCACGTGTTTGTGTTTTCCTTTTTTTGGTTAGAACGTTTTAGTTCTACTCTCAGAAAACATTTATGACACAATAAGGTGTTATCAGCGATAGTCACCATGTTATACATGGATCCTCAGATTTTCTTCGTCTTATAACTGGAAGATTGTACCTTTTTACCAGTCTCTCCCTATTTCCCACCCCCAGCACCACCCGGCCAACCGCTTGTCTACCATTTCTCGCGCAGCTCTTACTCTGATCGATATTCCTATGTGGATGCATTTAAGGCGTCAGAAACTTAAAATATTCTGAACTGAACTCCTTTATCCTCGCTCGCTGATGAGCTCCCATTAAGCTGTCTCCACAAGTTAGAATCCATGCAGTGATGTTCTGCACATTGATGGATGGCCCAGTAGCGGTCTGGGCCACCTGTTTGGTATTTCACTCAATACCCTCTGGTCCTGTTCATGCCCAGTCTCTAATGGGCCATTTCCATCTGTAGAGGTTTGTTACTAAGGCTACCCATCTTTAGAACGTAGTGGGGTATGACAGAACCTATCTTTGGCCACATAGTCATTCGATACCCCACAATCAAAGAGGCTGTCTCTACGAGCACCCACTCGTCCACCAAGAGCTAGTTTTCCAATAGTGTGTCCTTTTGTGCTATAGATGACATGCATTTGTCTGAGAATCCCAGGGGCTCTATGCTGTGATCCTCCTACTGGCGTGGGGCTGGCTATAAAACTAACACAAGCATCTATTTTTTCCACCGTAGATATGTCTACTACTGGAATATCTGCCAACTTTTAGGCTTGGGAAGCAGTTTTTATTGTCCTCCCACCTGAATTTGCGACAGAATTATTTCTCTATCTAGGTCCAATTCAACACTGGTAGATCTCCGTATCACTAAGTACATGAGATGGAGAAATGCAGAATATGCTGCCTCCTGAACTAAAACATGCTTACCAAGTACAGGCAACCTTTCTTGATGGTAGAAAGGTTACAATTCAATAATTTTTCCCTTATAGGAGATGTCCCAGCATACCTCAGCCCCACTGAACCTGAAAGCACTTAATTTATAGATCAGGCCCTAAATCTTGGTAGGGTGCACTTCTCACCTTCTAAGATGTTTTGTTTTTTTGTTTGTTTGTTTGTTTTTACTGAGGCTTTCCATATACTAGTCACATCTTGCTCATCGGGTGCAATTCACAAGATGGCAGCAATAGAATGGATTAATTCATGGTCCTACAGAATATCTAGATGGTCTAGGTCTCTTTAAACTATCTTATGACAGAGGGAAGAAGAATAACGTAACCCATAGTCTGTGTCAATTCCAACCGGTGTCCAGCAATTTTTCAAAGGTCTTTCCCTCATCCATAATTATATGGCTAAAAGGCAATAGATTTCTGGGAGAATCACGTCATGTGCAGTAAGTGATGTTGCAAATCCCTTTCTCATAGACATTCATTCAGCCCATCCTTAGATAAGTGGATGGAGTCTGATAACTTACTTAGGATTATGTATCAGATCATGACTTTTTAAAAAAAATTTTAATGTTTATTTCTTTTTGAGAGAGACAGAGACAGAATGTGAGTGGGTTAGGGGCAGAGAGAGAGGGAGACACAGAATCTGAAGCAGGCTTTAGGCTCTGAGCCATCAGCACAGAGCCTGATGCGGGGCTCCAACTCAAGAGCTGTGAGATCATGACCTGAGCTGAAGTCGGACGCTCACCTGAATGAACCACCCAGGCACCCAGATCATGACTTTTTATTTGACTGTATAAATTACCTGAGATAGAGTGGCTTCTGGATATGCTCATGGAATGCAGTCAGATGAGTCTTCTGGCTTCACATAGGATGCTTTGGTGCGCCTACTGTTGATTCATTCCTGTACTATATGGCATTTATACTTAGTGTGAGCAATTGCTTTTATCACATGTCAGAGGGTCATTCTAGCAACATGTTGGTAGCATCATAAGGGGTCCTCACCAATGTGTTAACTCTATCACAAGAGTACTCCAATTTCTATGAACCCTCTTTTATCCAACTAAACATTCTGCGACCCTTCATCAGGACTTCAGGATTCTCCCCCATGCATGCTGTCCCAGCTCTGCATTAAACGTATCCTGTAGCTTCTTCAATGCACAATCCTTCTCTTCCCTTGGATAGCTCTTGTCATCCATACTGTGCTGAGATTCAAACTTCGTTATTGGTCTGGTTGACAGCAAGAGAGATAGGGAAGATCCTGAGGGGGTGTGAGCGTTGTCTTGAAGTGCCTAACTTCAGTACTTTTTGTGATATTCAAGCAAGAGAGAAGGGCCAGGTTTAGGATGAGGTGAGTGAGGGGCCTGGAGGAGCAGGGTCCTAGAGGCCTCCGCATTTGCACAACCTCAAGGCTAGAATGCCTCCTTAAATTTTGTCCCACGTACACACCACTTGCCTCACACTAGCACTACAGTCTAACCAATGTGTGTGTGCCACTCCTGCATGGCCAGTGGGTTCAGTGGAATCTAGATCATGTGTCTCAAGGGCATCTACCTAAATATCCTCTTCTCAGATTCATGGTCCCACTCCCTTCCCATGAGGTCCTTGAATTTGGTGTAAGAGATGTTAGGGCTGAAAGCTCAACCTTCTCGGAAGCTCCACTGTTTCATAATTAAATCCCGAGCCAAGTTCTTCATTTTGTTTGCCCTCCAGCTGCAAGAAATGAAGGTTTCCTTAAATACTACCAAAAAGACTCTCCGCTTTCAGTTTCTCTCGAAATGGTGATTTGTCGCCCAGACCCTGTCATTTTCTCTCAGCAATGATTCAATGGGACTCAGCAAGAGCCACTCAGTTCTGTTGTTTATAAGTACGGCTTCTCTCATAATTCTCAAATGCCAGAGAGATGGCATTGACAGATGATTCCCTTCCATTTGCATACCACCTAAGGTCATCACCAAAGTACAGTCCAGCAATTTTATTTCTAAAATATCCTAGGTTCTCTTCGTATCCCACTTACCAGCAGTACTGGAGTCCTCAGCGCCAACCAAAGGATAACTAACATAGCTCTAGAATTCTACTCTTTGCATCCCCTCTTGGTAACAACGATCTTAGGTCGGGTTCCTCAGAAATAGACACGAAGGTAAAGAATTTTACGCTGTAGTCATTCAAGAGTAGTGCTCTTAGGAGATACTCCACTTCAGGAAGTGAAGAACTCAAGATGGGACGCAGAGAGAAATTGTTAGGGACATGTTCCCATTGACACTTATGTATGGCAGTTTCCAAAGGCTGAAGGTAATTCCCAATGACGAACACAAGTGGGAGCCATCAAAATCGGATATTGCTAGGAGCACCGGTGTTGGTCTGTAGAGGGGATATGGTTAAACCACTTCAGTTTCCACTATCGGGTGCACTTCTTTTTATTTAAGATAACTGACACATTTGGAACACATTAAAACAAAATTGTGTTTTGAATCATTTTGCATTTCTCCTGGAGAAAAAAAAAAGAGTCTATGTTCTAAGGCAACTGAAAAGGTCTATGCATTTTGAGATGGAGAAACAGGCAATTAGAAAAAAAAAAGGAAAAAAAAAAACCTTTTCAAGCGTCAAGTAATGCCACTTTTGATATCACAAGATGATTTGGGGTACAAGGTGGTGCTTCTGCTTGGTGTCCCTCCAAGTAGGTTTTGAACACTGAACGTGTTTTAAACGATCGGGACGCACTGTGTGCTGAACTAACAGGTTATGTGCATGGAATGTGAAGCATGGAATTCAGTGCTGGTCTTCCTCCAAAATGACAAATCTGCATATTAGATAGAGAGAACCCTAATTTCCAGTTTTGCTGAATCAAATTTCTCTTGGTCCACCAGATAGTTTGCAGTGAGCATATAGGGTTGCAGTTGGCCAGATTTCCGTGAGAATGAACGTCAGAGTATTGGATAAAGTCAAAGCATCTGTCTTAAGTTTTTCACCCCTAAATCCAAGGATTACTACCACCAATCTGTCCGACTGTTTGGAAAAACATAGATCAGGGTCATTGAAAATGATCTGCTTTTTTTTAATAACAACAAAAATCTTTGATTTTCTTGTTTATTTAAAAGCCACATGTTTATGAAAGGTGTTTAATCCTCGTGCTATACTTAGAACTCTTGTTGGGGAAACCCTTTCCTAACCAAGATTTAATGGAATTAAATAAAATTAAATCACTGATATATAGTTCTTAGTATATACAAAGGGATTAATTAATACAAAAACCCCTTTCTTAATAAGTATTTGTTGTCTAAATGATGTGCTGGTTAATGGGTAGTTCCTGAGAGTAATTTCAATTTGGGCTGTGGACTTTTGAGGTTAAATCACATCCCTTCTTTCTGTGAATTGAGAACCAACATAAAAATAGAAAGAGGCATCAGATAGGGATCAAAATATCGGCTCTATTGTGAGACTGTTGATTTGAAGATGCAGCTTGGATCAATGCCCAGATGCTCTTCCTTTGCTTGATCCTGACTTTGATTCCTTTGCCACCTACTTCAGGGAAGAGAAGTCTTTCTCTAGTCACCTGGTAACAGAAACATGAAACAGAACAGACGGATTCTGAAGACAGGATGACCCAAGGAAGAGAAGCCCCAAGTCATAAGGCACAACAAACATCACACCTACACGCTGCCTAAGAGGAACTGCCCCATTGAATGGTGGACTCCTGCCCACATGAAAATTGAGGAAATTGTTTCTCTTCCTGGAAGGGAGAATGTATAAATAAACTTAAAATGGCAAAATATTACTCCAATGTTGTCCCCTCCTGGAAAAGTTTCCTTGTGAAAACAATAAAGGAATAAGTAAGGCTTTCCTTTAAAAATGATCTGGAAAATGGATCTGTCGTTTGTATCTAATATGGAAGCATGAAGTCTCTGAGCGTCCACTGAGGAATATATCAGAGATACCCCAAGGTACGTAATGAATACCAAGAGGAAGTGAGATAAAAATTTAATATAGGAAAACTAATGATCCATTGCCATTCTAATTGCTCTGCTCTTCTGTGCCATTTTTCTATGATTTGTTTTTGAAAATATTTCTAAGAAAATAATGAGCTACAAATTTAACATTAACGAAAAGGTGTAGATGCATATTTAAATACTCTCTTGTTGGGAAAACAAAAATTTTAAAGCCCAACTAACGTAGTGCATGATGGTAAATTACAAATATGTTCTTGACACAGCATTAGTAAATTAAAAAATTCCCTAGTCAATTGAAAAAAAGTGTCAATATATTTTAGTAGATAGATACTAAAGTGAAACTATGCGTTCTGCTATACTGGAGTATATTCGTAGTTTTCCGTATTCCCTCTTGCCACCTATTGGTTTGTTTGCTCATGAACCAATTCCAAACCAACTTTACCACTACTGTTTTATAATGTTTTGTTTTGATCTTTTACAACAGGTTCTCCCAACTTTTACGTCTCCAAGAGCGTTTTGATCATATTTGGCCCTTTACATGTGTTATAGAATAAGATTGCTAGGTTGCATAAGAATGTACATGCACATACACATTCATAAACCCAATTGAATTTTTGATTGATATGATATAAACCCACACATTTATTTGGAGAAAATCGCAATCATTCAAATACCACATCTTCCATTCTTTGAATAGGGTATATCTTTTCTTTTATGTGGATTCTTCTATGACCCTTTTCTCCAGAACCATGAGTTTGGAAACGTAGGAGAGCAAGGGTTAGTTCGCAGATGCATGCTGACTCCGAAGAGACCTCTATCTTTCCAGTAAATGTGAGGAGGATGCCTTATAAGACCCCTCACCTTGATAGCCCTGGGCCTTAGTCTCTACATCTCAGTTAGCTACCAACCAATGGCAAGATACTAGATAATGGCCTTAGGACAACAGCAACTGTGGTTCTCTAATACTCTTTTTACTCCTCTGAGTTCATAATCTTATACTAAAATTATCTTGGCTGTTCCCCCACATTTTTAATCTCTCCAATTCCATTGGGGAAATTAAAGAAAATATATTGGGTATTTATAAATATGGAGCGCTGGTTGTAAAAAGACTAGCTCACTATTACAGGAAATAGAAAGTCACATATACATTTTATAAAGGCTTATTTTAGGCATTTATTTCAAAATAATAGGAATTGGAAGGCATGAGACAAAACTTGAGAATTCATAATTTAAAATTAAATCTGTAGGGGCTCCTGGGTGGCTTAGGTATCTGACTTTGGCTCAAGTTACGATCTCACGGTTTGTGAATTCAAGCTCTGTGTGAACAACTCAGAGCCTGGAGCCTTCTGTGGATTCTGTGTCTCCTCTCTCTGCCCCTCCCTGGCTTGTGCTCTGTGTGTGTCTCTCTCTCAAAAGATGAATAAACATTTAAAAACATTTTTTTAATAAATAAAATTAAATCTGTCGATATTTTAACATTAATTATTGTTATTTTATTATATTATATGTCAACACATTAATAATTTAATGCCAAAGCATAAGCTTCAAAGAAGTTAATTTCTCAAACAAGGTTCAAGTTTTATGTTTTGGCTCCTTTGTTTCTCTAAAGATTCTTCAAGGATTACTTTGCAGGAGTAGGAGAGAGACAGAGAAGCCCGACTAAGGGCATTCGAACATCATTTTAACTAGAGTAATTCTGTGCTTTCTCTTCCTATTAAGCTGGGATTTCTCACACAAATTTATCTGAAGGAATAATTGCCACAGATAAGAAGTATTTGAAAACCACTGGTCTCTAAAGACGGAGGAGATTCTCAAATATGCCGATCAAACAGTGCCTGGGCTATTGTATTAAGATCTGAGCACTGTACTTAGTGAGATGTATCCAGTGGGGGAGTTGTTTCACAAGTTCCAAATAAATCTAAACCATGTTCTGTAAGATGCTGTTTATCATTCATTCAACAAGTATTTACTAGGCTTTGACTAAGCCACCGGGCACTACTAACGGAAGAGAGAAGACTGGAGATGTGGTCTCCTGGCTGATGATGCTGACATTCCCGTGGGTGAGGGGAAAAAATTATATACTTACACAATAATAACCGATATTATTCAAATGGATGCACTAACAAGATGTACCAGAAAAGGAGATGACATTTCTAGACTGTAAATGCAATTTAAATGCATTTGGATGCACTGAAAAACGAGTGGCCAATTCCTACTTGAATTAACAAGTGCGTTAAATGTACTTAGGGAGTGATGCTTCACTTTGCAATTGAATCAGAAGTTAATATCCTGACTGTTGATGGAAGGGATCCTTGATCTCTATATTTTCCCCTTACGTCTATAGTCACACACTTGTAAAATAACTTTTTCTTCTGTTTTTTTTTTTTTTTTATTTTTTGTTGTTGTTTGTTCTGTTTTTACTTCTCTTAGCCTTGGATGTTTATCTTTTTCTCTTTCTATAACGTCCGTAAAATTAAAAAAAAAAAAAAACAGAAGAATTATAGGTGAGAGCGTAGGGGCCAAGGAGCTTATTAAAATAAGCCACATTTTCTTTTTTGCTTTTCAATTTGCAAACCCTAAGGGCACCCTTTGTGAAATCTGACACTTCTGCCTCTTTCAGTTTATTAGATCTTGCCGCTGAACAGCAACAAAAGTAGACGACAAGACACTGGAGAAACCCCGAAAGACCTCTCCGCTGCTGTGTCAATGAAATCAGTCTGGAACTGGCAATAGCAGGTCCCGACAAGCTGGCGGTGACATCTGTTACCATATTGATTGTCAGGCTTTGTTCAAAATCTCCGGCCAGCTGAAAGGCTCTCTTTTCTCCTCACCTACCTACATGTGTCCCCCTAAGGCTACATTCCAGCTGAAGACACAGGAGGCCCAAATTTAAGGTAGCAGTGTTCATCAATGCCAGGACATTACTAGCAAACTTTCCTGCCCCTCACTGGCTGGCCTACCCAGACAGAAATCAGTTTCGTGAGGATAGGAGGAACTTCGTTCTGGAAGGAGAAAAATATCGGATAATCATACGGTAAAGGAAGCAGATTGTTCCCTTTGATTTTTTTTTTTTTTTAATTTTTGAGACATCGTTTTTGGTTTTTTGCTTTTCGTTTTTTTTTTTTTTTTTATCTTTTTGATGGATGAGTAGAAATGGATCTTCCCCTTTTTATTTCTCTTAATCTTTTACCTATCATTTTACTTCAGGGATCAAAAGTGTTTTCATGAGGTTGCATATACTTTGTGTGTGTAGACAAAATACGTCAAACACTTTGGAATATTAAAAAAAAATATTGTGATTGAGAAAGTCATGATTAGGGGAGCCTGGGTGGCTCAATTGGTTGAGTTATTACACACAGCTAACATGAGGGCTTCCTCTTGTTTGCATTAACATTTGCTAACAAGGTAGATAGGTCTCAGCCCCTTACAAGCTCCCCATCAGAGAGGGGGGAAAATATTCAAAGTTTCAGCATTATCTTTTCTTTTTTTTTCAACTTTTATTTATTTTTGGGACAGAGAGAGAGAGAGAGCATGAACGGGGGAGGGGCCGAGAGAGAGGGAGACACAGAATCTGAAGCAGGCTCCAGGCTCTGAGCCATCAGCCCAGAGCCTGACGCTGGGCTCGAACTCACGGACCGCGAGATCGTGACCTGGCTGAAGTCGGACGCTTAACCGACTGCGCCACCCAGGCGCCCCTTTCTTTTCTAATCCAAATCACCGTAAACACTCACCATGATATTCATTGTTTAGGCCAATTGTATATAATAATACATTTGTTTCGTAAAAGAAAAGAGACTATGGCACGTCTTGAGGACGTTGTGTCTGCTTAAGTGTCTGTTGTGGCTAAGTACTACATGTGATCAAATATGTGAATGCGTGAAAGGAATGCACACAACTCCAAGTCCTTCTTCTTCCATTTGATGGAGGACCAGTAGACGCCAAGGGAGAATGATACTAGACCCAGGGCTAGATCTCAGCTGACTTCATCCAGTGTCTACCACACATTTTAGAGCACAGTGCAAAAACAGCTGTAGAAGAAAGGCAAATTGTAATAGATGCTCAGACAACAATGAGAAAACGCAAAGTACGAAAAGATTACTAAGACAATAACTTTCCAAAAAGCTTCAGTTTCTCTATGAAGGTATTCAAAAAAATTGATGAGGAGTGGAGGTCATGCAAGCATGGATATTGTTTGAGTTTTCTGGGGGTTGAGACCCCCATAAACCAACTTTAATGCCAATTACTGCTGAACCCTGTAGGCAAATTACCTACAGTAATTTACCAGAAGTTACCAATTTCTTTTAGAAGTTGAAGAAACTAAATGTAGATAGAGAAGGTGAATTGATCACATTTTCCTTGATTGTCATGATAATCCAGATGGACAATACATAAATGTTCAGTAGATTTCATTTATTGATTCATTTTGATTGATAGATGGATAGATAGATAGATAGATAGATGATAGATAGATAGATCTCAATGAGAAAATTAAAAAAAAAAAAGTGGGAGGTGGATGTTGGCCAACTTAAAAAATAAGATAAAATAGTCAAGTAGAGTCTTAGAAATGTATGTGGCGTCTGGGTGGCTCAGCCGGTTAAGTGTCCGAACCTCAGCTCAGGTCATGATCTCACAGTTTGTGAATTCGAGCCCTGTGTTGGGATCTGTGCTGACACCTCCGAGCCTGGATTCTGTGTCTGCCTCTCTCCCTGCCCCTCCACCACTCATGGTCTGTCTTGTTCTCTCAAAAATAAACATTTAAAAAAAAAAGTCATGATTAGAGATGGTGATATTGATTCTGTGAATGAATATTTGAATGAGAGGTACGTACCCAAATACAAACTATATTATTTGAACTGTGATATTTTCCCTTACCATAAGCGGGGAGGGGCAGAGAGAGAGGGAGACATAGAATCCGAAGCAGGCTCCAGGCTCTGAGCTGTCAGCAACAGAGCCTGATGTGGGGCTCTGGAACCATGGAACCCAGGAACCATGCGATCGTGACCTGAGCTAAAAGTCAGACACTTAATCAACTGAGCCACCCAGTGCCCCGTCATCCAAAATTTTATTTCTGTTATTTAAATGCTACCATTTCCAGGTTAAAAATTTTTGACAAAAAATAGTGTAATATATCCTGGGTGTGTTTATGTTTTAAATAGCATATTGTAAATGGTATTTTGACAGTTTTATGATATACGTTCTTAAAATCTTGGAGCACACATTACGCTATTGACCAATTCGTATTTTGAAATTCTATTTATTTATTTTTATTTATTAAAAAATAAGTAGCTCCTAAAGACATGAATATAAAAATATTCTATGATTAAAAAAATTATGTGATGGACTATTTAATCTTATAATATTATCCTATATTCATTATATTATAATAAGCATGATTCTGGTGAAATCTTATGTCCTTATATGCATCCATACATATGCCTGAGAAAAATTAATAAGAGGTGTATTTTCCTTTCATTGCTACCAGCATTTTTTATATCTTAAGAATTTTAATTCTTGCTACAGAAATACATATAGCAGAAATATATAAATGTAACAAAAATATATTTGGTTTGTGCGAAAGTATATGGGATGCCATCACTAGATAGATTTAATTGAAATGTAAGTGTCATTTCAGTATTGGGAACTTTTTCACCGAAGAGCCCTCACTAATCATTTTTATTTTACTATTTATTTCTTTTTACAAATTTATAATTTATGTTTTCCTTCTGGGGGGAACCGATAATCTCTCCAGCTGAGTGTTACAAAGTTTCAAATATTCTAAGACACAGGCAGTAGACTGGATCAGTAGTGTGAATCCATTTCATTGAACCCAGTGATCAAAAGCAAAGTGATATGAATGGAAGGAAGTGTCATGGAGAAAATCCCTATACATTCCAAGAGAGAAAAACTGAGGCTCAGGGAAGATACGAAACTCACTGGGGCTGAAACACGGAATCAGACCTCCAGACCACCAGCCCTGGTTGTCATTACACCTTGCAGAATGGTGTCCAGAAGTTTCTGAGAAGTTAATTTGATAGTTGAAATAGCTCCTTCATGGCTTTTTAAGTTGGGATCAATTTGGTGAACTATATTTGTCCAATCCTTTCAGATTTATAGGGTTCTTCTACATACACTTTGCAATTTACTTCATTTCAACTTGGACTTTTGAGCATCTAATATGTCCAAGTCAATTTGTTGGCACTGAGAAATATAGGGGTGCCATTGAAAAACTTCTCTCTTCATGAAGCATATACTCCACAGAGAGAGAAATGTCATACATAGACTGGTAATAACAAAGGGCCACAGGCCAAATATAAAATCTATCGTTTTCATTCACTCTGCCTAGAAGATTCTAGGCTTCGTGTTTGCTTTTGGTTTTGACTTTGGTAATAGTCCTTGTCACGGTATGCAACAAATGCAGGCTGTTTGATTCACCAGCATAAGTATATGCAGCTACCTGAACTTGTCAGGATACACCCTATGCCACATCATGACTTCTGGAGGGAAAATGAGTCGGAATTTGGGGTATTGGAAGTGAATGTTAAGTCTGAATTTAAAGATGTGTTTATTAGTTGTGCACAAACAGAAGAAGCAAATCGGTTTAGTTTCAATTTTTGTAGTTATAGTCCTTGTGCTGAAAGAAGAGAACTCCTTTCTCGTGGTTATTTTTGCCAAAATACATCATCTTTTTAAACCATCAAACAGCACAGAAAGCTTCATAATAAAAAGGCGTAATCTCTGTCCCAAACCTGACCGTCAACTCGCCCTCCCCAACTGGGAATTCTCACGGTTTCCACGTTTAGTTCTTCCGTGGTTTTTCCTTCTACCCTACATACCATGTTCCTCCAACCCTTTCTTGATTTACAATATCCTATATTACCTGTTGGCTTCCTCCTATAAAAGACAAGCATTTATCTATCTTCTACCACTCTCAATATACCTAATATGAATATATTCCCCATGTAATCTTATAACTCTATGAGTTATCATTATAATTTAAAATAACTTCTTATTTTAGTTCTACTAACTGAAGATATATGATATATGATAAGATGAGCTCCCTCATTCTTCTTTCTCCAACTTTCTTAGTAGCTCCCAAGTCGTGCTGGCAAGACATTTGTTTTTACATGGTTAGATCTGGTCAACTTGCATTATATTCTGCCATACAGTCTACTCTCTTAGTACATTCCAATTATACATTATCATATTATCAACTATGGTCACTGTGCTATAAACTAGATTCTCAGACCTTATTCATCTTCCAATTATAATTAGTCCCCTTTTACCAACCCCCTCTATTATCCCACCTCCCCAATTCCTAGCAGCTATTTTTATACTCTCTTTCCTGGCGTACAACTTTCTCTTTCTGGCTTATTTTGCTTTAGCGTAATGTCTTCCAGACTCACCTGTATTGCAAATTACAAAATTCCCTTTCCTTTTCAGGCTGCATAATATTTATCTGTGCGTGTATTGTACACGTGTGTGTGTGTGCGTGTGTGTGTGTCACACGTTCTTGATCCATTCATCCATTGACAACACCAATATTTGAATGACTCACGAGCAAAGACACTTCTTACATATTGTCGTTTGCAAAAAAATAAAAAGTGAGACAATCCTTTTCTTAAGGAGTCAGTCTGCAGAATGAAAACCGTCATACAAATTACTAAAATTCAGTAGAAAGGTATGTGTAAGTGCCAAATTTTTAAAAACCACACAACCAGCTGTTTGGAATTGGCCAGAGCAGAGGGAAGGATCAGGAGGAAGCCTGGACGTTAAGTAGACATAGGTAGCTTTGGAGGAAAAATTTACTGTGCGAAGGTCTTTGACCGGAAAGTAAGATATTTTACACATGCACACACATGCCTACAGGCATGCTCATGGATACAGCATACTTTTCTCCACACCATGTAGTGGTATCATAATCTTGTTGATTAATATTGAGTTTATACTTTTATGACTATGTAAATAATATTCCCAACTAAGTCATGAAATGAACTGTAATTAAATTTCCTTCTTACAACAAAGAAAGAAACAAAGAAGAAAGAAAGAAAAAGAAAGAAAGAAAGAAAGAAAGAAAGAAAGAAAGAAAGAAGAAAGAAAGAAAGAAACTAAGGTGTTTTAGATCCTTTATAAAATAAAAGCATCACAGGGGGGCCTAGGTGACTCAGTTGGTTAAGCATCCAATTCTTTTTTTTCCTTTAATTTATTTTTTAATTCACATCCAAGTTAGTTAGAGTAGAATCTAGTGATTCATCCCCTACATATAACACCCAGTGCTCATCTCAACGAGTGTCCTCCTCAATGCCCCTTGCCCATTTGGCCCATCCCCATACCCACAAGCCCTCCAGCAACCCTCGGTTTGGTTTTTAAATTTAAGAGTCTCTTGTGTTTTGTCCCCCTCCCTGTTTTTATGTTATTTTTGCTTCCCTTCCCTTCCCTTCCCTTCCCTTCCCTTATCTATTCCCTTCCCTATATCTATTTTGTATATTAAATTCCACATATGGGTGAAGTCATATGGTATTTGTCTTTCTCTAATTTGGCTTAGCTTTATACACTCTAGTGACATCCATGTTGTTGCAAATGGCAAGTTTCATTCTTTTTGATTGCTGAGTCATATTCCATTGTACATATATACCACATCTTCTTTATCCATTAATCAGTCAATGGACATTTGGGTTATATCCATAGTTTGGCTAATGTCGATAAAAGCATCCAACTCTTGATTTCTGCTCAGGTCATGATCTCACAGTTCATGAGTTCGAGCCCTGCGTCAGGCTCTCACCTGGCAGCATGGAGTCTGTTTGGGATCTTGTCTCCCTCTCTCTCTGCCCCTCCCCTTTTTGGTCTCTAGCTGTCTCTCTCAAAAGTAAATGAATAAAAATAATAAAACTTTTGGGGCGCCTGGGTGGCGCAGTCGGTTAAGCGTCCGACTTCAGCCAGGTCACGATCTCGCGGTCCGGGAGTTCGAGCCCCGCGTCAGGCTCTGGGCTGATGGCTCAGATACTGGAGCCTGTTTCGGATTCTGTGTCTCCCTCTCTCTCTGCCCCTCCCCCGTTCATGCTCTGTCTCTTGCTGTCCCAAAAATAAATAAACGTTGAAAAAAAATTTAAAAAAAAAAATAATAAAACTTTTAAAAAAGAAATAAAATAAATAAAATAAAATAAAATAAAATAAAATAAAATAAAATAAAGGGTCATAAAGTTTTGGACTGGTAAAATTTAAACCATAATTGTTTAACCAAAAGCTAGAGTGGTTTACGTTTTGTTTTGTTTTGTTTCAGTTCTTACAATGCGGTAAGTTCCGTTAGAGTAATTTGTAAAGAAACTCATTAATTTTGTGAAGACACAAGTTAAAGAATTCATTATACTCTTCTCAGGTTCTGAAATTCACTGAATTCTAGGAGGACTGTAAGGCAAAGAATTGTCGTTACACTCAACTAATTCTAATTAAAAAGTTTTTTCTCCATAGGTTAAGCTACATGAAATTGTCATTACCCAAACATTTTTAGACCCACCAAATCCAATCTCATATGGTTCAACTTAATGAAATAAAATTCCATTTATAAATTATAGTTCTGCTTTCCAAACGCTGCATTTAGAAATATGTTGTAATCTATGCGCAGTTAACCTTGTAAATCATCCCAGTCAATGACAGGGCAATTATAACCTAAAAGCAAAGTCTTAGGATTCTAATATTCCAAGGTGAAAGTCAACTGGAAAATAATACGCTATGCATTTATCGCAAGACAGCAGTGACTTAGGTATTTTCTGTATTCGAAAGGATAGAATATGGGTAACATGGAGGAAAAAGTGAGAAAATTGCATTTTGGATAACTCATAGGCTGGCCCAAAATTTTCACACAAGTAGCTCTCACTCCTTACCATGTCTTCCTATGTTTTTAGGTAGCCCGTGCAATGAGTGGTGCCATCGCAATCAAAACATCAGATACGGGATTCCAAGTGCATTAGTGATGTGCTGTTATAAGAGCAGTCTCTTTCCTGGGTGCACATTAGACTTGCAGGGCTGTGCAGCTGGCAAAGAATGAGATGCTATGAAGCAGCTATTTAAATGTGAATTGCTTTTCAAGCTGCCAGAGGTAATAGCGGACTTAAAAGAAATTTTCTCCATTTCAGAAAATTAACAACCTCTAGGGAGAAATATTCTCAAAGAGTCACTTAAGACATAAGGGCACTTTCTTTCTGTCCCTTAAAATTACCACAGCTTCCAAAAATACCACCCCGGGGATGTATCCTTGGGCCTTTACATTCCTGTAAACTTTATTAAACATGCTGATGGCGAGATCTCTCCAACTTTAAACTGTGAAACACAGAAAAGTGAATTGTTTGTTCTTCTTTCGCACTCCTAAACCCAGGTTAGGAAATTTTAATAGATGCAATAACTCTGGAAATTGCACACAATTTTAGTCTCTACCTTTCACAGGCTACAGAATGGATCATTATTGTTAAAGAGGGTGAAATTCAATTACACATTTTCCAACCTGAATTGTGACTTAAAAATAATACAATACTGTTTGAATGCCTATGATTAACTTATCACAGGAAAGGAAAATGTAAGAGAAGGCACCCTGAATAGCAGTTCATTTATATTAATTCTTAAATTACACAGACTTGGTGTGTTACCATTAGATCTTAACCATCTTTATTTGGAAACTAGTTCTTTAGGAGTAGAGAGTTACTCTGATCAAAAATCGCTGTTCTTACTTAAAAGGAGCAAACCAGTATAATGAACTTAGGTCTTATTTGAATCAATTTGCATGTTAAAATTGGAAAGTGGGGTGTCAGGTGGCTCAAGTTGGTGGAACCTCCGACTCTTGATTTCCGCTCTGGTCAGGATCTCACGATTCATGAGCTCAAGTCCTTGCCTCAGGCTCTGCACTGACAGAGAGGAGCCTGCTTGGGATTCTCTTTCCCTCCCTCGATCTCTGCCCCTTCCCCATTCACACTATCTCTGTCTCTCTCTACAAATAAGTAACTAACTCAACAAAATAAAACCAGAAAGTGATTCCTTTTTAAGTTGTAAAATACCCTTGAGCTGCCATCTTGGAAGGATGCGCAATATATGTACCCTTTCTTCTGTTTGAAGAAAACCCTTCCTTTTATTAGTCTGAGTGAGGGACCGAAAATGCCTCTCCTTTGAGTGCTGAAAAGTCTAGATCTCTGGTTTCCTAGCCTTCTCTGCTTGATCCGTTGGCATGGGACTTAGGCGTCTTTTTGTTTTAATTTTTTTTAATGCTTATTTATTTTGAAAGAGAGAGAGAGAGGGAAAGAGAAAGAGAGAGAAAGAGAGAGAGACTAAGCACAAGTGGGGGAGGGGCAGAGAGAGAGGGAGACATCGAATCTGAAGCAGCATCCAGGCTCTGAGCTGTCAGCTGTCAGCTGTCAGCCTGACCCAGGGCTCAAACTCACAAACCGTGAGCTCATGACCTGAGCTGAAGTCAGACGCTTAACCCATTGAGCCGCCCAGGCGCCCCAACTTAGGCTTCTTTGCATGGACACAACTTGCCTGACTTTGTGTAACGAGCTGGTGGCCTCCGTGGAAGGGGCTGCCGTGGTGACAAATCCATTCTCCCCCTGTCATTCCCCCCTGAGACACCAGGCTCCTGGAGCAAAGAAGCAGGTTAGCAGGTGCCTACAGGTTCAGGGAAACTGAGTTCTCAGCGGGGAGGGGGCGGTGTGGACACTACAGCCTCTAGTGGAAGGGGCTGCTTGTAGCGGACAGTTCTGTGTGTGCCTTTGGGGGCCTGGGGCTGCGAGGGTTGTACTTTGTGACTCCTCCCACCTCCCCACTGCTTCAGGAGGTACCCAGTCTCCTTGTATCGTGTTTCTTTTCTCCCTTAGTTGGCCAGAGAAAGCTTCTGCCCCTTGCAGCTAAGAAATGCGACGGATACATCACGGTGTCCTTGAACATTCTTCATCCATTCCAGGCCTTCTGTGTTTCCTAGCGCAATTGACATAGTACCCAGTTTACACAGCAACTTTAAGTAGCAACCACATTCTTGTTTCCCAGCAGAGGCTTGACTTTTTCTTTCTTTTCTTTTCTTTCTTTCTTTCTTTCTTTCTTTCTTTCGGTTCATTTGTCTGTTGGTGGGCATGTTTTTAAATCTAGATCCATAAAAAAAAAGAAAAAGTTTCATATGTATTACAATTATTTGAACCGTTTCTCCAGTTCAAGTTGGGATGGTGGTTTTGGAGATCTGGCTCCCTCTCGATCCACGACGGCATTTCTCAGGAAAACGATGCTGAAGCCTTAGAAGCAGGACGGGTCTTTAGAAACCACCCGGCTCCGGGAGCCAGGGTGACTCAGTCAGTTAAGCTTCTGACTCTTGATCTTGGCTGAAGTCGTGATCCCAGCATCGCGGGAGGGACGGAACCCCGCCTGGGGCTCAGCACTGAGGCACTGAGCTTGCTTGGGATTCTCTCCTCTCTCTGCCCTTCCCCGACCCCCCCACCCCCGCCAAATAAATAAATAAACATTAAAAAAAAAAAAAGAAACCACTGGCTTACCAGGGTTTCTCAAACTATTGACATTTAGGGATGGACAATTTGTGTTTGTGTAAGGCTTTCCTTGAGCATTAGAGGAAGTTTAACAGCATCCTTGCCCTCTAATCCACTGGATGCCAACAACAAACCATCTCCTGTCAGCGTGAGAACTTTGGTTTGGGGTCAGATCAGAGAGGGTACTAGAGTTTTATATATGCGAAAGGAGGGTGATAGCCCTGACCTCGTCTCTGAGGCTCCCTTTGGTTGCAAACACCTTGCTTTACTTTGAACTTTTCCTCCCTGATCGAAGTGTCAGGTGAGGAATTGAAGGGGCTAAGACACATCCTCAAGCCTCCTCTCGGGACTGTTTTTGTGTCAGACGATGAAAAATTTTGAGGGCCAGGCTAAGCAATTTTAGCATCAAAGAGTGATTAAATAGTTTCATGCAGGAGGCGACATAAGCAGGGTTTTAGAAATTTTAATCTGGTTTAGTGTGCAGGGGTTAAAAGGAAGAAAGGATATACCCTGAATTTCCATAGAGGAGGTTACTGCAATAATCCAAATGCGAGATGAGAAGAGCCTGAATTAGGAGCCTGTCAATGGACGTTGCTGAAAGGACGATGCAGAAAGAAATTCACAACGATTGGATAAAGAGTAAAAACTCTAAGACCGCCATGGTGTTCTGAAAGCAAATGCCACAAAAAACAGCTGTAGCCTTAAGGGAAATAAGGCAGTAAAGAATAGGAGTCCATATTAGAGGAAAAAATCGAGTTAAATGACAGATCTACAAAGTTTTGGATCACAGGTAGTAGAATGTCCATAAAACTATGTAGGACTATGCCTAGAAGAGAGGATTAAGTTGGAGAAACAAATTTGAGAACACATTTTTAAAGTTGTAATCAACGGTTTGATTTAACTCTTCAAAGTCTCCATACACTTAACCATAATGAGTCTTTAGCATACTGAACTGTGGGAACAATATTCAAAGCAGCATTGTGTATTACAACTGGCCGTGGAGAAAGAAAAACAGCATACGTCAGTAAAATTAGGCTGCTCTACAATGTTCTAAATGTCAAGAGGAGGTGTAACTCAACCCCGTGGGGATCAAAATAATTTTTTCCCACGTTCTAAAAATTAAAAATTAACCACAAGTACTATCTTTAATATTCTACTCTCTTGAACAACTGTTGCAACCTCTAAAGATCTTCCAAGTCATGAACTCTGCCTCGTTCCCCTGAATGAATACCTGACTTTCTTGACAAACATGTAATTGAATTTTTTTTTTAAATACACATTTGGTCTCACCTTGTTTGCAAATTCGTCCTTGAACATCTATTCAAATGTAATGGCCTTTAGAAGTTTGTTTACATGTGCATCCAGAGACCTGTTCCCCTAGAAGATGCCAAGGGTACATTTAGCAAAGGACATTGGGAAACTTGGCTTGTTCTTTGTGGATGAGGGAAACTGTAAAATTGATCTGGCAAGTACTGAAGGGTGAAGGTCTCTGGTTTAGATTTTCTCCACCACTTCCCGCGCATAGTTTTTCAGTAAATGGCAAAAAGTGTATTTCAAGCGATTAAATCTATTTTTCTCACACAAACAAATGTCAAAAGGATTCTGTTTTTATTCTCCATTAATTGTTCCAATGATGAACTTTGGCCTCTTTAATTTTTCCACATTTTGCAATTGATTTTATTTTTTTTAATTTTTTTTTTTTGATATTTATTTGAGAGACAGAGAGAGACAGAGCATGAGCAGGGGAGGGGCAGAGAGAGAGGGAGACACAGAATCCGAAGCAGGCTCCAGGCTCCGAGCTGTCAGCACAGAGCCCGATGCGGGGCTCAAACTCATGGACTACAAGATCATGACCTGGGCCGAAGCCAGACGCTCAACCGACTGAGCCACTCAGACGCCCTTAAGCTACTAGTATTCTTAAAATTCTGTTTATTCTAGCTGATTGTTCCTCTATACAGATGAAGATCTAGGTTGATTAATATTTCCCCTGTGTTAATTTATTTCCCTGTAATACTTCTCCCCTTAAAGAGAGGGTGGACTAACGCTTTGTGTAGAGAATGGGTGGGTCAGTGGACAAGCTTTATGCTGTTGTGCATAGCAAGGATCAAACCAATAAGGTATCATGTCCAGAAATGTCAAACCACTGAAGGCCTGAGATTGGAGTGAGCCACTTTATTATGACTCCTGTTTTTCCTACAGAGTTGGTTCCATTTCTTTCCTACAGAGTTGGTTCTCAGGATAAAATGGCAGGATGAAGACTGATGATAGACAATTACTCGTTGCACCTGCGAGAGGTGGCAAGGGACCTGTTGTCCCTCATGTTCCCTAGAACATCCTTTAATTAAGCATCTTGATTACTCGCTAAATCTCCAATCTGCTCACAATCTTTCCCACTCTGATGCTGGAATTGTTTTACAGTAATGCCAACAAAAACATTTCCTATGTCTAAGGTAGCCTTCTCTGAATATTCTAGACTGTGGGTGCCTTGTCTTCTGTCAGATTTGTCATTATTATCCCAATTGTTTTTTATCTTCTAGAAATGTATGACATATTTGATCATCCGATGGCCCCTTTCCTGCTCTATGTTGCAATAGTTCTTGTCAATCTTTTTTTTTTCACTGTCATTTTCACACTTTTTGACAAAAGAGAGAAAATAAATTTTATGCTCAGTTTGGCATCTTGAATAGAAAGTTGCAAAAGTTTTCTAAGTATGGCAAAAGATGAACTTCCAAAGGTTAAGTGGTATTTTGAAAAAACAAAACAAAACAAAACAAAAACCCCACAAGACTCTTGGTGTGCAACAGAGAGGAGAACAGGTTACATCACAGAAATGACACCCTGAATTTAGAGAACCCAGATCTTTCGTAATGGACTAGAAGCATGGCTCGGCCGTTTCCACAGCAGGACATACATCTGTCCTCTATTGCACAGTAAACTATCCTGCTCTTTGCTCCAGGGACAGACCCCATATTTATCTTCCAAGGCTGTTTATCAAGCCAACATCTTAGAAGAGATGGTCTAGAACAAAGACACTCATGACTCTGCTTTCAAAACATGCAGAAACATAAAGGACAATTATTTTCTGGCAGTGTTTTGACCTTGACACTAATATAGTTTTCTGAGATAGGTTGCAATAGGTTGGCTGTAGGTATCCCCAGGGACCCTCTCTCTTGGTAAGAAGGCCTGGCGTTAGAACCAAAACAAACTTAGCAATATTGGGCCCCCTGCCCCCGGCCAGGGCTGTCTTAGGTGTTATAGCTTACTACCTCAAAAGGACATAAGGTCAGCCTCAAATATAAATACCCCAATAAAAGAAGGGCAAACCAAGGCCAGAAGCCCTAAGAAGCTTTATTTATATCCTTACTGTTAATCCATCATCTGGAGCTTTGACTGAGCCAAGGAACAAGTCCCTTCATGGAGTCCAAGGGAAGTGTGCAAAGAACAGAGAATTCCTCTAGAAAGCAGTGGATATTTTGAGGGGGGGGGGGACAGTCCTTAAAGGATACATCAATTTTGGCTTTATATCATAATTTTCTAGACTGATGACTTTTATATTCTGATTTCTTAACTTCTGAAAAATAAAGATTCTGCCTTATTCATCGATCAGAGTTGTGTTCTAATAATTTGTTTGGAAAAAAAATTTGTTACAATCAATTCGAGTTTTAGAATAACAATTAGAGTCTGATTAACAATTTTTGTTTGTCAAAAGGAAGCCCTCCAACCCAGTTCGTAATATTTTCCCTGTCTTTACTTAATGAGAGCCATGTGTCTTTTATCCTGTGTTGGCTTTGCTCTAGAAAAGTCTGTCTCCACCTGCACTGCAAATCAGCACAACATGGAGGCTTTTAAAAAATATCAGTGAGGGGCCCCTGGGTGGCGCAGTCAGTTAAGCGTCCGACTTCAGCCAGGTCTCGAGGTCTGGGAGTTCGAGCCCCACGTCAGGCTCTGGGCTGATGGCTCAGAGCCTGGAGCCTGTTTCTGATTCTGTGTCTCCCTCTCTCTCTGCCCCTCCCCCGTTCATGCTCTGTCTCTCTCTGTCCCAAAAATAAATAAACGTTGGAAAAAAAAATACCAATGAATGCTACAACCTAAAGCCAAAAAAGGCAGATCTCCAAGGATATATTTTTAAGCCTTTTCACACCTGATTCTGAGGCAGAGTGAGGGCTGAGAACTAGGGTCCGGAGCGTTGCTAGGTACTCTCTTCAAGAGACAGGAAATGTACCACCTTCTTAATTTTCTCTCTTCATTGCAGAAAAAATGTCTTTGAGATGGTCTGCTCAGCCAAGACAATATACGCTACCTACTCGAACAACCCTTACTCAAGACTCTTCATTTTTATACTACAAGCTGAATTTTTATTTTACACACACACACCAATCCCCACATTAAAAAAAAAAAATTACATATTCTAGGACAGAAACTTTAGAGCCAGCTAACCTTCTATTAAAAAAAAAAAAACCTTGATGTTTCCTCAAAGATGAAGATACGCACACGTCATATGTTTTTGAATGGTCAGAACTAGGCATCCAATAAATAAATATTGACCAAGGAAAGAAATAAATGTACTCGTAAATGAAAAACAGAACGATATGCACATCGATAAGTCCAAAACTATGCATAAGGGGCATGAAGTACAAGATGGGGCCCTAGGTCGTGGAAATGGCTTAATGGAAGAACTTCATTAACAAACATTTATTAGATTTAACCATAGGAAATCAATAATACCTGACTATATTGAACCACAAAATGGCAGTTTCATGTTACAAGCTAACAATTTCTTATTGATTATTTCCTACTGCCCATCATTTTCACTTATTTGGTTTACGGACAGTTATTACCTGTTGTATGTGTCAAAGTCCCATGAAGACCCTGTTCAGGAAAAGAGCTTGAAACACAGAGGTGAAATTGTTTGTTTTAATTTTGAAACACTTCCATATGTATAATGTTAAAGTAATACATGTTTGCTAGAAGAATATAAGATTGTGTCCCTCAGGGCTAAAGCTCTGCTTAGTTTTAATATATGCTATTGAGATAGCCGTAGGATATTTTAGCATCTCATATTTGTATGGCTAAATGAACTTCCCAAACTCAGTAGCTACAGGTATCCAATTGCACCTCTGGGTAATTAAGAAAAAAGAGTTCCCCTTCCTTTGGACCAGATAGCTTTTACAAGGGCAAATGGCTTGATGGGTAAATCCCAAGATGAATTTCAGCCCCATGTGTCTTCTTGTCCGAGTGCACATAGGCAGTGATCAACCTGCACAACCGTACATGGAGAACCTGAACACTGTACGAGGTTTTGTTCTAAACCAGAGGTGATTTCCTTTTCCTGGTTGTTATAACGTCAGTGCCTGATTGTTAACAATGAGACAGATATCACACAGCAAGAATATATCTAAACACCAGCCCAAAGTTACTCAGCTGGTCAATTATTGATTACATAAAATTATACTAAATACATTCAGACAGTACCACAGTAGATTTAGCTGGTAAAATTGTGTTTTCTTTTGTATTGTTGTCATATGGCCAAACGTGTCTGGAACTCCCACTTTTTGATAGGTGTGATGTGCTTAGGCAGGCAGAGCTTCACCTCAAACTTGGAGTCCGCTTCAAACAAGACTCCCTTTATAACCTCTCTAAGTGCAGAATTAATTGGCTGTAATGAGATCCAATTATTACCTCATTTGAGGCCAATTAAATTGGCAGGTCCCTACATTCAATTTAGCAGAAATATTGAACAACAATCTGGCAACTGGTTTTGACCAGAGAGGACTCACAGGAGTTCTGTGAGAAATCTGTGACACGAGTCTTTTTGAGAGAGGGATACTAAGATTTTGGTGCCATGTGCTTGAAACCAATAGTAAGAGGGGACAATTTGTTATTCCCAAGTTTTCATCAAGAGAGAAAAAATAACTAAGTAAACACACAGTTCGTAGTAAATAAATAGTTCAATAGCAAATAAATAATCGCACAATGAATACGCAGGAGTTTCAGGCATAAAGCCATGGTGGCTAGGAACCAGTTAAACCATCACAAAGCAAGGATTCACATCCATAACCTTGAATGTTGAAATGGGCACTGTAATTGTGGAAGCAAGTCCTAAAGTTTCTTGAAAATTAATTCTCTCATTTTCGTGAAAAGCTATATATCATTCCGAAACTATAAACACTTGCCTTCTGATGTCAGTGTTAATTTGTTTTCTTAATGATACTTCACAGTCCAATTTCTCATCCAAACAAGTGATCTCTACTAATAGTTTTTAAAAAATTATACCATTTAAAGAAATACTAAATATCCAGAGGGAAAGCTGCAATTCCAGAAAAAAAACTTCTGTAATTTTAATTATTGTATTTTATGAGTATAATATTGTTATACACAATTAGAGCAGATAAACTGGTTTCCCGGGGGGATTCCTGTAATCAGTAGTTTAAGACCTGATAAAATACACCTACTCTTTTGCAAGGAAAAAGCGATGTAGTCCTGAGTTCATCTTAAAGGTGTTCTATGTTTAAATTATTTCTTTATTACAAATGACAGCATTATAGGATTCTAAGTGCTAAATAGCTTTGCAATCAAAAGATATGTAGGGTGAAAACTGATTTCAAATACCTTTGAGTAGGAATATCTGATTGTTAAGTACCAGGCTTTATAGAAGGCTTTCTGTATGCTTAGTGAAGTTCTGATGCAAAGTAACCTCTTAAGTAGTTGAGCTGGGTTTGTTATTTTTCCAGAACCATCTATGAAGGGACTAACTACCAGTCTAGAAAGTCTCAGAAAGCTAGGTAGAGGACAGTGGGTCTAATCTATACTATTTGAAAGTGATCACGCCTAAGAAGGGATTTTAAATTTTCACTAAAGCAAAATAGTTTATTTAAATGTGTATATTTCTATATCCGATCAGTAAGGCAAGGAGAAAGCCTAAAATACCTACAACATTTTACAAGCTAAAAACAAAACAGATATTTGTAAAACTGCATTAGAGATAGACAGAATCTGATCTCCATAGTAGCCTATGTATTGTGTGACCAATATTGGTATATTATTTTTTCATAAGAGGGAAACATTTGGCTGTCATGTTAATTACTCATGAAACTTTTAAGACCTATTTTTTTTTTATTTTTTTTAACGTTTATTTATTTTTGAGACAGAGAGAGACAGAGCATGAAGGGGGGAGGGGCAGAGAGAGAAGGAGACACAGAATCGGAAGCAGGCTCCAGGCTCTGAGCCATCAGCCCAGAGCCTGAGCGGGGCTCGAACTCACGGACCGCGAGATCGTGACCTGAGCTGAAGTCGGACGCTTAACCGACTGCGCCACCCAGGCGCCCCATTGAGACCTATTTTTTAATTTTACTTATAATATATATTTGTGTCCAGTTTTGAGGTTGAATATTTCTAAAATGGGCATAATTTTTCTAGTCTCTAAGAGAAAAGACTAGCTTTTACATTGTTTTACAATTACTTTTCATATAATGATTTATTTATATACATGTTATTGGGGTTTATATACTAAAATACACTTTAAATAAAGATTAACTCTTTTAATGCATGAGTTACGAAAAATGATTGAATACAGAAGCAAAATGTTATTAGACCAATAAAACATGGTGACTTTTTTTTTTTTCAATGCTCCTGGCAAAGACACTTTTAAGAGTCAGTCATATCAAACCATCTTGAAAGAGAATATTTCAAGTTTGTTCATAGCATTCTAATTCATAGAAAAAAATATAATACTTCA